>NC_041719.1:3964252-4564252 GCF_900700375.1 Denticeps clupeoides | reverse complement strand
ATCATTGGTTCTTACCTTCTCTTGGAATTCCTGCTTCTCCTTCAGGGCTTCCTCGACCTGGGCCTGTAGCTCACTGATCTGCGCCAGGTTCTGAGATGACTGGGGCATGAGAGGCAAACACACAGTGACTCAACGCCATTCTTAAAACCTCATACGAGTTCATGTTTCTGTAGATCCAGCACGTAAAACGCAGAGCCTGTGTGCTGAGCTTCCGATTCCAACGTGACTTGCGCAAACCAAATGACACGTCCAGCACAAGCAGCCGTAGGGAATTGCTGCTTCACTTTAAAGGGTACGTGTTCATTTAGCGGTTGTGGAAGCAGACCACTCGACGTTTCATCCCTTCCAGAGCCGTACGTTGCTGAGCGGAGCCCTCATTAGCATGCAATGGCAGCCAACCCATGCTGAGATTTCAAAATGGGGATTATTCCAATGACACTTTCAAAAGCATGCGTGTCCTGCTCCAAAAGCCCGCTTCGAAAAACGAAAACACACCATTCTAAATATACCCAGCGGTGTGTGAGAGGCGTAGAGTGCGCTGCGGCATGGTCTTTAAAACGAACGAGAATATGGGTGTCGACCATGATGGTCACCTGAGCAACAGCGGCCTTGTGTTTCTTCATCAGCTCGTTCATGTCCTCCTGGTCCTCCTCCATGCGGGACTGCAGGTCGTTCTTTTCCCTCTGCAGACGGCTCAACTGCTCCTCCAGCTGAGGGGAAAACAGGAAATGGGAGGAAGTCAGGAGAACTAAGGCCAAGATTTGCAGCCGTTTGCACAAGAGAACAAGCGGTGCATTTATGGGTGACTGGAAGAACGTCATATTTTTTCCCAACCTCTCGTTTAACTCAACATCTTGTGGTCTTTGATCCCCTAATCCCTCTGAATAGCCCCCAAGTTTGGCAACTGCTATTAGCATAATGGAAAATTATCTCTTCAGTTGGTCAAACTGTATAATTACCTCAACAATACTAATAAGTGCACAGGACAGAACATGAAAGTGTAGAAAATATGCATATCAAAAGAACGTAATGAGTCCATTAGCACTTAACAGGGGAGCGGGATGTCGTGCAAAACACTGTCACTGTGACATCCATCTTATTAAAATGTTGGGGACACAGCGGGGAATGTATAATGGACCAGATCCATTTCTTTTCCACGCAAACCGAGTTCACTGCACAAAAAGCTGTGGTGATTTATGTCCATAAAACACCGGGTCATTAGTCTGAGAACTTTGTTTGATGAGCTTGCTAATTATCTCTTGCTGTAGCTTTTAAAAAATTCTGGGTGTTCTTGGTTTACAGAAGCGAAGATGCATATTTTCACACAAATCTATGTGGATGCCATCATTATGCTTGCAATATAATTAACTATGTGAGAATGAACTCATGTTACACGGGTCATCAAACATGAATGGTTAAATTCTGAAAAGAAGTTTAATTTAAACAAATTGTCAAAAGGAAACACCAAAACCACCCCATAGACAAAAATCACCCCATATTGCAAGAGTTTGCATATGAATACTATATGAATCCAAATGATCATGATGATCCAAACGTGAACAAATAATGCGCTACTCCTACAGATAATGACAATGAAACTTATGAAACTAAGCACACAATGCAAAAGTGTTTCTGCCATTACAAAGTGAATGTCTTAATGTTTAGTACATTTCATATAGAATTACTTATTGATTAAAGTAATCAAGAGACTGTGCCTCACAGTCTCAAAAATGATAAAAAAAAAATTAACACTCAATAATTACATGCAACATTACGCTCGCGAAATGCATGTGAAGGGAACATTTAGATGGGCAGAATGTATAACGTGTCATCTGGATGCTTTTGATTTTTTTTTCCTGTGTGACTGACCGCTATAACAAAAAAAGAAAAAGCGAATGAATCACCAACAGGGAGGCCGGAGCGACCTGAGCTGTGGGCGACAAGGGCATATTCGGCCTGTTTCAGAATGTGAAAGGAGACGAACCGCAGAGCTGCGAAAGAAAATAAAACTGCCGGAGCTGAAACGCCAACCGCAGCACCGCCTGCCAGCCATCGCTCAGTCGATATAGTCCTGTTCATGCCACTGTTCCGGTGTACACTGTAATAGTATTTCTTTGGTGACAGCATTATGAAACTGTAATGTGTGATACATCTTGTTGAAATTAGGGTGCAAATTCAGAAACGTGTCATTATGTTCCTCCAGTTTGTAAGTCTGTAGCTGGCAGGGCAGTGAGGATAGGTGTGGTGATGTGATTGGTATGGGGGGGAGGTCGGAGGAGAGAGACAGAGTGAGAGAGAGAGCGTCGTGTCATGAAAGCGCCCTGTGATTTGTGCTCAGATTGATTTTTTCCATGCACCGCAACAAAAACACTGCGGGTGGTGTGACAGGCGAGAGCCCTGCGCGGAGCTGCACCACAGGGCCCTATGACAGCTGGATGCATAATCTCAGGCTCAAGGACGGCCCTCGTAGCACAGAAGAACACGGTCAAGGACTTACAGCTGTTTTGGATTTGGAGATGTCCTCCATCTGCACGTGCAGGTCCTCAATCTCGGCCTCCATGGCCTTGCGAGCCTTAACGGCAGCAGCGCAGGTGAACTCAGACTCCTCCAACTGCCAAAAGAGGTCATAGGTCAGATCAAAGTCAGTGAAGCTCATTTGATTTCAAATGGTATAACGGTACAGTAATGAAACACAATGGTGCTCATGCCGAAAATTTTAGATTCAAAATATAGCCTTTTTGGAGTTGAAAACCTTAATTTAGAACTTTAATAACAGACTTTGTTTCTCTGTGATTTTAGTCATGGATGATAAAATTTGTACTGCTGGTACAGGAAGTGACCTGGTTCTTCAGCTGGGCAATCTCTCTCTTGCTGGGTGCATTATTCTTCAGGTGGTCCAGCATGATCTGGGCGTCAGCCAGCAGGGCCTTGGTGCGCTTCAGATCTTTCCTCAGGCGCTTCTCCGTCTCTACGTCCCTGTGACTGACCTGCAGGCCACCACAAAGCAGCATGTGACAGAGTTTCACACAGAGGGCTCACAGAATAACATATATTTTTACAAACTTCTAGTAATAGTGGATGTAAGCTAATAATTATCTGTGATAAGTAAAACAGAAAAGGGGCCTGACATTTACAGACAGTATATGAATGCACACATTCAGTATATTAAGTGAAGTGATTGTCATTGCGAAACACTGCAGCACAGCACATGGTGACACAACAAAATGCATCCTCTGCTTTTAACCATCACCCTGAGTGAGCAGTGGGCAGCCATGACAGGCGCCCGGGGAGCAGTGTTTGGGGACGGTGCCTTGCTCAGTGGCACCTCAGTGGCACCTTGGCGGATCGGGATTCGAACCGGCAACCTTCTGATTACGGGGCAAATTCCTTAGGCCACTGCTTATTAGGCATAAGCAGCATCAGTTTACTGCACTTTATCTTTACATCTCTTCACCTCACTGATAAAAGTTGATACAATTTTAAGTTTTCAGTGTTTTGTAACTGTACTTTTGAATGAATGTTGTCTTCATCAGTGTATATACATGTATATGTTCTATGAGTCCCAGACCAGCTGGCTGGTTGAGTGTTGGTGGGAGTTGGCATGGTCAGGAGAATTCATGGAGGCTCCTGAGTCAGTACCTGGTCCTGAGCACTCAGCAGCTTGGCTTCCAGCTCCCTCCTCTCACGCAGGACCTTCTGCTTGTCCTCATACTCCTCCTCCAACTGAACCTCCATCTGCTTCAGCTGAAGAGACAAACACACTGAGCTCAGCCACCACTAGTGGGCGGGAGTGAGTGGGTGTTTGCATGTGTGTTTGTCTATTTAAGAAAACTATCTTAAGCATAATCAAAGTCTCATGGGACTATAAGGGCGAGCAGCTCGCATGTGGCTATAATTATAGAAAGCAATTTCACACCAACAACAGTGCCAGAACTCTTACTTTCTTACTGCAGGACTGTCTGATCTCCTCCACCTCCTCGTCTTTGCTCTCCAACTCTTTGGAGTGTGTCTGCCGCAGTCTCTCCATCTCCATCTCCAAACGTAACTTAGCCTGCAGGGCACATTGGTCAGTCACACAAATATTCTTTACCAAGCACTCAATACTTAATCCCGATCAGGACTTCAATTTCAGATATCCTAATTGGATGCAATCCTAATGAATAAATATTTGCAATAGTCTTCCTGTAATGCTACACTTTAGAAATGAAGTGGCTTAACACGGCAAAAAAAAATTCCATTTTCAATTTGACTAGATTTAACAACGGAAAAACTAAACTAGAAAAAAAAATTAGTAGAAAAAATAGAAAAGATAATTAATAGATAATTATCAAGTTCTTTTCCCATCACTTGATCCATTATTGTTAACGCTTTAAATGATAATGAGGAGGAGAGAGGCAGGACTAGGAGGAGAGTGGCCTATAGAAGTAAATGGGCATTCGCGGAGATGAGGTCTTCACTATATTCACCAACCACAATGTTTGGTGCAGACAGGAAGCCATTTTTCCAAAGAAATTAAGTAAACTCATCGTTTCTACAGCATCTTGCATGACTGGACTAAAAAAATTAATTTTTGCTCATTTTCACACCCAATCATCATGCAAATGCAATGCTTCACACATTAGAAAACCATCATGGTCGTTGCAGTTAAATTTTCAGGGGAGGAGTGGGGAAATTCTCTGAGCAGGCAAAGCATGAGAAACGGGAGGTAGCCTTTCCCCTTATGACATAAAGGAACAAATTCCAGATCCAGCCATCTAGGCGGCGAAGTAGAATGGCCAAAGCACTCTTTACACCTATCGCCATTTCTATCCACAGCAGGACCATAGACTGGCAATTGGAACTCGTATTAATGCTAAATAATCTCACAAAGTGACATTTTCATGATAGGGGACCTTTAAAGGTCTCTACAGTACTGGACTGTAACAAGGGCAGAAGCAGGCATAGATCTGACCCATAACCAAAAACAAGATAATGACAGTGCTAATGACAAGGACTTGCTGCATATTATAGGTGTTTTCTCTGACCAATAAAGAACCTGGCTCCTCCTTTTCGCTCCTGCAGTTTAAAAAATGCACCATACCACAGAAAAAGTTAAATACCTGTTCCAGCATCTGGATGGTGCCGGCCTGTTCGTCCAGCTCCTCTTCTTGGTCTTTGACTTTGGCCTCGAGGTCACGCAGCTGCTTCTTGACCTTAGCCAGAGATGCTTCATCTTTGGTCTCCTGAGAAGACAGATCCTGAAGCTCCGCCTCCAGCTGCTCCGCCTTCAGGTTCAGTGCACAGATCTCCAGATCCTTGTCCTGAAGCGGGAGGAAATCAAACTAAGCGCAGATCGCAACATTCTCTGCCGCAGAAAAATAACACACGCTCTGTCTCACCTCCAGCTGCTGTCTGAGGCTGAACACCTCGCCGGTCAGCATGTCCTTCTCGCGACTCAGTTTTTCCCTCAGGCTCCTCTCCCGCTGCACCTCCTCCTGAGACTGAGTCTGCTCCGAATCAAACCTGTACAGAGAGAGAGTAATGAACCTGACATATACATATATATATACACACACACACACACACACAAACAACCAAAACCTGAACTCCCATAGAGTTATAGACATCATGCGCACAAACACACATGACCTCTGGAGAGCTACCATATGGATATGGGAAATAATTCCCAATGGGCCCAAAATTCAAAAAGACATTCTAAACACTCCCAACACACACATATCTACAGATCATAAAGGTCAACTCACTGTATGGCTCACTGAAAACCTTCATTTTGACATTTATCATTGTTAATTACTACCCGCCCTCAATAGAACTGCTTTACTTGAACAAAGGAGAAAAAGAAAAGCAAGGACAAACCCTAAAACACTAAATGAAGAGTAAATACAGTGTACCTGCGGTTCTTCAAAACACCAAGCATGGCTGGCTGTTGTATTGGACTGGAGAGAAAAAACTTTTGTGTGTGAGCGTTTAAGGAGGGGCTTAACTGTGACCCAACTTAGCGGTTTAACGGCTAGCAAGGCATGATGGGAAGCTCATAACATGAGGCATCAGAAGTAAATCTCAATTGATCTCTGTTTTTTCCTTCCTTGCTCTATGTCTGTATCTACACCAGTAGTAATAAAGGGTTAACGTGGTGGGTTATTTATTTGTGGAGCACATTTAACCACAGTACACACTGACCAAAGAAAAGCATAATAATTTAAAAAATAAATGAACAAATTTCAACTAAAATGTAAATCAGACATTAAAAATATATTGATAAATAAAAGAGGGGCCAAACACAGAAAAATACAGTGCAATAGATATCACGACTTTTAACCCATCTCCTTGGTGAGCAGTGGGCAGCGATGACAGGCGCCCTGGGAGCAGTGTGGGGATGGTGCTTTGCTCAGTGGATCCTCAGTGGCACTTTGGCAGCTCGGGATTCGAACCTGCAACCTTCCAATTACGGCTCCACTTCCTTACCTGCTGGACACCACTGCCCCAAGTGCGGGCAGTATATTCCGCAAACATGGAACACCCTTCTGTCTCATATGTCTCATATGTAAATATGAGTGAGCGGTATATACACGAGGCCATTCCTGCAAGATCTGGGGGGCTGCGTGATGGTATGTGAGGTTGGAGACCCTCCACCAGCGTTCGTCTCCACCAGCGTCACACATTCCTCAGGCTGGTGACAGGCGCGACAGGCACTGAGCTCCACATTTCCCCAGCGGCCAAAAGGGGCTTAGCAGCCCAGGTTTTACTCAGTGGTCACCAGACCTCCTGGCAGCCTGTTAGCAGCAGCTGGGTCATGACCCCTAAGCCCCTAAGGCTGTGTGAAATCATTAACTCAAAGGGTTCCATGTCCCTTATTCCCTGTTTAGACACCTAAACTTAGTATGAGAGACTCAGAACTCAGCTAAAGTGCATTATGGGTACTGGGAAAAAAATATGGTTGTCCAAACTGCTACTTGAGCACACTAATTAGCCTATGTTTGGTTGCAGTGTTTGTGTGTGTGTGTGTGTACACTCACTTCCTCTGTTTCTTCTCCAGGTCGTGATTGCGGCTCTGCTGACCCTCCAAATGCAGTTTGGTGTCCTGCAGCTCAGCTGTGAGCTTCTGACATTTCTTCTTCAGCTGTGCAGACATGCGCTGCACCTCCTCGTTGTCCTCCTGCAGGTCGGCCAGCTGTGCATACAAACACACACAAACGAACGGATACGTGAATCTGATTTTTTGTGCGTTTGTGATAGCCCTGCTACTGGCAGGTGCCTCAGGCAAAAGAGCAGTAGAGCCGAGCTCAAATCCAAGCCTTCTGTTCAGTTCTCAGAGGTGGTCCGGATGATAATGACTGACTTGGATTGGCCACAGAGGCTTCGTGCCTGATTGACTATGAAGGAAGACAGAACTCTGTCCCTTTAAGGCCGTGATTTGAAGAGTCCTGCAGAGATGAACAGGGTAGAGGACCTTCACTGCTTTAAGGGTGGCCTAATCGCCCATATTCCACCGTGAGGTACCTGGTGAGGAACAGTACACTCAGCATGGTACCTTACAAGGTGTCTAGAGAACTGCGCAAGAAAAAAAAGACACCTATGAAAGTAACCAGCTCTATCCACAGATAATAAAGAGAATCAACTGAAGATATTCTGTGAATCTACTAGAAACGGATATTAATACACTTTACTAAACAAAACCAAAAAAAAGACTTAACACTGAACACATACAAGCAATTGGCCGCAAAAATTTCTTGTTTCTATTTTTGACATTTTAAAATGTGGAAAACTTTAAAACTGTTATGAGAAATCAACAATTTAAGATCAAAATACATGTCAATTACAACTACAGTTGGGGAAATGATTATTTGATCCCTGTCTGATTTTGTAAGCTTGGGATAAATCTGGAATAAAAATTATAGACTGATAAGTTCTTTGTTAGTGGGCAAAAATCAGTAGGGGATTAAAATATTATTTCCCCCACTGTATATGGTTCAAATACTGAATTAAATACTGAACTAAAAATAAAAATTGCATGGTGTCTGTGTGTATAGTATTTTGTAAACCCTTCCGTGTATTGTTTTTGTCTATTAATATGTTTTCATATTCACCAACAGGTGAGGACCATGGTTTTGTAGGGATAAAAATATGAATAGAATGAACATAAAAAGTCTCTGCATGTCCAGGTACCCACCCGTCTCTCCAGCTGCCTCTTGTTCTGCTGCTCCACCTCCAGCTTGTCATCGAACTCCTGCTGCAGCCTCTTCTTGGTGAACTCCACCTCTCGTATGGCCCTCTCATACTTCAGCCTCCACTCCCCACCTGTACAAGCCCGAGCAGCACAGTCTAAATATTACTCCGGCATGGTTGATCACTTTTTACTGTGTTAACTGTGGACGGCGCCGGTCCAGCAGACTTAGACCAAGTGACGAGCAATCATTTTAAAACCAATAAACTTTTTTTTTTTTTTTTTTTACAAATTTTCTCTCAGAGGCTGCATTCAGCAGAACAAATAATTTCCACAGGTAGAGGCTGCATTGTGAAGAGCGCTGCTTCCTGTGCCCTGCTGAATCGATGTTAATTAAACCGAACTGCAGTAATAAAAAGGGGGAACGAACATGACTTAATTTAAAAAGAAAAATCAATTGCATTGACAGCAATAAATGTGAGAGGTTCAGACACGACTTCCTCTCTATTCTGCCCCCTACCTGGTAAGTAAAGGCCGTGACCAGGGGACAGAGCGTACTCTTTCAGGGAACACTGCTTACGTAAATACAGTGCATCTGGGTAGTATTCAGAGCGCATCGCTTTTTCCACGTTTTGTTATGTTACAGCCTTATTCCAAAATGTATTTTTCCCTTGAATTCTACATACAACAACCCATAATGACAGACTGAGCTGACGGTTCATCTTTCACCATCGACCCTAAGAACAAAGGAGTGGATTTAGGACAATGTGAATGTCCTTGAGTGGCCCAGCCAGGGCCCAGACTTGAATCCGATTGAACACCTCTAGAGAGATCTTAAAATGGCTGTGAACCCGACGCTTTCCATCCAAACTGATGGAGCTTGAGAGCTGCTGAAAAGAGGAATCGGTGAAACTGGCCAAGGATAGGTGTGCCAAGCTTGTGGCATCATATTCAAAAAGACTTGAGGCTGTAATTGCTGCCAAAGTTGCATCAACAAAGTATTGAGCAAAGGCCCTGAGTACTTGTGTGATTTCTCCGTTTTTTTATTTTTAATAAATTTGCCAAAACTTTTTTCATGTTGTCAGTATAGAGTTTTTTATGTGAGGAAAATACTTAATCCATTTTGAAATGTAAGAGTCCTGGATTTTCTCAGAGGGTCAAGGCACTAACCAGCGTCATCATCCTCCAGCTCTCCATTGAGCTCAGAGGCACGGATAAGCCGAGCCTCCATCACCTCCACCTCCATGGAATCCACATGTTTCTTCATGGCATCGAACTTGCCCTGTGATCCAAAGAGACACGCACTTGGTGAGACACACACACACACAGACACATCTCACAATTCCCTGATTCAGATTTGAGAGGGGCACTCTAAACACATCCAACACACTCAGCAGGAACTGCGCCGTTACGCATTCGGTGGAAAAAATCCATTTCAACACTCACAGCGTCCGCCTGCTGTCGACAAAAAAACCCACACAAAAGCAAATGTCAAATGTCAGGGCGAAAGCGAAAAACGGCCACCAGCTTTCAAATGTCAGCGTCCCAGAGCACATTACCCAGCTTCCGACAGCTAATCTCTCTCCTTTAGAAACCAGCAGCTCCTACAGTTTATTTCAGTTTCCAGTTTGGTCCATTCTATATGATTTCCATTCTATATGCAACATATTGAGATCTATATGGTTTTCAAGTGTATATGTTTTATTTTATTCATTTGATTTCACTCTAGCTTGTTATGTGTGAGTAATTTTATTTTAAGGAATTTATCCCTTTATTCATTTTAGTTGTTTATTTTAGCTAATAAATCTTTTTTTTTTTTCATTGATTGATTGTCCTTCTGGATGTAATCAAAGACCAAAGTGGTCGGTTTCTATTTAGTGGGTAAAACACTCGCCAATGAACCAGAGGACCACAGATTCGAAGGTTCAAACACCAATTACTACCACTGTGTCCATGAGCACTGAACGCTGAGTGAAAAATGTGGATGAGGGCATCTGAAAAATGCAACAAAAGTAAGTATAATACATAATTCCATGTTGCACTTTTCCTGGTCAATTTTATGCCTGCTGTTTTAATCAGATTTTCATGCAGGGAACCTAGAAGATCAGATCCATTCAAACCAAATGGACCAAGTGGACTGGATCCATCCTAAATCTCAGGAGTCACTGCAAGTCACGTGTGCTGCCCACCTGAAGCTCCTTCATGTCCTTCTCCAGGCGCAGCCTCTCAGAGGTCTCCGATTCCAGCAGCTGCGAGGCCGACTCCCCAGTGTTCCTCTCGTCCGCAAGCTCAGACGACAGCTCAGTGATCTACAGGCCACACACACACGTCACTACAACTCCAGGGACTGGCCATTTGGCCCGGATGATGCGTGCATTTGTGAAGCTCACCCTGCTCTCCAGGCGATCGCTGTTGAGCCTCAGCTCATTCCTCTCCTTCTCCACCTTCTCCAGCTTAGACTTCATAAGCTGAATCTCTTCCTGGGATGCAGAACAGACCAAGAGGCAGCCGGGTCAGATATTACATCCTTCATTATCCCAGGCCTACATGCCGCATCTCATAACAAGGCAGAGGCAATCTGACTGTCTCTCCAGGGAACTTGTGGCGGGCCGGTGGGGTGTGAGTGTGTATTTTTTAACAGCGGGTCCCCTCAGAGGAGCACGCTTGTCTGCATGACTACGCGGTGCTCAGCGGGATGCAGGCCTGTGCCAAATTCACACACCGGCACAAACGGATACACACACAAGGGCATAACGCACAGAGGGCCACACTGGCCCCTCACGCACTCACACTTCCTCTGATACTGGTGGTAGTAGCCTAGTGGGTAACACACTCGCCTATGAACCAGAAGACCCAGGTTCAAATCCCACTTACTACCATTGTGTCCCTGAGCAAGACACTTAACCCTAAGTTGCTCCAGGGGGACTGTCCCTGTAACTACTGATTGTAAGTCGCTCTGGATAAGGGCGTCTGATAAATGCTGTAAATGTAAATGATATGCTAATGCGCTCCGGTTAGGAGGCAGAGAAATCCGTTTCATCCCACCGGCTCCTCTGCAGAGCATCTCCTCCCCAAAGACCCAGTCATAGCTCTCCTCACACTTCCACACACGCAACCTCCAACTCTGCAAACACAGGGTCTGTTCTCAAGCCTCCAGAGATGGGGACGTAAAGACCGGTATGAACACTGGAACGTTTTTTTAGTCATACGGAGCCCCTGGAGGGACGAGGGATGCTCTGTGAATGGATAAAGTGGAGGACACAGCATCGGACACTCACATCTTTCCCACGGATTTGCTCCTCGGTGAGCTGCACTTGAATCAGCGGCCGAACGGTGGTGAAGACCTTCCACCAGGGCCAACCCTTCACCCCGGTGTTTTTCTTTATGTTCTTCTGGATGCAACGAATCGCCAGGTCTTGGATCTGCAAGTGGAATAAAGAGAAGAGGTTAAAAAAGCCACAAATGTCATAGGTGTGGATCTCTAGTCTGAAGGACTCTGGTCTCTACCAGTGCAGCACCTCTGGCCAGGAGAAAGGGGCCGAGTCTGGCTGTACAATGGAGACCCTGTGAAGGGAGACTGTGTGGGCCAGGAAGCCTCCCTGGTGGAAGCCCAGTGAATGGGTCCCATTGAAGTCCTGAGGAAAGACCCCCTTACGAAGCGATTCACTCTGGGCCCAGGAGTGGGAGTTCAGTGACGGAAAGAATCCCCCCCCCAATCACATTCACTTTCATGTCAACTGATGCAGAACATATTCCCCCACAATGGAATTACTTTCCTTTTTTAAAACTCCACACAAAGAGATGGCAACTGTGGTTGGCCTTCATTTTCAAAAGGTCCCATCAAATGATGTCCCAAAATGGGTCTGGAGTGGACCCAAGATCTTGGTGATTAAACCAAACATCAATACCCCTTGGCACCCAGCAAGAGCCAAGATTTTTCTCCGATCCTGCCAGCAACAGACAATTATCTGGAAACCCCATTAGTTGCCCACAACCCGCCTCACTGTGTAGCTCAGCAAAAAAGAGCAGCATGGATTGAGTATCTTCTAAGTTTGTCACTCAATGAAAGCTTTCCAAAAAGAATGTGACTCAGTTATCCATTTAAAGTGGCATTAAAACTTGCCAGTGTAAGGAAATGAGAAAACATTGACAAGAAATACAGGTTTGTGTATACAAAAATGGTGGTTGGCTGCAGTAGAATTTTTAGTACTGGCTGACCTGCCGTGTCACTTATCCAGCTACCCATTATTTTCTAAAAAAACACTATACCATATCTTATTACTAATATAATAAGCATAAGGTTACATATTAAAATCAAATGGATCCTAAATGCATACTAAATAGCATGTCAGTATGGACTTTCAGGTGATAATGGAGGTAACTGAGCCTCCGCATCCATGGTTTTTACATTACATGGCTTATTAGTTATAGGCATGACATATAATCTAGTTAGCTAGCTAGTTGTTCTCACTGGGAATTATTCTTATTAAAACAAAAGACTAGAACTATTTAAAACTAATTTAACTGATTGGTTTTGAATTGTAATATAAAAACATGTATGCAATTTAATGAATGTGACGTTTTGTAGCTAAATAATGTGTTACTAATATATTATTACCTTCTCCAGGTTGCAGCTCCCTCTTGTACCCTCAGATCATCCCCATCTGTCCATTTTAATGTCCCTTCGGCATGTCTTACCTCTATGGGGAGCAGAGCTTTTAGCTGCTCCACACCCAGGCTCTGGAACTCACTATCACCCGAGTTCAGAAATATCAACTCACTCTTGCACTTTAAATCCTCACTCAAAACCGTTTTATATAATATATATCCCTTATTACATTGTAGGGCTGCAACTAATTATTTTAATAATTGATTAATAGTTTCTTAAGTCGATTCTTTGTGGATAAAAAAAAAAACAAGAAAAGCATTCATTTCCAACCCTTAATTCAAAAACAGATGTATAATCTTTAGAAAATGCCAAATATAAACATCTGCCAAATATATAGACTGGTGAAGTGCCACCTGAGCTGCCAGAACAATAAATAATTTCTTTATGATACAAATCAGAAAATTGAACAGGATTTGTTTGAATGTCAGAACTTGTTCTCCACACTACAATGTACACACTTTTGCAGATGAACACAACCACAAGCTCTTTGTTCAGACACTTTGCATTGCAATGCAAAAATTACAATGCTCCTGGTTCAGGCTCACTCTTTTCTTTGCGGCCATGTTGCCTGCTGCAGAAAACAGCCGCTCAGATGGTGTTGATGTGGCAGGGATGCAGAGGTAAGATGTGAAGTCATTGTCATTGTGAAACACAACACAGCACAGGGTGCACACAACGAAACATGTCCTCTGCTTTTAACCATCACCCTTGGTGAAACACAGCGTGAAAGGGGAGCAGTGTGTGTGGACAGTGCTTTGTTCAGTGGAACCTCAGTGGCACCGTGGGCTGACGAGCTTGCGGGTTTGTCGTGGAAGGAGAAATGGGCGGGTCAGGCCAGATGTCTGCTAAATAAGACTACGCGTGTAAAAAAAAAAAAAGCCCACGAAACGCATAGTCGTGTTGAGAACGATTCGTTGTTACAGCCCTATTATATTGTCTTTTATTATAGTTTTGTTGTATGTTGTATGGTTTGATTATACAGTGTTCTTGTGTGTCAGAAAGGCGCCTATAAATGCATTTTTTTTTTTATTATTATTATTATTACTTCTCTTCTGTAGAGCATATTTGATTCACACACCTGCTTTCCCCTTGGAGTAAAACGTGACTTTAGGCAACGGTATAATTAGAACACCGCAGAGCTCTGCCGCTGCTTCTGCTGAATGTCAAAGAGTGTGAGGCTTTAAAAACATGGAACGAATGCTACTCTAGGCTATTTAGCTGCAGCAAGGCCCACTTCACGCTATACAGGAGAGATAAAAACAGCTCTACAGGTAGAAACCAGCTCCTCACTAAAAATGTATAAACCGCCGCCCATGAGCAAATTATCTGAGATGGGGACAAGTAAATGGATTTTGCTTTAACTGTTTAGAACAGCATCTGCGAGTTAACCAAAGTGAACCACATAAAAAAGGAGAAACTACTCCCAGCAGGGTCGCTCAGTAGACTGGGCGTAGGTTTAGAGAAGTTTAAATTAGTTAGAGCGGGCTCTAATCTAATCTCTAATCTTCCCTTGACACAGCACGGCGCTCTGTCCCCGCCGCTATAATGGCATTTCTCACCCCCGCGCTGGTGAAGCAGCTTCTCTGCGTCCGGAGTGGCTGTAACAACCAGCAGACCACCGGGTGCAGCTTGTACTCACAGCGGAAGCACGGTCGGCGACTTGGGATCAAAGCCCCGTATCAGCACAGAAACGGACCGTCCGCATGAGAGCGAGCCTCTGAGCAGTCGCTCGACAAATACCACATCCCACTTTCATCCCTTATCACACACTCTCTGGTGGTGGAGGACAGCTCCGGAGCTCACCCATGTGCCTGCGGGGGGAAGAGCTGGCCCCTCCGAGTGGTGACGAGGTGTTAGAAGCATGACACAGGCAGCGTGTGGGGCTGAGAAGGCTGGGGAGGGACGGGGCACTTCAGGAAACAAGCCGAACTTGGCATGACACTGACCCAGAACCGCCAAACCCGTGAAATAGGGACTAAGGTGAAGGAAAAACTAGAATGGATGGGCCGAGCGCCAGGGGTCTGTGATCAATACGGGCCGTGATTGAGGGGATGTTCGGGTCTCCAGAGCTGAGCAGAAACTTCTCCACTTCTCAGCACAGAGCAACCCCCCCCCCACACACACACACACACACACACACACACACACACACACACACAAAAACTAGTGGTAAAAAAATGTTGATTCTCACCTTCCTCTTTTTGAAGGCTTGCCGAGCCAGGAACCCTCGGCAGGCAGCCTGGAAGAGTGTGATGTTGCGTCTGGTCTGGATGTCCCTCCGTTCCTCCAATTTAGCCAGGATTCCGGCCCTGAAGAACACCTGCAACGGCAAACAGAAACAAACAGAGCAGCTTTATACAGGCAGACACAGGTGAAAACGACCAGGAAACTCAGAAACTCCGGACCAGATCCTGACAATAAATCATGCTTAAGACTCAGAACATAAAGTCAAATTGACAGGGTGATATAGAGGTTTAGTGTTTTAACAGCCATGTTCTCATCAAATTGTCATTGTGACATAATTACATTAGTATTTATTAATGCTGATGGACGGTCATGACAGGCATGGGTTTGATAGCCCTGGAATCCAAGAGGCCACACTTCCATCTTCAATCCAGTGTCTCTTTCACAAGAAGAAAATATCTCATTGAGAGACCTACACTCTCTGTACAAGTGAAGACTTCATCTTGAGGCAAGATGATAAATGAGCAGAGCAGATTTTTACGCCCACACTGTGTGGGGTGGATGCATCACCCACAAAAGGCAAGGGCCTTTAGGAAAGCTGGTCTGCTGCCTTGGTTCTTCAATAATGCGTGGGTGCAGCTCATATTCGTTGCTTTGTTCTCCTGTCCAGGAGCTGAAGGTCAATCTGACCATCAGGGCAAAGAGGTCATCTCACAAGGGTCAACAAAGGTGACCTCTCCATGTCAACTAATAGGCCAGGAACATGCCAGACAAGTTCACGGGTAGCATAGCCATAAGGAGGTTAGTTCTGAGTTTCACTTAAAAATATCAAGTCTCAAAAGCTATGACCTACACCATCATAACAACATCATAATCACAAAAAAAAAAACTGACCACGGCATACCTTTGAGTTTTCAAGCCGCGAACCAAAAGGAATCAGAATGCGAGAACTGTTGTGGACTGTGTTCGCGAGAAATTGGAGGGACGTGACAGATAGAAGTACATTTATGTGGGTTGGCTGTTACCCTGGCAATTTTATATTTTATTACATTAATTTACCACTTTAGGCAAAACATACATTTTGAAAATGTAGATCGGTTATGACTTGAAAACAATAAGCTGATGGACTGAAGTCGCCCAAGGCACAAAACTAGGCGTGCATTAATCATATGAAACTGAAAAAAAAAATCAGTGAAAATTATCCCATAATTCACTGTTCTCAAATCATGTGATAGCATTTGCTCCTGTTTTGGTTCAGTTCGTGATTTGATCCGTATTTGATCCACTTCTTTTTGTGGGTCTTGGTGCGGTTGCTTTGATGCGCAATTGAGCGCGATTACTGTGTTCACGCCAGACAAAACCAATCGCGCCAAGGGGGGGAACGGAGTAGAGTTCGATTCAAGCACACTAAAGCCTGACAGACACGACGATCGGAATGGTTGAAACATTACGAAACTGCAGATACTATCTTTGTGTTTTATTGTTTTGTTTTTTTTTTTCAAATTAAACTGAAGTGATTATCCAACAAGCTCCACACACTAATCTTTATTATTATGGCCCTAGGTGTTGATTTTGCTAATCACCTTTTAATGGGGTTGTTATTACCATTGATCCTGTCGCAGTATGGGCCTCTGCATCCCTCCAGGGCACTCCTAAAGTCATGGCTGCTTGTGTTTTGGGAACAGGGTTGAGGGAAAGTGGGTGTTGGTGGGCTAATTGCCACCTTCCACTCCCAGGGTCCGTCAAGAGTCACAATCACACACTGCCAGCAGGAAGGCATGCTGGGTAAACTGCTGGCCCGAAAGGCAAAGTGTTTCACAATGCGGGAATATGAATCATCCTTTCTGGCTCTGTCTTGGTTTGAAGGCTTCTCCTGCAGGGACCTGCCTGCTGCTGACGGCAGAGTACACAATGCACCAACCCCACGCCACAATCTAAATGGAAATCACGCCATCTGGCAACCACGGCTATAAATAAGTCGCCTAATTGTTAAAAGTGATACAGAAACCGCCTTATAAGACTGTTTATGTCTACATGCTGATGGTAACTGCTGCTTTTATGTGATGAAGACCTGCGTGAGCGATGAACTGCTGCTTTAATGTAGCTGTGAACCGTCGTGTTGGAATTGGTATAGGTGTGAACACCTGGTGTTTCTTCCATGACTGATGAGGCCGATTCCCAGAAGCGGCTGAGGGAGGCTTTTGTTTACTCACCCGACTAAGGCCCATGTGGTAGTTGCTCTTCTCCAGCTCCAGCGACTCCAGAAGTTCCTCAACAGCCTGAGGCAACAAAAGAGAAGATGATGACTCAGGAGGACATATCAATACTAAATGATGCTGTTGACTAAATTATTTCATATTGGCTCTTTATGAGTGTGACAGGACTGGGCAAATAAATCAGATGGTCTAGCAGTAAGGACATGGCCTTATAATTAGAAGCTTGTGGGTTCAAATCCTGCCAAGGTTCCACTGATGGAAAAGCACCGCCCCCACACGCTGCTAACTGTTCACCAAGGGTGATGGGTTACTTGCAGAGGACACATTTCATTGTGTGCAGTGTGTACTGTGCTTGCTGTGTATCACAATTACATATATAGCTTTTTGGTTTCTAAAACCAAAAGGTGCTGTAACTCCCTGCTCTCCTTGTTTGGTGTGGCATTGTTCAACTCTAGACTTGTCCTTTAGTTAGGAATGAGCACCGTAGAGAGAGGATTTGTCGTTTATGAGGTTCTGCAGCTGCTACAGCACAACAACAAACATGTTATCCACCATTGTTGTATGTAAACCACTACTGGGGTTATAGGTCAGGTTGGAGGTTTTAGAAAATAACCATTCTGGGACACAAGGCCAGATCAGTTAGAAATGTTCCTGTTTTAGAGAAAAATATTCTTGTGTGGACGGAGCTTCAGTTACGGGCCAAGGTTTGCAAAAGGAAATATCCTGAAAGTTCAAAACGAAGGAGTTGAGATCTTAGAAGAAGAGAAAGGTGTCTAGCCAGGTGAAGAGGTCCAGAGCACTGGAACTGCAGAGGAGTAGCTGAGCAAGAAACAGGCTTTCAAAGACTGGAAAAAAAAAAACCCAAAGCCCAACTGCTGTCTCGTCCTCACTCTCTTTTCCTCTATTCAAATAGCACTTCATTACATCCATTGATTTGTCTGGGCTTTGAACTTTCTGCACAACCCGCACAGAGACTAATTCAATACAACTTTATAAGGGTCTAATTCAATATAGCTTTTTTTTTTAAGTAAGTGAGCCTGGGCACATCTCTCCGGTCTTGTTTGCTCCACCTGAGTGAGGTTCGTAATGGGGTGTGATGTGAAGCATGGAGTCCCCAGTTTTGTTCTGATTAAGAGGACTCCATGATAAAACAGATGTGCCCAGTGCCCATTAATCATGACAACAGCTCTGGGTCCATGGCGTTGTCATAATCAATTACACAGAACAGCAGTTAATGGGCTTATGGGGTGGTCTTAAATGGAAGAAAAGTGTGTGGGGAGACAGGTGATGCTTACCCTCTTCTCGTCGGTGACAATGTAGTTGCGCCCGTGCTTCTTGGTCAGATGCGGGACCAGCACGTCGAAGCGTCTGCGGAACTCAGAGAAGACCATATGATCAGGGTAACCTTTAGAGAAGGGGAAAAACAAAGAAGGGTCAGTCAGATTGGTTAAGGTTACCTTACAGGCATAGAAACAACTTGTTATGGGGTGAGAACCACAGGAGCATAAGTGACATTTCAGGTGCTATGGAGACAGACACAATGATGGCTTCCTAATGCCATAAGAACAATTTTAAATTCTTAAAGACTGAAATAAATGAATCAGCTTCTTTGTTGTTATCTGGTGAATCTAAAAAAGTGACAAAATATAAAAAGTTAAAAGTTTTATGTGATGCTTTTAGTGCCTTCTGATTTAGCCTCACGACCCTTATGAGAATTGCATAAAACCTAAGCATCGAGTCTTTTGGACATTAATGGTGATTTGTCTTCACATAGTAAAGGGGAGTTTGGCGTTCCACAAGGTTCTGTCTTAGGTCAGTTGCTATTTTCCATATACATGTTACCATTAGGTTACATCATTCATAAACACTTCTATGGCGACAACACATAGTTGTTTTTATCAGCAATGCCAGATGAGAGGAAGCAGATGAACAGAATAGAAAACTACTGATTGTAAGTTGCTTTGAAAATAGAGCCCATAGAGTTCCGTACCTTGCCTGTAGATCCTGAGGGCATCCAGTAGCCTGGAACCCCTGAGCTGAGCACGCAGCAGTGCCACATCCAGTTGCATCAGGCCCGTCTCGCAGGTGTCCACGTGGGACTCAGGTTCCCCACCACGAGGTGACATGGCCCCCAGAACCTTCATGTCCCCACTCAGGGCTTCAGCTTTGGGCAGCAGGCAGTGCACAAAATGCACCCTGGACCTCCTCACGGTGTCAATCAGAGCATCCTGTAGCAGAGTAAAATATAAAAAGTCAAAAACAAAATCAGAGGACACATTTTGTTGTGTCACAGTGTGCTGTGCTTTCTGTATATCACAATGACAATCACTTCACTTTCACTTTAGGATACAAATCCAGTGTCAGTATTTGACATCCTACATGTTCTACAACAAATTCAAGCAAATGTCTGGTTGTGCTGCCACTCACCACTTGCAGCTTTATCTGAATGCAGAGGGATCTCTTCTTGACAGCTGCCATGCCAGTGGTAAAGGTCTTCCTCATGCTGGTGGCACGGCGCAAGGCCAACTGAGATCCGCCCTCCAGGCCCGCAATGGAGCCAGACAACACCGTGGGCCCACCAGAACGGCCCATAAACAAGCTGCTGATGTTCTTTCTGTTCACATGAGTGAGCATGATAGATTAGTGGGGTCTGCAAACTAAACGCATACAAGGTGTTAGGGCACATGGCACACACTTCTGAGAGTCCTGCAGGATAGTGGTCGCGTTCTGAGAAGCGGGGTTCTGGCGGGCATGGTTGAGCCATCCTTGGACGTCGTACTCCACCCAATCCGTGCCATGACTGTGGCCCAAAAGAAAGTGATGTGGCCTCTCACTCTTCAGTAACAGAGTTGTACCTGAGGTGGTATTTTAAAAGGAATTTAACAAAATACACAGCTAATAATGTCAAATTGAGAGAAATGCATGACATTTTTGCTTAGTGCTTTAATTATGCACAATACAGCAGATTAGACTGTAACCTGGTTAACAAAGGTTACAGATTAGACAGTAACCTGGTTTTGACCATGAGTCAAAAACTATAAAAACCATGAGTCAAAAAAGCTGTACACTTACATCCTCATAGATTTGAGAAAGTCATAGTGAATCCAATTTATGCAGATTTATAAATACATTTTACTGCCACACCATCATAGATGCAACCAGGTGTACTGAGTTTACCATCTGCAAGGTTCTGCAGATCGATAGCAGCACATATCTCAGCACATATGAGGAAATTCTCTGCTTTGGTGTACAGTGCAGATATTTATTTTGGTACGTGTGGCTGAATTTGTACAATCTGTGCCAGGAAGTAAGCATTGTGTGTGAGTAATATGAGTGTGTGGCAGGTTGTTTGGGTGGCGTTGTGTGGTCTCACCCTTGCTCTCCCCCTCAGCTGGACCGTAGTAGCTGAAGAGACGCTCTAGCATGGTCTCCTCTGACCCCCCCGGCAGAGTGGCCTCTTCCTCCATGAGCCACAGCAGACCCCGCGCCTCGTCTGTTCTCCCCAGGGTCCGTACCTGACATCAACCGGTATCTAGATCATCTCACCAAATCTCCATTTATTTCCATTTAACCGCCTCAAAGGCATCACTAAAAAAAAACTTAAATCTCATCTTATATTTAAAGCAATTCTTCATTGCATAAAGCTAACGAGCTCTGTATCATGTTAATTCTAAACACATGAGTCGCTTTCTGAGAGCTAATAATTGTCTTTTAAGTGGAACGGTGTAAGGGGAACAGACAGCTTGGACTCTCAAGCATAGGAAAATTCTCATTAAGGACTTTAAACGTTAGGTAAGAGCTTCAAGGCATTCTTTTTTTATGCCCAGCTGTCTATTGAACCAATTAGTGGCTGTAATAGCTGCTTTTATCCACCCTTCCTATCCTTACAATACCACACAGACACTTCACAGGCAATTTCTCAGTGGTCATGGACGGTGGCTCAGAGCTCATTTTGGCCTTCTGAATATTAAGACTTCTCCAAACAATTCTCCGAGCGGCCATTTGGCAAAAGAAAGACTCCCCTGATTAAGAGTGCAAAAAGTTATTTACTGAATTATTCCTTTTGTTGTCTGAAAGCTGAGACTAATTACACAACAAGAAAAAAAAAAATCCCTTTTTCAAAACTCTGGATGCGTTCCAGTATAAAGTTGTCAGGACAAAAAAAAAGATTAATTGCACAAAGTGAAACCTGCAACTGCTTCTGGCTCAGGGTAATTAAATTAAACCGCAACCCTGCCTGCTATGAAGTAATTACGGCGCGAGCCCAAAAACACGCATCAGCTCGGCTAAATGCGCTTTCTAGCCCTCCACGCCGACAACAGGAGTGAGCAGGAAGGGTTTTGTCCTTACCAGCGCTTGAGTTGAGGCTTGGTCTACAGCAGCTACAGACAGAGATGTACTGGACTCTATGTCATCTAAAGCAAGCTCTATGTTTTCCTAAATAGGGACAGAGGGTGGGTTAGTTGTGTTGTGCGGGATTTTTCCAATGGGTTATGCGTCACTTTGATTGTTCACTTTGATTTAGTAGATTGCCAAGCGGCCAAATCATTTCTTGGATTAAAAAAATAATGTAAGACAACAGGATGTAAGCGATGAAAAATACTTAAGAATGTGTCTCATTATAAATCACAATATTAAATCCATTGACTACAGTAAAACAATCAATTTCAAAGACTTTGATTTATCATTTTTCTGTCATTGCCGTTAAATCAGAGCAATTATAGTGAGAATTATGCATTTCTAATTTCCTGCTACAACACGTGGATGTGTGCGCTGATGTGTATTCGTATGTGTATAGGCGTGGATATATGCCACCTCCTTGTAGCGCTCCAGCTCCTGGACGAAGGTGCGCTCGTGGAACAGACCCTGCAGCCGCTCCTGGGCGTAGTTGTGGCAGAGCTCCTCAAACGAAGCGCCGCGCTCTCGCCGGGCCAGACGTGGGTTCTGGAAGCCTGGGGTGTCCACAATCAGCAGTGAGCACAGGGAGTGCTGACTGGACTTAAGGGCCCTAAAACACACAAGAGCAACCTGGTTTTGTAATACTTTGTATTAAAAACTGCTAAAACAAAATGATATTAAATTAATAATGTATCGTCTCAGTAACACTGTATGTGTGTGTTTGCTGCAGCTGACCGATTGATGAGGGAGATGACGAGAGTGAAGAGTTCGGAGTACAGGCTAGACGCCATGGCCTCCAGACACTCCAGCGCTGTGACCTTTGGCCCTGGCAGCAAACGACATTGACCTTACATGTCAATTTGTCCAATGATTTTGAACAAAGTGACTTCAAATTACCATGTTAGTCACACTGCTATCACATTGCTGTAAATGCAATGTAATATATGTGTTTTTACAAGATCAATTCAAGGAGGTTAACAACACTATGCCAGTGCTGAAATAGACTTTATGGGTCCTACCTGAACCGTCCCCAGTCCCCGCATCGTCAGGCCCCTGGCGGAAGGAGGTGGACCTCTGCAGGGTGCCCTTGGCCTGGTGCTTGAAGATGGAGGAGGAGAGCTCCTCCAGCGTGCAGCCCAGCAGGTATGCCGCTTTCTGGGCCCACTCGTGGCGCGCAAACTGCTTTCGCCCAGCTGGAAGCAAACAGAGGAGTCCTTTAGACCCTGACAACTTCACCGCGTACAGCAGAGCAGACACGGGGGACCACGGCCCTGCAGGTGATAAACTAATAATTAATGGCAGAGCAATGAAACAAACAACTCTAAACCAAAAAATTCGAGTTTGAAATGCGAACTTACATACAGTTCAGAAATAACACTCAAATAAAGTGTCTTTTAACACTTTAAGACAGTTCTGACCGCAAATCAAACTTTTAAAAGAGTGAGTGCCGGAGAGGAAGGGCTAACAATAACACAAGAGGCAAAACCGAGGAAATAAAGTCGTGTGGGGAATACGGGAGGAAGTTCTATTTCCTCCGCCGCTGTAAATAACAGAGCGGCGGCGTGATAATGAAAGTAGACAACATGGGAGATATCAGACAGAGGACTTTAAAAGAGCCGCTTTTATCTGGGCCTTAAGACAGTGACAGACATTGTTAAGAAGCCATGAGAGAGAACAAGAAGAAACTGCGGAAAAATATTTTTAAAAAAGGACCCGACATCTGGTAATAATGATAACGGCATTAAGAAAAATCACTCACAAAACAAGGAGCTGAATGAAGTTGGCTTGTTATGTTACGTTGTTTAATTTGACTTTACCTTCATCGGCGTCTGCATTGAGACGGAGCAGCATGCAGCATGCAAGTAGGGAAAGAGAAAAAACAAGAGAACAACAGCGGTTAACTTTAATCAGGACCAGACAGACATGCAGACAAAAAATGCAGTCCCTTCACGCAGACAATGGGGACACATGGAGCATGTCAACTGACAGGCAGTGAGGATGAGGATGGTAACTCATTGTCATCAAAAACCAATGTGTGTGTGTGTGTGTGTGTGTGTCTGATGGGGTAGTAAAGCGGACAGACAGTCAATTCTATCCCTCCCCTCCCTCTCTTATTCATGTCTGGGGTCATTTCATCTCATATCGATTGTGGGGCAGAACAGGCCAAGCTAATCGTCATTGGCCGCCTTCCTTCAACAAGAACACCAACACTGCCCCCTGCTGGTCAGAATGTAAATATCTTGTGAAACCGACCAAACCGTTCATCTAATTGTTATAGAGGGGTCCTTACACTTAATTAATACAGATTAATGTTAGTGATGCATAAAAACAATCAATGAATTTAGAAGCACTTCTGCAACTGGTGCATTTAACCAATTAAACTGATGCACATTACAATAAATCATTAGGAAATTAGGCTGGACTGAACTATGAAAGTGAAACGTGAAAGTGAAGTGATTGTCATTGTGATACACAGCACAGTGCACACAACAAAATGTGTCCTCTGTATTTAACCATCACCCTGAGTGAGCAGTGGGCAGCCGTGACAGACGCCCGGGGAGCAGTGTGTGGGGACGGTGCTTTGCTCAGTGGCACCTTGCCACTCGGGATTCGAACTGGCAACCTTCTGATTACTGGGCTGCTTCCTTAAACGCTAGGCCACCACTGCCTCAAACTATATATTTAGTGCAAATTAACCAATTTTACATTTATCAGATGGAGCAACTTAGGGTTAAGGGGCACATTGGTAGTAGGTGGGACTTGAACCTGAATCTTCTGGTTCATGGGCGAGTTTGTTGCCCACTAGGCTACTACTTTTTAAAACCCATCCGTAACCGAGAATCGAACCCGGGCCACGGCAGGCACCAAATCCTAACCACTAGACCACCAGGGAAATTATATATCAACAATAATAGCAATGATATATCAGATATATATGAACAATAATAATAATGGAAGTTATTCTGGTTCAGTTTCCAATGTCAATCTTGCATTAGTATAACTGCACATGAATAAAAAGACAAATAAATAATAATTAATTACCACATTTAACTGTTATTTTGGTGGTATGAGGGACAGATGTATTGACTATGGTGGTGAACACACATACACACATTCCTATGAGGGGCCGTTTAGGAAATATTTCAGACTTTTGTTACACAAACACATGTGAAACACACACACATTCACATATGAAACTGACAAGCATGCATTTATACTACTGAAAACTCGCACACACACATATGAAACACTCACACAGATACAGGTGAAAACCACACACACACACACACACACACACACACATATGAAATATTTCCTAAACGGCCCCTCATACATTCCAACACATTCACCCACTTACCGACTTACTACTCTATACAACAAACGCTACAACACACACACAAACACACAAAGCCACCATGTTGACCCGGCAGTGCAGTGTCCAGTGATTAAAAAGGTCCATGCGCAGGGAGACATCAGAGGCAGCGAATAAACAGTCCCCACGCAGGGCCATCCGTCTTCATTAACACACCAGGGTGCGCACACTCGCCCCTGTCCGCCGCCCACACTCTCCTAAAATAAGCCTCAGAAGTCCTGTCCCTGCCCTCCTCTGCTGTGCGCCCTCCCGTTGCCTTAATTAATAACTCGCTCTTTTTAAAGGGCTATATAATTACAGGCTGCCGATGAGATCCTTCTTTGTTCTACACTGACAAAATACGAAATACATAAATTCTCAAACGATGCAGAACACTGTTAAAGCTTCATACAAGTGAACTTCAGTCTGACTCAAAGACAGGCGAACATTATACCTGCATGCATTTTTATAAGTAATAAATTATTCATACACACAGATTATGTATTAAAATGGTATTAACTGAAAAAACATCCCCGCCGTGAGCCATAAATCCTTGTCGGAGGCAGAATTCTTGACACCACAAACCAGACAGGATGTGAGTCCTACCTTTGGTGGCCCCTGCAGCCCCCAGGTGGTATATGGCCCCCAAGATCAGCCAGAGGGCTTTCTGCTCCTCAGCTGAGATTCCCAGCACCTTCATGGCTGCCTGGAGCTTGGTGAACTGCTGGGCAGCCTTCTGCTTGTCCTCGGGCTGGAAGAACAGGGACAGTTGGGTCAGAACGATGTGGTTTAGAATCAGTATTTTTGGTGATTGGTGTAAAGTTTACCTTGGACTGGGGTACAATTCCAAAAGCACTGTTCTCTGCAAAGTGGTTAAAATGCAGTTCAGTCCTGTGGGACATTAGAAACAAAACTGATATTACATGGAGAATTCAATCCTTTATACTGAATATTTAAAACCTAGAAACAAATGTTGACTTGACACCACAGTCACCCAGAGGTTCTGTTCATAATAATACAGTGAAACGCAAACTCTTGATTATTAATGTGACAGAAGTAGTGAGAAGGAATGTGTGTCTCTTTAGAAAGCAAGACAGGGAAATTGTATTTATAAATCCCGAGGCCATTTATAGAGATTTGTATCAGGAGCCAAGAAATATGCATATTAAAGAACAAAGAAAAAGAAGAAACAATCATGAACAGGGTGGAAATAGAAATGAATGTGATATATTTACTATATGTATGTATATGTGATGTTTTTTTCATTGCTAAGGAAGATTTAGTGTATGTTAAAGTGCTGATTAACTGCATGTTGGAATTGGTGGTGGGTGTGGTCACGCTTGTGACATCGACTGACACCCCCTATACACAAGGGGCGTCAGGAGTATAGAGAACAACGCGAAACAGAACAGGAAGGGGGGAGATGACGATACGCTACACCTGGTCCTGTGATGTATTGACAAGAGAGGTTTTACAATGGTCTACAATGAGGAAGTAGGGTGTGTGCGAGCTGATGCCTACAGGCTTTAAAATGACCTTTAATGACATGAACAAGAAAGGCCTGGTGATTAGTTGACTGTGATACTTCTGAGTTTGTAAAAGCTTCCTGCGCCAAAGGGTTGCCTTACATTTTCAAGTTTTTTTTTACAGTGTAGTCACAATGTGTAAAGTTAATCTTTGTTACCTGTGAGAAGACTCACCTGAGATTGGTGTCTGCTCCAGCCATCATGTAGTAGAAGACATTGAAGGTGGACTCTGCCTCTGGCCGTTTCGCAACCCGCAGTTTCTCCAGCAGCATGGTCTACAAAAGGCAGATATGACAATTGGTTTCCACAGATCTTACGAAGACATGGAAGTCACTCACAAGATGTATGTTCTTCAGTGCCGATGGTAAAACCGTACCTGGATGGAGGCAGAGGCCACCTGGCCGGCCTGGTCAAAGTCCAATGAGACGATCTGCGAGAAACGGCTGGCGTTGGCATTCATGGAGGTGGCGCTGTTCCCAAATCCGTCCAGGATGGTGTAGACCGCCTGCCACTTCTCCGCTGGAGAGACAGAACGCACCATCATACAATGATGTTATTGTCTATTAATTATGTTATATAAGAAGCGGGTGTTCTGAAAACTGAGAACTTCTGACTGGTTTTCAGATCAGGCCTGATAGCATTGCGCCCCTCTTTAACAGTACAGTGTATCAGCCCTGTAGCTTTCATTAGCCCATTAAAAGCTCAGGAGTTTTTGATAAAACAAGCTAATTATCCCAACGCTCCATCTTTAGCCTCAATGCTCTCCATCACACAGCCAATAGCCATCGATCCAGCTCCTATAGGGCGACTTTCCAGCCAGGCCACTGGTGCATAGAACACACACAGAAACACACCAATGCACATGGATGGAGAAGATGTTTAGGGCCCTTCAAAGATCAGCACTAAAGAACTCCATCATAAACTACACATCCAGAAATGCTGTTCTGCTCACCAGAGAAGATCTTGCCAGTGCTGCCCGCGATGGACACCAGGTATTGAACCAGGTGCTGGGAGTTGGTGGTCTTGCCACTGCCGCTTTTGCCCAGCAGGACAATAGACTGGTCCTGTCGCGTGGTCAGCAGGTTGCGGTAGGCAGACTGTGCCACTGCATAGATGTGAGGACCGGCGTCCTCCCTCCGACAGCCCTTAAACATGTGCATCACCTACAAGAGAGACTGCTTGATAAGAGTTCCCTTCCCTGCAAGGAACGTTCTTCCCAGTTTCCAATTTATGTTATTCTGCGTCATAAGACAATCTGAAAAGCTTCAGTTTCCAATGAGCTAAATTAATTATTACATTACATTACAGGGGTCAGACTGGCTTCAAATGTCCACCTATTAAATATAATTGCACTTTTATCTGCATGATTTGAACATATAAGTGGCCCTTCAGTCAACAGCTGATGGGATTTGTGAGATGGAGGACATGCATTTAGTCCAAGCAAGTCGGAAAATTTAAGGTCCCTGGACCCTATCCTCCACCTACCTGCTTTGTCTCACCCTTCAACAATGTAATCACACAATTTTAATTTAACTTAATTTTTCTTAATTGACTTATGACTAATAGGTCTATAGTCACAGTCATTCAAAACTGGAATTTTAAATGGCCTTTTATTGGGCTTTCAATTTCATTTTATGGACCCAAGTAACACCCTCCTTAAATAAGATGGAATTATATAATGTCTACTTATATAGTACTTTTAAATACATAGCTTTTACTAATACATCTACCATAACATAGATTCAGATCCTAATACTGCTGCCCCTCAAAAAATTTTATATTCTAATTTCTGACATTAGATTCTGATTTTCATGAGCTTTCAGTCACTATTAACAATATATTTTTCAATACAGTTATAAAATCTTGTTTCCAGATTTTGAAGGCTCTGAAGTGAGCACAAGCTCTCACCTTCTCTGAGTACATGGAGGGGGCACTGATTGGGTTAATGACCACCATGTTGGGTCCAGAGTAGGTGTGGATCAGGTTGCCCCCGTAGCGCTGCCGTAGCGAATGTAGCACACTGGACTCGTTCAGGTAGAGCAGAGAGGCCAGGTCCTCACAGCGGTCAAACGACGGGGGATTCGCCTGACAGCGGAAGAGGTCAAAGGTTAAAAAATCACAAAAGGTCGTGAAAACCACAGCTAGTTTCTGAGGCTAAAAGATAAGAAGGAGAGATGAGATCATTTAAATAAAAAATAATAATAAAGAGAAATTACAGAATTATAGAATTAATAAACATCCTCAGCCCAGGACTATAGACTTTGAAGTTTTGAAGAGTTTGTATTAAATCAGTAAACCTTATATGGTGCATTACGCTCTTTTTGGAACCAATGAAAGCTGAAGATGGTATGCATGTTACAATCCCACCGGTCACGTTCTGACCCCACCACAGGTCAGACAGTCCATCATTTTCAGAGTCCCAATTTCACCATGACCATCTGTGCTGGCCAGAGGCCAGCAGAAAATGTGCAAGGCAGGCATAAAGGTCTATCTGCCCCGGGGGCATCTTGTTTTCCCGTTCCAAATGTTGTCCCACACTCATTAAAAGGTGAGTGAGGAGGCTGTACGCAAACACAGCGGGATGGAGCTGGTGTCTCTAGGGTCTGGGGAGGCTTTCTCTTCCATCAGTGTAGTTATCTCACCTTCTCAATGTCATCCTCGTCCACGTCCAGCAACGTCCCGTCGTGTTCCAGTTTGATTTTCACTTTTCCCTCTGGCAGGCTGCCCGCCTCTGTCTTCAGCAACGTTGCTATGGTCAGGTAACAGGGAGATATAATGAGGTCAGTGATAACATGTAGTAACTGTAGCCTCAGCCAACACGTTCATTGTTATATTTGTACAAATGGCATTTCAAATGTTTTCATGTCTCGTCATTCTGTCCGTGCACTCCCCAATCTATTTCTAAAAATTAGAAAAGTTGTTTCTATTCCTGCAACATTCAGAAAAATGCAAGATTTGAAAATGAACTAGATATTACAGAAATTGCCTATGTAAATGAGTCCTAATTTCTGAATATCTGGCAGCCCTTTATGAATCTGAAGAATGAATACATGCAAACAATAATACGTGCAAACATGTACTGTGATCTGTGTTGTTTTGAATTTGTGCATCAGAGGTCAGTCTAAATAACAATAACGATCATGAATGCATTTGATAGGAATAATAGGATAAGGTAAACTCACCCAAGGAGAAGCCATCTTTGTGGACCAGCCACACTTTTTCTGAGCCGTACCATGCCTGCTCTGCAGCAATCTGCTCCTCCGTCTTCACCTGCGGAGGGACAGTGGACATCTGTCAAGGATCATTCAACGACACACACACACACACAAGCCATGCGGAGCAACACCATGCTGGCCACATAAGAGTGCATGCTTTGTGTGAAACACACCATGCTTTTCCAGGATATTCACCAGGGACTGTGTGAAATGAGACAGTGAGGCGTCTTTGTGATCTCATATATCGGCCACTACAGGCCACCTTCAGAAAAAAATAATAAGGTGGACAGCAACCTATGGGTCATCCATGGTCCAATCAGTGGTGAGAATGATGCCTCTCACTGTCATCCCACACCATCTAAACACTATTGGGAAATTTGCACAAGTGACACAAGGTAGGAAAATATATAATCTACAGGAACAGAAAAAAAGGACAAAAATAAAACCAGTTTCATAGGGTCAGATTACATTCTGTTCTCCCAACACAATCTTGGTACAGGAGTCACGTTACATGCCCTGAAGTGTGACATTTATCAACTGGGATGCATTCGAAAAAAGTGATACGGAACAAACACACCACAGCAAACACACAAACACACTCGAGAGTGAAGATTAATGGCTAAAAATGGTTAGGAATTATTATTACCATTCCAAGCGCCATTTTTATCAACTCCTACATTAAGACATTGCATCTTGTGCACAAACAGACACACCGAGCGGTGCATAACTGGGACGGCACTTGGGACAGGCAAGTATCGGGGCATGGAAAGGTGAAACACACTCAGGCACAGCACAAGGCAGACCTTGGGTTGGGCGGCGGCAGCATGGGCCGCCTGCAGGATGGCCACAGGGTCCTCCTCCACCTGAGCCTGGAGAGGCAGGCGAGGCCCAGGAAGCAACGAATGACAGTTAGGGACACACACAGACAGAGAGAATGGGCTTCAGACTTGTACAGAGCATGAAATCAACAGGCTATGAGCACAGGGAGAACGCGGAGAAAAGGCCCCGACGATGAACTGCCGGAGGAGGAAGGAAGCCTGAAGGCCAGAGGCTGGTAAATTCACCAGAGTGGCAGCGGACATTGTTGGTGATATGAGGCATAATGACATGGAACATTCATAAATGGGGCCTGAAAACAGCGTAGGGGCACATGAACACCTGTCACTCATAAATCACATGACTATTTACTACCACATGACGTCAACAGCCAAAAGCCAGTCATTAAAACAGATCGTCACAAACCTATTAGGGCTACATGCATAACTTACTTATCAATGCCGAGCATGCACAGGTTGTGCTAAGAGCATCTTTGGCACATTTTTGATGGAAAAATCTGGCACTCTGATACAAAAGCGGGTGACTTGTATGAAATCCCGAATTTCGGGGAGATACAAACACACATTAAAGGGGAAGCGCTAACGGGAATTTAGTAACGGACTGAGGCTTACGCTCCAACACGCCACACGAGAGCACGCTGCAGCCAGACCGAGGGAAGGGGCACACATGGGCCAGGAGGGCAGCGTGGAGGCATCCCCCGGAGGGCACGGTACCTGAGTGGGGGGCGGCTCGGGCGCCACCGGCTCCAGCTACAGTAGCCAAACAACAGCCACGGCGACGGCAGCGGTAAGCAAGAAGCGGTGGGCGGGAGAGAGAGGGAGAGACGAGAAACGTATGCAGATGAGAATGGAGGGGGGGAAAAAAAGACAAGACAGACATGAATGTGACTGAAAGCGTGCGAGTGACATCGCAGGACAGTGTATGACACACCAACGGACTGTTGTTCTACAGTGAATGTCCACTTGTCCCATTGCAAAACATTACAAAAGTCATTCATTTTTAACAGAAGTTACATGCACAGAAACTGCATTCTTAACCTTTCATTAGATGCAAAGAAAGAAAGAAAGAAAAAAGATGGACTGCTGTCAATTAAAAAGTGTCCTTTACAACCCACAACCGTCCCACTGTAATTGTAAATGATCGTACTGGAAGTGAATACGTTTGGTGTTGGAGGGTTAAAAGGACGTCACACAGGGCGCCAAAATGGCAGAGGAAAAGAGACAGGGACAGAGCAAACAGGACGGAAATTACAGGTGCATTGAAGATCCTTTCCAGACGCCTCTGAGCTTCTTCCGTGGGACTCAACGACGACACCTGGAGGCCAAATCACCAAGACGTTTACTGCCGACGTACACATTGTATTCCAACGCCGCGCCATACAGGCAACAAAGATGGCCGAACTGGCCAGCGCTGTTGATCCAGTGACCCGAGCAAACGTGCACACACACGCACACAACCATGCACGATCACACACCTGTGATGTCACACTAGGAAGGGGTGGTGGAACGGCAGAAGGTTTCCCGGCTGGGTCAGATAGCATTGGTGCCTTCTTCACCTTAGCAAAACGAGAGTTGACACACAGAAGAAAGGGTGCGAGTTCATCTCACAGCATTGCCGAGATTCTTGGTCATTCTTAACACCAAGTCAACTTTCCACGCCGCTAACTAATTTCTAACAACGCAAACACGTGGCACGCCTTCACTCTGACGAGCGCGCGTTATTATACTACGTTCAATCTGCTTCTGAGAAAAGCCACACCACAGCACCACAAGCGGCTGGTAACGGCCACCGGACAGTGCTCCTGCGCCGATACGCGCTAAAAAACTATAAAGACGCGTCTCGCGGAGACAGCGCCGCCACCTGTAGTGGCCGCTGGGGCTCAATTTGGCTCCACTGTTCCCGCCAAACCGTCTTACACAGTGGCCCAGTCCCGAAAAATGACCGCATTCCCAGAACAAAAATGGCAACATCCGCACACAAGCTTACACGGTTACGTGGTAAAATATTCGTTTTACCAGGGTGAGTGATGTTAGTGGTTTTGATGCCCTACAAATCGCACATCGGTTAATAAGAACTGGTATATTTTTTTTAAGGTGCATTTCTGTTCCACGCGCATGCTTCATTGTTCTGACCATCCTTGCCCGCGTAGTCCATACCTCTGACTTCTTCACAGCTTGCTGTTTAGTGATGGGGATGAACCCGGTCGGCGGTGACAGGGGATTTGGTCCGGAGACCGGCACAAAACCAGAAGGAGGGGCCGGTGGCAACGGTTTTGTAATGGGAACAAAACCTGGTGGAGGGGCAGGCCTGGCGCTTTTAGGCACGGGGGCGGCACTTTCGTGAAGGTTTGGAGCAGAAGGTTTAGATGCTGGAATGAATCCTGGCGGCGGTGAAAGGGTCGAAGGCTTTGGTGGAGGGATGAATCCTGGGGTGGGGGAAAGGGCACCAGGCCTTTGTACAGGAATAAATCCAGGAGGAGGAGACATGGGAGCTTTTAAAGGGGCTTTAGAAGGTGTAGAAGGTGTGACAGTAGTAGCTGTAGGTGCTGAAGGTGCTGCAGGCCTATCCTCTGGCTTTGGGGCCGGTCTGTGCACGCTCTTTTTCTCTGTGTGCTTTGAACTCTCCTTGTCTTCTGTTGTCTCTTCTTTCTTTTCCACCTTTTTCTCCTCCTCTTTCTCGGGCGGCCCCTCTTTTCGCAAGCGCGGGTGGTGATCCCTGGTCCTGCCGCGGCCCATGAGGTTGGCAAGTCCAGCAGCAATGTCATCCTTCTCCTCCTTTATAGTGTCATGTTTGAAAGAGAAAAACGGCATCTTGACTGCCTTGGGCACACTTTTGGGTTGCTCTGGAGCAGGTTTAGGGGGTTCGGGTGGGGTTTTTAGTGCCGTCTGGGTTGGAGCAGCACAAGAAGCTGTGGGTGCTGATTCTTCATCCGGTGGAAGCACCTTTCTCACCACCCGCCGTACCACCTTCACCACCTTCTTGCGGGTCAAGCCCTGGTCCTCGGTAAGCTCCGGCTGATTCACAGTGACGGCCTGGTCTGCTCCGTTAAGGGTGCCTTCGCTCTTGCTGTCCCCATTGAGCGCAGGCTTGGGGCTCATGGGAGCTCTGGCAGGCTCAGGACTCCTGAAGCGCTCAGGTATCTTGGGTGCCTCTGTGGTCCTGAGCGATGTGGGCCTGATGCGGTTGGGCGAGGGACTCTGCACCCGCTCCCGGTATTGTGACACTGGCCGTGCTTGGTTCTGCCCATCGTGGAGTGGCGGTGGGCTCTTGGCTCTCAGCAGCACTCTGCCAGGCTCCAGGCTGGGCACCGACTGGGAGCGGCTACTCAGGCTGCCATCGCTGTCAGACTGCTCTCGGGGGGGGAAGGGGACACAGGGGACACAAATGGGAAACTATGGACATGCTGCAGTCTGTCATGATTAAATAATGGGTGTCTGTCTTGTGCACTCAGTTACAAAATTGTAGATCTCTGGCTATTTCTCGGACCACCACCTTGATGACCACAAACTCACAGGTTCAAACCCCACTTACTACCATTGTGTCTCTAGCAAGACCCTGAGTGTCTCCAGGGGGACTGTCCCTGTAACTACTTGATTAGGCACTCTGGATAAGGGCGTAAATAGAATAGTTGGTTTGATATCAGATTAGGCATAATTTGAACTCCAGTCATGGAAAAGCCTGCTGTTTTCTACTGACCAAAGCTGCCATGTGGTCGGCCATTCGGGTCACACTTAAATTAGCCCGAGCTAAGGTCTGACAAGCGTGTCCCATGCATGAGGGAAGTGTCTCTGCTGGTTGAGCTGACGCATGCCTGGGTGCTTCCTGAAATAGCTCAGCTAGATAGAGATAGACAGAGGCGATCAAGTGAGAGTGCAAGCCCGCTGCTGTGCCGCACTGCAGCGCGAGGTCGTCCGACACCGGTGCGCTGCAATCTGGAGCATCGTGCACAAGCGGGCGTCGGTCCCCGGCTCTTATCTCCCTGACATTTAACTCAGCTCTTCATCCAGGCAGGAATCCCAACGGTTAGAATTCCACTAGTTTGGACGAAGAGGATTGACCACTGTGTGCTTACGTTACCTGAAAGACACTTGGCTTTGGCTAAAACAGGGAAATATTTTGTATTAGGACATTAATAACTGCTGCGTCTCTACATCTTGTACCTTCAATCGTGAACCTGGTGTGAAACTGACGAAATGTGTCCTCTGCTTTCAACCCATCACCCTTGGTGAGCAGTGGGAGGCCATGAAAGGCGCCCGGGGAGCAGTTTGTGGGGACCTTGCTCAATGACGCCTTAGTGGCACCTTGATGGTTCGGGAGTTGAACCCACAACATTTGAATTACAAGTCCGCTTCCTTACCCACTAGGCCACCACTGCCCACTGAGGCACCACTTATTCCCTTGCTGTCTGAAGAAGCCTTTTCTGGTAACTTCAGGTCACTGATTATTTGCAACACTCGCAATCTATCAGACGGGGACTTGCTGAAGCTGAGCCAGATTACAAATAAGGCACGTCACCGAGCGAGCGTGGCAACGATTGACAATTTCCTGTCTAGGGCTACAGCAGGCACTCCAGCTAGATTACATGGGCTTTGCAAGGGCCTGAGATGAGAGGCTTTTTAACCGTATGAGCTAAGAGGACCGACTCTGTATTCACTCATGACGCTGTTGCCGGATGCCTCTGCACTGTGTGACCAAGGCGTCAAATCTTTGCCGGCGTAATGCTGCCTGCACATATATGCCAGAACATGACGTTTGCATTTCAACCTGCATCACACGATGAAACTTACACTGTCTTTAAGGATCTTGGCGGTTGGCTTTGTCTCTTCTTTGACCTACAGAGATTGGCATGAAACACGTGACTCAAAACTAGATCTCAGTGACAAAAAGAAACACACCCCTGACATGCAATATATAAGTGAATTCATATGAGACCTCTATAACATGATGAGGAGAAATCCCCAAGATCAATCATTTAAAGTTATTTTGAGACGTGGCATCATTTTACTGCCGTGGTCAAGCGAGTCGCAGCCTGTCAAGGCGAAACCAAAAGCCCACTGGCAAGGTAGTGGACAGCGGCCGAGTGTTTTCCATTTGCACTCGACATCTCACATTTGTCAGCTGTCATGCAACAGGCAAACTCCAACTGTAAAAGTCATTCAACTGGCGTTCGGCCTAAATTCCATGCTGAGCTCCTGACCTGACGAGCTGCAACATATAACACCTCAGACACCTTTTAAAGCGTTTCTCTGGGCATTAAGATTTTCCGTCTTTGAGACGAGTTGAAGGTGCCAAGCATTGCATGAACCCTCAAAGCATCAGCATTATCGTCACCGGTTTCGCTTTCTCAAAACGGCGAGTCGACATTTTTTTAAAGAGAACAAAACGCCACTTTCCTTTTGCTCCCAGAATGAAAAGCGAGATGAGAACGCCATGTTGGCTGCTCTGCAGTCATGGGCCGCTCTGTGAGAACAGGGGTGGCGCTACGGGCCGAGGATTGTGGAGGGGTCTTCACGACGGAGGGACAGATCGAGCTGGAAAACACTGTGGTGGGGAAAGGGGTCAATAAGGTCAGTACAGAGGGGAGTGGCCTAGGCTCACAAATCAACACAGCATAACTCATAAATACAAAAAAGATATGACCGGATGAATGCAATTGGAGGAAGATTCATTACAGCCATTTACTGGGAGAACCCATGAGTCCGAGAGTCAGAATCTGTGAGCTGAATCAGAGTTTTCTTCCTGGTGGTTTGAGGACATATGAACCAAAACACTTTGTTAAATAAAGATCATTATCATTTCATGAATATTAGAAATATTGAAATGTATTTAGAAACATTTCACACTAAAAATATTTGGAGCAACGATCAATTATCATATTTGATGTATTATTTAACTGCCTGTTTATGAGTGGCGTTGTACACTCGGTAACTGATATCTGTTCATCTGCGACCTGTGGGCTTAAATAAATGCTGAGACATGAAGCTGCCAACATGTCCACAACTGCGCCCAGCGCAGCTCTAATCCTCACTGGCCACAGAGCGTTCACAGGGTCACCAGTCTGGCCGGGCCTCGGCTCCAACTGCAGCCAAATAAAGGAAACCCCACCCTGGAGAAGCTAATCTATGAGCCCTGAGTAGCGATACTTCGGAGTGGCGACATGGCCCACGTCTCCATGACAGAAACAATAGACATTAAGAATTCTGTCACGATAATAAGCACAGATGAAGGTGAACTCCAACTGGAATATCACTAACACCTCTTCTCTTTTGAGCACAACAGTTGTGAGGAAACGAGCGTGCAGCCTTCTTAATGTCAGCATACAGTAATGTCGGGAGACAGAGGCAGAATACACACATCTACAGTCAAGCAATCTGGCTATTCAAATTCAAACATTTCATAAAAGTCACACTCTATTGTACAGGGTGGGCCATTTATATGGATACCCCTTAATAAAATGGGAATGGTTGGAGATATTAACATCCTGTTTGTGGCACATTAGTATATGTGAGGGGTCCAACTTTTCAAGATGGGTGGTGACCACAGTGGCCATTTTGAAGTCGGCCATCTTGGATTCAATTTAGTTTTTTCAATAGGAAGTCATGTAACACATCAAATTTATTGGTAATTTCACAAGAAAAACAATGGTGTGCTTGGTTTTAACGTAACTTTATTCTTTCATGAGTTATTTACAAGTTTCTGACCACTTATAATAATTATAAAATATTATATAATTATAAAATGCGTTCAATGTCACCAACCATTCCCATTTTATTAAGGTGTATCCATATAAATGGCCCACCCTGTAGTTATACCTTACAGACAATTCATTGTTGATATATTGCTGGTTGAATTGTACTGACACGATAATAGATATACACACCACAGATATTTACACTAGATGTCGGATTCAGCCTCTCAGCATGCGTCAATACTGCAGTCCTATTTAAACAGGGTTCCAAGCTCATTCAATCAAGCTTCTCTAAAGATACGAGCGAAAATTACGGACTTTTGTGCCACGTATGGCTGTAATAACGACCGAATGAAGAATCTAATCATAAGATTTTATTTTATGATCTTGTATGTTACGAAATTTTGTGTTTCACAAATAACGTTATTGATGTTACAGTCTTCCCTCCCCCATCCTAGCTTCTGTACTGACATCTCTATATATTGTATAGTTAGTTCATAGTCTATAGATCTTGACAACATTATAACATTAAATGCCTCTGTTTATGGACCTGACCTGTCTATAATTCTTTTTTCCCCCAAAAAACACGGGTAAATGAAAATCTTTCATATTAAATCTAAAAGTCTTTTCATAGTGACCTGCCTTTGGTCACCTCTTAAGCCAGGCTGGTTTTTATAACCAAAAACTGAAAGCCCTTTTCTCTTACTGTTTGTTTAAAATAGAAAGTGCAATAAAAATTTATTTTACCTAAAATAATGAATAATCATGATTAATAAATGTGATTACAACATTGATAAAAAATAATTGTGATTATGATCATGCAGCCCTAATCGTCACAATAAGATACCTTCTGAAATCTAACATCTGCTTGCATTTATGACATTCAACACAAATATGCACCTCCTAATCATAAAAAAACAAAAAAAGTCTCTATACCAGTCACTCCTGTACATTTTGTGAACTACGGGACTGTATTATAACTGTAGCATGAGAAAAAGCAACAAGATTACTCTGTCTTAAAGCACATCTCAAAGCCCTACTGCCTCATCTGTACTTCCTCAAAGTGGAACAAAAACGCTTTTGCCAAATATTCTCTGAGCAAAACCACTTCAGCAGAATACCGATGTCGGCTGGATTTCCAGAAACGTCTTATTCCACATAGTAAATTTTTTTTTCCAAAGGAACGCTCGCTAATATATTTCCAGTACATATCCCAGTAATATGTTTCCAATCACACACACACACAGACAGATTTGCATTTTTTCGTACAACAGCTTAAAGCAATCCATTAGACCAACAAACCGATATGATTAACCACGCCAAACAAAGAGCTGAACAGGACAAGCGACAGGCGGCTGTTGTTTACCCAATAGAGCACTGCAGTCTGGACCAATATAATAAAGTGGTGGAAGGCATGAACTGTGGATAAATTGTGTTAATTGGGGTGGGGTCAATAAACTCCACCGGTCGAACCTGAGGAACAAAAGGCTCCGTTCACGTTCAGCTCAAAGGGTAACATGGGCCTATAAAGTAGTCAATCCAGCACATTAAATAAAAACAGAGTACACTAGATGAATAAAAAGCCTCGAAAAGCCATTAAATGAAAGGCCACAAGCCACAGAGCAAGTCTGCCAGAGCACTTCCCCCTGTCTCCCATCAATGCCACCCCTAAAAATAGTGCCGGCAGACCAGGGCCCTGACCAGCATGCTCTCCAGCCCACAGATTCTGACAGGAGACTCTCCAAACCCGCTTCTCCCACGCTGGGACAGACTCTCCCTTACCTCAGGTCCGACGCTACGGAGATCCTTCGAGTCGAACTCGCCTTACCAGAAACGCACACAGAGGCTCCGAGGCCAGAAAGCGGTCCAGTGGAGGCCAGGTGGAGCTGAACCAGATCCCAGCGAGCTCGCTTTGCACCCGCCGCCCGTCCCAGACGCGGACGGGACCTCTGATAGGCCGGAGGCGGACGCCGCTATTCCTGACGCTGCACAGAAAGACGAGGGGGGGACAGCTGTCGCGATATGAGGGCCAGAGGGCTAAAAATAAGGCGCACAGCCCGTCCAAACCACAGTCACCGCCACCTCAACACCCTCCCCACCCCCAAGAATTCGGCTGAGCTCCCCGCTGGACGCACATGGCAGTTGCTGCTTCCCCTTGCAGCTGCTCCTCGGGGTGGACAGCGGCGCGAGTGTGTGCGCGAGTGTGTCAGACCTGCGTCCGGCAAAGAACCAAACGAAACTCGGTAAAGAGGCGTCAGAAGGAGGAGGAAGCGGGCGAGAGTGGAGAAAAGTGCACCTTCTTCCGGCTTTGAGTCTGCACGTCGGTGAGCATCGTGCAGAAGATGGGTGTACGCGCCGGGGTTAAAGAGTGTACGTGAAGTCCTCTCTCTTCCGCTCCGAGCCGTGGCTGGCGGAGACAGATGGGCGGAGGGGAAACACAAAGCATAAAAACAGAAGTTGGTGCCGTGGGGTGGAGGAAATGACGACAGATTCTGGCACCTCCATGTGCATGTGTGTGTATATATGAATGTAAGACTTTTCCATGCATCTAGTTCATGGAAACCTTCTTATTTTTTCAACAATGCACACAAGAAAATGAAATAACCTGAATCATTTTATACGGCTGGTTGTTATTTCATATACTTATTGCCCTGTGACTATCTAATCAATAATCAGATCTTTATTTGTGAAGCACTTCGTACAGTGTTCACAACGTGGATTTGATACAATGCATGAGCAGTTACAGAGCACTTAATGTGAAATTTATGTAATATAATTATATCCCCCGGCGCACCCATTTAATACTCATGATATTGTGTTGTGTTGCAGCGCTCTAACAAAGCTCTAACCGAGCTTGATATTCAGATCTAGTATTTTTTGTGTGTGTGTGTGTGTGTGTGAGAAAAAAAAAGATTAAAAAGCCAAATAATGCAAATAATAGTTGCCAAAAGCAATGGCAATGGACATGTATATTTATACCTGATAATACACAGCATTTATGTTTTCTTTAGATATTGTTTCATTACACCAACCACACAAACCAGCTTTGTCATTATTCTCAATTTGCCTAATACAAGCAAAACTGGTGCATAAGGAAGACAACATTGGACTTTATTCAGGTATTAAATCAATAACGACTATAAATTCGGGCGCACACACAGGCCTCACCAAATAAACTGGATAAATGAATGAATGAAGCGGGTGAAACAAACAAAAAAATTAATCTACCGGTAGGGGGCGACACTTGGGCGCCTTTTTCTGCTGCCACAAGATGGCGCTCGAACCCCAAAAACCGGCCACGTCTGACAGCATCCTGCCACAATGAGAGTCACATTCCTCAAATGGCCGTGTGCCTTCCAGAAACGCTGTCATGTCTGCGGACGGGCCTAACAAGGCGCTTCGGAAAGATGGCATTATGTGACACGAAAATAGTCGAGTAAAGAACAGGAAACACGAGCAAATTCAGTCTGTGGCTTGCAGTGGACTTTGCACTGCCGCAGGGAGCAGTTTTTTTCTTTACTGAGAGCCAAGGGTGTGGTTGTAGGAAGAGTGAACGCCACAGCGTGCACTGAGGAGTGTGTGTGTGTGTGTGTGTGTGAACATTCATGTTGGCTTCAGATCATCAGCGATTGTTATTGGGCGGGGAGACAGCTGACTCTGCACACCGGCCCTTCCGATTGGTGAGGAATGCCAGGCATGGGCCGGTCAGACGGCGCGTAATTGGAAGATTACACAGTCCAGAGAGTCCGGGGAGATGCGCACACACACGCTCACCCGAACTGCGGCCCTCCCACGCCCTGACCTCTGCCCTCTTCTATTGCCAGTTATTTCATGCTGCATAGTGGGCTAATTACTGTGGTACGGCCCACGGCCCGCTGGGTAGCACGGGATAAACACTTGGCCTGGAATGCTGGGTTTCCGCTAATATCGGCTGCCACAATCGACCTTGCCATGTCAGCCCAAACAATATCAGCACATGGAAACATGCATTACTCATACTTTATATCAGTACATATTTGCTCACCAGAGGATTTGATAGCAATGCAGAATATTACAACTATCGTTTGAATGTAATGGCAATAGTAAGAAGCAGTATTTTGGGGGGATCCCCCAAATATATATATATGTATATGTATATATGTATATGAACTGGTAAGTGTGTGTGCATGTTTAATATGTATAATTGAGAAGAAATTAAGCACATTTTAATGAACTGGCCACTGGTTTTTAGCAACGAACGATTCATCATCAATGCACAAAGTGCAAGAAAAGACACACCCATTGTTGCCATGGTTTGCACATGAAAATAGGAACTTTTCAGGTTCGGAATGGATTCCGTTTCCTTCTCAAAAGGCTTGTAGCATGTGAAATTTCGATGCTTAAGCCGAACTGGTTCAGTTATGGGGACACGCACTGATAATAACAGATGACCAAAAATCCAACCATCTATAGATGAATAAACAACAAAATGTGAATTTGCTGTCACAAGAACCACAAGAAAAGAATCAAAGCACCACAGCAACTGAGCAAAGAAACAAAATCCTTCTATTGACTGTCCCAACCAGCAGCAAATGACAGTCCGTTTAAAGGTCCACATGTGAATTAAAGAGTGGGAAAAGTACCTTCCTCTGCAGGAACCCACGCTGGCTCGAAAGATGGGAGCAGCTGTCCAGACACGGAGCAAAGTGTGGACTCGAGGAGTCAAGATGGAGCAAACAGGACCATCCCAGTCAAGACAAAAGGATAAATGTAGTGTCCCCGTTACGTGACAGGCCATATGAACAGGAGAAACTGGCTCATTATGTCCTCCCATTGAATCCACCCTTCTATACAGTCGTAGAGACAATCATATGGTTAATTTACTGGAGGACGTCCTCATTACTGGACAAAAGGACTAGGATTTTGTCTACATGAAACACACACACACACACACGCACTGCTTCTCCGGGGCCCAGCCACCCCGCCCGCTACCTCAGCAGCCCCAGCGGAGATCTATTCTTAGCCCTGAAACCATCTGCAGCTTCTGTGCTCTGCTAGCGCTGGAGATAGCATCTCTTCACAGCCACCGGAGCCGAGCTTTCCTGCTGAAAGGCTGCGCCCGCGGAGCCCAGGAGGACCAAGCGGCGCGGGACGCTAACCTGCGCAGGCCGGGTGTATCTCAGGGATCTACCCTCTCTGTCCTCGTACTCGTCCACACACACACACGTCTGTTTAAAGCGAGCCTTAGGCCCTCTTAACTCAGCCAGCAGTGATCCTTCAGATGCAAATACATACATTCCATAGACGGGTTACATAACGGAATCCTTAAAACCAGTAGCCCCCACGCCTCTGATGGACTACACGGGACTTACGCAACCAGAGGTCAAATTACGGACCGTCTGTTCGATATTAGCACTGGAGCTGCTTGTCTAAATTATTTAAACGCTGCGGCACAGTTTTGCCATATGCAAGACAGATAAGATGATTGCTTGCAGAGTGGCGAACTCGGGCATCATGGTTACCACCGAAAGCATTACAGTGTTAATCGGGTGAAAAGGCCGAGTTAGAATAGATCCGGGTCACACACAATCCATCACCATCACAACATGAGACATGACACATATGAAATTTTTTTTAAAGCGCAATCCATTTTGCATACAGTACGGGCCAAAAGTTTGGACACACCTTCTCATTCAACGTGTTTTCTTTATTTTCATGACCATTTACGTTGGTAGATTCTCACTGAAGGCATCAAAACTATGAATGAACACATTGAATGAGCAGGTGGGTCCAAACTTTTGGCCTGTACTGTATGTATGTACATGTAGAGCCTCGGTCCGTATCCTGCGTTCTTTGTATAGGTTTTTGTGCACATACTGAAAAATTTACGGAATGGATGCAATACCTTCAATAATTTTATAGGGACTGTGTTGCGAGATCTGCACTCAACAGACGACGATTTGAAGTACAGGATTTTATTCATTTATTTCGGAGTACACACTACAGATTGCGAACGCAGGTATATCAGCACAAGCATTAACAACGCAACAGTCTACGGATACGCACACACATATCACAGCAAGTACATTTCTTACTAAACCCACTAAGATACTACCATCATTTTTATTTCAGAATCAGTACCAGGACGTTCTATTCAAGTGTTCTGAAGCCTCTCATCTAATTATATGGTTAAAACCATATAGAAGAACAGTTAATCACACCATTTTTGTATCATTAATGATCGAAAATGTAAACGTGATTTATGCCAATCGAAACCATTCTTGTGCTTCAAGATGAGCTGACCATGGAGGAAGCTCTGTTAAGCTTCTTGAACAGAATTCCTGGACGATGGGGAGCGGGTGCTCTCAGGTCTCGGTTCTGCGGTACCGGTGCAGGCTGACGTCACCAGCGCCAGCTGCGCTACGCCACAAACCTCCTGGTGGAAGCTCCTGATGAGAGCCAGACACTACTCCTGTTCGCCATTCAGATACAATAAACACAGATTACGTGATGAAAAGCAGAGTGTCAAGTCGGATTTATCGCGTGCATTAGAACACGGAACCGGAACGGGCCGATGACAGTGAAGTGCTTGGTGATTAATGCCGAGGAGCCAATACAATCTGCTGGGACAAAGCCTGGCTTGTATCTCAGTGGGTCACGTGAGGCACAAAGCGTTGCAGTGAAGAGTGAGGAGGCTTTTCGTATTTGCCACTTTCGCCCGTCATAAGCCACACCTCATTCTCATACTAGGGGCTGTGGTGCGCCAATGGTGGCCTAATCAGAGGATTGCCGGTTCGAATCCCATTCCGCCACTGAGCAAAGCACTGTCCCCACACACTGCTCCCCGGGCGCCTGTCATGGCTGCCCACTGCACACCAAGGGTGATGGTTAAATGCAGAGGACAAATTTCACTGTGTGCACCGTGTGCTGTGCTGCTGTGTGTCACAATGACAATCACTTCACTTTATTTATTATTATTACTACAGAGGGACAAACTCAATTTGCAAAGAAATGCATGCATGCAACTTTACAGTTGAAAAGGAATTACTCAGTGTTCAGTGCAAACAGCAAATTCACGGCTCGTTCCACATCTCTGCTCCTAATCGGCGTGGAATGTGCGGAAACATGACGGCGTTCTCCCAACTTCGGGGGATTTCGGCTGGCCTTTCACCCCCTCCACCCGGGCAGTTCAAAGGTCACAGGAGAGGAGTAGTAAAAATGAATGAGCACATCGGAGACCAATCGGATAGGGCCAGGCCGAGGAATTACGGGCGAGTGCAGCTCGGGCCGCCGCATGAGCCTGGCCCATGTGCATGTGACCTCGACGATCGCTGAGTGTTGTGGCGGACTGAGCGCGTGTGATTACGTAAACGCGTGTGACCAAGCTGTTCCCACAGTTTGTTAATGCACATTCCAGCACTAGGGTCAGAGTTGGGGAAATACACACGGGGTTTATACGGGGCTGGGATATTTAAAAATACACAAAAACTCATGCAATAAAATCATTATTATTACTCCTAGTGGCTCAACGCAGCAAATTAAGTGTAAATAAAGTAAAAGTAATAAAGTGAGGAATCACCGTGAGATTGCTGCTTTTGTAAAAGTCGTGCGGTCACTACTTTGGTTTTAACGTGGCCATTACATAAGCACGTTAAAGAATGTCCGTGAGAACAATACTCCGAGTGCAAAGGCCATGCCTGACCCAGTGGCCTTTCTGCACACGGCTGTCAGCAGGTCATTTGTGGCGCCGCACCAGCTGAAGACTCTCTGTTTAATATCTGAGCCAGAGGCCTGGTACGTTCTGCAGCTCATTCCTGTCATTTTTAATCCAGTGATGTTTGTGATTACCCACCAGGTTGAGCGTTGTGGGGTCGGTGGTGGCCTAGTGGTTAAGGATGTGGCCCCGTAATCGGAAGGTTGCCGGTTTGAAAAACTGAGCGAAGCACCGTACCCACACACTGCTCCCTGGGCGCCTGTCATGGCTGCCCACTGCTCACCAAGGGTAACTTGAAAGCACGTTGTAAGTCGCTCTGGATAAGGGCGTCTGCCAAATGCCGTAAATGTAAAAGCAGAGGACACATTTCGTTGTGTCAGCAGTTTTTGCATCACTTTTTTAGAAATCATTGTTCACAATGATTTTTGCATCACTTTCTAACCTTCTCCTTTCTAATCAACCTCGCACAGCAAGTTACCATTTCAGCATCTCTGTCCTGAGTACATGAATCGGAAATGTGAACTGAAATAAAATACAGAACCTACAATCTGATGTTCTGATGATGGTGGGCACCCGATGAAGAGCCACGTATTACGATTGATCAATGCGGTGAAGCTCAAGTGACCTCTCTAGAAACATCTAAACAACAAAGTGCAACTAATAGAATCACGTTACAATTTCCAGCCACAACACATTTCAGATCACAAAGGACGCTCTTGTTCGCTTCCTGCATGTCCACGCAAAAACAAAAGCCTCAGTCTGCTGAGCGCCGATGAGATACGACTGCAAAGACTCCGCTCCAGCGCAGCCACTGCAAAGCCTTTTGTTCTACAGCCGAGCCAACTGATGCGGGGCGGGGCTGGGCGGGGCTGGATTGCAGCCTCTCCTCTGCGCACTGATCCCGACGGCGGCTGCAGTCTGCACAGGGACAGAAAACGATCACACCGCCCAATAAAACCACAAAGTTACGCAAGACACCAGTCAAAAGGGCGGGTTGGTGCCAGGGCGAGGGATGGACACGAGCGGCGATAACCGCGATTTCAGTCAACCATCAAACGTTCTAATCCATAATTTATTCCATTTCATATATAATTCATTCCTTATCATTCCTTTAAAATGCCTTAAAATATTTGGCCTGAGATCAGCAGCATTGCATTTCTTTTTATATTAACAATTGATGGGTACACATTTATTAAGCCTTCAAGATGCAATAAAAAATATTGCGTAAGTAAATATGGGACCAAAGGTCTGAGAACCAAGACAGCTTTAAGAAGCAATACGAGAAGTAAACTGTTGCTTAATCAATAATCAGGAGAAAAAAGATGGCCAGAATTCCAAGTTTTTAGCTGTGAATTCTCAGGGCATGCTGAAATAGCATGGATCATCAGGTTGTGGATCCGCATCCAAAAAAAAAGTGGAGACCTGGCCTCCACAGTCACCGGACCTGAACCCAATCAAGATGGTTTGGGGTGAGCTGGACCGCAGAGTGAAGGCAAAGGGGCCAACAAGTGCTAAACACCTCTGGGAACTCCTTCAAGACTGCTGGAGAACAATTTCAGGTGACAACCTCTTGAAGCTCATCGAGAGAATTCCAAGAGTGTGCAACATGTGAATGAACATGTGTTCATTCATAGTTTTGATGCCTTCAGTGAGAATCTACCAACGTAAATGGTCATGAAAATAAAGAAAACACACTGAAAGAGAAGGTGTCCAAACTTTAGGCCTGAACTACATCTTTAAATGGTCATTATTATTCAATTCTGTCACATTAATTGCTTCTCCCTCTAGATAATTCTCAAGGAAAAAAGGGGGGGGACATCATGTTAAATGGATTAGAACCGGAAGAGTCGTCGACCCGTTGACCTGATATATGGCCGATGTAACGAATGGGTGGTGCTGGAAGCCCGGACCTGTGATGTTTACTGTGGGCAGCGAACCCCTCCTCTCCAGCCGCAGTATCCGCTTGCGGAGTAAACAGTGGCATGATCCCCAGTCTCGCTCGTGTTTAAGCTCCGACCTCAGATGTGTCCGTTACCAAACAAACAGTGGAGGAAGAAGCGTATTTACTCTGGGCCTGCTGTGCCTGGCTCCAAGACAGTCTTCTCCCGAGCACGCGAGCGGCGCCGCTCTCCAGGAGTGTCCTCCTGCCCCGGGGGGGGCTAAAACCGGAGACAGGGCACCTGGCTAAACACTTGCGCAGCCCCGTTACGCGGCCCGAGGCTGAGGGTAATGACGTCTCTCCGGCGTGTCTTTATGGACACAACGACGCTGGCCGGGTCATAAACAGGAACACTGCTGGACAGCTCGTTCCAAGGCCTTCAGCGGAGCTTCGGCGCAGATTATGATCCCGTTCACTGTCCTGGGGTCCACGAGGGTCCCTGAGCGCAGATAGATTAACTGGCCTGTTGTGAGGTCGGTGAAATGACCATAGGAATATTAACTATGATTTTGTTTAGACCTTTAAAAAATACAGGATGATCTTTTGTCCATCTGTTGTTCGCATTTGAACACAGTAGGCTAGGTATTTTCAGAAAAACAGCACAAAGAGCTGATCAAAAGATTTTATTTGATATCTATACTCCCTCCATTAGACCACAATATGGAAGATCTACCTAGACTGAAATCGAACTTGTTGTGCAGGTTTTTGATAATGCCTACTGTCTGGTGGGTGGTGGTAGGAGCGAGGGTAACACACTCACCTCTGAATCAAAGTCACAGGTTTGATCCCTACTTATGACCAGTTTGCCCGTGGAACTGTAACCCAATTCGGACACAGTCTATGAAACTGTCCCCAAGTCGTTTAGGATAAAAACATCTGCAAAGTGGTAGTCAGGTCAGGTAATGTGCTCAACCTTAGCACTATCTTAGTTTCTATCTTCCTTTTTTGTTGTATGGGATCAAAATCAGAAAACTTTATTAATCCCGAAGGAAACTGCTTGTGCTACAACTGCACAGAGGGAAAGACATACAATGTACATACAATGTATGTACAAGACATACAACAAGTGCACAGAGAGAGCGAGAGACGGACATACATTTTTTAATAATTAATAAAAATAAGCAGTAAAAATAAGTATGTAGTAATGGCTAAAGCAGCAGTCCACATTATGTAAGAGTTAAAAGTTAAGAGTCAATAAGTGAGTTATTGCACAGTAGAACAGCGACAGGAGACAGCAGCAGAAGCTGCAGCAGCAGCAGATGCAGCACGGATGCATCGCAATGCATCAATAACCGAGCCATTGATAATCGTAATTGGATGGAATCGTGAGACCAGTGAAGGTTCACACCTCTATAACTCTGTACTGCTTACATTCTAGCAAGAGGCCTGTCATCCTCACAATGGCAAGCGAGAGCATTCACGACTGACAGCAGACAGTCTCTATAAACAGAGGAAATTACAGCTCCCACAACTGTAAGTAAGCCCTTCTTGGCAATTAAATGGTGCTGTACACTGATGGTATGTGTACAATGTATGGTATGCATATTTGTAAGGTACGTATTTAAAAAAAAAAAAAAAAAAACGCCATATCAGGGCAATGGTAAGTGATCCGTAGGGATTCGGAAATTTCTTCAGACTTATTTCCAAACGCGCAGAGACCTAACGAACATTAACGGTAATTGTTGTCTGGTGGCAGGCGTGCATTATCTGGCCACCGCAGTGACTTGCCGTTGACTCAGCAGTTTTTTTTCTTTCGGTTAAACATGAGTCACCTGTTCTCAGATCAGTTAAGAAACGGCTGTCGCTGTTCATTCACACGGAATACCCAACCCAAAAGGCTAATTGATGAGAACCACATGGACATCATTGTGTCATTACGACTCAAACTGTCCACAACATGTTGACTCTTGCTCCCCCATTTAATGACACTGTTCTGACTGGACCTGGTCCTGTGTAACACTGACGGAAGAAGTACTGTTTAAGAAATAATCATTAAGACATCAAATCTTGGGCAGTTAAAAATTGCACCATGTCATAGCGGCAATATTTGAATATTAAAACAACTTTGAAGATACAACATCACTCTTCACGATCCATCAAGCCCTGGAGGCCGATTGGCAAACCGTTGCCTCAACAGCATTGTTTATCCTTTTCCAAACCAATTAATTTGACATTAACCCAACACCCTCTTATTAGATGGGGGTTTCTAATCCGGATCTGCCGGGGGGGGGAAATACAGATTAAATCACAGCAAGGGATCTCTGGAACATCTGGTGGACAGACAAAAAACACGGCTTGTTAGGGTGGATTTGTGGTGGAGGGGGGCAGGGATTATAATCTCAAGGGGTGGTCCAGACACACGTTCGGATGGTCGCGGTGAAATATCGCAGGGCGCCTTATTCAACACCAATGGTCAGAAGAAATGGAAACCATGCATCACGCATGAACTGGATGCAACTGTGGAGCACATTGGCTGCATGGATACAACTCTTTTACAGTTTGGCTCACTGGTGTCACATGTCCATCCTCTATAATATAGTTCGGGTCACTGGTGTCACATGTCCATGCTCTATGGACCAGCTGACCACTCGAGGGCATTCACAATCAGATCCCTGTTAATCCTGTCTTTGGAGACACCATTCAGTTCACATTGTTGTGGAACTTGAACTTGCTTGTTTTTGCTTCCATGATTTCAGCAGCTCCATCATAATCTGAGAAAAATCTATTTCAAACTAGAGTCCTTATCTAGCACTATTTGATGGAAGAACAAACCTTGATGGCAGGAAGCATGCTTGTAGCTACCAGAATAAACTATGAGAAGAACCAGCAGTTCCCAACCCCCATGGAAGCAGACCAGAGAGGAAAAGCATTCCAGTCCACCCTCTCAGTCCAAGACGTTTCTATTTTGGAGAGGAATTTAAGGTATTTTTACACCACTCACCTCCATAACTAACTACGTTACAGAGAACAGCACTCCTTTGAGATGTCGGGCAGTGATACAACTAGGCGCGGTGTTCCCGTCACATGGTCCAGGCTCCCACGCATTCAGCCATCTCGAGAGATCATTACACCATCTGCAATTAATTCATGACTTAACGCTCCTGTGACTTCCACCAATGTCAAAGCGCAATCTGTTCCTTCGCACAGGGAACACCGTGTAACAACTGCCATGTAAAAAAAAGTTAGGACTCCAGTCCCAGAATAGATGTGGTTTCTCGACACTAACTCATTCAGAACGGAGCTGGCTGATTGTGGCAGCTATCTGGGGATACCCATTCTTCACAGAGATTCCAAATCGCTCACTTCCTGACAATACCATCACAGCTCTCCAAGAATAACACCCTGCACCATCCCCAGGCCTCGGCAAAAGGCAAATTAATCAATCTTGGATGGGGGGGGGTGAGTACAGAGGAGCCATTTTCTGGCCTGGGACCAGTGCTGGTCATGGGCGCTGGTCACGTCAAAAGCCAGACACCGCCCGCACATGTTAATGGCTCCCCGTTGGTCCTTCAGTAGCGGGTTCTGTCTTTGTGGCGCCAAGCGGCGCACCCAAATATCATTTTCATTTAGAAATGGGGAGAAGAGCGCTTAATAGGGTAGGAACCGGACAGGATGTAGGGGTCTCGACTGCAAGGGAGGGGGAAGGACATTCTCCCGCTGCTGATGAAAGGCCCATCCTGACAGGAAGCGTCAGTGTTCTAACAAGCCCCGTGCTTGGACATCGCTCTCGGCACGGACTCCTGGGCTTCTTTTCCCTTTCCTCCGGAGACTTCCTCCTTTGTGAGCGAGAAACCAGGTGGTGATTTCATATATATTTCATATATACACACACCACTCAGGGGCTGATATGGGATCCAAATAGTCCTCCTTTTTCTTGTCACTTTAATAGAACGACTGGACTCCAGCCAAGAAGAATGCAGACATCGATCGGCCTTTAATCTCTAAGCCGCAGTCTGTAATCGCCACACGTCAACACGTGGCGAGCTTGATAAAGGCATTAATAAAGCAAATGCTGCAGACTACAGTACAGCGTACAGTAGCAGTAATGAGCGCTGCTCTATGGGGGCAGGTTGAGATCCCCGCATCTATATGCAGCCCTCTCCCAGAGTCCCGGTCAGGAAGTGCCATGTTTGTTCCAAAGCAGATTCCGTAAATACCACAGTGGAACTTTGGGGAGGAATCTTTTCCAAATCATTCACAGGGGAACATTCCTCATAATGTGGATTTTCACGAAAATCCTGTTCGAGTCGCAGGCCCATATCAATCATATACATAGACCAATCTATGCATAAAATGTAGCGATTCCATGTGTTGAATTCTAACAACAATTAGCTGATGATCCAATTAGTTTGATTTAATATAAAACTGTTTTTGACCATTTGTCATTTTCAGCCAATAAAAATTGAGCAAAATATAGTGTTACGCTAGTCTCTTCGTGTCATCCATTTAATACTAATGCATCATGCTATCTAATACAATTCTTGAAAAGTTTTAAGACTATTTAATCTGATGTGATTTAAATACAGTCTAATTATACCATTATAGGCCAGGTCCAGTGATGCACTCATAAAACCACTACCACAGAGATAATCACTACAGAGCATACGTAACGTACAGAAAACAACGCGTTAAACTAACCTGTTCCTCGTGATTGTTTAACTTAAACCAGTAAAATGAAACAGACCCTTCTGCTGCGTGTCATTTAAAAAAAATCCAGCTGTGCATCTGTAGTTAAAAAACTCTCCTGGTGAACGGAAAAAGGGACGAGTTCTAATAATTATGAGTGACCACAATGAGCGGCCATTCAGTCGAAAGCTCAGGGTCAGGACCCTGGAAGGCCACAGCGGGCGATGTACCGGACGGCCCACGGTCCACATGGCAGCCGCTGCGCCACGGGGTTTGGCCTATCAAATCGGTGCAAATTGGCTGCCCGCTTCCTGTGGCAGGGCTTCCTGAGCGAGTTCTATTGCTTCCTCCTGGTCACACTCGCGCCTGGCGTACGCACTCCGCCCGTATGCTTAAAGGTCAGACGACAATTCGCCCCGGGCCGACCGCAAAGGATCATGGAGCTGGAGTAACTGGAGTGGCCCGCTGAACACTGGTCCCAGTAAAGGAACGCATAACCACAGGAAATAGCAGGCATTTCACCGACACGAGTTGGCTCACGGAATTCGTTGCGCCCGTACTTTTTCGGCGAGAGACCCGAGCGCACAGCTGCGTCCGAGTTATTGTGCTCTAGGAAAAAATGGAGAAAAAAAGGGAAGTTCGGAGGTCCGAAATGTTGAGAAGGTTCGGATAAAATGCAAGCCAATCAAATCAGGATTGTTTCCTGAAACGGAGCTCACGGGCCGAGGGAGTAAAATAATAACGCACCACGCCAAAAGCAACATGCGCCGCTCAGCATACGTAGGACGGACAGAGGTCGTGCGTGTGTGTGTGTTCAATCTGTCACGTCATTAAACAATCAATAACCCGCAGAACGACAGTGTCGTTTAAATGCCTGGAGTCTTCAAATGGTTAGTAAAAATATAACAACGCTGTAACGAAAAAAGTTGTGTGCAACGTTAAATGGTCAAAGATCGGAATGTTCACTGCACACTGTACATCCAGGGTCATTACAGGGCCCTCGGGATAAAGGGAGCGATTGATCCCGTCACCACAAACCAGAATCGGGTCACCGGCGTGTTCTGCGACCCCAAACACGACCCCCCCCCCCCCCCCCCCCCCCCCCCCCCCCCCATCGTCGGGACGGCAGGGAATGGCGTGCCATGATCATGCCATCCTGTTAGGGAATCAAGATGCATTTGCTGATCGCTCAGTCGGGATTATCACAGGATCGCAGGCTCGTATGCATGACAGCCGATTGTTTTACATGTGCATGCATAGTAGGCGTTTCGCTGAGCTAAATTGTTCCCAGACTCGTCAAAAGAAGCCAGAGAAAAGCAGCCAGATGTCCAGGAAAAAAAAAAAAAAAACCCTGTGGAGAATTGAGAGAAGGGAAAACCAGGAGCAGAGGGACAGCAAATCATAATGGACCACATCAGAATAAACAAGGGACAGCGCCATGCTACGGGCCGGTGTAATTCTATAGCACAGTATTCCACGATCATATTGATGAATGTTGTCAGGGCAAGATCGACACTTGAGAACCCCGAAGTGCTTCAACAGTGAGCAATAGTGCGTAAGACCTGTCTTTCTTTGTGCTTAGTTCATTCTCATCACATGACAGCTCAAGACTTACTGATGACCAGGGATGTCAAGATAATAGAGTTTCACATTCGATACTGACACCTAGGATAATATTAGCAGATTGTCTGAGGTAGAACTGAGTTGTAAGGACTTTAACTGAGACGCAACACTTTTTAGGCACAAAAAATTGTGCTGTTCTGTTAAAAGTCTGTATCAGAAATGTCGTGGTGCAGAATTACAGCCTCTCTGAGCCAGTCACACAATAAGATTTCTCCGGGTCGCGCCATTTCGGTGTCTGCAGCCTTAAATGCAAACGAGAAGGAGAGAGGCGGGACGAGGAGGAGAGAGGCGGGACAAGGAGGAGAGAGGCGGGACGAGGAGGAGAGAGGCGGGACAAGGAGGAGAGAGGCGGGACGAGGAGAAGAGAGGCGGGATGAGGAGGAGAGAGGCGGGACAAGGAGGAGAGCGGCCTGTAGAAGATAAGGGGACACTTGTGGAAATGACATCAACATCATTCACAAACCACAATGTTTGGCACAGACAGCAAGTTTTGTCAGGCTTTTTTCGAGAAAAATAAATAAATGAACGCACTGTTTCTTCAGACTTGAGCAAGACTGAAATAAAAAAAAAATAATTATTGGTGCTAATTTTTACATCCAATCACTGAGAAACTGCAATGCTTCACATGTTTGGGAGAAGTGGACAATTCTCTGAGAAACGGGAGGTAACCTTTCCCCTTATGACGACTTTAGGGGATCCAGTCGCAGTGGTGGCCTAACGGGTGAGGAAGTGGCCCTGTAATCAGAAGGTTGCCGGTTCGAATCCAGTTCCGCCACGGTGCCACTGAGCAAAGCACCGTCCCCACACACTGTCATGGCTGCCCACTGGGTTAAATGCAGAGACCTCATGTCAGAACGCGTTTCACTGTGTGCACTGCTGTGGTGACAACTAACCACTTTCACTCACTGTTCTGAACGGCGAAGCAGAATGGCACTCTTTACACCTATTTCTAGCCACAGAAGCAGGACAACAGACAGTAAGGGACAATTCTTATCGTATTATTATTAGCCATAGCTGCTACCATAATGATAACAGAAAGCTCGCTAACCATTATTTGTGCACTGGTGCCAAGTCCCACCAGCAGCATCACTTGCCATGCTCTTCCAGCGTGTTGTCAAGTCGTTCTTGACACACATGCCACAGGTCAAAATCAATGCGAAGTGAAGTGATTGTCACATGTGATACACAGCAGCACAGCACATGGTGCACACAGTGAAATTTGTCCTCTGCATTTAACCCATCACCCTGAGTGAGCAGTGGGCAGCCATGACAGGCGCCCGGGGAGCAGTGTGTGGGGACAGTGTTTTGCTCAGTGGCACCTCAGTGGAACCTTGGCGGATCGGGATTCGAACCGGCAAACCTTCTGATTACGGGGCCGCTTCCTTAACCGCTAGGCCACCCACTGCCCCAACATGCAAAGATTTCATATCAGTTGTGAGCTGAGTATTGTTTTTTTGTTTGACAACCCAAGTCATCACTTCGTAGTTTCCATGCCGAGAAAGGAACGACCGTACACTGGTCACCGAGTCCATCTGCAGACCACGGCGCCGCCAGACAACAGTCTTGCCCCTGAGCACGACCGCACCAGAAAAACACGCTGAGGAATGTGCCAGAAGCGGAGGCTCGCGGTGAGGCCGGGTTGAGACCCATCTCCAGGCCGCAGCTCCCGTCTCGCTGACTGCGCCCAGACCTGCCGCTCACCTCGCTGGCTCTCGTAAGCACCAGGCGCCACTTAAATCAAGCCCGTATAAGCCCATCAGGGAGGATTTGTTTACCCAATTCGTCCCATTACACCAAAGTCACCGAAGTTCTAACACTCATAAGAGAACACAGACAAAGAGAACACTTGAAATGAATTTTTCTTAAAGCCTGGTGAGCACTGGGCTCTTGTGCCTACACCATCAAACATACTTCAGTCTGTCGCTCTCCCAGTCAGAGCACTTTCGCCAGAACGTGGTGTTTGTGGAGGCTCCATACGCACCTCATTACCTCGGCAGGCACCAGCAGCTCCCTCTCGCAGGTAGCCGTAAAGAGACGCTGGCAAATAAGACACTATAAGGTCCCGTGGCAGGAACATAGCGCATTTATTTCGCTCTTGTTGGTCTCCTAATACTGTATCTGAAGCCCCTTTCCGAAATTCAGCCGTGGCGCAGAATTAAAGCCACTTTGATCTTGCGGACAGGACGTTGTGTCGGCCTTTTTCCAGAAAAAATAATTATGAACCCACTGGTTCTTCAGAGTTGCGTGTGACGGCACTAAAAAAATTCATTTTCGCTCAATTTTACATCCACTCGCCAAGCAACTGCAACGCTTCACAGGTTTGCAAGCCATGACGGTCGGTGGAGCTTATTTTTTAGGGGAGGAGTGCAAAATTCACTAGGCGGAGAAAGCATGAGAAAGGGGAGGTAACCTTTCCCCTTATGACGACATAAGGGGACAAATTCTAGATCTGACAAATTCCAGATCTGAGCTGTCGCTCTCTGATCAAAGCACTAATTATACATATCGCCATTTCTGGCCACTGCAGGACCATAGACAGGCTAGGGGAACTTGTATTAATGTTATTAAACTGATATTTTCATGTCATGGGACCTTTAACAGGCTGTACTGGTCTTTCATATGATGTTACCTCTGCTCTGACGCCCAGACCTGTTGTCCTGTAAGAAATATTGGCATAATAAAGCAGCCCCAATGGACCATTGGTTATTTAATGGCACTATTACAATGTAGTTTTTTTTAAAAAGCACAGTCAGGTGACGTCCCATTTTTAGCACAGCCTTCTGTTTTTGGAATCTGGGTGGAATGGAGACAGTGCGACTAGACCGAAAATCAAAAATAGACCCGCGTCTACCTGTTTTCTAGCCCCGGCTCTTGCTTCCTCAAGTTCGTTGCATGACATCCTGGCCACATTCGCAGGAATGAGGTCTTTCCTGTCTGTTTGAGGAGCCAGAGCGAATACTAGGCCAAGACAGGGGTTCAAAGGCTTATGGTCTGCCTTTGACCCCTGACCTCTTGAGCATTCCTGTCTATGAAGGAGGAATTTAAACAGCCGGTTTCCTGCCACGCTGAATGGCTTTTCTGACATTGAAAATGTTTTCAGAATCCAGAAAATCGGAATTTAGCTTCCCTCCCACAGCCCCCCCCCCTCCTCAAGTTCCCTGAACATTCCCGACTCTCCTACGCCCTGTAGGAAAGTCGAAGTAAGTTCAGCTCCATGTAGTTGCACAGGACTATGTCAAAAAATAAAAAACGTTTCAGATCCTCCTCAGATCCACCTCAATGGATTTATCAGTGTCCCTTTGGGGCATATTTTGGATGTGTTATGTAAGGCATGGTGCGTGGGGAGTGTTCGCAAATGTCAAACTCACTAGGTCGCCAAATTCTAAAAAGCACTGGCATGGACCCAAAACGACGGTGACAGAGATCACAGAGGAGATGTCCCCTGACGGCGCCACAAACAAGGGGTATTATGAGCTAAGAAAATGAAGGGAAATGAAGGAGGAAGGGAGGACTGCATATGCATGAGAGGATGCATGGCCGCATGAGAGCTGTCAATCAGGCACACAGGCTCCTCCCCTTCCAAATGTCATTCATTTAACATCATTAGAAGCAATTACAGACCAAGAAAATGTTCCACCAAGACATCTAGCCAGGAGCCAATTCTTGATTATTTATGGTGTCTTTGAGTAGTTTAAAACTCTCTTTCACTTAACTGTTGATTCTTTTTTTAAATGTCACGCTGCGTCTTTAATGCAAAATTAGTAAAATAAGCCTTTGAATAAACGCTGGGCAGATTGAGGATTCATATGAATCTTTGAGTTTGATTTGATGGTATTCTAATATAGGATGTAATTGTTAAATGGCCGTCTCCTGTTTGCATTTCAGGCCACGCTGTTGCCGCTTGTTTTCCTGGACAAAGCGCCTGGGAAACTCTCCTGCTGTTCAGTAAAAAACAAATAACCCCCAATGCACACACACACACACACACAGTGACGTGCTAGCAAACACGAGAAGACACACGTGCAGATCCTCAAATGCCACGTCCACGCCCCAAACAAGAGCCCCGGCATCTATTTCCTGTTTTCCGCAGAGGAACATTTTCTCGTCCGCTTTTTTTCTTCCAGCCCTGAAGGATCCAATTGTTGTGTTGTGCGACGGACCAAAGTCACGGCCCACAAAAGCACTATTTCCTGAAAGACCTTGTGGGACTCCGCTGATCTGCCCAGATGCATTCAAATGTGGCGGCACAAAAGAGCGCCTTTCAACAATGTTTTCTCTGTGTGTGTGTGTGTGTGTGTGTGTGTGTTTTGTCACAAGAGCTCTTGAACCCGTGCCCAGCGCAGACAGAATAACGGGCCAAAAGCCCGTGCGGCTCTCCTGGGACGACGTGCAACAAGCCGGAAGGAGGGGTTGCATCCCACCCACCACGAGGTGCTCTGTGCTGCCGCTCTACCTGTCCGAGCGTCCCCCCCTGGTCCCGGCTGCAGCCGAGAGCGACGGGCCAAAACAAGCACAGGAGGCGGGGGGCTGAAATCTGCGCAGCCCGGCGAAAAGCTCCGCTTTGTTCCCTGGTTAAAATTCGCCAAAAATAGAACAATACTGAAAACTCTGGAATGAAGGGGGGCAGGGGGGGGGACTCACTGGGACAACGAGAAGTGAGAGGCGGCCACGCATCCCTGTCCCAGGTGCACCAAGGTGACTGGGTCTGGCCTGTGACGCCGAACGACAGGACGTGGTGGCGGGGGAGGACGCTTTTTTCTGTATATATGACATCAGCGCGTGCTGCACGGCGGCCAAGCGCCTTTCAAGCCTCCGTGTTGCACCGCACTGCGTCAAGGGTGCGCTTGGAGTCTGGCCCGGACACTGCTGGCGACGTTCTAACATACTGTTGCATTAATATGAGGCAAGTAGGCTGGTAGTAGCCTAGCGGGTAACACACTCGCCTATGAACCTGAAGACCCAGGTTCAAATCCCACTTACTACCATCGTGTCCCTGAGCAAGACACTTAACCCTGAGATGTTCCAAGGGGGGGGGGGGGGGGGGGGGGGGACTGTCCCTGTAACTACTGACTGTAAGTCGCTCTGGATAAGGGCGTCTGATAAATGCTGTAAATGTAAAACACAAACTTTGCACTGGACCTGTTCACTCTTGTTCTTCCTTACGCCAGAGAAACAAACTGTCTCCTGCATCCAGCGTGGCTGAGTTACACTATTTCTGTTAATTATTTAAGAAGAATGACATTCAGAATGATGACAATATGACAATGTGAACGACTTGAGCCGTTAATTGCACAAAACTCATAAATTACTGACGCTGACGATGTCAGATGACCCCTGGGATGCCGGGTGAATATAAAGCCTGAGGAGATGCAGCTGCTCTCCTACAAGCTGGAAGCCTGAACAGTGAGAGGAAAAGTGTGTGTTCCAGCATGCCAGTACGAGATCACACATATACCCGTACAGACCATTCATGTGTGGGGCTGCTTCTCATCCAAGGGAGTGGCCTCACTCACAAGAGCACAGCCATGAATAAGTAAGTGTAAGTGAAGTGATTGTCACATGTGATACACAGCAGCACAGCACACGGTGCACACAGTGAAATTTGTCCTCTGCATTTAACCCATCACCCTGAGTGAGCAGTGGGCAGCCATGACCGGCACCCAGGGAGCAGTGTGTGGGGACGGCGCTGAAGTGAAACTAAATGGCTCGGGGAACAAAACATTGAAATTTTGGGTCCATGGCCAGGAAACTCCCCGGACTTTAATCCAGTTGAGAACTTGTGGTCAATCCTCAAGAGGTGGGTGGACAAACGAGAACCAACAAATTCTGACAAACTCCAGGGCGAACTGCAGAGGTCTTAAAAAAAGGACTCTTTGCATAAGCCTGATGTACTTGTCAGTAAAGGCCTTTAGAACTAATAAAATGCTTGTAATTATACTTCAATACACCACAGACACATCAGACAGCAGGATCTAAAAAACGCTGAAGCAGCAAACTTTGTGAAAAACCAGCATTTGTGTCATTCTCAAAACGTCTGGCCACGACCGTACACTCGCACGGCAATGCTCGGCTTGTGGAAGGATTCTACAGTGTTCCAGGAGGACTTTTTTTTTTTTATTGAGTTGCGACCTCTGGGTGTAGTGAGATAACTTCCGGACGTCACAGATTAGTAATTACAGGAGGGACTTCGTAATACGTTAGATTCTCTGTGCCAGAACCTCTGACCACACGCACACATGCTGACACACGCCCTGTAATAAGCACACCCTTCACCCACGCGAGAGCAGGCACGCTGAAGCCAAAATGCCGCTCTTATCAGATATTCCGCGCGGAAGTGGGGCGTAAGCGCTGCAGATAAGACGCAATGGCTTCCCCCTGAACATAATCGCATTTGACCAAAGAGCATTTCTGCATCTAAGCGATCTAAGCGAATGAAGGCAGATTCACGCTTGCCACGCCCAGAAAAACGCGGGGACAGGCGCCCCTCTCTCTGTCCCACTCCGCAGGCCATTCTCAGGCCAGGGGGAATAAAGGCTGGAGGACACCGGAACCGCACGGACCTGTCGTTAGGACAGATGTAACCCTTAATGTTAATGTGTCTCTTTCCAGTGATCAATTGATCAATTTATAATAGAAAAAAAAACACACTTTCAGGGTGTGGATTGGGCGGGTAAGACATGGGAATCCAGCTACTGTATGTCCAAGACACGATGGCACACAACGGGACTTGGAATGCTTGAACCTAAAGGCTTAAAGAGGAGACATGTTGTTAGATTAGATCTCGACCAGTACAGTTCCTGCCGACTTCAGCAACGGACCTGAAAAAGAAGACCCTCGCACATCAGCAGCTACTCGGGGCCCTGAAGTGACAGGAAGCGCGCCACTTACATCAGAGGCTTCGCGCCGGAGTCCCTCGGTGCTCCTCAGCCAGCAGCGGCTCAGCTCGCTCAGCTCCAGGATGGGCTGGACCTTCAGCCGCACCACGTCGCCAGACTGGCGGATCATCTCCACAATCTCATCCCGGCTCTTGCTCTCCACGTTTCGCCCGTTGATCTCTACCAGCCTGTCACCGGGCACCAGCCCCAGCGCCAAGTCCTTGGTGCCGGCACCGGGCTCGGCGAAGTGGACCACCCGCCTGTAGACGGCTCCGTCCGCGCCGCGGTCCAGCATGGTCGTCCGACGCAGCGAGAAGCCGAAGTCTCCGGTGTGGCGCCGCTGCAGCTCCAGCTCTCGGGGCTCCGGGGTCTGTGGAGGCACCACAGCGGGGAGCCGGAGGTCCGCCGGGAACGTCTTTTCCACCACCTCAGGGACGTGTGGCCTCTTCCCTGCGGTGACCTGCTGCTGCTGCTGCTGCTGCTGGAGGCCCTGCTTGCGTTGCAGGTCGAAAACCTTGGTCTCCACCTGAGGGGACGGGGCAGCAGAATTCTGCCCGGACGGGGTGGACCCTTCAGAGGGGCTCTCCTCTTTGCTCCGTTGGGAGAAAGAGAAGCGCTTCATGATCTGGCCCATTTGAGAGTTCTGCATGGACAGGGAACCAAACCTGGAGGCCCGTTCCTTGACCGTCCCTTTGTGGCCATCCTGACCGCAGTCCGCCTTCAAATCGTCACTGGAACTGGTGGCGCTCAGCTGGTCGGCATCCAGGACAACGCTGCTCCGGTTGCTGAGGCCGTCGGACTCGATGTCGGTGAGGTTGAGCTCAGTGCTGCTGGCCACCTTTATGGGAATGGGGTTGGAGATCTCCAGCTTGTTCCTGGACTCCCGCTTGGACTCCCTCTTCAGGTTGAAGAAGCCTCGTCTCATGCTCATCTCCTCCAGGCTCCGCAGCTCCGCTGCGGACATGCGTTCCTTCTTGTCCTTCTTTTCCTTCCTCACGCCATCCTTCTCTTTGTCTTTCTTGAAGTTGAACATGGTTTGCGGCTACAGGCTCTGGCTCCCACCGGCGCGTCTACAATGTCGTCACATGAAAAGGGCCGTGCATTACAGGGGCAGGCCGTGGGTCCTCCGAACCGGGTTGTGTTTTCTTCAAAGTCCCGTGCCTTGAGGAAAAATAAAGTACATTCGTCAAATCTTCATGTGTGCCATTACGAACGAGGTTATTTTCACGTGTAGATCACATTACGTGGAGGTGCTTTTCTAAAACATGGTAGAACATCGGCCTAACACCCCGTGTAATCTGGGTTTAGTCCTTTCCCCCTCTTAATTTGGCATTATTAAATGCCAAAAAGCCTCGTGTTCTCAATACGGCCCGGTCTAGACCAAAACACTTTCCATCGTGGCTGTTTGACCCTGACGTCTCCTGCCTGGTGAGTATGCTGGTACCAGTCTTCAGGGAGGAGCTCAAAAGGCCACAGCTCTCTCCAGAGAGCTCCAAATTCCTGCAGAAAAGTTCCCGGTTCCCACCAGCGGGAGACCCCAACATCTAAACAAGAGGCATTAATAGGAAGCCAAATTCTTCCCCCAAAAGGTGGAAGGCGGAGGTCCCGATGCCGACTTTTTCACCCATCTATCCAAACGCCACTTAGCTGCAGCCATAAGCGCTTTGCGTGGGTTGACATCATGCAATGTCCAACTCATATAATTATTCCTTTATACCTGTGTAATTAAACATGTGCTAAAATGAATTAGATGAAAATTAGATGAAGTTGTGAATGAAAATGGCTGGTTGATACATTCAAATATATCGCTAGGTTAAGTAAAGTAAACTGGTTGCTAACGAATGCCTGATCTTACAGTTAAAACACTCCCATAAAAAGGAACATGACTTACATATTATTTGCAAATGTGTCTATATGAACATGGATAATTATTCATAAGAATGAAACGATAATGGTGCACGAATCAATCGTGCAAAAGGCCAAATGCTACAGGCCTTTTCAGCCAGGCGGCGCTTTTAAACCAGATGGCCGCGATTTCGCTTCGTGGACAGATCCGTGCACCGAAGCCCATGACAGATCCACGCCAGTGTTCCTACCAGCCGAGGCGCGCCACTTCCTGGAAGGTTCTCCAGGTTAGAACACTCGGTCCCAGGCCGGTCGGGGGTCTCTCCTTATCTGCGTCCACACACACCCACTCGTGGGGAAGCCCACGCTTCACCTCGCACTCCCGGCGTTGCCAGATGTGGGCCGCCGTTCCAAAAAAAAAAAAGAAATCACACACCCTTCCCCGCCTGAAACGCGGTCACGGTGGACGTCGCCGTCGTTGATTTAACAAAGGGGGACGGCGGCTGCGTCCCCGAGATGGAGACAAAAAAAGCGGCGAGGCGGGGACACCAAGCGCGATCCGCCGCGCACCACAAAGAAGCTACGCGTCCCGGGAACACGCGAGGACAACGGCGATCCTTTTCTTTCCCCGACGCACCAGGCTGGTGCTGATGCCTCCGAAAACCGCGCCGTCGCTGGCGAGTCCGCATCTCCGATTTAAAGCCACTTCCCGGCTACCCGGGGAAGGGCGGGGGGGGCGGCTACCGCACCGCACCCGAGACGCACTCACCGTTTTCCCCAGGTCGGGCGTCGCAGGAGCAGGGTGACACCGGCGGCTCTGTTCTCGGTGGATGGGAATGGGAGAAGGGCCGAGGCAGCGCGATCAGGAGGCTGGAGCAGTTCGTGCCTGGAGGGCAGCGGAACGGCGGCCCCTGCCGGCCGGTGTCGGGTACTGCAGAACAATGCTGCGCCTCACGTACCGCGTCCTCTACCATAAAATATTTCACAAGGACGAGCAGTAAAGCAAACATATATATATATACATACATTATGTGTGTATACATATATATATACACACACAAGAATCAGGATCAGAAAACTTTATTAATTCCGAAGAAAATGGCTTATGATACAACTGCACAGAGGTGAAGACATACAATGTACATGCAGTGGATGTACAAGACATACAACAAGTGCTCAGAGAGACCAGGAGACAGACATAGACAGACATACATGTATAATGTATAAATAAAACTAAAATTAAAGAAGCACTAAACTGATAAAGGTATTCAAAATACTCAGTCAAACAGATAAATAACTGCTTCGTTTAATCCTTTCTTCAAATCACACTGTGAAAGTGCCTCGAGAGATGAGATTTTATGTGCGAATTACCAATGTCTCATATTAAATGTTTCATATTTCAACCGTGTTATTACTAAGTATGACGCATGGTAATATTGGAACCAGACGGTGGCGCCCGCGGGCGAGTTTCCATTATGGCTGTGGGCGTCACCGTGCGCCACTACGTCATGACGTCACCCGCCAGTGAGCGCTGGGGGGGATAGAGAAGGGGGAGGCGAGTTGGGATGAAGGCTGAATGTGAGATTATGGCAGGGGGGCCGTGTTCCTAACCGCGTCGACGCGTCGCTGCGTGTGCCTCCGTTTGTCAACCGTCGCCCCCCACCCCACAACTCGGGACGGAATTAGGGGAGGTGTATGAAGAGCGGCGGAGGGAACACGCACGCCTCCGTAAGGCAGCGAGGGAAGTGAGAGTAGGAGGGGGGCTGGCTGCTGGCTGCTGGCTTCGGAGAAGGGGGGGAAAAAAAAAAAACAACATGGCCGCAGTGGAGCTCGAATGGATCCCAGAAACGCTGTATAACACCGCTATATCCGCGGTGGTGGACAATTACAGCCGGGCGCGGAGGGACATCCGCTCTCTCCCCGAGAATATACAGTTTGATGTGTATTACAAGGTAAGGCGGACGCGTCCGCTCCCACGTAGCCTCCCAGCTAGTCTGCTGTAGCTAGTCGGCCGTCTCTCGTCCCCGGGCTAACCTGGACAACCAGCCGAAATTGTTCTGCGTTTTGCCCGCAGGTGGTTCGTGCTACATGCGCGGCAACCAACTAATCCAGTCCGATTATGTTGCATGGGATTGTGTGGAAAATTCTGCGCTCTACGCGTCCGCTGGAATATGTTGTTAAAAGCCAGTGGTTAGCGAGATAGCTGCTAACAGAGCTAGTTACTGCATTATGAGATATATTGGTATTAAGGCTAATTCAAACAGTAAAAGAGAAATATACATAGATTTTTCCCAACACGAGGTACACGTATTAGCGGCAAATCGTAACTCGACATGATATATAATTTCAGATTGTATTTTGAATTTTCAGTTTTTAAAGTTTACGTTTAATTATTATTATTATTATTAGTTATTAACTGACTTAAGCTTTCCTTAGCATGTTTCCAAAGGATATGATCAAAATAAACAGACAGTTTTGGTATTCCATGTTTAGAAAAGTACAGTTTTGGTCGGGACAGCTGTCAGTGCCTTGTGACACAGTTTCTGTCTTATTTGGGCCATTGTAGCCTTTAATACTTGATAAATGCATTGCTGAAAATAATTTTTTTTCTTCCGTTTTGCCTCGCGTTGTGGACTTTGAACGGCATTCCCGAACACGAAAAGTGCCGTACAAGTAAAAAAAAAAAAAAACAAACAACAGTGCTGCAATTGTTAAGTGTGTCCACATAATCCCCAACGGTTCTATTGCAAATGTTGGATGTTCAGGCGAGTGGTGCTGTTTTACTGCAGGATTGCTGGTGATTAGAAGCAGCTTTAATGTCCGAAATGTGTTCCTATGGCTGTTTTTATGAGTTGACCCCTTTTTATTTGTCAACTTTGGTTCCAGCTTTACCAGCAAGGCAGACTCTGCCAGTTGGGAGGGGAGTTTTGTGAATTGGAGGTCTTCGCCAAAGTTCTGCGAGCTTCTGACAAAAGGTATCTGTGTGGTTGATGTGAGGTCTCTAAATTGGGCATCATGCAAAGGACAGTGTAAAGTCATGGTGTCATAGTGCCCGTGAGTGTGTCATGCAGACCACATGACTTGCTTCCCACATGTCCAGGCCTTATATGTCTCTCATAAAGTGCTGTGGACCGATTAGAAGCATTTGGTGGTTAAATTCATTTGATTTTGTGAGCCTAAATTCTCTCTTCTCAATATATTTATGTGCATGGACACATTGGTGAACCTGGGGGTGATTGCAATTCACCCTGAAATCTGATATTACTGTAGGCACCTCCTGCATCACTGCTTCCAGGCCCTGATGGATCATGGTGTGAAGGTGGCTTCGGTCTTGGCCAACTCTTTCAGCCGGCGGTGCTCGTACATTGCTGAGTCTGATGCCCACGTTAAGGAAAAAGCTATTCAGTTTGGCTTTGTTTTAGGTAGGAAACACATGGGAGCATTGTGCATATACCCATGTTGTGTTTACAATATATGGGAAATATATGTCATTTTCTCCTTTTTAGGTGGCTTCCTTTCGGATGCAGGTTGGTATGGTGATGCAGAGAAAGTCTTTCTGTCCTGCCTTCAGCTCTGCACCCTGCATGATGAAGTGCTGCACTGGTACCGTGCCGTAGAGTGCTGTGTCAGGTAAACCCACCATTAGACCTGCTTTTTTCCCCCCCCAGAAGTTCGGTCAATTGTAATCTCATTTCATTTACTCGTTTATTTGTGTGCTGCTGTATTTGTCATGCTAGGCTGCTACACGTTCGCAACGGAAACTGCAGGTATCACTTGGGAGAGGAGACTTTTAAGTTGGCTCAGTCATACATGGACAAACTCGCCAAACATGGCCATCAGGCCAACAAGGCTGCACTGTATGGAGAACTCTGTGCCCTCCTTTTTGCTAAAAGCCACTATGATGAAGTAAGCATGTGGAGAAAGAGACAGTAATATGACTCTGTGGGATGAAATCTGATGCTATTGATATACTGAGTCTTTTGTGTGTTGCTTTGCAGGCGTATAGGTGGTGCATTGAGGCCATGAGGGAGATCACTGTGGGCTTACCTGTAAAAGTGGTGGTTGATGTCCTCAGACAAGCCTCTAAGGTATTTTATTTTGCTCCAGCAATTATCTATGCATTTGTGCATTATTTCTGTCACGTCTGGTTTCTTATTTTTATTTTTCATACACAAGATCAGGGCTGTGCGGTATAGAATTTATATTGCAATATGAATTTGGCAAATGGGAGAGGTTTTGTTTACACCAGCCAACCGCAGAAACATCAGCTCGTCATGAAAATGACAAAGTTGCGTCACCTGCCGGTACCTTGCAGCAGGAGGCATTAGTTTTGGGTGAGAGCACAGGGCACATGTCAGGGTTTTCACAGATCTTTAAAAAGTTCTAAATAAGACCTTAAATATCATTAGAAGTGACTAACAATCCTTAAATCTAGAGTTTAAAGGTCTTAAAAATACCTCAGACTCGATAAATTAAACAAAATAAGCCTTTGCTTGGAAATGCTCGGGGACGTCCTAGCCTGTTTGATGCCCTGTGCAAAAAATGTCATCATGGTTTTAAAATTACAAAATAGTCTCGGAATCCTGGAGGGACTGCATGATAAATTATGAATGAGCATAGTGTTTTCTAAATATTTTCTGCCAAAAGTGTTAATGTAAACTCTACAGCTGAATACAGAAAATGTTAACATTTTAGATAATCACTCGCAACATACAAATACCTGGTATTGCACTGGCCTTATGGGTGTGATATTGTTTATCTGGTATATGGTTATGCTATAGGTTGATGTATCTGTAAAAAGATTATTTTGTGGATTTGTGAACCATCAAAATTTGCTCCAAATTGCAGGCATGCGTTGTCAAACGGGAGTTCAGGAAAGCTGAACAGCTGATAAAACATGCAGTATTTCTCGCAAGGTACGCCTTTCTTCATTCTTTAAAGTCTCTCGTCCAGCCAGTCGTGGTACTCAGTTTGATTCATATCCCTTTTGCTTCTTGCAGAGAACATTTCGGACATAAGCACCCGAAATACTCTGACACGCTGTTGGACTATGGGTTCTACCTACTAAATGTAGATAACATCTGTCAGTCGGTTGCCATTTACCAGGTAAGTCAGCCAGTGATCGATCTAAACTGGTTTGGACAGTTATTAACGGTTGTTGTTAATAATTAGCAAATCTGTATTTCAGACTGCGCTTGACATTCGGCAATCAGTGTTCGGAGGAAAGAACATTCACGTGGCAACAGCCCACGAAGATCTTGCGTACTCCTCTTACGTGCACCAGTATAGCTCTGGCAAATTCGACAATGCACTGTGAGTAGCCCATTCTATTCTCGAACTTGTTAATTAATCATTTTTCTATGATGCAGCGGGTTGGGTGCATTTTCAGTTCAGTCTTTTGCCTGGGGTCCGTCAGCACTGAATGCAAACAAGTAAAGAACCATGTTGAAATTTGCACTTTTTACATTTTTTACTTACTTTAAGACTTGTTTTACATTCTAGTAAATGTCACATGTCCACATGAACACTTGATCTTTTTTTTATTTATCTTAATTTTTTTTTAATAAAAAAGCCTTATAGTTTGCATTATTTGTATCCAGGCCCTAGACTTTTTGCACTGGTGCGCCTAGAAGTTAGACGCACCAAATTTTCGATTGCATCGCAATTTACGACACAGTTTTTACTATTTTTGTTTTTAAATCATTATGCCATTAGGCAATATTTTAAATGATTAACTAACAATCTGGTTTATATAAAGTTCATTATTTGAAGCACGTTTCTACAAGAAAGGTAAATTACTGAAAATGTGTTGGTGCTTAAAGTGCTTCACTGAGCTGAAATTAAAACAAGATTCAATTAAATAAAAAAATAGTTTAAAAAAACACTAAATGAAAATTGCAAGTGTTTTCAGGACTTGAACTTGATATGCCTCAGCCTAATGATCTGTTTGCTACTGCCTGCTGCTGAAAGGAAGTGGGTAGAGGGGACACTGGGCCAGTACATTTATTGCTGCATGTCATGTGTTTTATAGATGCATTGTGCCTTTTCAGTGTTTAATTTCCATCATTTTACTCAGGCTCGAGTAAATGCGTGGTCAGGTGATGTGTTCCGATAGCACGAAAATGGATGCTGAGGCAGTGAAGGCTAATTCTAACATTTTGGTTGCACTGGAAAGAAATTTGACTATGTTAAAAATGACTTGTACTTATTTTTGTTTTTTAGTTGCACCTTTGAGAAATTTGGTCTGCACTCTAGAGCCCTGTGTATCATTGTGTGGGGCACAGCATTTGACATCTTTGTAATGTACTGGTGTTTTAGTATAATATGTGATTTATACATCAAGAGTACCATGTAGTCTGACAAGGTCTGTTTTATTTGTGGTGGTTTTGGGATTTCAGTCTGTTATGCTTGCTCAACATATTGTTCAAAATGAATAGCATGACCTTTACCACACTCATGCTGTGCCATTAAAGTAGTGCTGGGCAATTAGGCAATCAACATTTGTCAATTTTTCCTGATTACAATGAAAGTGCTGGAAATTATCTTTATTAATTATGTGTATTTACATTAGAGCTGTAATCGGGCCTTAAAAGTTACGGCTTTTTAAAAGCCTATAATGTGGCGGCAGAGGTGTGCCAACCTGACTGTACCAGCATGCTTTGCTACAAGTGCTAGAGTGAGAGGGAAAGGAAATTAGGGGTTTGGATATAAATAGTTCAATGTTGCATGTTTAGATGTGTGTTACATGGGGTTGGTGCTTTTGTGTAGGTCTTCGGTTAGGCACCGTCTCCCAGAGAGTGAGAGCAGCAATGTTGGTTAGTAAGCAAAATGTGGCATTTTAGTCATTTATAAATGTTTCACACAATTAATTTTTGGACAAATTTATTCCACACCTCAGACTTCGCCGGTGCAACCAAAGTGTAATTGCCAGAGGCTAGCCTCCATTTCAGCATTCGTTTTTGCATCTCTCTAATGATAATTACCTGACCTCTCAAGCCCAAGCTCGGTACGGGAACATGGAAGCAACGCACACGGATGAGGGACTCAGTGATCGTCATGGCCGTTTATTATCTCTTGCATTATAAAGTTGAAATCCCTGATGGGGATCCCAGCTGTGGTTCCCTTGCCACCTCTGCCCAGGCAGTTCTTGGAATGCTGTTGCCTAATTGCTTAGGAAGGAAGAGACGTTTCGCATAAACATCCCATTATGACCCTGTATCCTCAATGACCTGTGTTCCTCTTAGCACTGGAGATTCATACACGGACAGAAAACAGTGAAGAAGAGGCGTTCAAACCTTATAATAATAATGATGGATTTTAATTGACAGGATTTACTAACACATCATTAAAGGAATTATACGAAATCTGCATTGTGAGAGTTATCTGACAGCCGAGTTAGAAGAAAGGTTGCAAGTGTATTTTTATTTCTTCATGGAAGTGTTTGTACTGTGTGATGGAAGCCAGATTCTGGGGAATTTAATGTGCCCCAACTCTGATCTCAGATTCCATGCAGAACGTGCCATAGACATCATAACCCACATTCTGCCAGAGGATCATCTGCTGCTGGCCTCTTCCAAAAGGGTGAAAGGTACCATCTGACTTTCACAACACTTTCTTGTAAAAATGGGGAAAAAAAATAATAAAAAGGAATCCCATTAGATTATTTTAAGAAGTGTGCTGTTTTGTATTTGTCGAGCACATTAAGCAATGTTTGAACATGCCGTACTGTTCCAATCCCATCAGCCCTGATCCTGGAAGAGATCGCCATTGACTGCCATAACAAAGAGACGGAGGAGCGGCTCCTGCAGGAAGCCCACGACCTGCATCTCTCCTCACTCCAGTTGGCCAAAAAAGCCTTTGGCGAGTTCAACGTTCAAACAGCAAAGCACTATGGCAATCTGGGCCGCCTCTACCAATCCATGCGCAAGTTCAAGGTCTCGAGCAGTCGTGTGATTAAAAACCCACTTGTCACTCTTTATATATAATATATATATGTACTAATGTAAGGTTGTGTCCATTGTTGGTCCAACTTTTGTTGTAGGAGGCTGAGGAGATGCACATTAAGGCCATCCAAATCAAAGAGCAACTCCTGGGCCAGGAGGACTATGAAGTGGCGTTGTCCGTTGGCCACCTGGCTTCCCTGTACAACTATGACATGAACCAGTATGAAGATGCAGAGCGGCTCTACTTGCGTTCCATAGCAATTGGTAATGCAATTTCCTGCCATAGGTTTTTCTCGTTTCTCTTTTTTTTTCCTCACATGTGTAAGTTTGTTTTTGTGGGGTTTTTTTTCTTTCTTCCTCAGGTAAGAAGCTATTTGGTGAAGGATACAGTGGACTTGAGTATGACTACAGGGGGCTCATCAAACTGTATAACTCAGTGGGCAACTATGAAAAGGTGTTTGAGTACCACAACATATTGTCCAACTGGAACCGCTTAAGGGACAGGCAGTTCGCAGTGGCCGACGCACTCGAGGATGTCAACACCAGCCCCCAGGCCACCAACGAGGTGGTTCAGTCCTTTCTGTTGTCGCAGGCTCACGGAACCAACCGCTCCTTTTTGGGCTGATGGTCACCTCAAACACACAACCCTACACATAAAACACACAAGTAGATACGTACTCAAGTTCACATTTTCACTGTTGATGCGTGCATTCGCAACTAGGGTCTTGCTTCAGGCAGGCGACTTTGCTGCTAGTTACCTTTTGCTAGCAAAGTTGCCTGGTTGAAACGCACACAACTGCTGTGGGACTCCTGGAGCTCCGGTGGAGGACGTCACGCGAGGCCCTATCTGCCGATCACGCCACTGCTCTTGAACCAGCAGCCCCTTGCCCTGCTCACAGGCGGGGGACCATGGAGACCCCACACCCTCTCTTTCGTTTTTAACAACACTCACTAACAATCAAGCATGTCGTGGCTCAGATTCACCTCCCTTCTGACTGAACCAGATCTGAGGATCTACTCTATGTCTTCGTCGCGAAGAGAGAAGGAAGACAAGCGTAATGAAATGAATTTGCTTTGAACTGAACGTGTTGGTTCACGGGAATTCACTGTGTCTGTTGTATTCAGTATGTGCTGTGCCGCGCCCGAGGCCATGGGAGAAGCAGGATGGAGGTTCTTTTGGCGTCGGGATTTTGTGAAGGAGAACAAGTACTTTCAGAAACTACATTGTCTTGTCAGTCTACGGACAAAATTAGGGCGTCATGAAACCCACAATTGCTTTGGTCGGACCATTTTTTTGTCCTTGTCACCAGGAGACTCCACAGACCGGGGGGTGTTTTCTGGCGTTTAGGATAAACCTGTTCAGATATATATATATTTTCTGTTTTTCTGATTGTAATATTCACTCACATATTATAAAGTCTAGTTTAATTCAAATGCCAATCATTTATATGCGAAGCGTGCTATAACTTTAGGTTTTACGTTGGACTTGGGTGCGAGAGCAGGTGCTAGTCACAAGTGAGCGGGTCAGAGGAGAAATAGTCTTTTTTTTTTTTTTTTTTAAAGCGTCATCAGTCACTGTAGTGTACAGTGTGTAGAACTTGTCATCACTATCTATTCAGGGCCTGCACCCTGGTTTCATTGATTGTAGGGGCTCTGTCCGTGTATGGAAACGCTGACCGCTGCACCTGGCTTTGTCTAGTTCTGCGGGATGACCGGCCCATTCAACTCAAAAACACGCCCGCACGTCTGTGTGGACCGCAGGGCTCCTCTGGGGGGTCTCCTCTGCCCGTCCTGTAAAGTTTGACCCAAAGAAAGGCTCTCAGGAAGGCTTTACAAGTTGAGTTTACAAGAAATAATATTGCCTGCTTTAATAAGAAATCGCCGTTTTGAACAGAGCATCGGCGGGAGGGGAGGGCGCGGCCTCCGTGGAGTCCATGCCACATTACATGCTCCGTGTCTAAATATCACACCGTGGTAGTGCATCGATTGTGTCAACATTTCTCACCCCGGCTCCAGTCTGATGGTTGCTTACGTGCAGTTGAATTTTTGTGTCCTCTTAACAGTAGTGGGTCCCGAATCCGCTGGTCGCATCCAGCCGAGCTTGTGAACGTAGGGGTCCTCGCTCCAACTCGAGTCCAAGCCTTAGCCTTAAAGGATGCTCAGATTATTGGTGCTGTGGCACTCAATGGCCTTCTGCTTTCTTCTATCAAACCCCCCCTCGCTCCCCATCTTTAAACCGCCTGAACGCCAGAAGGCATCACGGGTTCGGCGGGTTCTGTTTCCCTTCTTTTCGTTCAGACAGATTTGATGTAAGACTTGCATCCTTAACCTGTTACAAAGCCTAACTCTTAAAAAAAATAAAATAAATAAAGTTTGTCATTAGGCACAGATGACCGAAAGGGAATCACAGGTTAGGTGGAAGGGATATGAGGGCGAAGGACGGGAATTGGTTTGCGTTTGAAAATGAAATTGGGGGGGGGGGAGAACATATATAGCTGGATGAGTGGAACATGATAAATAAAGATGTGATGTTGAAAATGACTAGTGCATCTCTATTTCATTAAAAGGAAGCTGGAAATTTCATTTAAAATCTCTTTCAGACCGAGTAATCTACAATTTAACCATAATTACAAATGTGTGTCCTACACACACACACACTAATTTACTTAAGTGTGAAAAACACATTTAGAGGTCTTTATTAAAGTTTTTTTTTTCAAGGGCTCATTTGTTTATCTCAAGTGAATTTACTTTCTTCATGATGATATTTACTTATCGGCTAAACTTGGTTTGAGTGCATATTCCCATTACTGTGCAGAAGAGACAACGGGAACCAAACGCAAAACTGGGTCCTGCATCTTCAATAGTGACATTTTCTATTTTAACAGCATTAACAAACGCATACCTTTAACTGCATGTATTTTTTAAGTAATTATTTGTAGCTAATAGACATAGTTAGAGAGGTTTGTTGCACTGAAGAAGTCAGTAGGGTGAAGTACATACAGGGAGGACCAACTGTTGTGCTGAAATGTGACACTGTCCAGTAAATATGCGTGAAGTGAATGAAATGATGTGCCTCTCGGGTGGGGTGGGGGTCACGAACCCCAAATGAAATTGTCAGATTATAAAAAGAAACGTCGCACTATACCAACACTCTAGTATGTTTTTTTTTTTTTTTTTGAAAAAAAAAGACCTGTTTGGAAAATGGTGCAATATGACTTTGTGACTGTTGTACAATGTCTTTTGTGTGTTTGGGTGGATGCCTCAGCTGTCCCATTTGCAAGAGTTACGCCGATGTTACTAATAAATACTGGTTTCTACATACGCGTCTCTGTGGCATAGCTCCCACACACACACACACAACCCCACTTATGTATAATTTGCATTTGAACAGTTGAACAGCACAATTTCAAAAAACTGAATGCAAGCGGGGGGGCAAGTGAGCTGGGCTGCGTCGGTGTGGACGTCTTGCCCCTGGCCAGTTCTATAGTAAACCTGGGAGGTCATGGAGATCAGCGCCTGCTATTAATTTGTGTCCTTGACAACATCACAGTCACATTTAAATAATTAGTCGCTCTAGTGCCGCACGGCAAGGCATATTTCAAATACAGACACACATTTTTATGACCTGTGGGCCTAAAAATAAATAACAAAAATAGCCGGTCACCTTGCATAAATAGTAAATAAATAAGAATCCAACAAGTACAACTTGGGAAACAGTATCGTAGACATTAAAGCTGACACCCTTTAAATCCTTTCTGCCCTGTAAAATGAGGGGTACTTCCTGGCCATTGATCCCACTTGTGCTGAAGTGAAGTCAGGCCTCTTCTGCCTCGTTTTCAGTGAGATACTGGACATGGGACCACATGCACCACATCTGGTGAGGAAAAGAACATGTTACATGAGTGCAGTTATGCTAAATTGGTGTGCGAGTGTCGTACGTAGTCCTCACCTCCACTAACAAGCACAGGAGTCTGCCTCCAACCAACACCGCAAGCCCGAGGGCTTCAAACCATTCGGGAACACAAAGCATCCCGTGCCGACCCCCATAGAGCCAAAGTGGCAAGACGTGCAGCCCAGCGATGGTGAGAAGCCCTGGTGGCGTTCTGAATCCTGTAGGAACATAGAACTTAGAATGGGATTTGTCTTTGGTTGAAGATCTGAAACGACAACACATCCCTTCTGTTACCCACCGTTGGCCATGATGGCCCTCACCCAGTACGGGCCCTTTGTGAAGCTATTCTTCCACCGGGCGCCCCGGGCACTGTGGTTGCAGACGAACACGCACCACTCCACTGATGAGACCAGCCAGCCCCACTGCAGAGCCACAAACGGCAAACAAGTGGACGAATGAACACGTTTTACACTTTAGAGGCTCGTGGGGGAAGCGGCTGTCGATTCACATGTACAAAAGTACAGCGATGTTCATTCGTTGTTTTAAATTCAGCGGTTGGGAGTGCTGGGTTCACAAGCTTGAAATGCAATATGCTGTTTTTCTGCACTATTCTACTAGGAGTCAGGTCATTACAATCATAAAACTTAATAAACAATATTATATTCTGGCCCTACAATGTGAGTGTTTTCTCAATTGCATACTTTAAAAAGCATACTCCACACCATGGCCCGACCCGTGTTGTCGATTACCACGTCCAACCAGGCTCCAAACTTCGAGCTCTGGTCGAACCAACGTGCTGCCCAGCCATCTACGCCTGGAAGACAGTCGGTAAAACATGAGACATTATCTGTGCACAGTGACCAATACACCATCATCAGTCCAAACAGGTACTCATTACCATCCAATATGACGAAAAGGACGTAGGCTAGGATGAAAACCTCCGGAGTATTAAAAGCAATCCAAGCTGCAAGCAGCAGGAGAATCCTAACGTAACCTTTGACGAAAAAGAAATAAGGACATTAAAAAGTGCTCACACTGAAAATGAAGAACTGATGACTCAAATTATTAAAAAGTTATACAGTTATAACAGTGTAACGTGCCACTTTCACCCTAATGGCCATTAAACGTGCAGCGAGTCACATAGTAATAAACAACGAGGCCTGGATTGGGAGTAAAAATATATATATAAGAAAAAAACAACAAAATGTCTTGCTCTTTTCTCTCACCAATTACATTTGGTATATAAAATAGAACCTCTAGTTTCATTTTACGGACGTCGGGTCGACCAGCCCAGTCCAGGTTCGTGCGATGTTCTCCTCAACCCTCGGCCCTTGCCTGCAACAGAAATGCATCAGAGGGAATCGCGCTCTGCGTATAAAAAAATTGAAGCCGATCATCACTTCCTAACACGGACATCACTTCCTAACACCCCGCGTCACCGAGCGGCAGGTGAACGCAGCGCCGCCGGGGGGGACGTCATTGGCTACGGCGGAACCTGCGCGTCCGGCCGCCGGCCACACGGGGTCGCCACAGACGCGGAAAACAGAACGCTGCTTCGCCCGGGTAATAACCTGGAGTGACGTTTACCTTTGCACAACGCTGTGCGCATCACGAGACATGCGATTAATCGATTGACAGCGCGAATTTAATCGTATGCTACATTTTAAAGTGCCCATTGTAAGGAGCGGCTGATTTGTGTAACACCAATTTCCTCCCACCATCCTTTTCCTGCCTTGTGCCACAGAGGTGGGACAAGTGGGTATGTTCTGGGCATTAGTCGTGTTCTTTTTCCCGCCAGAAACCGCGTTTTGTTTCTTAAACCATACAAAAAAAAGTTCCGACAAGACACAACAAACCCACCCACAGGCAGCCGCTTATCGGCGGCGTGAAATTAGCTGCACTTGGACCCCAACAAGCACTTGACTCGTGTCAAAATAAAAGTCCTCGACGTAGATAACATTAAGTATGTGCCAACGAGAATGGCCGCCACTTCGGTGCATTTACAGCTGGCAGGTAACACACTCGCCTATGAACCAGAAGATCACAAAGACCCAGGCTCAAACCCCACGTACTACCATCGTGTCCCCGAGCAGGACACTTAACCCTGAGTGTCCCCAGGGGGACTGTCCCTGTCACGACTGAATTGTAGGTCTTTCTGGATAAGGGCGTCTGGCTATTTACCTGGACAACTCACAGCTCTCTCCTTCGACAACAGCCCACAACCTTGGAGTAACAATAGACAACCAACTCTCCTTCTCTACTCACATCAGCAATCTTTCCCGCTCATGTAGATTCTTGCTTTACAATATCAGACAAATCCGCCCTTATTTATCTACACAGGCCACCCAACTACTGGTTCAGTCCTTAGTAATCTCACAACTGGACTACTGCAACTCCCATCTAGCTGGTCTACCTTGTATGCACCATACAACCTCTGCAACAAAATGCAGCAGCACGACTGATCTTCAACCTTCCCAAATTCTCCCACACCCGCCCCTCTGCTACGTTCCCTCCACTGGCTCCCAGTAGCTGCACGCATCAGGTTCAAAATACTGATGCTGGCCTACAAAGCCAAACATGGAGTAGCACCATCCTACCTCACAGCCCTTATTACACCTCGCACTGCACCTCGTATACTCCGAGCCTCCAGTACTGCTCGCCTGGTCCCTCCGTCTCTGAAGGTAAAAGGAAGACGCTCATCTAGACTCTTCTCTGTCTTGGCTCCTTGGTGGTGGAATGAACTTCCCCTCGAGGTCAGAACAGCTCAGTCACTGAGCACCTTCAAACGACAGCTCAAGACCTTCCTCTTTAAAAAATATTTAGATTAACTTGTAATTTTCTTATTGTCGAACTTGTGTACAGAATCTACAACAGAGTGAATAAAAAGATTGTATTCATAGTTGGGGGTCCTAGTGAACCTGAATTGATCGCTTCATCGATGGTAACTTGAAAGCACGTTGTAAGTCGCTCTGGATAAGGGCGTCTGCCAAATGCCGTAAATGTAAATGTGAATGTAAATGCCAAAAATGTCCGAGTTTGACATCGCTGCGTTCGTGCATCGAATTTCACGAGCTCCGTCATGCCAGCCAGGCACTTTTGCGACGCCTTTATTTTGACCGACGTCGCACGTCACTTTCCAGCAAGGGCGGCCGACTTCGCCGCAACTTCGCGGCGGGTCAGATGACTTCACGTCGCCCTGGTCATGTGACGAGGAATGGAGGCGTTGGCGGCGCGGAGCGTCACCCGATGATGAAAACAGCGCGAGCCGAGCGGGGCGACCATCATCATCACCACCACCACCACCACCACCACAGCGAGCACGCAGCAGCGGCGGCGCCGGAGGGACCCGCCGGGGATTTACGCGCAGCGCGCCACGCCTCTCAGTGACATGAGGGCAGCATGGGTGCCAAAGAGTCGCGCATAGGCTTCCTTTCGTACGACGAGGCCGCGAAGAGGGGTAAGCCGCTGACCCGCAGCCCGCCCCCCCCAATCCCCGCGGTAGCCGGCAGCCGCCCAGCTAGCCGCCCGCGTCTGACTTAGCAGCCGATGCTAAGCTAACGCCAAGGCTAATGCTAACGCCAAGCCGCTGGCTGTTGAGTTTGGCGGAGCTGAGATTGCTCCGAGCCCGCCGGGTGTAGAGGGGCTGCGCTTTAAAACTGGACGTGGTCCGGGGGGCGGGCAGGGTCCCCCCTTTCTGCGGCCGGGCCGGTGTTGACACGGGCGTTGACACGACACGTCATGTCGCCGTCGCCGTCGCTGTCAGTTCGGGAGCACGTTTCCTCGGTGACGGCAACGACTGCCCGATTATCCTCGTTTTTTTTTTTTCTTTCTTCCCACGCTCCACTCTTCTGTCCTGCTGCGTTGTTCTTACGAATGCATCATTTTTGAAGTGTAGACAAAAGTGTTTGTGAAGTGGTGAACAGGTCGTTTTTTTTATTATTATTTTATTTCATAGATATGCCATCGAGGAAATATCAACACTGATTACTTGATTACTTTCATACAAGCTTTTTAATACAAATACGAATGATTTCTGCCTAGACTTTTATACAAATTAATTCGAATAATGAAGTATTATGATTCAATTTACAGCAGGTACCTCAGTGTAGTGGTTTAGTAAATGTAATTTTTTTTTTAATGCAGTTACCATCACTCTGCTCACATCTTCATGAGAACCTCTGTGTGGTTTAATTTCTCGTCTTCTGCTCACACTCGTACAGTTTTGTTTAAGAAATGTCTAATTAGATATTCATGGCTGTAGCATTATGTACTTTGATCTCTGGGACTTTGAACCTAAAAGCCTGACGTGTTATTTTACATATTTGCATTGTTCACGCACATCACAGCCTCGATATCCTTTCTCACCCGAATATGTTTTAAATGAATTTATTTTAGTTTTTATTCTTTATACCCCGTCTGGTTATTACTTGCACACAGATGCACCCTCGTCACAGCACAGGCCGTAATGCTCTGCAATAAACCGCAGTGGGCTCTCCAGCGTGCCGGAGCTCGGCCATGGCGGCGGATGCCTGGACGTTCCAGAGCGCGTCTATCAGGCTCCTGTCACCTGCCTGAAGGGAGAACCTGCGGCGTCAGCAAGGCTTATCGCTTCCTAGCCTTGCCACGGAGGAGAACGCGCGCGGGCTGAGCTCCTGCCCATTTGCATCTTGTTTACTGTACTTCCGTCGTCGGCGAATGGTTATGAAATGAGCATTTACGTTTACAGCATTTACCAGACGCCCTTATCCAGAGCGACTTACAATCAGTAGTTACAGGGACAGTCCCCCCCCGGAGACACTCAGGTGCCGGGGCAGTGGTTGCCTAGCGGTTAAGGAAGCGGCCCCGTAATCAGAAGGTTGCCGGTTCGAATCCCGATCCGCCAGGGTACCACTGAGGTGCCACTGAGCAAAGCACCGTCCCCACACACTTCTCCCCGGGCGCCTGTCATGGCTGCCCACTGCTCATGGGTGATGGGTTAAATGCAGAGGACAAATTTCACTGTGTGCACCGTGTGCTGTGCTGCTGTGTATCACGTGTGACAATCACTTCACTTAAGTGTCTTGCTCAGGGACACAGTGGTAGTAAGTGGGATTTGAACCTGGGTCTCCTGGTTCACAGGCGAGTGTGTGTTACCCGCTACGCTACTAGCACCCTAAAAACGAACACAATGAGCGTTTTCGCTCATTTACGGTAAATGCAGAATCATCCTGGTCCTGGCGACTCGATTGCACAGTTTTTGGTTGGTGTCCAAGAATGCAAATCTGTTGCATCACGGCCTGACAATAGGTGCAGTGTTTCCAGACTCCCACCGCCCCACCCACCCCACAACCTGGTTGGTTTGGACGCCCGACAGTTACTTTTTTTTTTTCTCCGACTGGATTTGTTTTTTGTTATTGTGCGTTTTTGTCTTGTGGAATTGGATAATGAGTCGGCGGCGGGGTTGGGAGGTGTTCTTTTCGTCCTGACAAGCAGCGGTTTGTGCGGTGGAAATTCAAGGCTGCGCCGGCCCCACCGGCCTACGCGTGAGCGGCGGCGCCTGCGGAGGAGCGTCCTCTGAATCGGTTCTGCGAGTGTCGCCCGGAGAGCCTCTGAACTCCCTCGCGGTGACGCGCTTTGAAGTCGCCGAGCCAGGCGGCTGACAGAAATCAAAAGGAGCTGAGGAGCAGCAGCCGCCATCCGCATGTACGCGCCGCTTTCAAAGCCGTCAGCTGTCGGTGGCGTGGCCTTCGCCGCCGCGGTTTTACGTATTGTCATTGTCGCCTTCTCACGGAGGATTTGTTTTATATTTTTTGCACGTGGCAGGGACTTCGTTCGGTCGAATTATACGTCTCGCTCATTGTCATCAGTCCCGGGGTGTCGCCAGAGTCACGAGCGCTTTTAAAAAATGTTTCAGGAAAGAATAATATTGCTCCGTGGCTCCGTTTTAATCGCTTAACAGCGCAACGATGCCCTTCCCAGGGACGGGGAACCCCCGGTTCTGCATTTCCCAGCATCACTACAGCGTGTGAACAGTGGATCGTTCACAACGCGTGAAAGGGGAAGCAGGTTGTACTCCGTTTCTGCTGCGGTTTGCAAAGTATTAGTAACATGTTGAAAAGGGAATGAAATGAGCTCTTTTTCTCTCTCCGTAACCGTGAGTGGATATTTTTCACACTGAGCTGAAAATCAGCGTTACCTTGAAACCTACGAAACTGACGAGTTTTTGCAGAAGAAACGGGTTGGGCCTTTTGAAAATGGCTCGCCATCCCTCGGCAGGATGATGATGATGATGATGATGATGGAGGATATTGAACCAGGCCCCAGGCTCTTTGTTTAATTTAGCCTGCTAAACTTTAAAGGACCACCCATTTTACGCTGTTTCACGGCGACGTGCATTAGACACAGCGGCGCTGCATGTAAGCGGAGACGTCGTTTTCGCAGTCGATGCTGAGATACGGCTCGGTAATGGACCGTGGCACGTAGCTGCGGAGTCGCTGACATCCCTTCGACTTTGAGGTTTTAATTCGCTTTTGATGAGGATTTTTTTTTCCCACTCCCTGCTGCACCCAGGGAGCGATGGCGGCGGCTCCGTCACATCTCGTCTTTTTATTTCCTCCCAAAAACTGATAAATGCGGTTAATTTAATTAACTGGCAACAACCCGAAGAGGTTGTCCACCAGTTGAGAGTGAAGAGGGGAACGTCCATTCACTTCTACACATTTACATTTACAGCATTTATCAGACGCCCTTATCCAGAGCGACTTACAATCAGTAGTTACAGAGACAGTCCCCCCCCCCGGAGACACTCAGGGTTAAGTGTCTTGCTCAGGGACACGATGGTAGTAAGTGGGATTCGAACCTGGGTCTTCTGGTTCATAGGCGAGTGTGTTACCCACTAGGCCACTACCACCCACCGTAGCCGCTCCTGTCCCATTAAACCATAATGCCGTCTCCACGCTTTTTTAAATTTTATTTGGAGGGGAGGACCGTAATTCATCTGTACCCGCCCGCCACGCGGTGATTGAGGGATGGGATCTTGTCCGTGTCCCTGCGATAAAATGCATTTCGGCGTCGTGTTGCAATGCAACCATCGCAATAATTAGCAGTATTTCAGGCCTTTTTTGTAGCGTTGTTTGGTCCTGGGATCGAATGTCTTCGTGGACGTGCCGCTCTTCGGTGGTGGCGGTAAGTGTATGAGCTCAACACCACTTACTTGATGTTTTCTGGTAGAGTGTCGGACGCGGACACCGGTTTACATTTTCCCAGAGGGCTGCCGAAGTTGATCGCTTGCTTTTATGGCCTCGGGGCTGTAAACTGGCCTTTTACCGGCATGGGGAGCCGCCGTGGTCCCTGCACCCTGGTTACGCGCCTGTTGTCGGGCGTCGGGCGTTGGAAAGGCGCTTAAAGAGGGCCGGCACTGCGGAGGCTTGTAACGTTATTTACAGCTCGGCCGGGGACCGTTCGCACCAGCAGCCATGTTAATACTGGACTTCCACAGCAATTAACAGTCATTGCAGCAATAAAAAAAAAAATAATAATAATAAAATAAAATAAACTTTTCTTAGCTCTCTGAAAGCATCGGTCAGGTGTGGGGACAACCGAACACTGAGAACCTTTTCCTGTTAGTAAATATAATAACCTGATACTGTGATTTAAGACATCATACATCGTCATTTACAATACGGATTGTTAACTGATAATTAAATAGAGAATTTAAAGGATTTTTTTTTTTTTTATTGGTAATGTAGCGGTGTTTTACTTTATGTTCTTTATTTTACGTTGAATGGCCACAGATTTTTATTTTTTTTTTAAATATGCTAGTTGAATGAACGTATGTTGCCTTGAAATGATGACTACAGTGCAGATCGTGTTTCCGGCGACATGCTACCTGTGACTTTGGCTGCCGTCAGCAGCACCCCTACCACTCCGCCTAACCCACCTACCTAGTGTCCTGGTCACTCCGTCTGGACGGCAAGCAGGGCGGACCGTCTATAGTGGCCCTCTCATCAATGTAAACGGCACAGCCGATTCTGCCGCTGTTGTCATCGCACTCGTGTACCGGATTTTAACAACTAAAACCGACGAGGGGAAAGAGTGGCGTTGGACCACACATCGAAGTGTAGGTTAAATACATTGTTTTACTGTGTGTGTGTGTGTGTGTGTGTGTGTGTGTGTGTGTGAGAGCACCAAGCTCAGCCATCGTAACTCACTCAAGTGCTGATGTGGACTTTTTTTTATTTATTTTTTTATTCCCAGAACCTGCATTCTCATCACCACAGATACTCCCTTTGCCAAGAAAAAAAAAAAAAAAAAACGTCTTTGGCCTATAGATCGTAATGGTGGCAGCAATCACTTTATACGCTAAACTCCTCCACTTTGCTGAATCCTAATCGTCTTTTTCTTTTTTCTTTTTTTTTTGGTCCAGTCACCGATGTGGAACTCAAACGGCTGAAAGATGCCTTCAAGAGGACCTGCGGCCTGTCCTGCTACATGAGCCAGCAGTGCTTCTTCAGGGAGGTGCTGGGAGATGGCGTTCCACCCAAGGTGGCAGAGGTGAGCTGAGCGTGACTGCGTCACATGGTGGCCCTTCTGGATAATAACCTGAAATACCATTTTACATTAACTCATATTCACAGTTGTCAGTTCGAGTCGCCCTCTACCACTGATTTTTTGTCATATTTTTGGCGCAAGTATGAACTTGAATAAAAGCTTGTAAAGCACATTTTAACCGTACAGTGTGAGTTCGGCGTCAGAACGTTTCTTTGCTCGGGACGGTGTGGACCTGCAAATCTTCAACATGGCAAGCAACATAGCAACATAGCAGTTGACAATGACAAACGCGTGGCTGCAACCCTCTACTTGTGGGTCAGTGGTGGCCTAGCGGTTAAGTGCAACGTTGCCGGTTCGAATCCCGACCCGCCAAGGTGCCACTGAGGTGCCACTGAGCAAAGCACCGTCCCCACACACTGCTCCCCGGGCGCCTGTCACGGCTGCCCACTGCTCACTCAGGGTGATGGTTAAATGCAGAAGACACATTTCACTGTGTGCACCATGTGCTGTGCTGCTGTGTATCACATGTGACAATCACTTCACTTTCACTTATACTGCCTGGCAACTGTGGAATTTGCCGTTTTAAACGTTTGCCTTATTTTTCCGAAGCGCGCAAACGCTCACGATCTCTTCCAGTCTCCATGGCACCCGAGGCAGTGGCTGCTCGCCAGTTCCCTCGTGCCGTCAGGTATCGGATGATGATCCTGGCTGGAAGTTCAAAGGAGACGTGCATCAATTTGTGGAAACATCCCATGAACTGAGCGTCCAGGGTTTAATTCCGTCTGACCGAATTTATGCTCCCTTCCGCTGTATGTTTCCTCCATTGCAGGGGGAGCGGAGGGGAAAAAGGCCCTTTCTCCTGGTAATGATGCCGCTCATTAGGGTGGCAAGCAAGCCTTTATCTCCAGAGAAACGGCGTTCAAAGGGAAGCGTTGTTTCACACGGCTGCCGGATACGATCGCAGTGAATTTATTCCTTGCTGCTTATGGTTTTTATTAATGCCGAGGCGGCGGTGGGCTGCATTATTAATGCCAGTGCCGCACTGTGTTGTAGTTTTGCTTTGTAACTGCGTGAAGAAGGATTGATTTTTTTTTTTTTTTTCCTCTCCTCAGGCTTGCCTGGAACTTTTACTCCCGTAATCATTCGGTTTGCTGCTCATTACGTGTTTCCTGGTGTACGTCTCTTTCAGTTTTTTTTTTTTTTATTGGCCTCTGGGAAAGGCTCCGCTGCTTCAACATGAAGACGTCTGATCTGCTGGAATTTCGTATGAGCCTTTAACCAGGACCGCTGCCAGTCAACAAGACCCGGCCTTCTGCCCTGGCCGTTTCGTTTGCTCAGACCTTTCCGAAAGCACATCTCATCTGAACTTAACAGGAAATGAATAAGTCGTTTGTTCACATGATTAAAAAAAATAGATGTCATATGTTGCTATGGGGACCATCATCCGCAGGTCTCTAAATGTTTCCTTTATATACGTGAGGCACTCATGTTGGTGGCACTCATTCCATTCAGCAGTTAGGTCTGGTGTGTTGAAAAGGTCTGAAATGTAAAAGTTGTTCATTTGTTCATGTGCAGACTTTTGAACAAATGAACTCATATTTGTCTTCAGAAGTGGGTTATTGTGTTGACATCGCGGCTCAGGGTATAAGTGTCCTATGCCCTGTAATATGAACTGCTTGGTATTTGCATCATGTGCAGCATGTACAGTCATGTAGGTGAGCTACCGAATGAAATGCCAGTCATCGGGTTAAATGCAGAGGACAAATTTCACTGTGTGCACCGTGTGTTGTGCTGCCGTGTATCACATGTGACAATCACTTCACTTTTTTATTATTTTATTTTATTTTATTTTTTTATTTGACGTGGAGATTGATGAGCTGAATGATGTGTTTTCTGCTGTTTTATTCTGCATCATTGTCCTGATGTCTGAAATTGAAGCAGCGCTGTTAGTTTCAACGGGGGCTCTGGTCTGTATGTACTCACAGCTCCGAAGTCACACGGAAGCAGCTCAGTTTGGCCTTCGCGTCTTGAGATGTCAGCGACCTAACAGGCGACACACACACAGACTCATTTACTTTCACCAGCCCCGCTGCGGAGCCTGAGAAAGAGACACTGCCCGGTAGCCCCCGACACCCCATCCACCTCCATCACCCCCGCCGTGACGGGCGGAGCCCGGCCACGGCTCTTTCAATCTCCGCTATTAGCGCCTGTGGCGACCAGCGCCGGTGCCAACGCGCCCCCAGTGAGCCTTTCTGCTCTCGACTAAAGATCACAATACTGCCTGCTGAGCACCTTTTTTTTTTTTTTTTTTTTTTTTTTTGACCCCGCCCCACCCCCCTACGAACTAGATTGTGTGCGCTTGTGAGTTTATTTGTATTAGAGGGAAAGGCACACTGCAGCATCCTACAGGGACTCGGGGCCCAGCCCCGCCCACTTCTCCCTCTTTCTTCTCCTCTTCCTGTGCTCCGCGTCCCTCAGCTTTTTCTAGTTAGTCTTTTTCTTTTCTTTTCTTTTTTTTTTTTTTCTTCTTTTTCATTATTTCATGTTTGTGTTTCCATGTTACAATGGAGCGTGTCGCGCCCTCTCTCCTTTCCTTCGCCGCTCTTCCTCTCGTCTCTTTGTGTCCAGAAATAGAGCATCAGAAAGGGGAGAATATTTACAAAAGCGCGGTGACGTTCCGAGATTAAGAGGCCTTGTCCGGTGGAAACTAGCCGCGCCCACCAGCTCGGCCTACTGGCTGAGGGTCCCGTACCCGTTCCTGCAGCCGCGTAAGCGACCGCCGATAATTAGATGGAGCCCCTGCGCGAAGCCGAGATTGATGAAATTGAGACGTTGCTGTTGACACTTCCCCCCTCTCTTCAGACGCAACGTTTCTTTCCTGGGCGGGGGAGGAAAACCAAAAAAAAAAAAAAAAAAAAAAACTCTCCTGATATCAGGAAACCGCAGTTGATCGCGGCCGGCGGCTTTTATAGCTGCTCCTCGCCGTTCCCGCCGGGAGTTCTGCAGGAAAGATTAAAGTGTTTAAAACCCAGTCTCTTCCCTCCTTCCCAGGTGATCTACAACTCCTTTGGTGGCACTTCAAAAGGGCTACACTTCAACAACCTCATTGTTGGCCTGGTCCTGTTGACGCGGGGTAGAGATGAGGAGAAAGCCAAATGTAAGGGAATCTTCTTTTGATTTTTTTTTTTGTTTTTTTGTAAATATGAATAAACCTACGTTACACGTATGTACTCCCTGATGACTATTTGTGACAACCAGTTGAATAGTGAAGTGCGAGCCTGTCTTCACAGTATGCACCCTAGATATCACATGGTTTAATAAGTTATAATTCAGAAGTATTTACTTAATTGTAGTTATTTTCAGCTATTTTGTTACAAAGCATGAAAATGTGCACAATACAGTCCGATACTGACTAAATTGATTCATGTTAATTGTGTTGTCTACAATATGATCATCATACCTGTGGAATAAAGGGAAGAAACACAAAACAGTACAAATTCTACGTTTATACAAATACAAATTTTTATCAATTACTGACTGTTTTCAGCAGTAAAGACAGGTTTGATACATTGATGTTGGATGCCAGCTTATTGATAATGTATCACTAAATTAATGTACATGGTTTCCGGGGTTTTTTTTTTTTTTTTTTTTTAGTTTGTTACCATGGTTACTGGAAGTTACTGTGTACTCAGTGGGCAGGTGGAGGTCATTGGTGGTGCCCTCCAGTTGGAGTTGCCACCAAGGAGAGGGAGCGGCATGCCATGATTGATAGGCGGCCCCCCGTCTGACGGCCCCTGATAACGCTGTACAATGTGGATCCCCTGCACTGGCAGCCGGGCACCGTCTGGGCTCCTCATTATGCCGCTGCATTCTTCCCCACAGACATATTCAGCCTGTTCGCCAGCGACTCGGGCAGCTATGCCGCCAGGGAGGACGTGGAGAGCATGCTGCGCGCCGTGGATGGCGAAGTCCCGCCCTCTCTGAGGAAGTGCTTCACAGAGGTCAGATTGGCCATCAGACTCAAGTCTCCATCAGGCACACCTTATAACCCATCCCCATTGGAAAATGATATAGTAGTAATAATTAGGGTTGTGTATTGGCAAGGATCTCAAGATACATATCACGATACATCCAGGGTCTAGATATTATTATATACAAATGCATTGTGATACTGTATGTATTGCGATATTCTACAAAAATAGAGCTGAAATACAAGATGCTGTACAGAGCCATTTACAGGAGTAGAGGTTGTAGAAAACGCACCAACCGGTGGACTAAATTTGTATCCAAAAATATTGATATTTGATGTCCCTGTATAATGTCACCAATCCCCCTATATATAATATCACCAACACCCCTAGTAATAATAATATTATTATTCCCCTAATTAAAATCAATCATATTTTCATATCTCAGCAGTCATCTGATAATGACTAATATGAATGAATGAATGAATATACTCTCCTGATACTCACCAAGACTCAGACAAAGGAAGTGATGGACTTCCACTTTGTGCTTTTTTTTTTTTTTTTTTTTAAGCAATGGATTTCCAATAACGGGATTAGCCTGGACTGTTGGGTTTTAAATCGGATCTTGCAGTAACTGGTCCGCTCATGCATCACCGTGGCGCTCGGTGCCTATAAATACCCCGAATTTCTGCTTATCTGCCTCCACTTTACCTTCCCTCCTGCTGTAAAGAACGCGGTGACACCGTTCTAAATATAAAGGACAGAGCTCTGTGTTTGTGTGTGGGTGGTGTGTTTATCGTACCAGTTGGCCAGGTTAATGCACTTTCAACATTCATTCACACACTCACGACACACATGATTATCGATTGAATGTCTCCTGATGCTTATCGTATCGTGAGATCCTTGCCAATACACACCTTTAGCTTCTGCTAATGGCCCGCTCTACTCATCAATAGCAATAACCTTTTCGGCGCAAAACATTTCATTGTTCATCTCCGGCTCCGCACGTCTTGCTGAGGAAATATTTACTATGCACTTAGCGTTGTTTATGGCTATGCAGAATTAGATGGCAATTAATGTTCCTTTTATTTCTCCCTGACACATCTCGTGCTTTTTGTTCCGCTCAGGGAGAGAGGGTGAATTATGAAAGGTTTAAGAGCTGGCTCCTGCAGAACAAGGAGGCCTTCACCTTCTCCCGCTGGCTGCTGTCTGGCGGCGTGTGCGTCACCCTGACCGACGACAGTGACACGCCCACCTTCTACCAGACCCTGGCTGGAGTCACGCACTGTGAGTGAGCGCCCCTGAAAAACGCACTCACACACCCTGATGACGAGTGCGTTGTCTGCCATTGACATGTTATTATGACCACCAAGGGGTGGTATTTGAAAAAATTACAATATTACAAAAATGGTCGTTTGTCTTTGTTGTATTTATTTCATTTATTTATATTAAATTAAAGGAACTTTGATTTCATAAGTAAAACTCAGGTACTGAATTCCTACCAACATTAAACCAAAAACAAACACATAAATGTATAAAAGTATTTTAATTTGTACCACAAGTATTTGTTTGGTGCTTTGGTGTTCCTGATTTGATTTAGTTACAAAAACGTTTTTTTTTTGTCTTTTTGAGATGTGCTTGTAGATGTTATATCGACATCATCTATAATCATCAAGAAACTCGCAAGCATGCACGCACACACTTTGTCAAGTGCATATGCATTCTGTACAAATTGTAAAGCATACCTCACACAGGTGGTACTTCCAATATAAACCTGAGTGCAGCACTCTCCTCACGCAGCAGCTCAGCCCGGGTGTGCCTGCTGCAGTAATAATGGCCAGAAGAGAGGGTGGCGATGAAGCAGGCGCTTCCGTTCATGTGAAATATGCTTCTTTTGGAATTTAGCAAGTGGTCCTTGGGTCATCCTGACTGCCGGTCTCATTTATTTATTTATTTTTATTGCTATTTGGCTGTCTTGAGTGCTAAAGACAGGTCGCCTGTTATCAGGCTGTCAGCCAAAAACAGGCTGCCACTTGTGCACGTCCGTCCCCAGATGGATGTGGAGCATCAGCGAATCCCTCTCATTGTTTTGCTCCCCAGCGGGGAGAATGGGGACTGTGAGGTAATTGCTAGGGACAGGCTACACTTACGTACCACCCGGGCGCAGGCAGCTCGCGCTGCGGCCCCCGGTGGGAGAAAGGGCCGGCTCCACAGCTGTCACTGCCAGCCCTGTCCTTGCCATCCTCCAATTACTCACAAAAGCAGAGGAAATGACTACGTTCGTCCTCCTCGCATGGCCACGTGTGTTCATCCGTTCGTTTATTCATTTATTTCTCGCCGGCTTCTCTAAAGTGAAGTGGGATCTAAAATAGATCAGGGCAGCTGCCTGACACCCAAAACGATTTCTGGCTTTCAGTGATGTCAGAAAGAGGGGATCATTTTCTGCACAGCACTAAATCAGATGCATTGTGATGTCTGTGTGTCTGATGCAATTGTTAATTTATGTTTCATAAAATTCATTTCATATTTGTTTGGTAAAAGGTCAGTGTGGTGACATTCATTTTTGTCCATATTTTATAGTGGTTTTTAAATATTTTTTGTTTTTTATTTCGAAAGTTATACAAATTTGACAAGTTGAGTCACATTTTAATGTCAGTATTTTAAAAAGTTATCTCATTCTGTGTGATGCAAGAATGGCAACAAAAGTTGATTCATCAAGTGAATTATCAGTACATTTGAAATAGCTTCATACTAATATTATGATGTGTTTAAATGCACAGTATTGCCAGTAAATATTAGCATCACATTGAGCCTGTTATATTGGTCTTGAACAGGGGTTGGCAACCCACGGCTTTTTCATCTTTACACTGCGGCTCCGGAAAATAAATAAGAATTTAAGTGTATTTTGCTTTCACCAGTTTGAAGATTCTTGTAACCTTGTGACATTAAAAGGCATTGTGTCATTTTTTTGTCACTCAAAATATGAGTCAAAAATGCTCTAAAATGCTGCCCCCACCTGAGCTGTTAATCAGTTTGTTCAATTAGAGTAGTGTTTCAAAATTGGATTCCACTTGGGGCAAGTAATTTTTGGTGTTTAATGATTTGCAAGTGTCTACTTTAAGTTGATTAGTTGTGTAGAGTTAGCATAGCGCCACTAAGTTAGGGTGACCAGATTTCCCATGTCCAGCCAGGTTTTTAGACATTTTAACGCTAATTTTAGATTGAATGAATTATTTGTCACATCATCAGCTTCTTCATGCATATTCGTGCTATTAAAAAAATGCTGAGCGTTGCTGGTGGCAGGGAAGACAACACAATAGTGGTTGCCATTCGGAGGCACACTCTGTACATTTAATTATATTTTTAAAAAAAACTTCAATAAATTGTTTTATAAATAGAAATAATAGAACGTAAGTCAACCTCTCTAAAATTGCTATTGAAACTCACCTCTCTTCTCCTCTCTCCTCTGCTTTACTAAAAACTTGGGCCATTCTTAGACATGGACCAGACATAGACATGGACCATACCATTTATGAGACAGACAACTAATCAATTATATTCACAAACATTGGGTAAAATAATCAAGTTGCACGTTCACATAAATACATTAATATGATTTTGAAAGCATACATTTATAAATGTATCCTTTCACATAGTTACCAATAGTAAACCCAGTCTGCCTGACATTTGAGGCTCCACCCCTTCTCCAGTACCCAGGAACCATGTAAAACTCCCCACAGTCCCTTCTTATCCATAAGAACTGGTCGCCGACCAGTTTACATGACAGACTAACCAAAAAATTATTAAATAGGAACCCTGCAGGCTGATAAGGCAATAGCTATAAAATCAATAAAAATAGTTCCCATTATGTGGGCGATCAGAGTGTTTATGCTGGTAACAGGCTCCAGCTCTGTTACACTGCCAGTGATGCTGAATCACAGTATGTGGTTAAATTTAGAATGGGTTTGCTTTGTCAATCAAGGACAGAGCAGGAGACATCCCTGGCCAAGACCAATCAGAAGAAGAAGATACCGTAGCGATGGCGAGTAATCTTCTCCCTGCCACTGTCTTATCCTCTTAAATCCGCAAGTGCGGCGCATTGTGTGTGAGAGTGTGTACGTGGTGATGCCGAACCTTCCAGAACGTGCCTTGTCTGGCAGTGGGAGACGTGGACTGTACAGTGGTGATCATGGACACCAAGTGGCGTGGTCTACTGGAGGAGTCCAGAGAGGAACGTGCCATAGGTTCTGAAGAGGGGGGTGGAGTGCAATTTTCTGTGATTTTTAAGGAAAAAACTATTTTTTTATATAGCCATCCGGTGTGGATTTTACTATGGTACACGCCACGTTGACCAGTGATACCCCTGGCCTGTGCTGTGGAATATGGTATGGTTCCTCTGTTGCCACTCTGACAAAATCACACCTATAGGTGGGTATGAGTCTTCCTCGGGTGATTTTTTTTTTTTTTTTTTTTTTTTTTTTTTCCACCATTTGTGCTCTGGTTTACCCTGTTAGTGCAGTTTGGCCACTAAGATATTCCGAATCATTGAGATTCTCCTGCTCATCTTCTCTTCAGTCGAACAAAACTCGGGGGCAAAAACTGGCCTCTTGCTTTGAGTGGGCGACATATCTCTGCGTCCTTCTGGAATCGCTGAGGCGTTGATGAAGGCTAATGGCGGTGGCATGAAGTGGCGCGGTTTACCTGTTATTTCTGACCAGACGACGGCGCCCGCGGCTCGTGCCGGGAGAGGTGCTGAAACGTGGCGGAACTAATTGCCCGAAATGTGTTATGACAGCTCGATTTGAGGTGGGTTGTGCGCTCAGGGATGGACCATTGTGGGTTTTTTTTTTTTTTTTTTTTTTTTTTAAACTGGTCCTTGTCTGCCCCGGTCTGGTGGCGCAGGGTGGGCGGCTGCAGACAGCGTGATATTGTCCTGACAGCGAGGGGAGGGGAGAGTAGTAGTTGATCCATACTGTGGGTAATGAGTTTTATAGATCAGCCGTCCCTCCCCGATGCGGCCACTCGTGAATAATGCTCAACTAGGTGAGTGGCCCATGTTTATTGCCTCGGCTGCTGAGCTGGACGTTGTTTACACCCGCCGTTCTATCAGGATAATTGTAGTTACTGCAGTTACCGGCCACACACACTGGCCCTTTTACTGCCGTCAGTCATGTCAATATCTATAAATGTCTGCATTTTGGGGGGCTTCTTGATGGTTGCCACCATGTCAGACACATGCACAGGCTTTTATTCTGCTGGCATCTCAATTATTCATGAGCGTCGTATTATTTCTCTGCTGTGGCGGCCCTAAAATAACATTCTGAATCATTGATTGTGTTTCCTGGTCTGTCAGTTCTCCTGCACTCCTGGACCCGTTGAAGCCCCTCCAGCCCCGGACTGCAGCCCTGTCCGCTCCTATCGCTCAAGAGACCTGCTAGAGATGGTTATTGAACCACTAAGGCAGCAGGCATGAGCCTTTCCAATCGATGTCTTGATGGCCTGTCAAAATCGCATCAATTTATCTTTTTTTTTTTTTTTTCTTTCTTATAATTAACCTGAGACCTTGACTCATGATCTTGGAACCGGTGTTAATGCTCAGTGTAAGAAAAAAAAAAAAAAACGTGTTTGTCTGAAGGTGGAGTGGCTTCTGTGCCACCCCTGTGCAATCCTGTTACCCTAATCTGGGGATTACTGTGATGAAAGTGCAGTCAACCTGGGAACCTCTTAACCCCTGTGCCTGATATAGTCCTGGTCATCAGTCGTGTAAGGTTGAGTCATGCTTATGCTTGGTAGAAGGTACAAACTAGGCCATTATGCAATCTGCTTCCATAGGATGTTACAAATATTTCATCATCTCAATGAGTCAGCGTCTGGCATATCTTATGCTGAAGAATTCCTCTACTTTGTGTCAATTTGAAGAAAGTTTACTTTTTTGCATAATGGCTAATAACATTTCTTCCCTGCAGTAGAAGAATCGGACATCATTGACTTGGAGAAGCGCTACTGGCTGCTGAAGGCTCAGTCAAGGACAGGGCGCTTCGACTTGGAAACCTTTGTCCCTCTGGTTTCACCTCCTATTCACGCTTCGCTAAGTGAAGGTAATGAAATATTTATGAGCCTGGGGTTGAACAGGGCCCTGTAGAGCGGCCCTCCTGACAGATATGCACTCGTGTTCATGTTAGCGCTCTGGTCACTGCTCCCAGCACACACATCAGGCCTCAGAGGGATATTTTTTTATTTTGCTTCATTTTTTGTATGCATACAAACTGACTGGAAGTAGAATGTAGATCCTCTTTTCTGTCAGGGTTTAAACAAAAAGCAGATATGAAAAATGAAAAGACATTAATATCTATACATTTTATGAATGTATGAGCATTGTTAAAGGTTCCCTGACATGAATATATATATATCTTTTTTTTTTTTTTTTGCTTATATATCAGTCTTAGTGGTCCGCTAATACTGTACCTGAAGTGTCTTTACAAAATTCAGCCTTGGTGCAGAATTACAGAATTAAATCCTAAAGAGGAGGAGAGAGGTGGGACAAGGACGAGAGCAGCCTATAGAAGTTGAGGGGGCATTCGCGAAAATGAAATCAACACCATTAAACAACCACAATGTTTGGCGCAGACAGGAAGTCGTGTTGCCATTTTCACAGAAAAAGAAACGACCCCACTGGTTCTTAAGAACTTCATGTGACAGAACTAAAAAAAAAAAATTTGTGGTAATTTTTACGCTCCAATCACCAAACAACTTCAATGCTTCACACGTTTGGAAGCCATGATTGTCAATGGAGTTCCTTTTGTAGGGGAGGGGTGGGAAATTCTTTGGGTGTAAAAAGCATGAGAAAGGGGAGGTAACCTTTCCCCTTATGATGATATAAGGGGACAAATTCCAGATCCGACCATTTGAGCTGCTGCTCTCTGAACGGCAAAGCAGAATGACCAAAGCACTCAAAGCACACCTATCGCCATTTCTGTCCACAACAGGACCATAGACATGCTAGGGTAACTCATATTAATGTTAAATAATCTCACATGACGTTTTCATGATAGGGGACCTTTAATACGTTATGTAGGTTTGAAACAACCTTTTAACTGATCATTTTTAATGAATTGTCTCCTTTGTGTATTAAACCTGCCATAATTTTTCTCCCCTTTAGGCCTGTTTCATGCCTTTGATGAGAATCGGGACAATCACATTGACTTTAAGGAGATCTCATGTGGCCTGTCGGCGTGTTGCAGGGGGCCTGTCGCTGAGAGACAAAAGTGTAAGCCTCACAATCGACTCCCTTTTGAAGAGAAGGCCAGGTCCTGGCGCATAGCCCTTTATCTCACTGCTTTTTATTGTCGGCTGTCTGCCATTATCTTGCATACATTAGTAGAAACAGATAATATTTGGTCAGTGGCCTTTGAATAACCATCTTTGCGATCTCCTTAGGGTCAGTGAAACTTTTTTTTTTTTGAGAACACGGACTCATCTGTAATTTCAAACGTTCCGAAAGTAATGTATTCTAGAGCAGAAAAGGGCTAATTGGTTCACGTAAATTCAATCCAAGGGATGACAGTTTTTTTTTTTTTTTTTTTCTCTCTCTCTCTTTAATTCCAGTCTGTTTCAAAGTGTTTGATGTGGACCGGGATGGGGTCCTCTCCAGGCAGGAGATACAGGAGATGGTGGTGGCACTGCTGGAGGTGTGGAAAGACAACCGCACAGACGCACTGCCGGTGAGCGGCACTGAGAATTTTCAATTTCTGAATCCCAGTATGCAACATGAATCAGATGAACGTTACATGAATTCAGCAAGGTTCAGTATTCGGTAAAGTACATAGCAGTGGAGTGATTGTTGGCATTGATTATTAATGCGAATTGTTTAGTTTGTGTGTCTGCTCGTAATGGGTTAATGTTTTGTAGTGTGTACATGTTATGGTGCTGTGCACCAAAGGCTGCACTGTTTACTACTTTATCTGAATGACATTTCCTAATCCCCAAATAGTGAAGGAACTGTGAAGCAAAGCCTGGCGGCCTCACGCTTTCAGTAAATCCATGGCCACTTAACTCGATGTTGCATTAAGTCTTTGGCATTGGAACTTGGCGGCAACATGGTTGCTTGTGAAATTCATGGACCCTCTGGGATCTGAATGGACTGCTTCTCACATGAATAGGAAATCTTTTTTTTTTTTTTTTTTTATAAGCGGCATAACTTTTAAGTAGCTTCTGCAGCTCTTCTTCAGTGTCTCCTGTTTAGTGATATGCGCCCTGTTGTATGTTTTATTATTTTCATTTCAGGAATTGCTCGCCAATGTATCAGACATAGTGGAGGGCATCTTGAAGATGCATGACACAACCAAGGTGATTAAGGTTCAGACTTTATACACTGTTCACTGTTGTCATTGTCCTGTGAGGGTTGCAGTAGCATTGACCACTTTTTTACTGTAGTTGGGCCATTTGACTCTGGAGGACTACCAGATCTGGAGTGTGAAGAGTGCACTTGCCAATGAGTTTCTCAACCTGCTCTTTCAGGTCAGGGTCTCCCTCTACTGATTCATAAATGGCTTCACTGCTCTGTTTTCACAAATATTCTATTATTTGGTTGTCTTATGTAATCCTCTTACTTCCTGTTACCATGACCTCAGGTCTGTCACATAGTTCTGGGGCTTAGACCTGCCTCGTCTGAAGAAGAGGGACAGATTATCAGGTAAATAATGTTTTTGACCTCTTTAAATCACCCATATTTGTGCAATACAGTTTGTTAATGTACAACAGCTCACGCATATGATTGTAATTTGAACGATATCAAATTAGCTTTGATTCTTAACCTCTATATATGGTTCAATAAGGCTAATGCATAGCAACTAGATATTAGATGGAGCTGAGTGAAGCTGTTGAAGTAGCATGCTATTTGATGTCAGGGTTTGTCTGATGGAAAAGTGCTGAGATTGTCTCTTTGATGTACAGGGGCTGGCTAGAACGAGAGAGCAGACATGGGCTTGGGCCTGGACAGAACTGGTTCCTTATCTCTATGCAGTGGTGGCAGCAGTGGAAAGATTATGTGAAATTTGTGAGTACAGAGACTAATAAAGATCTCATGCTTAGAATGCATTGGAGATTTTAATTTATTTATTTTATGTCGGTTGATAAGATTTTCTTTTTTATGTGGTTCTCATAGCAGGACAAGAAGTCGATTGTTGTGGAGCAGCCTGTCATGCAGAGTGCAGGGAGGAGAAGCCCCATGTCATCTGCCACAGTGGAGCTGGCCTCTAGCAGAGGTCCCGGGGTCACACGGTCTTCCAGTTCCTTGGATGAGAGGTTGTCTGACACGCTCTCTAGTGCATCTGAGGCTACGGAGAGTCCCAATAACAGTGAGTGTGTGTGGGTGGGCGATACAGCAGGATTCAGTGTTACTTGAATGCCTTGGTCCGATGTCCTTTTCCTCATGTGATATCACATCCTCAGGCCTGATCCCTCACATGAGCTCGTCAGCCACTGACATCTGCTTTGCAAGGCAGCATAACGTCTCAGACAACAACAACCAGTGTTTCTCCAGCCATAACGGACACCTGCCTGCTCACTTGGCCCTGCAGAGACCTGGTGCCATAGACAACCAGCCCTTGGTGCACACAGAGCCAATGAAGGTGTGTCTGTGTGTTTATATCCTGCTTATGTGTTTATATCCTCTCTCTCTCTCTCTCTCGCGCTCTCTCTCTCTCTCTCTCTCTCTCTCTCTCTCTCTCTCTCTCTCTCTCTCTCCTCTCTCTCTCCTCTCTCTCTCTCCTCTCTCTCTCTCTATATATATATATATATATATATATATATATATATATATAATTATTTTTATTTATTTATTTATAAATATACTGTACATTTTGCACATTTTGGGTCCATTTTCCATTTATGCAATAATCCTCATTCTAGACATTTATGCATTAAGCCTTAAGGATCCTTAAATATTAGGGTCACACATTTGCCTATGAACCGGGAGACCCAGGTTCAAACCTCACTTGCTACCATTGTGTCTTTGACTAAGACACTTAATCCTCCAGAGGGACTGTCCCTGTAACAACTGATTGTAAGTGGCTCTGGATAAATGCACATGATAAATGCCATAAAATGTAAACTTAATGTGTGTCCTTAGCTACGTCAAGTCCAGTTTCATCAGAAATGAATTTGTGTATCCGCTCGCATTTTAAGACCATAAGAAATGTCATGCGCTTTTGCAGCAGCTACAGAAAGGAAGTGAGCACCAGGAAATAGGAGGTTGACCTTTAAAAGCAAGCATACTGCAGCCAACCTCCGGGCTCAGAAGACAGGCCAACTCTATATAAGGTCTTGATGTGACAGATAAGCAAAATGTGGATGTCAAATATGTTAAAACAGGCCGTAAAATGGCAGTACCTGTTCAATCGTTACAGATGAAAACCATTGCTTCAAACATATGTACAGAAAAACTGATTTATCCTGTTATATTTTTATTTCTCTGATTGATTTCAGAATTCAGTCAGATCATTTTAGCTTGCAATCAAGAGTGGATATGGTGACAAGTTGTGGGAAAGATGCAGTATTAATAACTGATTTTATTTGGAAATTATAGTGTAATAGTCATATTCATAAAATCTGTGAGTTTAGCAAACTGGAAAAGAACGTTTTCTTACTAGTGAATGGATAGTAAATATTTCAAGTGTGCATGCTTCTGCACAGTTCATTTATATTCAGCATTCTCTTTTGCAATCATTATGTTGTCTAAAGAATCATGCATTAGGAAGGAGTCTGTGAACAATGTTGCAACCAGCATCCATTGAATGTCAAAAAAAGAAATTTGCAGTGACTAAAGGCAAAAGAAGTGTTTGCAGCATGAATTGCAACAACTGTATAGGCTTAATATTGAATAAAAAGCCAATTGGCTTTGTAGAGGAACGGGCAGGAGATACATAAAAGAAGGATATGTATGTCCTCCTTTATATCCCTTATATCTGGACACAAGTCTGGACAAAGCCAGACTCCTCCAGAGTGACTCCCACTTCTTTAGTACAATGTCCACAACAGATGCTACTATGGTGCAGCTTTTATTATCTTCATAAACTGAGTGTCCTGTGTAGCTGGTCCATCTGTGATCAAAGGAAACATCTCATCTCTTCTTCCACATTCACTTTTTCTCTCTGTTCTCCACTTGCTGGCATAGGCTCCAACGTTAACTATGGAGGGCGGACGACTCAAGAAGTCTCCACAGCTGCTCGTGGGCAGGGACTTTGAGACCGTACCAGAGCCGGTGTGGAGGGCGCTTTACCACTGGTACGGAGCCAATCTCAGCTTACCCAGGCCGGTACGTTCAACTTTTCTCACATTTCTCACATTTCGCGAAGCCCTGAGCAGTCATTAATGTTCAAAGGCAAACCCTCCTGTTATTCTGCAGACTCTCTAAGAAATGCTTTAAACACTTGTCTCATTACCTTGCTGGTCAAATATCTTGTTTTTTTTTGTTTTTTTTTGTTTTTTTTTTTTTACTTGTAATACTGGTAATTCAAATAATTTTGTTCACAGTGCTTGGTCTTAATCGTTTCTGTTTATGCAGGTGATTCTGCAGACAAAGACTGGCCAGGCCGAGCTGGAGCTGTTCCCCCGCTACCTGCTCTTCCTCAGGCAGCAGCCGGCCACCCGCACTCCCCAGTCCAACATCTGGGTGAATATGGGTATGACCAGCCTGCGAATGTTCCCCCAGCATTTGCCCCGAGGTACCGTAAGCCTGCAGCAAGGAGGCTCCCTTCGCCCGGCTCCTAATCCCTAAAAATGGTCCTGGCTGGATGCCGAAATCTAAGTACTAAGTACTCAGTACTAAAATTGAAAATTTCAAGCTTGATCACAAGTACCCATTTCTGACCTCATGCTGCCATCCAGTGGAAGTGAAAATCTGTTTTTTTTTTTTTTTTTTTTTTGTCAGAGGTCCGGTGGTTTTGGTTGTTAACCTCAGATGGTTTAGCTCTGTGTTTATGAATGGGTATTGCAGATTTCCTTCCAATTTAATACCTAATCTTTTTAATGATTCAAATATTTTTTTTCTATTCTTTCAATCAAAACCTTTGCTAATAATGAGGTTTTTCACCTTTTAATATGTTAAACATTTGTACTCCCTTCTGCCCTTTCTTGCTGCTTCCTTACAACTAATCCTGTGTTTTGCGTAATGTGATTGGTACCCCTATTGTGTCGTTTTAATGCAGATAACACTGAAGTGATTAATGGGTGAAATGTGAAAACGATGAGGGTGCATGCATTGATGCGTTCAGTCACATCAGTAGAATGTTTGATGGAAAGAACTGTTTGTTCAAGGACATGATTTTAAAATCAGTGGATGTAAATTATGACCCGACGCTTATCTCAGTCAGGTGGGGCTGCTGCCTTTGGCGTGTAGCCCCTCCGAGAACATACCTTCGCTGAGCAACGTGTTAACGGCTGAATACCTCACCCTCCCCGCAGGCAACGTGCCCTCCCCAAACGCCCCCCTGAAGCGGGTGCTGGCCTACACCGGCTGCTTCAGCAGAATGGCCACGATTAAGGACATCCACGAGTACCTGTCCCAGCGGCTACGCATCAAGGACGAGGACATGAGGCTCTGGCTGTACAACAGCGAGGTGGGGACCCGGCTGGCCGCCATGGCTTCACAGTCATTAATCATTCATATACATTTTAAAGGGCCGAAGTTTAAAGAAAAGCAGAGCATGGTTCTGATTTAAGTTTTTGAAATAATGATTTATTTTGTACCCCTGATTCAGATTCCTGCCCTATTCTCTATAAAAAGTATATTTAAATGTTTTTAACAGAATTACCTCACCCTTCTGGACGATGAAGATCATACTCTGGAAAGTTTGAAGATTCAAGACGAGCAGCACTTAATAATTGAAGGTTTGACAATGGTGCTCTTTCTAATAGTCACTCAGAGTTTTTTTTGTCTATTTTTGCTTAGCTACATGGTTAAAATGCAGTATTCTGCAAAAAAAAACAAAAAACACAAATAATAATGGCAGCATATGTTGAATTTTTATTCATGTTTTTTTAATAGTTCGGAACAAAGATATGAGCTGGCCGGAAGAGATGTCATTCATCGCAAACAGCAGCAAAATAGATAGACACAAAGGTAACACTTTTTTTGGCAATATTTAGCATTTGAGTGATTTGATTCATAACACAAGAGAACTTGTTATTCTCAGTGGGAACCAATAACACAGACAGCCAACAGATTTCTTTGCAATCTGCAATTAATTTTGTAAATGTGATCGTATGCATCTGCTACGCGAATTCTCCCATCCTCAAGTTTCGGTTATAGCATTTCTCGTCATATTTCAGTTGACACTGAAGGGTCTTGCATTGTCTCGTTCTTCTCGTTCTCACACAGTCCCGACTGAGAAAGGGGCTACGGGGCTCAGCAATCTGGGCAACACTTGTTTCATGAACTCCAGCATTCAGTGTGTGAGCAACACCAAACCACTGACAGACTACTTCATCTCAGGGAGACACCTTTATGAGCTTAACAGGTGTGTGTGTTTGTGTCTGTGTGTGTGTGTGTGTGTGAGAGAGAGAGAGAGAGAGAGAACGAGCGAGGTAATAACCTCTGCAGGCTATTAGAAAAGTGTAATTAATTTGAATGATTGATTATTTCATGGCTAAAATTGTGGTTGTGTTTTGGCCAGAACCAACCCTATTGGCATGCGGGGTCACATGGCCAAATGTTACGGGGATTTGGTCCAGGACCTTTGGAGTGGAACACAGAAGAACATTGCTCCTTTGAAACTCAGGGTGAGCTAGCATTTTTCAGATTATTTGTCATAAGTTATCATTGCATGTAGTATATGTTTACCAATCATTTATTTACTAGTTTGTTTCATTTTTTTTTGCTTTTTTTTTTGCAGTGGACAATCGCAAAATACGCTCCACGATTCAACGGTTTCCAGCAGCAAGACTCACAGGAACTCCTGGCATTCTTGCTGGACGGCCTCCATGAGGATCTGAACCGCGTCCATGAGAAGCCCTATGTGGAGCTGAAGGACAGCGATGGTCGGCCAGACTGGGAGGTGGCATCAGAGGTCAGTGGCCATCAGACTTTTAATTATAGAGTCAAGTTATAATAAAACGTATAGTGGAAAATATTGATGCCTCATTAATGCACAGAGAAAAAGCCAGAGTCAGTCGATGTGAGGTGATAAGGTGGAAGGATGGTGAATTTGATACGATCTACCACAGGCCTGGGAAAACCACCTGAGGAGGAACCGGTCCATCGTGGTGGACCTGTTTCATGGCCAGCTGAAATCCCAGGTCAAATGCAAGACCTGTGGGCACATCAGCGCTCGCTTTGACCCGTTCAACTTCCTGTCCCTGCCCCTGCCCATGGACAGCTCAATGCACTTAGAGATCACAGGTGAGTAGTTCCAACCTGGGTTATGCAACGGAACAAGCGTTTCCACAGTTTCATTATAGGCTCACAGCATGTCCCGTTCAAGGAAATGAATATTGGAGTGCAGAAAATACAAGATATTTTGTGTCCATGAATGCATTTGATTTGGGAATAACACATTGTGCTTGCACACCATGTCTCACAATGCCAAAAAGAGAATTATGTGTCAAATTGAAGCTAGTGATCTAGGAACAGCCTAGATCTTGTTTGGGCCAGGCCCAAAGGCATCATTTTGAAGATTATTGGATGAGAGGGTAAGAGAGGACAAGACTGAAACTCTTCCTGGGAATTGTCCAGCAAACCATTATTGTTTGTCATGCTTGTTTAGCCTTTATGACTCTGCTTTTTTTTTTTTTTTTTTTCTTCTGTGTGGAAATTGTGTGCTATTGTATTTCTTGTATAGTGATGTTTAGCATGTGTTGGACACGCTGTCTGTGTTTCAGTCATTAAGCTAGATGGCTCCACGCCGGTGCGCTATGGCCTGCGGCTCAACATGGATGAAAAGTACACAGGCCTGAAGAAGCAGCTAAGTGAGCTGTGTGGCCTGAAGCCAGAGCAGCTTCTGTTGGCCGAGGTCCACAGTTCCAACATAAAGGTGAGGGGGAGCAGATCAGTGTCGGAACAATGGGGCCAGTAGAGTCCGATCGAATATCTGACCTTGTTTAATCACATGGCTTTGGTTCTAGAACTTTCCTCTGGACAATCAAAAGGTGCGGTTATCGGCGAATGGCTTCCTCTGTGCGTTTGAGATCCCTGTGCCGGGCTCGCCTACCTCGGTCATGTCTCCAGCACAAACAGGTGAGGTGGTGAAGTCTACTTCACTGCGTCTTTCTCTTGCTCTTACAATTCGATGACTGACTTAAGAGTGTTTCGGCCCTCTGCAGAAAATACACACATAGCCAATGGACATGCTTTCAACGGACACATTGGGAAACCTACCCTGATCCCCAATGGCACACCCTGCACTCCTGAACGACTGACCAATGGCATTCCCAATGGGCACGTGGTGCCAGTCCAGGACAACCCCGTCAGTGGTTACATCATTGCCATGCACAGAAAGATGGTGAGCACTGCATTTTTGGCCAATAAAAAGGAAAATCTGTGCTGAGGTCTTGCATAGATATATTAACAGGGTACCCGCGGGGTCTTAAAAACTTGAAAAATTGTTGAATTTCGTTCATTAACTTTAAAAATCACTGGTATTGCTGCGCCATTGAAAATATTCCAAGGGTTTTTGAAAGCAGAGAAGCTATCCTTTCCAGTGATATTAGTGTCAGTACGGTACACCTCCCACCAGTGCTGTACTCAGATCAAGCCCACTGTCATTTCCAGCACTGTTTTTAATGAGAATTTTTAATGCTGCCACCAGGAAATCACCAAGCAACATCATTATGCTATAATCATGATATAATCATGATATAATCAGGGCAGTGGTGGCCTAGCGGACCCGTAATCTGAAAATTGCCGGTTCGAATCCCGAGCTGTCACTGATATATGCCACTGAGCAAAGCACCATCCCCACACACTGCTCCCCGGGTGCCTGTCATGGCTGCCCACTGCTCAAGGGTGATTGTTAAAAGCAGAGGACGCATTTCGTTGTGTCACCGTGTTCTGTGCTATGTATCACAACAAGTCTCTTCACTTAAACGCTTAAATTTATTTATGTTCTGCACTGCATCGATGCAGAATTGTCCACATCTGCCTCATGATGCATCGATAATAAGATTAATTTCAACACCCCTGTTTAGAATTATAGGTCATAAAGGGTTATGTAGTTTCTCCCCATTCCTTATTTACATTATACGGTGAGCAACGTCAGAATTGAGCTGTCTGATGTTGAGAGATTGCAGCAGATCTTTGAAGACTGTAGACCTCAGAGCTTATTGTTTAATAAATTTATTTTGAATAAGTTTAGATTATTTCCTTTATATACCAGGAAAGGTGGTAAATCTAAGAAAGGTCTTAGATTTAATTTAAAGCGTTCTTAAAAAGGTCTTTAAAGATTAAAAATCCTGGGGATACCCTGTATTAATCACCTTTTTTCTTTCTTTTCCCCGCCTCCTCCCTTTAGATGCGGACAGAGCTCTACTTCTTGTCTTCTCAGAAGAACAGGCCAAGTCTGTTTGGGATGCCGCTGATCGTTCCTTGCACTGTGCACACCAGTAAAAAGGACCTCTATGATGCTGTGTGGATCCAGGTGTCCCGACTAGCCAGTCCCCTTCCTCCTCAGGAGGCCAGTAATCATGCCCAGGACTGGTCAGTGATGCAGGCACATGAACATACATTGCCCCTAAATATCAACGTTCATTTTCATTCAATCACAGTTGGCGTGTCATTTTTCTGTTGTTGACAGTGATGACAGCATGGGTTACCAGTATCCCTTCACACTGCGGGTGGTGCAGAAGGACGGGAACTCGTGTGCCTGGTGTCCGTGGTACAGGTACGTGACCAATCACGCTGTGCTGGGTTCTGACCTGAGGGCCTCGGTGGAGCAGGGTGACAGACGAGCGCTGTGTCTGTGTCGGCCAGGTTCTGCCGGGGCTGCACGGTGGACTGCAGCGAGGACCGGGCCGCCATCGGGAATGCCTACATCGCCATCGACTGGGACCCCACTGCCCTGCACCTCCGCTACCAGACCTCCCAGGAGAGGGTGAGAGTCTGAGCTCAGACTGTCTGCTAATAACTTAGACAAACTGTGTGTAAAAGTAATCTCTGATGTTTCATGCGTCATTATTTATTATGAGTCCTATACTGAGCAATCTTAAAACCACATCATCAGTTTCTGGAAAACAGCCCCTATAAACAGAGAAGAACTCAAGTCCAGAGTCCACTGAACTATAGGACCAGATGAACATTCCTGCTGGTGCGCTGTGCTGCTTAAAGGCTGCTGTTAAACCTACTCCTAATGCACTTTTCATTGGTTTGTGTGTGTTTCTGTGTATACATACCATTCAAAAGGTCAGGGCGGTTTAGAAATATCCTCAGTTTTGATAGAAAGCAATTGTTTTATCCAACATCAAATTGCTCAGAAATGACTGTTAATGATTGAATAACCGTACTGATTAGAAACTAGTTTTGCAATGATCTTAGTACAGCTGAAAACAATTACACTGAATAAGCAAGCAATAATTCAGTCTAATTCAGTGTGTGCATAAGAACTGTATGATTTTCCACACATTTGTAGACACGTCATGCTCTCAAACTTTTACTGTACATTTCACCACACTCAATATTTTAGTTATTTATTCCTCTACTTCCAAAACGTTTATGTCACGACTCATCTTTCCCATCCGGTTCCATTTACACATTCAGTTTTTCATCTGTATCTTGCGTGCATCAGCATCAAGCACCAAAGCAAAGTTCGAATTCTGATTATCTTATCATGGTCATGCAGACGTCACGTCTCTGTGGCATCATTCATTTAAAACCTCAACTTGCCTAGTAGTCACCATTAGTCTGATAACAGAACTGCAGATCTCAGCACTATTGCGCCACTCGTTTAAAGGCGTAATTGCCTTTTACTGCATTGCCTCAGAGTCGCACGGTACGTAGGAGTGGCATATGGGGGGGTGGGGGCATTTCAATCGCTGGCGTGCTTCAGTGTTCGCAGTTTAGGTTCCTCATCAAATTCCATGAGTTAAAGTAGACCTGGGAGACTCAGGTTTACGTTCTCATCTGCATAGGGGAGCACTTTCCTGCTGACTTTTCACAGACATAAAGCCTGAAGCACATTTGCTTAAAGTTAAAGAAAAGTGAAGTGATTGTCACTTGTGATATACACAGCTGCACGGCACACGGTGCACACAGTGAAATTTGTCCTCTGAATTTAACCCGTCACCCTGAGTGAGCAGTGGGCAGCCATGACAGGCGCCCGGGGAGCAGTGTGTGGGGACGGTGCTTTTGCTCATTGGCACCTTGGCGGATCGGGATTCGAACCGACAACCTTCTGATTACAGGGCCGCTTCCTTTAGCACTGTGCCACCACTGCCCCCTGTCCATCTTATGGTGTCCATGCTTGTAGGAGAGCTTTGCTGTCCATGTCCTTGTGTTGAGCGGGGCAGAATTTGATCAGTCATGTCTGTGATGCAGATAGTTGAGGAGCATCCCAGCGTGGACCAGAGCCGCCGGGCCCAGGCAGAGCCCATCAGCCTGGACAGTTGCCTGAGGGCCTTCACCGGCGAGGAGGAGCTGGGGGAGGATGAGCTCTACTACTGCTCCAAGTGCAAGACCCACCGACTAGCCACAAAGAAGCTGGACCTCTGGAGGCTCCCGGCCATCTTGGTCTGAGCAGTCAAGAATTGACTGGAATAGCTTATTACTGGAACTGGACTGATTGCTAATGTTTGATGTTAAATCTTCACTGCAGATTGTTCATCTGAAGCGGTTCCAGTTTGTTAACGGCCGCTGGATTAAGTCCCAGAAGATAGTGAAGTTTCCCAGGGAGGGTTTCGATCCAAGTGCTTTCCTGGCCCCGCGGGAGGCGGAGAAGAGCCGACAGGATGCAGCAGACGAAAGCCTTGCCGAGGAGCTTCACAAGAGCGGCGGAGGTGGAGGGGACTCTTCCTCCGTCTCCTCTGTCTCCACCACCACCATAAGCAGCTTCTACAACTCTGCCAAAGGTCCGTTCCCCAACGTTTTATTATTAAATCATATACAATCTCTTTTTGATTTTACTTCATTTGATTTTTACTTACCATTGCAGCTTCACCCGCCTCAGGCAGAAAGTCAGGCAGCCCCCTGAAAAGCAGCAGTCCCAGCCCCAGCAGCAGCCCCAAGGGCACCGGGCGGAGGCAAGGCCGCCTTCGCCTGCCCCAGCTGGGCAGCAGACACCGACTGTGCAACAGCAAGGAGAGCCTGGACAGCAGCAGCAAGGAGACTGGCTCGGAAGCAGAGCCCAACTCCATCACGGCGGAGGTTCTGGGCCCCGGCGGCCCGGCAGAGGCCACCTCTGGGGATTCGTGGTCTGCGGATGCCTCTAGCAGTGACTGTGACGTCGTCGTGATGAACGGACTCGGGCCGGAGCACGGCCAGAGCTGCGTTCCCGCCGAGGCCGGTGCAGATCCAGAGACCGCCGCTCACCAAAGAGGCGAAATCTGCCTGGAGCCCATCTACAATTTATATGCAATTTCTGTAGGTGTTGGCCTTTCTGTTGTTACTCAAAACATTTTACATACATGTTTTATTATGATTGATTTCCTCTGTAGGAGAGCTTGTCAACCTTATTTTAATAAGAATTATGCAGCAAGTGACTGGTATCCTGGGGGGGGGGGGAGGGTAAATTGGGGTAAACTGGGGTAAACATGCCATTGCTTAGAGGGGCGCGCGGGTGTTGACGTGGTGGTGAGTTCAAATCAAAGTAAATGGTGCGTGTGTATTTTTGCCCCGCCCTGCTCCACCACTGTACCAGGAGGGTTTTGTATTGTGTCTGAAAATCATACACAGAAATTGGTAAACTATGAAACTCATTTATGCAAGTAAACTGTATAATATGCCATACTCACTATATGTGATTTTTTATTTATTTTTAATTTTCTTATTCACAATAAAATCTTTCAGTGCCATTCAGGAATCATGGGAGGAGGCCACTATGTGACTTATGCCAAAAACCCCAATGAAAAATGGTACTGTTACAACGACAGCAGCTGCAAGGTAAGAAGCTTGTAGTCGCGGTGTTAATTATTGTAATAACTACACTGTGGTTGATCAGACAGTTCAGACATTTATTTGTTTTGGTCAAATTGGCCCGCATGGCTCTCACTATCAGTTGTAAATCGCCCCTGTAGGAGTTGCACTCTGAAGAGATTGACACAGACTCGGCCTACATCCTCTTCTACGAGCAGCAGGGTGTGGACTACTCGCGGTTCCTGCCAAAGATCGACGGCAAAAAGATGGCCGACACCACTAGCATGGACGAGGACTTTGAATCAGACTACAAGAAGTACTGTGTCCTTCAGTGAGGCGCCGCTCTTCCATCAGATGCACCTCCGCGGTGGGTCCGTGGTGGGAGAACGATGGCGCCGCGGTCGGGGAAGCCAGCACTTCGGGAAGACCTGTAGCACCACAAGCACAAAACAAGGTCTTTGTCACCCTTCCCCACGCCGCTGGCTGCTGGTCCCTCGCTGCTCTCATGCGTGTGTAGCTTACGGAGTGTGAGTGTACGTGCAGGGACGATAGTGAGAGGTGGTGATGTCATTGTTGCCAAGTGAACACGCGCGTCTCCCACTTTAAAAAGAAATATTCTCCCTCTATACAAATGTGTACACGTAGACGTGGTGGACCAAAGTGAGCCAACGGTGAGCCCCCCCCCCTACACACACACACACACACACACACACACACACACACACAGGCCTGTACAAACAAACTGAAGTCAGCACAACACAGGCTGCTCTCACGCGAGCACAATGTCTGCAAGACACTCCCTCCTTCCATTCAACGAATCCCATTCCTCCCCTGGCCACTTTATTAGGTACACCGTTCTGTCACACACGCCCGTTTTGGGTTGGGGTCCCCCCCCCTCACCTCCCTTCTATCTTTTTCATGCACTACCTCATAATTTTTGACAGACAGTATTAAATTGTTCCATCCACACCTCTATTTTTATCTACTGCAGTACCCCACCCCCCCACGACATGATGATCGAATCAAAAATACATCATGTATTTGATTAACATACCCGTTAACTGCCAAATCGTCAGCTCTGTTTGTTTGTTTTTATAGTAATCTATATTTATTTATGATTTTTAGCACGTTTATTTATGCATTAGCAAGGGCTTACTAATGTACGTGTTTTTTTTTTTTGTTTTTAAAGAAACTGAACATTTGTAGCCTCTAAACCATTGCGGTGCTGTTGCCGTTGAATACCTTCATTGCACAGCTTCTCGAATGTCGACGTGCGTTTCCCTACAGATGTCACATGACTGTCAATGACATTACTGCAGCCAAATGTAAACATATCTACTGTCTCTGACGAATGGATTCTCACGCTTGTCAAGCCAAAGTTGGTTACAGGTTGCCTGGTGGGCAAAGAAATAATCTGTTCAGATGTTTCAGAAAACCCTCGATGTCTCGTGTGCGCTGGAGCAGGTAGCGACTAAAATGTTTTTTAAAAATAGATTTTTATTGATTGTACCTTTTCAATATGGATTCTTCCAGATGTAAAGAGGGCCCAAAGCTTTGGAGAATGAAAAAGACCCAAATTATGCCAATCTCTCGTGCTGCTATACTTCTAAATGTTCATTGTTATGGTGGAGATGCTTTGTAACTCCTGTGAAGGAAGAGAGTTCCACCCTGTTGGAAAATGAACAACTTTATTTGTATAATTTATTGTCACCTCATGACCACAGATTATTTAAAATAAAAAAATTTAAATCCCCCCGATGCTTGAAAAGGAGTGTGTAATTGGGGTCACAAATTTTAATCTGAGCGCTTGCACACAATTCCCCAGGGATAATTCAAAAGTGTTCACTTATGGGCAGTAACCTGGTTATTTGGCATGTTGTGCACTCAACTACTGAAATGTGTGTGTTTTTTTTTTTTTTTTTTTTTTTTTTCTAGTTATTTAGTCATATATGTATATACGTTTTTTTTTTTTTTTTTTTTGTTAAATTCATTTTGGATTGATCAGCAGAGATGTTTTAATGAGCTTTTATTTTGTAAAGCGTTTATGGAGTTAAAATGACGTTGCACTGACATTTGAAAAAAATTGTACATAACGCATTTTGTAAATAAAACAATAAAACCGATGTATTTGAAATATGAGCTGTAAAAAGTTGTAGTTGTATATGGAGTGATACCTTCGATCTGTAACTATTTAAGACAAAATATTAAATACGGCAGAAACAATCACGAAACAAGCTTTCTGGTGTCAACTGTTTTTGCAACCAAAAAAAACAATTAATAAAATGACCTTACGGCTTCAATCCGTATATGTCAAATTGTGAACAAGCAGTTAATTTAGCCTTTTAATCTTTACAAATTTTATTTAAAATAAATTCAACGTTTTAGCATTTAAACACCCAAACCACGAATCGCGATGCTCTTTTTCCTTTTTGACAGAACCACGTTCTATGTAGGACACACGGACATGTGAAGTTTTCAGAAGCTGCAGCGTGCACAGCGTCTCACCACAATGCTACCACTGACATTGTCAGTTCCGGAGCCCCCCCACCCTTTTGTTTGATCAGTGGTCTGACACCAAAGGGTGCTGCTAAAAGGTGCGCTTGGTTTTCAAATGAGAGCAGGGAACTTGAGGTCCTCGGTCAAGAGGCAGAATTATTTCATGATCAGGTAAGGCTTCAAACCATTAAATTAATTCTTTCAAATGTAAGATTTATTGACAATAGGTTAGAGTGACAAATGAAATCAGGACAATTGATTACTAAACTTCATGTAGTACATTTACATTTACAGCATTACCAGACGCCCTTATCCAAAGCGACTTACAATCAGTAGTAACAGGTACAGTCCCCCCCCCCGGAGACACTCAGGGTTAAGTGTCTTGCTCAAGGACACAATGGTAGTAAGTGGGATTTGAACCTGGGTCTTCTAGTTCATAAGCGAGTGTGTTACCCACTAGGCTACTGCCACCCAAAGTAAAACTTCAAGTAAAACGTCCTAGACATTATTTGGCAAGTTTGTTTGATTGGATTGGTTGCCTGATAATTAAATAACGAGATTGTACGTATTCAATATTTAATCAATATCGATATTTGTCTGCTAATTACCAGAAATTCTGTTTGTTAGGGCAATTTATGTTATTGTAGCCAATAGTATTATTATTTTATTACATTTTACTACAGAGCACCATGGTGTCTCATAGCCCCACCCACAGGGTCTTTTGATTAAGAGTGACTGCAGCCAAACTGACATGACACCAACTCCGACTTCCACAACCGCAGCTCAGGGTAAGCGCTTCTCTATTTTCTCCACACCGTACCAGATATGAAGTCATTAAAGGGCCTCGACTCCTCTGCAGCTTGTGGTTTGGTGCATTGTTCATGTCTGTGGTCAAGTTATTATTATTTTTCCGTGTGTGTGTCTTCCTGCACAAGCTAATAAAAAGGATGCAACTCACAGAACCCAACCCTATAAAACCCTATTAAAACATGCTTTTCAGACGCACCAGACGTCACGTACTACGTCCTCATCGGCGGGTCGGCTCTCGCTGTTCTTACCTCTTTTGTGTTTTTCATCATTTGGATAAAAAAGTAAGTGGAAACTCAGATCGGAACGTTCCTCTTTACTTTTTTTTTTTTTTTTTTGCTCGTGGTGAGGACTTGAAAAGTGAACTTGGGCGCCCTGTTTGATGTCCAGATATCGCTCCTTGACCAAGACCATTGCAGAGCTGCGTCGGGGCCGGCACTCCCCCCTCCCGGCCCTGCCTCCCACCGTGCCACAGTCATTCGACGATGACTCCGAGGCTCCGTTACAGAGGCAAAGCTCCGAGCAGGCCTCCGGGCTGCCGTGGAAACCGCCTCAGGTTCAACGCGCCGAGCTCGCCCATCACTTTTTGTTTCTGTGCATGCATGTGTGACGCATGCAAGTTGTAGTGCAGTGTGCATCGTTAATAATGTGCATCAAACAAATGAATTCCAATGAGTGTCGTTTACTGGGAAACACCACTGCTTCCTTTACAGCACTGCGGCTTCTCCAAGGAACATGTGAGGCTACTTCAGCTCATCAAGGCGGGAAAAGAAGGGGTGTTCTACAAAGCCAAGATGACCCGAGGCACATGCAGAGGTCACTCAATGGTCACCTGCAAAATTGCCAAAGAGGGTACAGTCATTAGAACGGGGACTTAAATAGCGGTATTTAGTCACGTTTGAAGCTTATTTGAGTCTATTCGTAGGCGTCAGCCCAAAGCAAGTGGAGAGGGAAGTGTCCGTGATGAAGAAGTTGGGGTACCATAAGAACATTTTACAGCTGCTCGGCTGGAACAGCACACAGGGTAGGTGCTCGCGGTCCCTAATAAGTACGGATGGGTTGCTCGGTTTTTATTCTCGCACATCAGGTTTGGCCAGTGTGGTTCCTTCAACTCGGAAATCGCAACTCGTTTCGAGCGAGCCGCTCTAGATGATTGTAATGCGTCTGAACGTAATATTGTGCGCACGTTCTGAGTCAAACGTCCTTCGTCCCTAGAACCTTACACACTGATCATGGAGTTTGTTCAGTATGGCACCCTACGCAGTTTTCTACAGACTCAAAGGGACAAGCTGAGCTCGGATCCAGAGCTGCAGAGCCTTCTCACCATCGCATCGTATCACACCGCCCTCGCCATGGAACACCTCCACTCCAAAATGGTGCGTCTTTGCTCCGTCCAGCGGCAGCGGCGGTGTGTAGGTGCTGGTGGAGTGTGATGGAGTGTTTGCTGTGCAGGTCGTGCACGGTGACCTTGCCTTGCGGAACGTGATGGTGGGCCAGTTCCCGTGGGAGGTGAGGCTGACTGAGTTCGGCTTGGCCAGGGACATGTCCAGCATGAGGAGCCGACGCAGCAGCCGCAAGAAGAAGCACAGGGTGAGATTCTGGATTTTGGGGGCGTGACGCTCGAATCGTTCCCCCCCCCCCGAGCGCGTTACACGTGGATCTGTGTTTGAATCACAGGAGCGCGTGCCGCTGCGCTGGTATCCTCCAGAATACTTCAGGAACAATCACTACAGCTTCAAGGGGGACGTCTGGGCCTTTGGCGTGTTGCTCTGGGAGATGCAGACATTTGGTAGGTCTTCCGCGACCTTTTCCGACCGCGTCTACAAACGTGCGATGAATTTTGGACGGAAATACATGCAGAGCCTCTACTGAAGCTCCACGCGCAACATGAAGATAAAAGGGTGAAATCCCCACTGTGGTAGGATCGGTACCGTATGCCAGTCTGGCGACGTCAGACGAGGTGGTGTACCACATCTGCGCCGGCCGCAAAAACGCGATCCCTGACAGCTGCAGACCAGAAATGTGAGTAATGAAGTCCAAATTATGACTTCAGTCTGAAATATTTTGGGGTCAAATCTGCACTTCTGAATACCTTGATTACAAAATTCTGACCAGATCTTGGTTCTTACGACTTCCTTTTACTCCACAATTTATAGATCGGATCTTAAATAGGGGCAGTGTGCAAACCCTGTTAATATGAAATATGATAAAAAATAATGATGATTGCTTTGACTCCACCAGCACACAGATCCTGCATGACTGCTGGCTGGAGCCATACACACTCAGGCCCGCATTCACCGACATCGTCCGAACGCTGGAAAATGTCATGGAGGATGATTCGGTATGAGAGGCTTCTGGACTTTCCATTAAGCAAATATATGAAAACACCCGCATTTTCACCATCATAACCCTAACCCTTTTTGGCAGGATTATGTCAACGTGGACAACAAGTCCTAATTGCTGGCTGTCGTCTCAGCAACCATTTGCACAAACTCCTATGTTATTGAACCAAAAATAATTTTGTTTATTGTCTTTATATTCAAATAAAATGTTTCCATAATTGTGTTTTTCCCCACTTGTCTTCAGTTGTGCATTTTGCACATAAAAATATATACAGTGCAGGCCAAAAGTTTGGACACACCTTCTCATTCAATGTGTTTTCTTTTCATGACCATTTACGTTGGTAGATTCTCACTGAAGGCATCAAAACTATGAATGAACACATGTGGACTTATGTACTTAACAAAAAGGTGAAATAAATGAAAACATGTTTTATATTCTAGTTTCTTTGCTCTGATTACTGCTTTGCACACTCTTGGCATTCTCTCGATTCTCTTGTTGGCCCCTTTGCCTTCACTCTGCGGTCCAGCTCACCCCAAAACCATCTCGTTTGGGTTCAGGTCCGGTGACTGTGGAGGCCAGGTCTCCACTTTTTGTTAAGTACATAACTCCACACGTGTTCATTCATAGTTTTGATGCCTTCAGTGAGAATCTACCAAGGTAAATGGTCATGAAAATAAAGAAAACAGAGAAGAGAAGGTGGGTCCAAACGTTTGGCCTAAAGAACAGTCCCCTCCCATTTTAGGCGTTCGCGAGCAAGGAGCCAATGAAATTCTCTCGGACCCGCCCCCGCCCCATCAAGCGAGGCAATCAGCCAATGAATTCAGAGAATCGGGCTCCTCGTGGCATCACGCACTCCCCGAGCAGGAAGTCCAGGTTCACGTTTTCACCCAACTGTCAATTCCAACGACGTGCGGCGGTCCGGCTCAAAATGTCCGTCCGTGTTTTAGAGCTGATATTTTTCGTTTATTTCGCCACCCACGTCCCCATCACCGCACTGATCGACTTGCAAGCCCTGCTACCGGAGCATGTGTACCCACAGGCGGTAAGCTGAGCTGGACCCGGCTCGTTTGAGGCTCTTCAGGCTTTTCTTCGTGCTTTCGTTGCCGACGTTTGCGACGCTTGTACCCTGCAGCTGAGAGACCTGCTGCGCTGGTACGCGGCCGAATACCGCGACCCGATGATGCTGGACCCGCCTGTCTGGTTCAAGTCCTTCGTGTTCTGCGAGGCGCTCCTGCAAATGCCATTTTTCCCGGTGGCTGCGTACGCGTTTTGGAAAGGTCGGTGCCGCTGGGTGACCTTTGACCGAGCGCCTGGTGGTCTGTGATTTGCCGCGCAAGACTGACCTCTAGTGGTGGTTACTGCGCAACTGCAACGAGTGATGCGCTGTGATTGGCATCGTCATCTTCAAACCATTTAATAACTTTTTTTAAAAAATTTACTGTATTGTTTAGCTGGATTTACGTCCTTTGGGCTTCACGTGACCAATTGTTTCTGTTTAATAGGTGGCTGCCGTTGGATCCGGACTCCTGCAATTATCTACTCTGCCCACGTAGCTACGACCTTAATCCCCATTCTGGCTCACATCCTCTCGCACCGGTTTCCGGAGAAGCCCCACCCTGGGCCTCAGACACCATCCGAGCGTTTGGCCCTCGTCTCGATCTACGCCCCGTACCTCGTAGTGCCAGTCATGTTGCTGTTCACCATGCTGTGCAGCTCAACATACAACCCTGGCTCGCAGGGGGGGAAAGACGCCCCGAAGGCGAAGAAAATCAAGTAGCCGCAGGACACAGAGAGAATATGTATTAAAATGTGTTCATTTTTTTTTTAAGATAAGAAAAATAAACTTAAAAAAAAAAAACACTAATATTATCCATCATTCATTAACAACATGAATTGCTGGTGTCTTCCTCCTGTAAGTCGCTTTGGATAAAAGTGACTTACAATAAAGTAAAGTAAACAACATGCAGGGAAGAACATGTCTAAATATTAAAATTGTGCATTTATTGTAGCAATAAATTAGCATATATTACAACGTGTTAATGAAGAATAATAACATGGTTTCAAAAAATATAAATTTTATTCAAGTGTATGTCACATGACCAGTTTATTAGAGTATTTACAGTATGAAATAATGAAAATGCATTTGTGATTGAAAATGCACTGTTTGGTTGTACGACATCCTGAAATTAGAACATCACTCCTGAGAAAATATTTTGGTGTGGTACCATGAGGTGTGTGTGTGTGTGTGTGTCAAAGCCTAAATTAATTACAGGTACATGCAAATATTGTAATGTGTTATGGTATAAATAACACACTATACAGATGAACTGTTTGGTATAAATAGTATAAATATCTTGCTATATAAATATTTCAATTTCATCAAGTGGTAATGTCTTAATGGTCCGAATGATCAGGGATTCAGAAGTTCAGGTCAAGAATCATTTGACAAAACTGTTATTCTGTAATTTGACAGGTCCTGAATGAAATGAACACATAGCACGGCCCAGCTTTTTTCAAGTGGAATGTCCTGCACCATATGTTATGCCATTTTATAATGCATCAAGTACCAGCCGCGGCGATTTTTTCCCTCATCATTTCTGCAGAATAAACTGGTCAATGAATTCATTTTGTTCAGCTTCGACTTTGGAAAGTGCTTCGTACTCGATCCGGTACCTGTCACGGATGAACAAGAACAAGTTGATCATGTGAAATATTTTAATAATGAGTTAATAATGGATGCACAACATCACTGCTTTACCGCTCAAGTTGCATTTTCTTCTCAACAATCAGAGCTTGCAGTTGCTGCTGCTGGGCTTCCCTTTGCTTTGCCACTGATTTCAACAGGTTTCTTGCTCCAATAGCCTATAAAAGGAAATTGCAAATGTGCTAAAAGAAAGAAAGGTCTAAGAAGCACAAACATGAACAGTAATGGAAACATATTGTATGGGACATAAATGAAATAATGGGAATATGGACCGTACCATCATTTTCTCAGTTTCGGCCTCTTTGGCCAATTCATCAACCAGCTCTATGAGGCCACCCACTATTTTCTGGAACTGCCCGATTTCTGAAATATTGATATGAAATATTCAGAAATATTCAGTAGACATGAGCAAATGACTTGCAAATGCGTTACGGTTATGCACACTTACTGTCGACAAACTCCTTGCATTCATCCTTCAGCTCGGCCGTCTTCTGGCCCACCTCGGGTTCCAGCACTCGCAATTTATTTAACTCGTCGAAATGTAACCCGGCTTCGGCCAGCGGATCTTTAGCCATGGCCGAAAGGCCTTCTTTCCATCCGACAACAATAGCAAAAAGATCATTCTTCACGTTGGGGTAACGTTAAGCAGCTAGCTAGAGTAAACCGTGGGCTGTCCTGCTCGTATCATGGTTAATGTATATCATTATAACACTTTAATCGGCAATGATGCTTAATAAATACTAGTAATGTGCTAGTAATAAAAAAAAACACGTAATATTGATTATTGCAGTTAGCCGCCTAGCTTGTTTATCGTGTGAAAATGCATACAGTGGCTAGCTAGCAAACTGTTAGGCTTATAACACATCAACACTTTGCGTTACGCACACTAAACAGCAACTGCCTCGTTCGGCTAAAACAAACAAGGTCTTTTTACCCTCGCAACCCACCTTTTACCTGTTAAATTCGACTTTTGAATATGTGGCACCCTGGAACCGAGTCAACTAGACGCCACCCCCGCTCCGTTCCAACAGCTGGCGCTGCTAGGGCGACCGTGTAAACCATTAAAATTAACATAGGGGTGGAGTAGGGGTCCTGCCGAGCGACAAATTTCCCCCTCGTTAGATACAATTAGGGTCTCACACACATAGACTGCATATTAGTGGAAATCACCAGAATTTTATGTTTCAATAATTGGTAATGAAAGTTGTAATCTGAGATGATTCACTTGTTGATGGATTACCCCCTCTTTTTTTGTATGGTGTGGGCCGTTGGATCACACCGAATGGAAAACGTGTTGAAATAATTTAATAGCTCGTCTTAATTTTACATACAATTTTAAATAATTGATTTTTCTTTTAAACTAAAACCACAAATAAATAATACAAATATAATGTGTAAATAATACTAAGTGTTTTACACGTGTTTTACAAGTGACTTGGTATGTCTCACGACATGCCTGATGGGAAATGTAGTACTTTAATGCGTCACGACAGACTACAAAAGTTAACATTCCTCACGTTTAAGCCTGTTAGCTTGCTTACATGTATTAGCGATTTATCTGTCAGAGCGGGTTTCGGCCCATCCGTCGGGGTATCTAAGCACATCGTGTCGAATGTAAGTAAACAGTCGTGCCTGGAAAGTGCTTGTCTGAGCCGACACGCGGATCAGACAAGCGTGCTGTTTGCTTACTTAGCTGGCTAACGTAATTTGTATTTAAGCTAACTCTCTTCTGAGTTCTGCACGTAGCCAACTTTTGTGTGTCCCATTCCACCACTGATCAATCTGCCTTGATATCTCGACTGGCTTATCAGTCGAAAAGCCAAGGAAAGCGAGTTTACAGTATTAGCGAAATATTGCAACGCTGGTAATTTCGTACACAGACGACAGAGATAGCACATCTCAATTGTTTGGCTAAATTGATCATATAAACCGTAAGCATTTTGGTGTTAATATGAATCCTCATGTACCTATATAGCTCCTTAAGATCAGAATGTTTGCTTTGTATATGTGTTAACAACGTGACGTCGTTCCTGGGGTCAGTAGTTCGTTGCATCATGTCTGTCTACTGCATGAGTAGGTGGTCTCTCGATGTATTCATCTCGAACTCCTCAAAACTGTCCATTTGTGTCCACAGTTATGAGCTGAGCATTTGCAGTAGCAGGCATCACGGCGGGTGACATCAGGCCCATCGTCTGCAGGGTGGTCATCTACCTACAGAAGGACATGTCAGGGGAGAGCTGTGTGCACCCCCTGCACATGCAGACTGGTCCCGTTGTGCCCGCGTCTTCCGCGGCGTGTCCGAAAACCAAGGCGTGCGCCTACCGCGGCCACGTCGGCCGCGGCAGCAAGTACGTCCGGCTGAACGTCGGCGGCACGCTCTTCTATTCAACCCTCCAGGTGCTCACGCAGCAGGACTCCTTGCTGAAGACCATGTTCAGTGGGAAGGTGGAGGTGTTCACCGATAAGGAAGGTGAGAGAACACGCACACGTTCGCAAAAGTGCGGCACGTCTGTTGACCCCTTTGTGCACTTGGCCACCATTTTTTTTAAACTACTTCTATTTAAATGCGATTATCTTCATTTTATGTTCACCATCTAACAGTTCGTTGTGCACATGGTGAAGGACAACATTTGGGCCCAAAAATCTATAGATTTCAGCTTTTCATTTATTCCCATAAAGACGCGCAAAAATGCGTGGTGTTGCCGAGTTTTGGTGAACCGTCTCAAGCGCAGGATTGGAGGAGCGAGGTGTCAATCACATGGGTCACGGGGCCATATGTCATTTTGAACCTTAGCATGTGTAGAATTGGCTGAGACAGCTGTCACTCAGTTTGACGCACAAGTTTGGGTGCGAATTGGATGTTTTATGACGTCAGCAGGAGCACGTGTTGAAACGCAGCTTAGGTCGGAATAATGTTATCAAATTATGATAATAATTTCGGGGCAGTGGTGGCCTAGCGGTGAAGGAAGCGGCCCCGTAATCAGAAGGTTGCCGGTTCGAATCCCGATCCGCCAAGGTGCCACTGAGGTGCCACTGAGCAAAGCACCGTCCCCACACACTGCTCCCCGGTCTCCTGTCATGGCTGCCCACTGCTCACTCAGGGTGATGCGTTAAATGCAGAGGACAAATTTTACTGTGTGCACCGTGTGCTGTGCTGCTGTGTATCACTTTCTTCTAATAGTTCTATAAAGTTTGCCGTTTGTGCTTTGTGATATACACTTGTGTTTTTTTTTGTATACATGGCTTCTGTTTAGGTGCACAAAGGGGTTTAAATGTTAGTCATTTTCTAGACCGAACTGAAATGACTTGGTTGATTTTAAACCGGCCTACTAGCGCAATGAGTTCAGTTTGGAGAATTTTTCAGTGTCGGTTCTAAACACAGGGGGGCATCCTTGCACTTTCCAATCTGAATGCTGCGAATAAAAGTTACTCTTCACTGAGACATTACAAGTTCTTGTGTCATGGCTACTAGAAGAAGAGCAAGACCATAATTAATTTTGGAATTGGTTATAAAATAAGAAATGTTATGATCACATTGAATTTTCTGAAGACAATATTACAACAGAAATAGAGAAATTAACACAATTTAGTTGGTGGTGGGAGAGAGTAAGGAGAATGCGTAGTTTTATTTTATTTCTGTTCACGTAGCCCGTAAAATAAATAGATTTGTCCGATTTTTATGGGATAGTAGTAGCCTAGTGGGTAACACACTTGCCTATGAACTACGGAGTCACAGGTTCAAATCCCACTTCCTACCATCGTGTCCCTGAGCAAGACACTTAAGCCTAAGTTGCTCCAGGGGGGGACTGTCCCTGTAACTACTGATTGTAAGTCACTCTGGATAAGAGCATCTGATAAATGCCATAAATGTAAAAAATGTAAATTTGCATACAACATTGCTTTACAAACTCAGAAATGATATAGAGCTATTTCTACTAGTGCCTTTCTTCTTTTAGGCTGGATCCTGATTGACAGGTGTGGGAAACATTTTGGTGCCATCCTCAGCTATCTTAGGGACAGCAGCGTCACCTTGCCCAAGAGTGGACAGGGCATCAGAGAGCTTATGGCCGAGGCCAAGTACTACCTCATCCGGGGCTTGGTGGACATCTGCCAGGGAGCTCTGCAGGTGTCTGTGATCCCTTTCTTGTCAAATCCTCGGCCAGCACAGCCCCTCAAGTTATTGGGGTTGGACGTCAAACCTCTATGTTATAAATAACATTATATATATTTTTTTTGTTCGTTGTTTTACTGATCGTTCTAATGAACAATGCAGAAGCTTTAGACATTCAGGAAATTGCTTTTGTGGTCTGACTGACAGGACAATAAAGAAAAGGCTGCCTGTGTTATTCCTATCATCACCTCTCACAAGGAGGAGGAAAGACTAATACAAGCCTGTGCCAAGGTGAGACACTCGATTAAGCTGACTTGTGCTGTACTTTTATTCATTTTGTTCGAGTGACTGCAACAGTCTTCTTTCTTCCGGACAGCCTGTGGTGAAATTATTGTACAATCGAAGCAACAACAAATACTCCTACACCAGGTGAATATGGACAAAGGATGGACACACATGCATCATTTGTATCTGCTCTGCCATCTGATGCTTTTTTTTTTTTTTTTTTTTTTTTTTTTAAATATATATAAAAGCACCTCTGATGACAACTTGCTGAAGAACATCGAGTTGTTCGAGAAGCTCTCCTTGAGCTACAGTGGCCGTGTGCTCTTCATTAAAGATGTGATTGGAGACGAGATTTGTTGCTGGTCTTTCTACGGACAGGGACGCAAGCTGGCAGAGGTCTGCTGCACCTCCATCGTCTATGCCACTGAGAAGAAGCACACTAAGGTAAGAGGTGGCAGCGTAATTGCACGTGCCATTAATACAGTTGATTACGTCAAGAAACCTAACCGCCACCTCCTGCGTAGGTTGAGTTTCCTGACGCCCGCATCTATGAAGAGACTCTGAATGCGCTGCTGTACGAGACCCACCCAGTCCCAGACACCTCCCTGCTGGAGGCCACGCGTCGCCGCGCCCACTGCTGCACGCACAGCGAGGAGGACGAGGGAGTGGAGATGAGGGAGCGCGTACGCCGCATCCACATCAAGAGATACAGCACCTACGACGACCGGCCACTGGGTCACTGACGGCACACGTCTTTCACTATTATTAGTTTTTATGTTTTAAACGAACCTCTCGCATCTGTGCCATTTACCATGTTGCGCCAACCATTGAACGCTACTGTGCCCCCAACACCCCCCAAGTACTGAAATGACTGTGAATTAATCCCAGCGGGGGTTTTACCTGCACTGGGTCAGTATACTGGATTAAAAAAAAAAAGAAGTACTTTGGGGGTTTCCAAATCAATGCAGCGGATTTTGTATTATCAAAATATCATTCATGCGGTTTCTACTACAGAATCAAGTCTTTTCTTCTGGGCTACTATGCAATCTTGAGTACACTACCAATAGAATGAACTAAGCACTTTTGATATGTTGCATTCCTCACACCACTGTTTGCTAAACATTTTGTTGATCGTTTTACATGATGCGTATATGCTGCGTACTTTATGAGCATTGTATTTTTTACAGGATTTTATTGGGAAGTAAACTGTGGTAAACAGGTTGTGATTGGTGGGTCTGTTATATTAACTGATTTTTGTTTTCAGAGATTGTTTTAAATTCCACAATGTTAGCTTGTTTCTTGCTAAATGAAAATATATTAGAATTTTTTTTCCATTTATTTTTGTAAAGATGTTTTTCTGAATGTGTTGGAGATCAATAAAAAAATGAAAGAATAAATGCTTACATTATATCCAGTTTTGGAATTTCACATTTTTATCACCGAAATGCATACATTAGGTTATGCATGATTTTAAGAAGACGCCCATTGTAATTGTGATGTACCCAGTAGTCATGCAGGCTTGACAAAAAGCAAATTGTAATCACCTGGGTTGCAAAAACCTGTAACTTTATTGTGCCTCAAGCTTTTGAGTCTGTTTAAAATGTAAAAATTGTCAAAAAGCTTTTTGGGGGCATCTGCGTTGTTGGTCACGATGTGAAGGTTTGTCGACATCTGGCAACCTTAATTAACTTTTTTTTAATTTTTTTATTTGGTTCATTACTGTAGTGGCAGGCAGATTTATCTTTTGCTCAGTTAAGGCATGAATTTTAAGGGTAATTGAATTGGATCGATTAGAAGCGTTTGGCAAAATAAAATAAAAACGACTCTTAAAATGGGGCGCGATCCCGAACAGCGGCGCTCCGTCGCGACTTAAATGTTTACTGTCGTGCGTGTTTCTGTAAACCAGGTCTGTTTTTTTGACAAGAGGACCGATGGATAAACGAGCGCGACACGTGCGGGCTGAGAAACTCGGTCCCGCGGACCTGGCAACCCCGGGAGGCGCGCTAAAAATAAACGCCTGTCAGACGCCGGTGCGCCGATCTGCCCCATTGATCCGGCGCGCGGGCAGGGGCGGGGCCCGCGTCGCTGGCGTCACGCCGAGAGGGAGCCTGAAGATGGAGCCGCGGCCCTCCGCAGCGGCAGCGGCGGCGGCGGCAGCAGCTCAGCCTCCCAGCGGCGCTGCGTTCTGACCGGGGCGAGGAGGGGCCCCGAGTCCCCGGCGGCCGTTCCGGACGCTGACCGACCGACGGACGGACGGACAGGCACGGCGGAGCCATGGCCTCGCCCGCGGACGACGACCATAAGGAGAAACTGCTGTGGAACGTGAAGCGGGAGGTGGGTGGGTCTTGTTTCGGTGTAACGGTCGCGTTATAACGTTACAGTGACGCCCGCATCACTTATCTCCCGGCATCACATCGCGACTCGTGGGCCCTACCTGTGGAGCTCTAGGAACCAGGAAAACCACGTTTTCCGTCAATCGGCGTCAAGCGGCGTGAATACATTCGTAATTCGTTCATGTCGCGCTGATCCGGATTAATAAACGAGCCGTCGTAAAAAGTAAATACCGGCCACGTCCATAGCCGCGGACGAGTGAAGTGAACTGTCTCCTGCCCGTGGAACTTTCTGGAGCGCGTAATGGAGCCGTGATGTTGCATGAACGGGAATAAAAAGATTCATCCCCGGTGGGGAGGTAGTGGCCTAGCGGGCAACACACTCGCCTGTGAACCAGAAGACCCGGGTTCGAACCCCGCTTACTACCATTGTGTCCCTTAAGCAAGACACTTAACCCTGAGTGTCTCCAGGGGGGGGGACTGTCCCTGTAACTACTGATTGTAAGTCGCTCTGGATAAGGGCGTCTGGTAAATGCCGTAAATGTAAAGAATGTAAAAATGGTCAGCCTGCTTTGTTTATAGACGACTGTCCCTTTAAGCTGCGGCCGGCCACCTTGCCGTTGCCTGGCAACTGAAAGCATCAGCAGCTTCCTAAGAAGTCAAATTGCATCAACTGCCGATTAATACTGCTGCTGCCGGCAAGCCCTGTCCTTTGGTCCGACTGATGGGGGGGGGAAGGGCTCCGGCCCCCTGAGTTCCAAATATATTCTGCCATTCTGGGCATCTTCAGCACCTCGAACCCATTCGGGTGACAATGTGTGACGTCCAGGCAGTCAGGGGACGCCCGCCAGGAGTATTGTACGGTGAGAGGGCCGCCCTGGCCGGCGCGCTGTCGTGACGTCCGGGCCGCCGCGATATCCTGTCAGGCCCACGATAGCCCCTTATCTCCCGGCTCTAATAAGCCACGAGTAATGACTTCATTACCGTCATTGTTCCTGCGGTCGGATTTAACGCCATCGCACTCGGCTGCCTCCCACCGCAGGCTTCCCTGCGTGCGTGTGGAGACGGGGAGTCGTATTTTATAGACTGCCAAGCGCAGTTATTATCAGTTATTGTTTTGTTTTTTTTTTTGTTCCCTTAAAATGCCGGATTCCCTGCTCCGTACGGGCACATGGGAATATCAGTACAGTCTAGTTACAAAAGCCCTGCGAGTGGGGAGGCCTTGTTCACCTTAGCGGTTAAGGGAGCGGCCCCGTAATCAGAAGGTTGCCGGTTCGAATCCCGATCCGCCGAGGTGCCACTGAGCGAAGCGCCGTCCCCACACACTGCTCCCCTGTCATGGCTGCCCACTGCGCACTCAGGGCGACGGGTTAAATGCAGAGGACACATTTCACTGTGTGCACCGTGTGCTGTGCTGCCGGGTATCGCAATGACAATCGCTTCACTTTCACTTTTCACTTTCACTTCAGAACTGGCAAAATTATGCGAGGACAATTCTAGAGAGAAATCCGGAATCCGCGCCCGAGTGCCTTTTGACCCGCACGTAGTAAATAAAAATGTGAATTTTCTGCCGTATTTGTGGCGTGAAAAAAAGGGCGGCCGCCGTGACGCCGCGCATCGGAGCCGCACGCAGAGCTTTAGTCATGGCAGCGCCGCAATTAAGACACCTCAGTGTCCCAATTATACCGAGGGGACAGGAGAGGGGACGGCCAATCAAGGGGACCGAAATCAGAAGGTTGCCGGTTCGATTCCCAGCCCGCCAAGGTGCCACTGGGCAAAGCGCCGTCCCCACACACTGCTCCCCACTGCTCACCAAGGGCAGTGGGTTAAATGCAGAGGACACCTTTCGTTGTGTCACCGTGTGCCGCGCTGCGGTGTATCGCAATGACAATCACTTCACATTTGGCCTGTGCTCTGTCGCTCTGTGTGTTACGTTTGCTTTATTTTATTGTTCTTGTTTTTTTTGTTTTTAGGTGAAGCAGATTATGGAGGAGGCGGTGACAAAAAAGTTTGTGCACGAAGACAGCAGCCACATCATCGCTCTTTGCAGTGAGTACGAGCGTCCTCCCCGCGCCCGCGCGCCAATTCACCCGCCGACGTCATTGGCATCGGACAGCGGCTCGGTCCAGATGGTAGAGACTCGGCCACTCACCAGCATGTTCTGGGTGGAGGCCGGGTGGAGCCGAGGTGTCGCTCAGCCGGGATCCAGGCTAGCATTAGCAGTAGCGGTTTACCATGCTGGAACGAAACGTGTGTCTTTTTATTTAAAACTGTCACCCCGTCGACTTTTGACCTTTCGAATGCCCGTTTTATTCCCATTTTAGTACCCTGGAGTCTTGCAGCACAAACACACTCGGTGGTATCTGAGTTACCACAGTGGGTTTTAACGTTAACAGCATCTTCTCAGCCTCAGTCGTTGTCTTTAAACCTATTTTTGGATCGTTTGGTAACCTTTTGGCTTCTTCGTCACCTGAAGCCATACGGGGGACAGCATGAGACTGCCGCATTCAGATGAGGCTGCGAACCAATCTGCAGGATTTGTCACTTTGCCAAATTACAGATTTGAACCCAGGGACAGGACATAAGAAGCAGAAGGAAGGTTTGTTGCTGTTGGTCCAAGCCCTATAGTGGACAGAGCACATGGGACTTGTTCACTAATATTCCCTTTTATGTCTTCTGGATTAACTGAAATGAACAGATAGATTTTTTATTTTCATGTGCTGTGGGTCATGTTTTCATATTTGTATATACAGCGCATCACTTTTTCCACATTCTGTAATGTTACAGCCTTATTCCAAAATGTGTTTAAAAAGTGTCCTCAGAATTCTACATAAAACATCCCATAGTTGCATTGTGAAACTATGGACTTTTGGAAACTTTATTAAAAGCACATAAGTATTTTCAGCCTTTGCTCAATACTTTGTGCACCTTTGGCAGGATTTACAGCCTAAAGTCTTGAATATGAATATGATGCCACAAGCTTGGCACACCTATCCTTGGCCAGTTTGGCCCATTCCTCTTTCAGATCTCTCCAGAGATGTGCATTTGGTTTCAAGTTTCCTGAAGCCACTTCTTTCATACCTGTGTGCTTAGGGTCGTTGTCCTGCTGAAAGATGAACTGTCGCCCCAGACTGAGTCAAGAGCGCTCTGGACCATGTTTTCACCCAGGATGTCTCTGTTCATCGCTGGAGTCATCTTTCTTTTTATCCTGACTAGTCTCCCAGTTCCTGCTGCTGAAAAACATCCCCACAGCATGATGCTGTCACCACCATGCTTCACTCTATGGATAATTCTGGCCTGGTGGCGGGAGTGGTGCCTGGTTTCCTCCAAATGTGATACCTGGCGTCACCACCAAAGAGTTCAATCTTAGTCTCATCAGACCAAAGAGTTTAGTTTCTCATGGTCCTTCAGGTGGCTTCCGTCTGGCCACTCTACCAGACCTGGTTGGTGGATTGGTGCAGAGATGGTTGTCCTTCTAGAAGGTTCTCCTCTGTCCGCAGAGGACCTCTGGAGCTCAGAGGGTGTGACCATCGGGTTCTTGGTCACATCCCTGACTAAGGCCCTTCTCCCTTGATCGCTCAGTTTAGGTGGCCGGCCAGCTCTAGGAAAGAGTCTTGGTGGTTTTGAACTTCTTCCACTTGTGAATGATGGAGGGCCTTAGTGCTCATGAGCACACTGTGCTCATTGGGACCTTTAAAGGCAGCAGAAATTCTTCTTTAACCTTCCACAAATTTGTGCCCCGAGACAATCCTGTCTTGGAGGTCTACGTACAATTCCTTTCATTTCATGCTTGCACTGTGAAAGCTTTCTGGATGCACTGTATATATACGTATATTTGTTAATACCCTCATCCACAGTTATTCCGAGATTATTTATTTGCGTAGTGAACTTTTTATATTATACAGTCGGCAAAGTTTTTATGCTATTGATTTTCGCTGCTCTTATCTTGTACTGTCCACTTTCTGCCGTGACAATGTAGATTTCCCACTTGTGGGACTAAGAAAGGATCAACTTATCTTATCTCTAAGATTAACAAGAAAAGGCTGAATACTCGTAACTTGGAGGGCAGCCCTTCCTTTTGGTGTGTAAGTATTTCTGACACCCAGAAGATGAACTTCAACGATGTTTCGATGAACAAAGTTGAAAGAAAGGAGGAGACCGTAGGCATGATTGACAGCTCTCACTATGGTCCTACGATTCACACCTTTGGGCCACCGTTTCGCTTAGCATCGTAATGGTATGGGCAGTGGTGGCCTAGCGGTTAAGGAAGCGGCCCCGTAATCAGAAGGTTGCCGGTTCGAATCCCGATCCGCCAAGTTACCACTGAGGTGCCACTGAGCAAAGCACCGTCCCCACACACTGCTCCCCGGGCGCCTGTCATGGCTGCCCACTGCTCACTCAGGGTGATGGGTTAAATGCAGAGGACAAATTTCACTGTGTGCACCGTGTGCTGTGCTGCTGTGTATCACATGTGACAATCACTTCACTTTATTATTTATTATTATTAGAAGCGTGTTCGATAGACAACTATAGTTTGGCTGCAGCTAAATGTTGTGAGTTGCTCGACTGTGCTTCTGTGCAACTTTCGCCTCTCAGCTCCTCTGCTAGTACGTGCCGTGCCCTCCGTTTCCCACCATTCTCCACACTCCTGATAGCCCTTGAAGTCAGGGTGTGTCAGTGGACATCATAAAAACAGAACCTTTTCTGTTGACATCCCGGGACCACACCCACTACTTACACCAACATGCAGATTATCAGTGAATTTATTGTTAGTGTCTTTGTCTTATATTGTTGTCTTTGGAAAATGGAGCCACTCTGGGTTTTTTTTTTTATGCATTAGCATTGCCACTCTGGCGTTTTTGGCATGTAGGACTGTTTTGCAGCTTGTGTTTGGTGGCTTTTGTGCCCTCTGAGATGGACGAAGCCTCAAATAAGGCAGACAGATTTCCCACCATGGACATGCACCAAGAGCGACAGACGTAGATTTGGACCCGTGACGCGCAAGTTCACGCAGTATTCTGATGTCCAGGGAGAATAAACGCGTCCCCAGCCCTCAACGGCGGACCACTGCAGAGCTGGAAAGTGTGCCGCGGCGTTTGCCAGGCATCGGAGCCCAAATGGAGGTTAAAGGTCACTTGTTAATGAGCAGCGGTGACATCAGCGCTCGGAAGCACTGACTCACCCAGCCTGCCCTGCCCTGTGGCAGATTCTTATTCCCTTTCTTCTCTTTCTCCTGTGCACCCAGTGCCTCTTCATAAATTTGAATTGATAAGTGCTGTTTCATTATCAGCGGGCATATTTATTTTTGCCTTCTGTTTAGGACACCTTAATTAACACATTCTCATTCACCCGCACCTTCGTTAGCGCTGAATCCGAAAGTGGCAGATTTGCATGCGTTTATAGCTTCCATCCAACTTTTACAGATTCAGAGAGGGGAAGAGGGGGGGGGGGTGAAGGACACGTGAACCTCCTGCCTCCACCGCAGCCGCGCAGCCGGGCGGAAAGTGAAGTGACACAACAAATATCAGTAGCGTGGGAGGTCCGCCTTCAAACCCTCCCGATCCGACTCGTGCGCGCTGGCTGTGTCTGAATCCATGACGGGGAGGCAGAGGAATGAGGAGGAGTGCGAGGAATGAGAAGTGGCGAGAAACGAGGTGCTATAAGAAACACTTGAGGAGGAAGCTGCCAATGGGGTGAAGGCGTTGGGTGGGGGGGTGGGCGAGCTCAGGCACGAGATGCTCGGGGAAAATCAGTCGTCACGACTCGAAGAAGAAAAAAGCCTTTCATACCCTTTAGAATTGCTGGCTTCACGAAGACACAATTTTCCCACCAGGATCCTCAGGTCTCAGAACTTTTTTGATGAATGATGCATCCCCAACACACCAGACCCCTGCAATAGGAAATTATGTAATTAGTGTAATTTGGATGCAGAAAAATGTAGAGCCGTGTTCTTAGCCCATAGCCCACGCCAAACAATTATTTTAACATTGCTGCTATCTGACCTTAATGTTCGTGCTATAAAAACACAGTTTCTTACACGATAGGTTTAACTTTTTTAAAAAAGTGAAGTGATTGTCACATGTGATACACAGCAGCACAGCACACGGTGCACACAGTGAAATTTGTCCTCTGCATTTAACCCATCACCCTGAGTGAGCAGTGGGCAGCCATGCGAGGCGTCTGGGGAGCAGTGTGTGGGGACGGTGCTTTATTCAGTGGCACCTCAGTGGCACCTTGACGGGTCGCGATTCGAACCTGCAACCTTCTGATTACGGGGCCACTTCCTTAACCACTAGGCCACCCACTGCCCCTTTGACGCACTGGATACCTGAGTATTTAAAATTTGTCACAATTTTGCCATATTGTTTGTATTAGAAAAAATATAAAAATACAGGAAATGTGAAATGTGAGGGCCACGTACGTGGAAGTACACAGCTTAGCTCATCACCTGCGGTGGCCTGATTCCTGGTCATGGCCGGACATCCTGTGGTTCATGCCCTCCCCGCCTACTGTCAAAAAGTACACACTGTTCTGCCATCCCCTGTCTCTGACGTCGGCCCATTAGCCAGTAGACGAGCTGGACAACAACCCTCTCTGGGTCCCAGCTAGAACCGGAACTGCCTGCCGGCTGAGCACACAGCGTTGGTGGCGCCTGGGAGAACTTTGGTTCATTAGATACCAGAGCTGTTTCCATACTATTTTCTCTGTCCCTCATTGTTCCAGAACTCATTTAAAACTGAGAAGAAAGTTTATGCAAAACAGACTCTTTGCCGGTTCCTGTGCTAATAAGCTGTGGGTTTTGGCCAAGGTCAGCTGGCAACTGATTCTGTAGCCCACTCGCAAATCATTAAGCCATTTCTGCGGGATCCAGAGCGTGGGCCACGAGTTGGAGGTGGAAGTGTATGTCGAAGATATTTAGCTCAGTTTGTTGCACGCTTCAATTATAGAATCTAAAGGAACGCTTTTCTGTACTAACTTGCTTTTTCCATTTGAATATGGAAATTAGCCGAAACCAAGAGGATGAGGATTTGGAATTGTGTGCCTGTGGTAACGAAGAGCAACAATGAAATATTTACAATGTTCCGCATGCTGTAGAACGTCAAAATGTCGAAGTTGTCCGGGTTTTCTGTAAACTCCTGCTACGCTGGTTGTATTTCAGAGTTGCCCGTTAGGTTCATTTTCAGATACAGAAGCAAAGAGAATAATCGCTGTGAGCAAACGCATACATGAGAACTGTGGATCCATCAGGATTACTTATTACTATAGCAGTGGCTGTCTGGTAATTAAAGAGGAGTAGGGATGAGTGATCTTTGGGCTCTTTGATGCCCTGGTTGGGCGTGAAAATTTAACAACTTAAGGGTTGCTATCAGAAATAAATTTCTTGCATCTAGATGGCTGCTGCGGAGCTAGGGTCATTTATTAGAAAATTGGACAAGCACATTTTTGTTATCTTGGATCTTAACTAATTAATTGCATTAATTAATTTTGATTCAGCATCAAATGTAACAAGATTAACAAATATAACTTATGACTTACAAATAAATGTAACACCATTCATGAATGCATTTCTCGACTCCAAAAAAAGTTACATAATGCACAAATGTCAGTGCAGTAAATTATATATTTATATAACCGATAAACCTGCGTTTACAAACCACCGTATATATATATATGAATACCTCTACATTTATTATTGTTGATTTTTGAAACTCAATGTGCTCAGTGCACAAATGTGTTTTCTTTCAAAAGGTAGCCAATCAAATGTCTCCAATCACATTAACTGATGTTGGAGAGTTTGATCTAATGTTGACAACATTGCACTGCTTTCACATTGTCGTGGTCACTTGGAAGAAAACACAAGTTTCATGAAATGAATCGGGGAAAGAAGTCATAAATATAATTTTGTTGCGGTAGTAACTGTGTTTCTGCTGAATTTAAACTCTCCCTGCTGGCTCATGTCAAGTGGTGTCCGTCGGTCACACGTCAACAGAGACAGCCTGGTGTCTGGACAAACCCTGGATACGAGAATACGACTTGAAATCCTCTGAACAGGTTAACAGCCCAATGAAAAGGGAAGTGAATGTCTTTCACCAGAACGTTTTTTTATATCACGTGTATTCGCGTCTGTATGTGCAGGGTGACCAGAATAAAATGGGACCTGAAACAGGTTTACTTGGCCAGGTAAATGCAGCAGGAATCGCCCACATCACGGCAATTTGCTTGATTCCTTTTTGGCGCGTCTGTGGTGCAGCGTGATAAGCCGCAGCTTCCCGAGTGCTGCTGCGTTTTAGACCGTGTCTCAAGTCTTGTTAATGTTTTTTTTTTTTTTGTTTCCCCTGCTGTCACTAAACTCGTAGTTCAGTTGTATTCGGACACGACTCCCCATTCAGACGCAAAGCGCTGGTTTATCATCAAATAATTACTTTACTACTTTGTCACTAATTTTTCCTTGCGCATGTACATAAAATACTAGGTTTTCTTCACATATTCACCACTTTTGTTTTGTCTTGACCATCAGAGAATTATTGGTCTTTGCACAATGTCCTTTGTGTTGTGCTTTATTAAATTGCAGTACATTGTTTGCACACTGTGACTCCCAGAAGCTTTGCAATTTTGTGTCTGTGTGTACTTGTATATCGTGAGATAACAATAAAGTTCACTTTGACTTTGTCAGTGGAGAGGAATCCCATTGACTGTGAAAGAGGTAACGTAATGTACCGCCAAACTGAATTGTGGGTACGTTGCCTGTGGCAGAATAATTAAAAATAGTAAACTTTTCAGGCATGGAGGAAGTGCCAACCAATCAAATCCATTTATGCAATTTATGCAAATGTCCCTTGCAAGTGCAAATTACCTAGTGCAAAATGACACATGTGGGCCCACAGTAAACAAAAAGCAGCTGCTTTAACTGTGTTAACTTATTTAATGCATTAAATATTATTTGTATACATTAGCAAGCCTAAGTGAAAAAAAATGCAAAAAATATGCATAGTTTGGGCAAATAAGGGCCAGCATTTCACAAGCATTTCACTGCATATCATACCGTGTATGTGACAAATAAAATTTGAATTTGATGAGGTGCAAATGATTGACAAATAGCTTTACCATGTATCACAACATCACCTAGTCCTTCGATACGTTCAGGTGGACATGATCAGGTTAATGCCATAAGGACCATGTGAAAACCTAAAATCTGATGGTGATGTGCTGTAATGCTTTGTAGATACTCAAATTCCTTTGAATATTACATTTGGATGAATAATCCGTTGAAGAGTGGAAAAACATACAGCAAAAATGAATTCTTTATAGAACCTGCATTCACTTCATTTTAAATGTGAATCGGGACATGAATCTGGCGGATTTTATTCTAATTCTGAAAGTGTGAAGGGCTATTTCATAGCGCTCAAGGAACACCCCTTACTTCCTCCATAAGACATTCCTTGCCACGTCTCTCATTGGTGAGTTTAGGTAGTGTGTCTCCACCCTCTCTTTGTCCACAAATCCACGTCCCACGACTTCAGGATTTTGTTATGCCTCTGTGGAACGAAGAAACAGATAAAGGATCTGGAAGGAAGTGGTCCAGCCAGAGTGCCTGCTGTCCAATCGGTGTTCGTCCAGAGTCCAGAGTTTTGTCTCCCTTTAGCATTTGAATAGCGCTGAGGCCGAACTTTCCAGATTTTGGTCTCGAGCACCTGCAACGGCGAGGACTAATTAGGCATTAATGACTGAATAAATAGAGACGTGACTCACTCCTGATTGCACAGCGGCCCTGTGCTTTAGGCGCATTGTACAACGAGCCTCAATCCAAAAATTGCCTGTGAATGAGGCTGCAAACACTTTGCAGCTGAAGAGTTTGCAGGTGATGGAACTGATTTCTTCATATTAACTGGATTTTATTTCGCAGGCAGGCAAAAAAAAAAAAAAAACGTTCTAGGATGCTGCACAGCATGGAGCGTTCTCTGCATTACACGTTTTCCAACTAAATCAAGTGCTGCGTGGGTTTGTCTATGAAATGGAAGCATCGTGCATCACGCATCACGCATCCCCATGTGCCAGTAACCAGGCCATGCTGTATTTAATGCCTTTCTATTTCTTCTGTTTAGCTGACTAGTGATAAGGTGTTAAAGTAAAAAAAAAATGCACCAAGCTAATATGTGTTGAAGTCAGCAATTTTATGGAAATGATATTAAGATTTTTTTGGCCATTTTCCTCCCCTTATTTTCATAATGAATGGTTTAATAGTTGCTGCAGGACCTGTGCCAATGAGATCCATGTCGTGACATGGGAGCCTGACCCTGATTGAGAGCAATGTTGATTCACCTATCTGTCAATTAGGCCTCGATTCCCTGCACTGAGTCAGAGCATTTAATTAGCTTTATGCCTTTAACTGATATGTACAGTGTGAATTTAAAGTCTTCTTTCCATACACTGTATTTTGCAAAAGTTTTAGGCTGTAGTGAAAACTAATTAAATGTTCATTTTTTGTTCATTTGAGATGTGCTAGAAGAACTGGGTGTTGGTCTCTCCCAACTCTGTAAACGAATGCAGTCTTAAAGTCTACCGATGGAGAACAATATTGTATTGCTGTCCTTTCCTCTATGCATGGAATGTCATTGTTTAGTGAACAAAAGGAAAATGGTTTGGGAATATCAATATTTGATAAAGGTTTGACAGGGTTTTTATTCTTACATTAGCAAAATTGCTTGCAACTTAGATAAAGAGTGTTTTTTCAGTGGTTTGTATTGGTGCCTAAGATGCAGTGCCGTATAAGCTGATACCTCTTTCATTTATTGAATGAAAATACATACACTGCTCAATAAATAGCAGGAACACTTAAACAACGCAATGTAACTGCAAGTCAATCACACTGTGAAATCAAACTGCCCACTTAGGACACAACACCGATTGACAATCAATTTCACATGCTGTTGTGCAAATAGAATAGATAACAGGTGGACATTTTAGGCAATTAGCAAGCCGTCCCCAATAAAGGCGTGGCTCTCAGGCTAGTAGTAGCATGAGATGGATTCTGCAAACCACACAAGTGGCTCAGGTAGTGCAGCTCATACAGGATGACACATCAGCGCAAGCTGTGGCAAGAAGGTTAGCTGTGTCTGTCCAGAGCATGGGGGGCGTTACCAGGTGCGTTTGGCCCTGGTTTCCTCCTAATGCAAGAAAATTCTAGATCTCATGTGGCCGGAGTGTCAGCATTTCCTGCAAGATGAAGGCATTGATGCTATGGACTGGCTCGCCCATTCCCCAGACCTGAATCCAATTGAGCACATCTGGGACATCATGTCTCGCTCCGTCCACCAACGTCGGACCACAGGCTGTCCAGGAGTTTGCAAAGGCTTTAGTCCAAGTCTGGGAGGAGATCCCACAGATCATCTGCTACCTCATCAGGAGCATGGCCAGGCATTGAACACGCTACTGAGGCTCATTTTGACTTGTTTTAAGAACATTACAGCAAAGTTGAATCAGCCTGTGGTGTGTTTTTCCACTTTAACCTCCTTGGCCTGATATATTTTTCCATCAATAATTTGTGTGTTTTTGCCTTCATGTCTTTTTTTTTTTTTTTAAGGATCATTCTGAAAAAATAACGGAACAGAATAACATGAATTACGTTAAAGCATTCACCTTACTACACTGCTACATGCTAATATTGTTCGCTCTTCTACGCGGGTTCAGGGAAATCGGTAGTGGGATGACCGGGAATCTTGTCTAATTACCGGAGTTCACATTTCGCCGTTTGTAGTTGCGTGCGGGAGTAGTTGTTCATTTGCGGCGCCCGAGCTCCGGGGGCCTGGCGGAGCTTCAGGTATCTCCATGACAACCCTTACTCCCGGTGCAGGGCTCCAAATTTATTACACACTTATATAATTCCTTGCCGTCGGTTGTCTCGTTGAGCGTTATTTCTGCAGACACGTTACTGTTCCGACTCCGGGGTTTTTTGACGATAAGTGGGGCTTCACAGCAGGGAGGGAAGTGTGTGTGTGTGTGTGTGTGTGTGTGTGTGTGTATGACTGTTTCTCCCAGACCCACCTGTTCAGAGTGGAGCCTGACAGCTCTGCCGATGCCACCTGCTGTTGTTGCTTCACCGTGAGTCGCACCTCGTTTGTGTCGTTTTGTTGCAATTTTATTTATAAGGACTTTCAAAGGGCCCCCCTTCTTTTTTTTACCAGCACCTGGAAGAGCGAGCGAGGGGCGACTTCGAACGCCGACCCTCAGCTGCGAATGTTGCGCGAGGGCTGGGGACGGCTTCATTATTGATGACGGGATGATGCCGCAGTCGTGAGCGGTCTGCCAGCGTGTACAGAGCCCCGCCCCGCTTCGACTCTCCAGTCCTCCACAGCCTGCACGCGTTCCCCGCGCTGCATGTGACCTTTTGCAGCCTCCCGTTTGCGTCAGCGACAGGATCCACCCCGGTCCATGCGGCCAGCTGAGACCGGCCGCCGCCACGTTGCACTGTCGGGTGGGGGGGGTTTATCCCCGGTGGTAGCGTCTCCTCCCTGGGCTTAAATCCTACAGATGAAATAAATGGCTGATAGGATCATGCTGAAGTGGCAGGCGTTCAGCATGCGGTTTCTTCCACACCAAGTAATGGGGAAACATCAAAATTCAGCCACAGGTGAATGTAGGATATTACTGAATGACAGACAAATTCACCGGGACAACTAGAGCCTAGATTGTGCAGTAGTGACCACATTATGGAGCCACAGAAGGTTCAGCAGCATTTGCCGTGTTCTAACCACCCAGAAAATGAGCCCTTTTATTCTGTAGGCTCTCACACACCTTACTTCCTCATTCGAGATGGTTTAAACCCCCTCTTGTTGGTACATCACACACCGTTCTCTACACACCTGGTGCCCCACAGGGCACAGGGAATGTCAGGGGACGAGACAAACGTGACCACGCTCACTTCCATCACCAACATGCAAATTATCTGCGCTTTCATTTAGAGAAGTGAAGGGATTGTCATTGTGATGCACAGCACAGCACACAGTGACACAATGGAATGTGTTCTGTGCATTTACCCATCAGCCTCCCTGAGCAGTGGGCAGCCGTGACAGGCGGCCGGGGAGCAGTGTGTGGGGACGGTGCTTTTGCTCAGTGGTACCTTGGCAGATCTGGATTTGAACCGGCAACCTTCTGATTACGGGGCCGCTTCCTTAACCCGCTAGGCCACCGCTTTTTTTTTTTTTTTTTTTTTATGTAAGCCTTCTGATCAGTATAGTGAACACTGAAGCGCTCAGGCGGTGTTATGATCATGTGACTGGAGTGGCTGTGAATCTCCTTATGGTGCGTTATTTTTCCTCTCGAACGAACCAGTTCAAGTGTCTCTGTCCAATTAATGCTATGAATACATGTTTTTTGACCTGCTGGATATAGAAGACAACTCGTTCCTTCAGTTAAGTATAATGACAGGAACACATTTCATTTCTAGATCTTTTTTTTTTCTTTTTGCAAAGCCTATCTATTGTGACCAAAAACTGAGATTTTGATAAAAACTAAGACCTTTCATAAAAAAGCCTTTGCAGTTAAGCCGTCCAAAATCTTTTGTCCCTCTCTCCCTCTATTTAATAATTACACTGATTAACCTGATTCCATTTAGCCGGTGAGTTATGTTCACCTGACTTTTACTGCACGGAGCTTAATTGCGTGTATTGTTGCTGTTTAATTGAATTAATGTGCAATGCAGGTAGATCTAGACTCATCTAGACTCTTCTCCGTCTTGGCCCCTCGGTGGTGGAATGAACTTCCCCTCGAGGTCAGAACAGCTCAGTCACTGAGCACCTTCAAACGGCAGCTCAAGACCTTCCTCTTTAAAGAATATTTAGATTAATTGTAATTTTGTGTACAGAATCTACAACAGAGTGAATAAAATAGATGTATTCATAGTTGGGGTCCTAGTGAACCGGAATTGATCTCTTCATCGATGGTAACTTAAGCACGTTGTAAGTCGCTCTGGATAAGGGCGTCTGCCAAATGCTGTAAATGTAAATGTAAATCTGTGAGGAGTTTGAGTGCGTCTCGGCGATATCAGGCCCGTCGCCTCGGACGTCAAGCAGGTGGCAGTTTTCTCCCCACGATGACTGCCGGAGATTGATTTCCATTGGATCCGTCTACTTCTGCCCCGCGGAGCTGGACCTCTGAGATTAGATAAAAACTCTGTGCTTTTTTAAGTACATGAGAATGGACAGTCAGAATGAATCAATATTTAATCACCCGGTGTGATCTCCTGCTCTGCTGGACCATGGGAAATCAGGGAGGCCTGAAAAGATCTTTTTCATGTGAGTCCCACCACATGAAGTAACAGTATTCATTCATAAATGGCAGAATTTCACACGTAAGTGCTTTTACAAGTTTAAAATAAATAACTTCATATAATTATATGAAGCAAGGGAACTTGGCCAAATGTCCAAATATTGGCTCTGGTCCTCTGGTCCTTTGTCACAAGCTGTTCTACAGTCAAGAAGTGAAGGTTATGGTTTGTTCTATTGTTTAAAATACACACTCATTACGTCAATGCAGACACCATGCAGAGTGCAAATGTATCTGTCTAGCTCTATCTCTCCAAGATAACTAGTAAGCAGTGACTTGCTTCTGTAAATTCATAGTTCATGTATAATTGTAAGCTTGTTGGTGGTCCTTGTTTATAAATGTTTATAAAATTAGCTGCATTCTTTCAGATGCAGATGGCAGGCTGCCATCAGATGAAATCTCAAGAGTTTTGCCTCTAAAGCTTGGATTTTCCTCTGGATTTTTATAAACTATTTTCTCATAGCATGCACAGAAACGGTGCTGGAAGGCAAGACGATGAAGAAAATGTGAGAAGTTGGAACGGATGAGGGAGAGACTGGTGGAGACAGAGTGTGCGTGTGTGCGTGCACGCACAATAACATGGATTGTTATATCACACACGCTGGTTTCACTCTCGGGCAGCGAGGTGTTTTATGTTTGCGATGCTGCGGCAGCCCAGCTGGAGGTGTCAGCCTCACCACCCTTGTACTGAAATGGACTCCGTCAGCACCACTGATAAAGACAGGCTAAAAAAAAAATAATAATAATAATAATTATATATATATATATATATATATATATATATATATACACACACACACACACACACACACACACACACACACACACACACACACACACATATATTTATTTATTTATTTATTTATTTATTTTTTAAGTACATGTTAAGGGACAAAGGCGATCGGCATGGCACAAACGGGAAACAGGAAACTGGACAAATTTGCACAACGTGGCATAGACAAGGGGATTTAATACACAACAAAGGCACATCATACCGGACTACATACATCAGACACAATAGGGTTAATTAAATACAACCAACCACAGGCGCATACATTTTCGATCAGGCAACACTGAGGCCAAAAATCTGCAGACCGGACACATGGATCCGGAGTAAAAAAAATTTTTTAAATTTGTTTTCATAGTTGACTTCAACAACCTTAAATCCACTGATTGTATAAATTGTATAAACTAAAAGACTACATGATCTACATCCCCATTACCATCCCCGTAATATAAAATAAATACTCCTGTTATGAGTAATAAGTATACCATTAGATGCTATTTCTCATCATGTTCTGTTAACCACCATATCTGTTGCATTGTCTATTTTTGGCCACACCTCCTCTCCACCTCCCCGCACGCACGTCCTTTCAGGGGACTTCAGGTTAAGTGCCGGTCGTTTCCATTTCGCCCTGTGCAGCTCGCCCGGCGAATTCCAGCGTCGCCGGGGTCGTCATTTATATTCAGAACTTTGCGAGGAGGCCTCTCGCCTCGAAAAGGGCAGCTCATCCATTTAGCCGCCGGCTGCAGGTGGAGGCAGAGCGAGGCGCGGATTAAAATGTAAAGCGATGCTGAGAGCCGGCGCCCGGGGCCGGGGTGCGATGAGCCAGGCCGCCTTTCGTCTGCTCCCCGCACCTCTCTCCAGGATCCTCTTCCTGCCCGTCATCATCCCGTTATGACTCCCTTTCTCCACCCTCAATCAACCGTCATGCCTTTTGTGGGGTTTTTTTTTGGTTTTTTTCTTGTTCCCCGTCTCTCTGTTCCGCCATCCCAGCCCGCCCCTCGCGGCCCTTCTCTCTCATCCTCCCACGCGATCCGAGGCTGCCGAGTCCCTCCATAATGCAGTTCATTACTGTCAATTACCGTGACTCACGGCCTGCACCACGCGCACAGGTGGGTCCCCGGGCCCCCGAACACCGCCACAGGTAGAATAAACCCCCCCTCCTCCTAACCAACTTCAGCGCCCCGACTCTGAATCCGGCCATCAGTCATGGCGAAGACTGGCGAGCCGCGGCCTCCCGCCGCAAACCGTCCCTCACGACTTCCGCGTTGTTGACGCACCGCCGTGGCCGCGTCGAAGTCACATCCAATACGGTTTGATGCATCACTTTCCACGTCACACGAGCTGGAGGTCCATCTGCCAGAAGCTTTCTCGCGGCTCCAGACCACCATTAATTACAACTCTGTCTTAATTAGCTCTGTGGAGACAGGCTCATTAGAATAAAAGCCTCAATCTTCGGCTCACCGCGTCCAAAATGTCTCAGAGACGTTCGCTGAGCGCCGTTTGGGCGCGGTCCTGATTTCTTTCAGCTCAGCAATATTCCCACTTTTAACCTGATTTATTGACCTCAGTATAGCCCCCCCGGGAATTTGTTGAATTAATGGTCAATGGTTCTTGAGTTGAGCTGCTGTGTTCTCTTCTCTCCATCTCGTTTCGTCTTGTTTAGGGATATCGGAGCCATATTGAGCGGCGCTGAATTATTCAGTGTGTCAATATTATAATACGGAGGGGTTTTACCACATTGGGTTCCCATCTGTCTGGTAATCCTGGACTAGTTCACAGAAGCGAACCGATATGTTTTCGAAGCAACAGTGAATTCAATTATTATGCGTTTTGTAATTAATGCTGCCTGCCTTCCGACTAAGGCCCAGTATGTAGGGCGGATGTTGGAAAATATTTAAATAGTGTGCTATATAGCGTGCAACAGTAGTTTTCAAGGGTGTCAAATCGTATTTTCCGGAGCCACCATTGTGTTCCATATTGTTTCTACAGTCCGACCAGAATGAACAAACCCGACGTTTGTGCCAACGAGAGTGCATTTTATGTTTTTAGCTTCAGAACTGGCTGGCCACTGTCGATTCTAGGAGATGTTCGGTTGCATACTGCAGAAAAAGGCTTTTGGAGCCTTGTATACCGCACGTGATCATTTTTTTTTCCATTTACAGCATTTGGCAGACACTCTTATCCAGAGTGACTTACATAAGTGCTTTAAAATGTCCATAATTGAAATCCTCTGTTTGGTTCACCAGGACCGAATCTGTAAAAACCATTAGTTTAATAACTCAGAACCAAACCTTTTTATATACATATGTGTGTGTGTAAGAGCCCCTTTTCAGTATTTCCTGAAAAGGGAAGTTTTTCTGAAGATTTTTAGTGACCTGGCTGTTGCCTAGGAGCCAAGACAGCGAAGAGTCTAGATGAACGCTTTCCTAGTGCGTTGAGAGATGGTGGAACCAGCTGGAGGATCAGAGCGATCGAGGTGCAGAGCGAGGAGTGATGAGGGAGCTGAGGTAGAAGGGTGATGACCTTTCTTTGGCTTTGCGGCGACAGCTACAGGAAGCCAGTGGAGGGAACGGAGGCAGACCAGCCAGAATTGAGTTACAGTTGTCCAGTTTGGGGATGACTAGAGGTTGGACAAGTAAAAAAATGGATGAATCCTTGTTGTGAAGAATTCTTTCAGGCACTAGTGGTGCATCCGAAATGGCACTAAATAGCAACAAGCCAGCAATCCTCCTGTCACTTTTTTTTTATACATCCTGGAGCATTGAAATTGGGTTTATTTTGTTTTTTGATGGCTTCCTTCACCGCCAGAGTCCATCAGCAGGGTTGTTGAAGTGAAGACCCTGACAGCTTCTGACCGCGGCAGCAGCTTTTACAACAGAACGCGCACCTTTGGATGTGCTAGAGAAGCTATATCAGACATGGGCAGGCATATGGTTCCCCCAGCCATCAAAAGCAACCTACGGTGCCCGCCCGGGCTTGGCAGATATGTCGAACCGCTGAAAATGAACCCTTACAAGCATTGCATTGTCTTCATGGACTGTGCTCCATCCATTATACAGACAGGGAGCGAGAGGGAGCGAGTTCGTGAGCGAACGAGGGCAAGTGGATGAGTGTGTGGGTGTGAGCGGATGCATGCAGGCAGCCACCAGGCACAGAGGGATTATGTAAACACGCACGTAAACGAGGGCGTTCTGCCTCGTCCCCAGCGCGTACGGCCCCCATTCCTCACACAACAAGCCACCCCGGCTGTGGGTTTCTTCATCATTCGCTGTGATTTGCCCCCTCGCCTGGCCCTATTAGCCTCACACACAGACCTGGACTTTTTTTTTTTGCCCCAAAGCAAAATTGTTAACGCGTTTCGCTCCCGAGGGAGAGCGTGTAGCCGGCGCTTAGATGATTCATCAGATCTGTACACAAACCCTCCACTAAAGCCTCGCCACCCGCACGTGTTCGACTGGCAGGGAGTGCCTGCGCCACCTCCTAAATATTAACGCCGAGGGCACAGCTATTTCATGCAGAGCCATTGCTTTTGCTTTCTTTCCATTTTAACTTTATTTGTGAGAAAGCAAACTGGAATAATACCCCCTGACACCCATATAACAGCCCGTAAAATATTGTAAATAAAAGGAGGTTATGTAAGGTCTGTTCTGGCTGTCAAATTGGCCTTCTTAAGGGCCCTAAGAATCATTTGTACTGTATTGTCTTTATTCCAAACCAGGATGCTGCAGATGAAATGCAACCGAACCATCGCACATGTGCAAGTATGCATGGGTTTATGGGGAATCCAGACTGTTAATACGCTACAATTGACCCCTTCCACAATTTTTTTAATTAGAAATTTGCAAACTAAATAATTAAATGAATATAAGGCCTGGAATATTCAATGTATATGTGCATACATTATGGCTGTCGTTTAATAACAAAATGCAATATTAACATGAATACAAGGTGCACTCATGTGAATATGCTAACAAGTTCACAGGAAGCAGAGATATTGAGGATTTTTCTACCAGCCTTGATTTCAGGGACCACACATGCCACTTACAGAAGCGAGTATGCAAGACTGTCTTCCATTACAATTTTTTTGGGTCTGCTCCCTAGTGGAGACCTCCAGTATCATGCATAGTTACGTGACATGTTAGTTTATGATGCATTGTGAACAGCAAGTGTATTCCAAGACAGCATTACATTAGATATGACCTGGTCCACTGAACAAAGACCTATTTTGCTTAAAAAATGAAAGCCAGCCAGAAGACATGTTTATCTCACTGTAGAAACCGCTTGATGCCTTGCTCTTTAGTTGCTTTGTAAATTTCAACAAGTAGAATCCTTAGACATCACTACCCAAACTAAATAGCTACATAAACAGCTATGGCGGAATGCAATACGATACAGAAGATGCTGTTTCAGCTGATAGTGGTCTAATGTCTTAACTGTCAGGGTTCTCTTTAATGGCACAGGATGAGTAAGTTTTAACATTACAGGAAATAGGTAATGCATTATCTAGTTTGCTTGGGGCAGCCCTAGGGTGGCCTAGCGGTCAAGGAAGCGGCCCCGTAATCAGAAGGTTGCCGGTTTGAATCCCGAAGGTGCCACTGAGGTGACACTGAGCAAAAGCACCGTCCCTACACACTGCTCACCGGGCACCTGTCATGGCTGCCCACTGCTCACCATGGGTGATGGTTAAATGCAGAGGACACATTTCGTTGTGTGCTGCTGTGTATCACAATGACAATCCCTTATCCAGAGCGACTTACAATCAGTAGTTACAGGGACAGTCCCCCCCCTGGAGCAACATAGGGTTAAGTGTCTTGCTCAGGGACACAATGGTAGTAAGTGGGATTTGAACCCGGGTCTTCTGGTTCATAGGCGAGTGTTTAACCCACTACCACTTCACTTTCACTTTTCATTTCCTCCTCTCCCAGTCACAACTAACTAGCAAGGAGTCACTTGTATGCATATGTGCCGTTAGAGGACAGTTATTAGGCTTCCACTGGGAGTGGCCTGCTCTTGTATCACTATGTGTGTGTGTGTATAGTGTCATACAAGAGAAGAGATACAATGCGCAAAATGATTGATTTTCATTGCGCCTTGTTCTGTGTACGTTGAGATGCTGTGCGTCTGGAGTATTGCCGCCTCTCGCAACCAGGCTCTCAAGACGCGGTGTGAGGCCGAGTGTGCTTTAGCATCCGCTCACTTGGAGCAAGCCCAGCAATAAAAACGCTATTACCGCCATAAAACTCAGATTGCTTTCTCAAACACTGTCGATTATGTTGTCAGACTCTCCTTAATTCTGGTGAGATATTGGCTGTATTCATCATGCCGGGAGGCAGCATCCAGACAGGAGGGTTTTGCCAGCTGGTCGTGACTGATGTAAATCTCAGACACGGGCGTCTCCGTTCAATAATGTAAATATCACCCCGCTCCTGGCGAAAGGCTTGTGCCGGATGTCGGCTCCGTAAATCCACGGGCGGGCAAGGTTATTAGCGCGGGCTGACTGTGATCTCCAGCATGCGCACTGATGGGCATCTCCATATCTGTCCTAATTCTGCCATTAAACGCGAACCTGTGGTGCCTCTGAAATCGAGGCTGTAGTCTTCCCGCTCGTGTCCCGATGAAATATTTAAAATCCTGTTGCAGATGGTAATTGCACGCCGAGCCCCAGACTTACAGAACCAGCGCGTGTGTGCGCGCCCCCTCAAAGCCGCAGAAAGAACACAACTGGAGGCAATTGCTCCAAGAGGTCCGGGTTCTTCTCCATCACCCAAGTTCATTAGAGGCAGCCGAGGGATAGGCCGGGGGAGGAACCGAGATTGCTGCGGGGGGAAAACGAGGCTGTAATTAATGTTCGCGCAACAGTTGGTTATAATAATGATAGGTTCAGCACCGATTACTTTCTTTTCCTTGTTTTGCCCATTCTGAAGGGTGCTGGTGGCATCAAACCGGTGGCTGTCTAGATTCACGAGGACCCAGCAATGACAAGTTGTGTTTGAGTTCCTTCTCTTTCTTCGTAGGCACGGTGGAGGCGTGCCTGGGCCACATGCTGAAGAGGAGGGCAGCTGGGTTCCTGCGCAGCGACAAGATCGCCGCCCTTTTCACCAAGATCGGAAAGGTGCACGAGACGGCCGGGGAGGTGTGCCGAAAAGTGCAGGAGCAGCTGCAGCAGCAGACGGAGATCAGCAGGTCAGACCACAAGCCCACCACGGCCACTCCCCATTCTTCTAAACCTCCAGAGCTACCATGGCTTTCTGTGTGCTTGCTGTATCATGGTCACTGTTCAGCTGCCACTGGTGACCCAAATGCACGTCACTGGCACCCTGACACCCTGTAATGAATTCTATTTATCATAAAAAGACACCAGCTAGCTATTTCTGTCAATGTCTAATTCCATTTCAAACCAGATGTCCACTAGCTACAGTGGCTGGAAGCTAGAAATTAATGTCATTAATAGGCTATGTTAAAAGTGGCCATCAGGTGATTATAACATGTATATATGTATAACTTGCACCATGTTGCATGTGGAAAATCGAGAAACGTTCAGGTTGCCAGGTTGGCCGGTTTTAAGTTTTACTTTGGCAGCTAAAATTGGCTCTGGTTGACTAACAGAATTTTTTTTATTCGGATATCTAGCGCACCTAAAGTGTGCACCACATACCATATATGATGAAGCCTTTTATTTTGCAGTCTTAGCTTGCTAATAAATATTGCATCACGATGCTGCTGCCAGATGAGGGTGTTCACGTTCATGGTTTCTTCGTCGTGACCATGCTCTGCCTGTTCTGTTGAGGACCGTAAAGAGCGTCTCGGACCACAGAGGGTCCCGGGGGGGGCGGCACTAATTCTCCATTAGCAGCTCCATATGGCCGGCGCTTCTAAATGTCCGCTTCTCCTCCACTCACTGAGCCTTTTTCTAGAGGAGGAGAGGGTGGGGTAAGCAGCCGGCATCCCTTGGGTGCGCCGCACCACCCACCTCCACAGCTTTGGCTAATCCACTTACAGTGGAAAAACCGCATTGTACGCTGGACACCGTCCTGCATACTCCCCCTTCCCCGCCCTTTGGCACTGCCGCCACCACCATCGCTTTGTTAGGGACCCCCTCTGTTTTTGCTTGGTTACTTCCATCGCTATGGCAACATCATCGTGTCAGCCTCAGAAGAGCGATGAGCTGCTCTGCGCTTATTGAGCGCCGGAGCCCCTGGTGGTTAAGGGCCAGTTTTTCCTCCTAAATGAACGATCATTACAAATTACATCACTGGCTTAATGATGGAACCGCCGCTGTGGAGTACAGTAGGCTGCGTCCATCCTCCTCTCCTCCCGCGAGGCAGCGGCGCAGTTTCGGTTGGGTTTCGGGCGCGTTGTGGTGAGCTGAAGGGACGTCTCTGTCACCTTTGGACCAGTAGAGCAGATGACACAGGCCCTTTGTCGAGGACTTTTTGCTTTTCACACACGTGTGGCCTCCCGTGATGAGTAAATTAGCCAAGCAGATACTCTAATTGGATGTTGGTCAGACATTGTCACCGAAGTGTGCTGTTAATTAAGAAGAATGAGAAGAAGAACCGTGGCCAGAAACATCTAGACACCCCGAGCAGTGAGTGTCACCGTCTGCTCGGGGGGGGATTTACTTGTTTGTTTACTGTAAACTCCCCCCCCCCCCCAGGCTGTGACACACAGGCGCAGGCTGGCTGGCCGGCTGTGGGATCGATGCTAATGTAAATCTGAGGAGATGACAGTCGGAGGGGGAGACCCGGGGCTTCGGAGGGGCTGAGTTGTGGACGAGGGGGATGCTATCGACCGTCTCACTCCGACCACTGCGCGTGCGGTGCCAGACACGACGCTGTCCTGTGGACGCGTGAGATGTTCCACGCTAGACCACCATGGTAGGGAAGTTATGAGAGAGAGGCATCAGGAACACGGAGCAGCTGTACCATCCAGAGAAATTTTGTGCCGACATTCTGCAGGTTGGTCTCGGTAGTGGGCGTGGTCTCGGCAGAGATGCTCGCCGACATGGAGGGAACCGGAGGAGAAAGGGAGGAGATGGACGCTGCGCTACATCTGGCCATGTAACATATTTGACGGGGGGAAGGGACGTTTAAATCGTCCAGAATGAGGAAGTAGGGTGTGTAAGAGCTGTCAATCATGCCAAAAGGCTCCTCCCAATGTATCTTCTGTGTGTAGTTCCTTATCTCCATCATACTACCTCAGAAATCACACATTATTAAATCAGACTTATTACTGTAAATCCTGAAATTCCCCATGGGCTCAGTGCTGTACAGCACCGAGTAAACATGGCCTTTACCTGCATACTTTCACAGGAAATTCTCAAGAAAAAAAAAAAAAACCTTTTGTAGCCCTTTATTGAGCTTTTTATCGGCCAATCATTTCGCACATTTATAAATTAAACGTGTGTGTTGGGGGGGATGGGCAAGGGGTCTGTTCCATAGCCAGTCCTCCTTCATGCTCTGACGCTTGCCTGATGCTGTTCGGGCGTAAGGTGACCGTCCGTCAGTGGTGTCGGGAAGATTGCATCTTTCTGCTGGAGCTCTCTGGCCATGACGTGGCTATCTCCGCCGGCTCAATAGCTCCCGGTGCTGAAGTGGTTGTGAGAGTGTGCTTCGTGACTGCGCCGGGCCGCCATTGTCTAGGGGTCGAGGGCTTGCGAGGTGTTTGATTACTCACACCTCCCCTATGGGGCCGGCGGCGTGGAAAACTACTGGATCTGGCGGCATATGATAAATGAAGTGCTGCTCTGCAGATTCATTTTGTGTCTGATTTAGGATGGTGTCATTTTTATTAAGAGAACCAAGGTGAGTGATTAAGAGACACCAGCACCCTACGTAATATTAATTTTCATTGAAAATCCTCAGCCATGTCGTTGGGGACCGTGATCACTCGTTATTAAAGAAGTGCACTGCTCTGTGCAGGTAGTCTGGAAGAAGTGAGTGCTCTCAGCATGCAATGTTTTTTTTTTTTTTTAGATCAAACTCATGAACTGTGGTTGCAATTTTGTTTTTTACTGAAAATATTTTTCCATATTTTCTAAGGCTTTAGCGATTATGGACGTTTACATGCATTAGCTGTATTGATCAGACTGGCACCAGTTCGTGCTGAATTGTTGTGATGCCAGTGATGCACGCTGCCCCCTTATGGTGAAGAGCTGAACATTCGAGGTCTTATTCCTGATGACTTTTTATTTACAGGGTGGGCCATTTATATGTATACACCTTAACAATCCAACACAATGGGCAGCACATTGAACACATTTCATAAGTGGTCAGAAACTTGTAAATAACTCATGAAAGAATAATGTTATGTTAAAACCAAGCACACCATTGTTTTTCTTGTGAAATTACCAATAAATGCTATGTCACATGACCCTCTTCCTATTGAAAAAACAAAAGTTGGATCCAAGATGTCCGACTTAAAAATGGCCACTATGGTCACCACCCATCTTGAAAAGTTTGCCCCCTCACATATACTAATGTGCCACAAACAGGATGTTAATATCACCAACCATTCCCATTTTATTAAGGTGTATCCATATAAATGGCCCACCCTGTATTTTCTGTATGTTTGCTTGTTATTGGGTTTGCCCTGTTGTATGGTGTGTGTGTGTATATGTGTATATATATATATATGATTAATATAAAAATGTGATGCAGATGTATAACGTGTGTGCAGGAGAACACAGAGCACAGTGCAGGAGCCGCTCAGGAGGCAGGGCTCCTCAGCCGGCCGAGCCCCCCAGCCCCTCTCAGCTCAGGCCATTAAGCACATCTGGGTCCGCACGGCCCTTTTCGAGAAGGTCCTGGACAAGATTGTGCAGTACGTAGTCGACAACTGCAGGTGGGTCAGAACTACAACAGTCCCCATTCCCATAAATTCTTCAGACAAACAAGCAAAAAACAAAACCACTACCACTGTGTGCAGTTGTGTCCCTTTGTACTTAATGTTTTATCTTCAGAGATTCGATATTACTCAGACTGTAGAGGCACTTAGTTCCCCGTAATTGCGGAGATAAAAGCTGAAACGGTCTTTCATGTGTAATGTGACTGAGACGCCGTTCCCCTGTGTTTGGCCTAATTGTGTGGCCTTTTCGTGTTTATGCTGCTGTGTGTGCCATTCGCTGACGTTATTGCTCTCTGCTCTATTTTTTCAGTAAGTACTATGAAAAGGAGGCGCTAATGCACGACCCGGTGTTCGGTCCGATCCTTGCCGCCCTCCTGGGTGAGTCCATAAACCGAAAGGCTTGTCGATAACATTTTATCAATATGGCTTATGAAAATTGCCTCGAGCAGCCAAATGTTAACTGTGCATAACCATGAACTTTAAATACTTTCCAATTCCATGGCAGTCAATAATAATTGATATTCATTTTATTTATGTTGACGCAGATTTTTGCCAAAAGCTATTGACAAATTTTTCGTATGCATTTCAAAAAAATATATTTTATATTTAAAATAAAAGTATTTTAATGTGCTGTAGTTATATTATATTTATTATATTTCCCCTCAACGCTCAGTCGGACCTTGTGCCCTGGAGTATACAAAACTGAAGACATCCGATCATTTTTGGACGGACCCTTCAGCCAACGAGCTTGTCCAGCGGCACCGCATGCATGGGGCTCACAGAGGACAGGAGTCTTCCCCTGGCCGCAGGCCTGCTCTTGGAGTGAGTAGTGTCTACTGATATCTAGTAATCGTCATGTGAGTCTGTTGTCTGTGATGTCACAGAGGCGCCACTTCGGATTTATTGTGAATATCGTCACACTTGCACTCAGTTTCTTGAAAGTGACATATTTGTAAGTTGATTAGTGATGATGGAGTCGTGCTCATGCAGAAACGGGAGTACGTATCAGTAAAAACGTTCTAACCCTCGCCCTGTTGCCGTTCGTCTGCTTAGATTCGGAAGAGGCAGTCCAGCGGCAGCATGTCCGAGGACAAGTTTGCAGCGTCGGCGCGGGAGTACGTCGAGTCTCTGCACCAGAACTCACGCGTCCACCTCCTTTACGGCAAAAACAACGTGCTGGTCCAACCGGTGAGTGTGTGTGAGTCATAGACACCCACTCAGGTCTTCAGCCAGTGAATTCACTACAGAGGCCACTGCATATAGTACTGCAATAACATGCTGTTTATTACGTACGTTATTTTTATTTTCCACCTCGGGGTCGGTGTGTTTGATGGGGCCACAAACCGATCACAGCTCCGTCGATCTGATCTCCTGACCCACTCTGAGGGTTAAAGGTCGCGGGAAACTCGGGGAGCCACCGATCGATCTGCCTCCGAGTCGCTTTTCAATCGACGGCCCTGCATCAAACGCCGGTCCGGAAATCGGTTTATACAGCGCAGCCCCAGGCGCAGCGGAGGCAGAGTTATGGTGAAATGTCATTTGTTATGAATGAGCAGCATTAGGCTGGGTGCAGGTGTGAAAATGAGAGGACTACTCCATCCCCGCCCCCTCTGGCTGGTGATGGGTGTGCACACGGGGCATGCTGACTCTGGCACGCTGTTGTGTAGATCGATAGTGTAATGACCCAAAGCCCAGCTGGGAGAGGGGAGATTTAACTCTAATTGGATTTCTGTGCGAAAGTTGGAAGCTTTTTTTCTTTCTTTATGCATTGTTCACCTTCTATCCCTCGCTCTCTCACATCCGGTGCAGTTTGAAAATGTTTCCATGGCGTATGTTATTATGGAAAAATAAGAATACAGCCTTTCAACAAATGTGAATTTTCATTAGTTTAAATTATGCAATTAAAAATATAAGTGTGTGGTCATCTCTAACCATGCAACAAATTATTTTAAAATGATTGTCACATCAGTTCATTATTTTTTGATTAATGAAATAGGCAGCCTGATTTGAACATGTTTTTCAGATATACATTTAATTATATCACCTTTATAGCAAATGTTTCTCTTTTGTCCTGTAACATCTGATACATGATAAACAAATATTTTTCATATAAATTTGATTTTTTCTAATAATAATTGTGTGTTGGCTCTTCCTGCCGGTAGAAGAAAGACATGGAGGTTCTACGGGGGTACCTGTCCTTACACCAGGCAGCAGAGAACCTCACGCTGAAATGGACGCCCAACCAGCTGATCAACGGCACGCTCGGAGACTGTGACCTGGAGAAGAGGTGAGGTGGCCCTGTCTGGCCCTGCGGTCCCCTCGCTGTCCCTTACTCCCTTTCTCACGACCCCGTCCGCCTCTCTTCTCTGCTTCTTCACAGTATATACTGGGACTACGCTTTGACTGTGCCTTTACGACAGATCGTGTGCATTCACTGTCACCAGCGGCGTGAGTTCACCCCCCGTTCGCACACACACACCCCTCCCCTTCCATCCACGCTTCCTTCTCGCTCGCACTGCACACACCGGCTCGCTCAGTCGGCTCAGACCTTAACGATTTTTCACTTTGTTCAGCGATGGGAATGAATAGAGCCTAAAGATAGAGTTTCATTCTTCAATACTCCTCCCCGTTCCCGGGCTGAAGATTTATCAAGTGCCATGCGGCAGGGGAGGGGAGGAAGAGCAGGATCAGTCAGTGACTGTGATTTAACCACTAATTTCCTCACAACAGTCATTACATATCTGCTGTTCGCCCGTGGTGGCCCAAGAGGTCAGATCAGTTCACAGATCACTTCAAACACAACTGGAACCCAGTGCCGTCAGTCTCCATAGTTACTCCAGGAATAACGTGTAGTTACGGAATTGCAACCCAGAGTTTTCAGTATGTTTTATCGCAGTGCGATTACAGCAAAAACTTAAAAAATATATATTTATACTCTACTGCGAATTCCTTACAGTAAGTAAGGCATGGAAATTGTGGCTTTGTACTGAATCGCCGCCCTCTGCCCTCTCGCAGCCGACTGCGGTGGAACTCTGGTGCTGGTGAGTCAGGACGGCATCCAGCGGCCGCCCCTGCACTTCCCGCCCGGAGGTCACCTGCTAGCCTTCCTGTCCTGCCTGGAGAGCGGCCTCCTGCCCAGAGGTCAGCTGGAGCCTCCGCTCTGGTCACAGAGGGGCAAGGTGAGGGCCAGTTTGCTTCGATCCGTCCTGCTGGTTCTCATTCACAGCTGGAAAACAACTGGATTTTCTGATGCAATCCATGGCGCTTTAACTGTTTACTTAATTTGTGGATGCTGGTTATTGGTGATACATCCGTCAATCTGATCCACATAAATTCTGGTTCTCCATGCTCATCAAATTCTCTCACCAAGCATAAGGCATGTGCGAGTATTCTTTTACATTTACACCTTTACAGGTAATCACACATGTGGAACGGGTACTTTACACATGTGAGGTTATGTAGTGAGCAAAGTAAAATGTTTCATGATCAAAGCAGAGAACAGGAAGATGCTATGATGACTCTCAACTCTCAACTAGACAATGGGGACCTGCTTTTTTGGGGGGACCTGATCATCTCATGATGATGAAAATGGTGAGCAGGGCAGACGCGAGAATCTGTTTCAGGATTAGATTCTTTGAAATGGCCACCGTCATAGTCTCTGTGTGTCCTTCTGAAAGTAGCACCAATATACATTCAGTATAGCTTTCCCATGTCTCATATCTGTGGTTCAGTCTAGGATCAGTTTAGACATCTTTAGAATAGTAGTCCAGAGTCCACAACAGCCATCTCGATGGCTTAATTATCTCTGGTTTGGCAGACCTCCATCTTCTGGACTCCCCCATGTCCCCCTGGCTCCTCATGGCTGTGCCTGTGTGCCCTTGCTGCAGGGTAAAGTCTTCCCGAAGCTGAGGAAGAGGAACAGCACCGTAAGGATAATGGACCCCGATGGTGAAGGGGAGGAGCAGGTCGCTGCCGACTACGTGTTCCGGATCGTTTACCCTGGACACCACCACGAATACAGTGAGTGACCGCCATCTGCCATGGCCCCGCCCATCCCTGGTCCTCCCTGTCTCAGAAGCTCAGCAACTGTTGCCGCTTTCTTTCTGTCAGAGTGCAGTGCTGCATTCCCATGAGGATCATAATTTAGCAGGTGTTGAGGAGGCTTATGGGTTGGATCTACACATGATGTAAAAGGCTTTAGAAAATCAGTGGCCCATTGTGTGTGTGTGTGTGTGTGTGTGTGTGTGTGTGTGTGTGAGTGTGCAGTGGTTTACTGTGGAGGTTTATAAACTGTGTTCTCTTATTGCCCGAGCAGTCACTATTAACTACCACCACACCACGGGCAGTTGTGCGCCCTCGCTGGACGACGATGAGGAGGAGGAAGATAGACTTCACGCAATGATCTCAATGATCTGCTCGCGGAACCTCACAGACCCTAATGTCATGAAAGGTTTTTATCACCAGCAACCCTTCCCCTCTCCTACCCGCCCTCCCTCCATCCCTCCACTTCTCTCCTGGACCCCAGGGCTCCCAGCTCAACAGTGCAGGCCCACTGGTGTAGGTGGGAGAAGGTGACAGAGGGTTAGTCAGACCTCACTGTAGCGGTGCTCGTGGCTCATTAGTGGCTTTTGTCGGTGTCACCATCAAGCGAAATGCACGTGTTCCCGACTGGGCCTGGGTGCACGTCTCCATGGTGACGTCTGCACCAGGAAAAAAAGGTTAGGTCAAGCGACAGGCCTGTGTGTGTGGTGCGTTTGTTTCACCGCTCAGGGGCTTCCCTGTGTCACCGTCTGCCAGCTTGACCTTTACATTTTTATTAATGAACTCTTTCCGGTGCCATCTTAAGTTAAATTTGCAGACTGGTAGATTAAGGTGGTTTTGGATGGGCTCAACACCAGCATTACCTCTCACATCCATATCCCATGAGTCACTTCCTGCCTATCGTCACACTTTCCAGCTCTCTGTCCCCACAGCAGCCCCCACCCCACCCAATCATCACACTTTGTACCAGTCATCCACAGTGCCACACGGTCTAACATCATGACAAAGCGCCGGACTGAGCGCCGTTCTCTGCTTCACTCACCATCGTAACCAAACTGCTGCCCTCTGCTGGTGAAAAGATTGTGCTACTAACAGGGAAGTTGAATTCACTGGGCCCTCCAGGCCCCCTAAACTATGGGGTATATACCTAAATACAATACAACTTGAATGATATACCACCTGAAATAATATATGTGGGAAATATATATTTAAATTCAGTTCAATTCAAATTCATATTATACAAGTTATTATACTGTATGTAAAGGACACTTACAAAACATGTTTTTTACGTGTTGCTATAAAGGCCAGAACGGCATTTTTGTGTAAAAAATCGAGTAGTGCGATCAGGCATGTAGGAAGCCTATGTTTAGTCACCTCAAAACAATCACCTCAACACAACTCTAAAAACCATCCGGACACCCCTCAAAAAGAGGGGTTGGTAATTACAAGTATTCGGCAGGCCTGTGAGTAACATTACCACATGATTAAACATGCTGTTATTTCGCTGTTAAATTAAATGAATAAAGAAAATCAACAAGTTATTAATCCAAGAAAATGAATGTATTTATGAATCGGAATTGTGGGGGGATGGGGGGGGATCTGTTATATTAGCTGAATACTGAATTCATTGCCACAAATGTATTCTGTGACCATACATGAAAATTAGTGTATGAAGAATACATATAAAATACATTTTTGACATGCACTATTTGTTTGTTTTCACTCTGGCAGGTTAATATTTCAGTTTTTATTTAGCAAAATTAACATGAACATGAATAAAAGGGATATTAATTATTGTAGACTGTCATCCACATCTGAACGCAACCTTGCTAGTGGGCACGTCACAGTTCACTCCTGTGGGTGTTATGATAAAAAATATATCTAGACTGATTTATCTTATACACATTTGAGTGTGCAAAGCATTTAAAAAAATGTTTTAGTTAAGGAATAGACAGTCCGAAAAAAGAGCAGTGGGGTTCTGGTTCTCCTCACCTCTCTCTGCACTGTTGGGATTGGGCTCTGGTGCTGAAGGAATGCTCTGGTTTTTCTTTTTCCTTTGCACTCTTTTGATTTAGTCTATTGGAAACTTTTTTTTTTTTTTTTTTTTTTTTACGAATTCCACGTCATTTTATTTCACTGCAACATGCTTGACTACATTGCATGTGAAATTTGCACCTATATTCTTTTATTATTATTTTCTGAGGGAATGTGCTCTTTGCTTATTTGTCAGATATCTGTTTCCCCGGTTTGGTTGAGTTTCCCTTCTGTGTTCTTTCTGCAATGCTGTTCACTGTAATTCTTCAGTAACTCCAGCCACCTTTCATTATGACTGTTAGGTCCTGTGGGGTTCTGGCGTAGTAGAGACATGGATCATTCTGTGAAATGCGTTGCTCATTTGACATTAGTCAAGCCAAAGTACCAATAGCAAAAAAGAAATAAATTTACATAAATGCAACCAAAAAAAATGTCACCACATACCACCTTCTTTTTTTATTTTTTTATGACTATTAAAGGAAAACTATTATTTATAACAGGTCATCAGCTCCAACCGGAAGAATTAAGGTGAAGAGCATTTGTTTTTAATGTAAATGTATTATTTTACCAATTATTTTGGATTACAGGAATATTCCTACATTTTGCTGTAATTTTTTTCTCCCCTTTTTTATTTCCTTTTTTTAATCTGTCATGTTGTGGTCTTTTGCATCCAGCATGAACTGAGCTGTCACCTCGTGTCCCCTCTCTCCTCTCCCAGCTGTCGGTGCTTCTTTGTGGCTCTTTCCACAGTCATTACAGGTCTAACAGCATGGCATGTCCGCATTACCAGTGCATCTTTCGTTGAATTCGAATTGAAATGGCATGCGTCTTATAAACCTATTAACCCCATTTCCTTTTAAGCTTGTTTTTTTTGCGGTTTAAAAGAAACCTGTTTCACTGCTAGCACAAAAAAAAAGGATAAAAACAATTCATAAAAATGTTTCAAACAGTCCTCTATTCATCTGTACAGTACCTTAATTGATGTCATGGTTGAGCTGAGAGGCCTAAATGCTTTTTTACTGGAGTTGTGTTAACATTGTGCTCAGCAGATCATTTAAATCCTCTCATGTGGTGTGGTCAGAACAGCAGAAAAGCAGCTCGCTGGGATTCCTTCCGAACCCGAGTCTGTTCGTTCACCAAGTCCCTTCTTTCTCTGTCTCACTTCAGACCACGGGGACATGATGGAAATGCAGGGTTTAGGATCCAGCCCGTTGTCATGGCAGCAGGGAGAGAGCACCAGTCACGTGTCATCTTGCCTGTCCTGCTCCATCGGGGGGAGCAACGCCTCCTTCGAGCTTCCCGCCGGCTGCACCTGCATGCACGAGCGGTGAGGAGGAGTGTGAATGAACGAACGAACGAATAAATGAATGAATGAATCGTCCTTTGATGTCTGAACACACATGTTAGGGTCTCAGGCCTGATCCAGCAAGACTCACACTGCTTTCTGTTGCTGTTCTTCGTTGTTCTGTGTCTAGAATCCCTCTGAAGATGCTGTGCCAGAACATGAAGAGGCAAATCGTCTCCAGAGCTTTTTACGGCTGTATGTTTTTCACGCATAAATACACGCACTTATAATGCACAAGTAATGTAATGTGTTTATTATGAATATCATCGTGTGGCGTGGTCTCGAGTGCTGGTCTTGTTTACACCGCTCCTCCTGTCCCCAGGGCTGGCGTATTGTCGTCACCTGTCCACCGTAAGGACGCACCTCTCGGCGCTAGTCAACCACAACATCGTCCCCCCCGACAGACCCTGCGAGGCGTCCGGGGGTCTGAGCAAAGACGTGTGGAGCAAGTACCAGAAGGACTGCAAGGTGCGAGGGGGGTCCAGGTCGGTGGCAGGACACCGCAGCAGGTCACCGCAGCACTCAGCACTTTCTCCTCTCGCCCTGCGCAGAACTACAAGGAGCTGGAGCTGCTGCGGCTGGTGTACTACGGAGGGGTGGAGCACGAGATACGGAAGGAGGTGTGGCCTTTTCTGCTGGGCCACTACAAGTTTGGTATGGGGAAGAAGGAGATGACACAGGTAAACGTTAACCGAACGCGGTTCGCGCTCACACCGCAAGGGGTGGAGATGACGCAGGCGCTGTCCCCCCCCAGATCGACGAGAAGATCGCTGCCAGGTACCAGCAGGTGATGCAGGAGTGGAAGGCCTGCGAAGTCATCGTGAAGCAGAGGGAGAAGGAGATGCAGTCGGCCATTTTTGCCAAACTGTCCTCAGGAAGTAGCATCGACAGCCACGTCCTGCGGCTCATTCACAGAGACTCCACCCTCAGCAACGAGGTGAGAAGGGCGCGGCGCCGTCACCCGCCCCACGCAATCCCACCTCACGCCATGCTGCAGTTTCTCATTCAAACCCGCGTATTTTACTATAACCGCCCCCCCCCCCAGGTGTTTATGTCAGTGGATGAGCCAGATGCCGGAGGGCAGGACACTCCAGGAGGGAGTGACAACACGCCAATCCTGACCACCGTAGTGCCCCCCGCCGCCCTGGCCCCGGACGAGAGGCCGCTGGTGGAGTTCGACTCCCCGGACTCGGGCCTGCCCTCGTCCCGTAACTACTCTGTAGCCTCTGCCCACTCACAGATCCTGTCCAGCATCGACGACGGCCAGAGCATGGAGGACGAGACTGGCGAGGAGCCGCGGCCCCGTGGCGTGCAGGGGGGTCAGGGGTGGCAGGACTCGCTGTGCGAGGACAAGCTGTGCAGTCAGCTGGACAGTCTGGCCACCAGCAGCGAGGGCGCCCGACCCTCTCTCTCCTCCTACACCGTACGCGTTTCCGTAAAAAAAAGTTCCTCGCATCACACCTGTTCAACTCAGGTACGTTGCAGCTCATCTGACATGAATTATGCCGCGCAGATCGAGCTGCTGGACACCGTGGCGCTGAACTTGCACCGGATCGACAAGGACGTCCAGCGCTGTGATCGCAACTATTACTACTTCACCACCAGCAACCTGGAGAAGCTGCGCAACATCATGTGCAGGCAAGCGTCACAGCGACACAGCGACAGAGCCGCTGCACTGCCTTGTTAACCTGCCTGCGGCCTCTGCATTTACAGTTACGTGTGGGAGCACCTGGAGATGGGTTACGTTCAGGGCATGTGCGACCTGCTGGCACCCCTCCTTGTCATCTTGGACGATGGTGAGGCTGATCACTCCAAACCTTGCCGTTGATCAACCATTAATCATCTCAACAGAATTTCAACGTTTAAGGACGACGTTGTGGTTAATCGTTCCCCCCGCACTGTGATCTCCAGTGCCCCCTGCTGGATCGTTTTCAGAAACAGATGAAACGTGCCTCTCAAGGTTCAAACTGCGCCAAACTGCCACTACAGAAATAAACACAAACCCTGACCAGGGCTGTAAATGTGACCTAAGGTCAAGGTGAATATCAGCTGATACCAGTAGATGCCATCAGTCATGTGTAGCTTAATTACAGCTTAAAAGACGTTAATTGAATAGGTGATTCAAAACCTGGTAGTATACGTTAGGAAGGCTGCTTCTGGAGAAGACGGGAGTGTGTTTCTGTGCTCCTTTTCGTGTTTGGTGAAACATTGGCGCTGTTTCCTTGGAGAAGACTGGGTCCTTGTGTCCCCTCCAGCCTAAAAAACATCCCTTTCTTTCCTCCAGAGGGCTTGGCCTACAGCTGTTTCACCCAGCTGATGAAGAGGATGAGTCTGAACTTCCCTAACGGTGGAGCGATGGACACACACTTTGCCAACATGAGGTCCTTGATTCAGGTGACTGTTTTGTCCCCTCTCTTTTATCCATTTAAATGGATCTGTATGTCAGTGTCACTAAGGACTCGTCACACCACAAAGCCAGGATTAGCTGCGGTAGGAACATTACTGTCACGGAGCAGTAATTATACAGTTTATACTGTCAATATACTGTGAAAGAAAAAAAACACAGTTAACTAAAAGATTTTGCAAAGACTAACACGTAAAACAGACTGCTGCACACTGGCAGCCATCTGGAATATCGTATAGTCATGCCTGGAAATGTATTTCCCGTTTAGATCCTCGACTCGGAACTCTTTGAGCTGATGCACCAGAATGGCGATTACACTCACTTCTACTTCTGCTACCGGTGGTTCCTGCTGGACTTCAAAAGAGGTGAGGCACCATACGCCTTATATGAAAAATATGAAAATCATTCGCAAAAACTTCAGATTCAATATTACATCAAAGGTCAAGAGAAACGATTTAAAGAGAAATGCACCATGTTCTCGTGTATTCTGGAAATGGTCTTTAGAGCCTTTAGATTTCACTATGACTTACATGGTACTTTATCAACGTAATCTGAATTCTGCAGAGGGAAATGTGCAAACAAGGCACCGATATCTTATCAAAATACTGTTTATAGCCTGTAATAAAGCCATTAAATAAATGTTGAAAATATCAATAAAGTGAAAATAATAAACAAATGGGACTAAATTGGACTAATGGAAACGTGTCTGGGGAAGATTTTGTAGCAAATCAGCCGAAATAATGTAGATGCAAACCTCAACTATCACAATGTGTATCACAATGACAATCACTTAATTTTATTGAACACAAGCAGAAGTAGAATTCATGGTCTCTCAGCTGTGATTTTTCTTTACTGATTCATAATTCATTTCCACGAATGAAAGTCATGAACAGTGGCATTAACTTGGCATTGTTGCCCGTACCAGAGCTGCTGTATGAAGACGTGTTTGCGGTGTGGGAGGTGGTCTGGGTGGCTCCCCGCATCTCCTCTCGCCATTTTGTGCTCTTCATTGCCCTGGCGCTGGTTGAGGTGTACAGGGAAATCATCAGAGACAACAACATGGACTTCACCGACATCATCAAGTTCTTCAACGGTGAGAACCGTCTGCACCTCTATTTAATTTGAATTCTCAATTCTTCGGCTGCTCAGTACGAATGTGTGCTTAAGTCCCACCCCCTCACGGCAATGTGTGTGTATGTGTGTTTATTTCCGTCCCTGCCAGAGATGGCAGAGCGCCACGATGTGCAGCAGATCCTCCAGATGGCCCGGGAGCTGGTGCACAAGGTGCAGACCCTCATAGAGAACAAGTGATCCCAGCGAGGAAGAGGAGGCTGGGACGAGGAGCGATAGATCACCACAATGCCTCTGTCCCAAAAAAAAACAACAACAAAAAAAAAAAACTCACACACAACCTCCACCTGCCTTGCCTTGCCCCTCCCCCGGGCACCATCTCCAGAGCCGACGCCCAGTCTCGGCCGGGGTGGGGCAGGGGACATGGAGGACTGGCCCGCAGGATTGGTCCTTGCCTGATCCAATCTTGGTCATCTTTTGCCTGTCACAGAATGCCGTTGTTTCAGACCTTTGGGTAGTCTGCATGCTTGTGATGTTTGATCACACTGTGACTGACGTTTAAAGCTGTACACACCTCCAGCACGCACACACACACACACACACACACACACACACACACACACTCCATAGCTGTCAGGTGTTTTGGATCCCTGCAGCTTTCAGAGTTCTTACAAGCCACTATATTTTTGGTCCCTTCCTGAAAACAAAAGTATTCGACGCCTGTCCGTGATTCCGCAAACGGCATTTACCTGAGCACAGTTTTGTAGTCATTAGCCACAAGAAAAAGACCATGAAGTTTGAAAAATCGATATTATAATCCAGACATCACACCACCTTGCAGTAGAAGTAAGGAACTCCGTTAAGCCACGAAGACAACAAGACCATCTATAAGCGACCAAAAGACTGTGCCAACACAACCACCTTTTCATAGTATTTGTATACAGACCAACTTCACGGACATTTTTCTTCCCGGTACCTTCTTATGCCGCCCCAACATGCCTTCAATTCTGTTCTCAAACGCAAGAAATACTAGTTGCACTTTGACACAGCTGCCTGGTCTGCGCCAATGACTCTCCCCTTCCTGCACAAGAGGGGCGGAGGTGGCAGTCCGAGGCACTCGGCTTCCTTCAGAGCGGCCTCCTTCCAGCTCTCCCGACGGTGGGTGGAAGCGGAAGGGCGGAGAGGCACCAGGAGCCTGGATTTTCTTTACAGATTCCATAAATGGAGCGTAACGAGATGGTGCTGGTGGTCTGGGTGGGTTTCTGGGTTTCCATTCGTGTTGCTGCCCCAAAACGTGACCATAGAGACCATTTCGGACCTTTTTCTTTTCGCATATTCACTTTAATCCGGAATGCCGCGTCTTGAAAGACCTGCATCTGTGATTTTACTTACCTAATGTCTTCCCAGCACCCTGAAGACCTCGGCACGGTACGATCCTTCAGGGCGACAGACCCTTAAGTTTCAGTGACAGTTCACATTAGGGAAGTAAGGTGGTCCTCATGCTTCACTCCCCCAGTGCCACCTCACCGCTTCAGTCATACCACGAGGGATAATAACACGTACCAAAGCCTCCAAGACATCCCTCCTCCCGCTCGCGCATGTGCAATTTCAAACCCAACGTCCTGAGACTGTTGATTAGATGTGTAAAATACGTTCACGATCCTTCTTTCTACTGTGAAAGGGTTTATTTCAGAGGTTTTCCATGTCTGCCACTCGACTGTAAATACACAGAGAGAAGCCCAGGATTTCTAACGAGGACTGAGAGGACCGCTGTATTTTAAACAATATTTTTTACTTTTGTTTTTAGAGACGTGCTTCTAAGAACCCTGTAGAACTGGAGATCTGTACAATTTGAATGTGGGGAACCTTTGTTACGTGTTGACTGTTATGTGTTCTTTATTAATGTTGTGCACTGGATGACCATCATTTAAAAGCTCTATTTTGCTCGGAACGCCAACATTTGAATGAAGATGTATTGTACGGGATAGATCATTTATCTTGAATGTAATGTATTAAAAACAGACTGCTCCTTATTATTATTAAAATCTTTTTTCAATGGTTACACTGTGCCTTGGCCTTCAAGTTCATTCCGGAAACTGATCAGCATAGTTCATCAGCTTTTATACATTTTATTTATGGAACAAAATATTCTAAACAAGTCTTCCACATAATTTACAATACACTACAGATTAGGATGCATATAGTGCATCAAGATATGAGACGGTTGTTGGTCAGGTGACCATTATAAAACACTGGTTAAACCATCATAATTTATGGTAATCAAAGACAACCTAAAGCAAATCAGTCATAGTTCATGAATTTCTCAGCTACTTACTTCTCTCCAGAAGTAAGTAGGTCATCTGACTGAACACACCCAGGTCCTGGAGTAACGCGGAACAGGAACGGCGATGAAAAGATATGGGGAGGGGAAAAAAAAAACAAAAACACTTTTCCTCTTATGTAGGGTCTCTCCCCACATAAAACACTTCACATTTTATTTGCAGCATTGATGTTAGATACAGGATTGGCGCTTCACTGGTGGCACTGATTGCAAGGAAATGGCAATTTTGGAAAATAAATAATCATTTTGGGGAATAAAAAGAAAAAAAAAAAAACATTGCATGATTAATATTCAATCCATCCTGGCATCTTTGGGCAGGGTAAATGATGCCAATGCATGATTGGTATTGTCTAATACAAATCAGGAACATAATATAACAATTTATTATTTCAGAATGAAGGGGGAAGTCTGACTTGGCTGCCCTCACCGCTGCGAACATTTTAGTTCTCTATACAAAAAAAAATATTACAACAAGAATGACAACATTATGAATGTTGGTTACAAAATGCTGTTTATCTTCAGAGTTAACCGCTCCGATTCGCTCTCGTATGTTAGTACCCATGGATTTGCACAATACTAAGTCATGGAAAAATATTTAAAAAAGAAAAAACATTAAAATAGATTATGAATCTTCAAAAGCAAACATCTGTCCATAAATACATCTTCTGCAACTGCAAACTTATTTTCTTGACAGAAATCACAGAATAAGCAACCAGAGGGGGGAGAAAATAAAGAGAAAAGAATAAAACTGCAAGAGTTCAGATGAGTATGGTGAGGAGAGAGAAAAATCAAATAAACAGCAATAACATTCTGAGGCCACAACTCTTACAGTACAACATCAAAGGCCAATCGAGTTCATTATTAAGTGGTACAGGCCACTACAGCGGCCTGGATGTCTGTCTGTCCATCTCTGCCTGTCGGTAGGAATGTGTGTGTATGTGTGCGTGTGTAGGTGTGTGTGTTAAAATGTAAGCAGGCGTCTCAACATGAGCACAATATGATGAAGTTGACCTGGGGTCCCGATGCTTTAGATCCAGTTCTGGCCTGAAAGAAAACACACCAACAACTCTGTTAAACTCCATGCTGGTCATTAATACAATGCAATATGAGTGCTGGTTGGACAATGACAACTATGATTAAAAGCAGAAAATACTTCTTTCTGGCGGTCGGGGGGCCCTCTTCCTTGTCCTAACTGGGACTGGGTTTTTCTGGAGACCTCTGGAGCTGCGGTGAGACAGGAGGAGACGAGTGAGAGACCAGATTGGACATGGATATATACTTGATGTAAGAGTAATTTCAGTAACTATAACTGGACATGAGCAGGACACCAGCAGGGATTTCAGCGCTTGATCACCTTGGTCCAGGTTGCAGCCAAACTGAACAGACTGTCCACTGACCCATCGGACCCTGGGCATGATTTTGTTTCAGGACTTATTTGACTCCCTCACCCAACCCTCGACTCGGCAATGACAAAAAAAAAAAAAAAAAAAAAAAAAGTTCCAACGCTCCTTTCATTTAAAAAAATCCCAGTTGAAACAATCACTTTGTTCATTGGTCGCTAGGGGGCAGCATGCCACCATCCACTGAGTAGAACTGGCCAGTTGCTTGCTGACGTCAAAAACAAGGCCTAGAAGCATTCCCCAACATGAAAATAAGGGAGGCCAAATCTCAACACAAGCAGCTTCCGAGTCGGCACTCCGACAGTTAAAAAAATAAAAATAAATAAATAATAATAATAATAATTAAGGCCCAGACCTATACTGTCAGGAACGATTGACTAACAGAACTATAAACATGAATAGAACAACAGGCGGAATCGCTACCATACCTGTGATTGTTCTTTTAGAAAATCAGGTAGCTGAAATTCACCTTTAAAGACCTGGAAAAACAAAGTACTGGTTTTAGAAGTCAATACAAGTAAATGTAGACTTGCTAAATAAAGCCTAGCGTCACCTAGATCAATAAACGGCAACTAAAAAGTGACTCTCTTGCAGGTATTCGCTGTGCATGTCAACTTTCTCCTGATAATAAGTTCACTGTTAAATCCTCCACAGGGTCCCCGACAGCCATGCTGGAAATCTCAGACACAACATTTCATTTTTTCCTCCTCTCCTCCCCGTCTCGGTGCACAGTGCCAGTTTTCCTACTGCCCGCCAGCGCGTGAGAGACTGGGGTGGACGGAGCCCGGGTGAAGGGAAGCGGGACAGCGGCAGGTCACTGTTTACACGGGAGCCGAGCGTTTGGGGAGTTGTGAAGGAGGCGAGGACGACTCAATCTCCAATTAGGACGAGGAGAACTGATCTCATTTCCTGGCTCTCTCTACTAGTGGGATGGAAAACTGGAGCAAGGAATTTCAGGGGGACACATTTTGTTGTGTCTCCTTGTGTTGTGCTACAGTGTTTCACAATGGCATTCAACCCACTGAGAAAAAGCGAGGGACATGGTAAGGTGTGGAAGCCCAGGGAAGTGTCAGGTTTGCTGACATGGAGGCCAGACCACAACACACGCAAAAAAAAAAAAAAAAAAAAATTATTCAGGAAACAACCAATTTACGAGTTTATTTCAGCAGAACAATCCAGATACCGTGTAGCAACCAAAGCCTATTGACACAAAACAAAGTATGCACATGAAAATCCAATCCGCCTCGTCTCGGCGCTCCAAAAATGACAAATGGTGCATTTTAGGAGTCACGGGTTTGTGTTCCTATAGCACGGTTGAAAACACCAGGTTCAGGCACATGGTCAACACAATCACACCTGTGTGATGCCCACGAGGAGTTAATGAAAGTTGTAAATAAATAAATAAATAAATATTTAACAGACTGTTATTTTCTGTGTTTGTTTGCATATGCATTGTAATTATGATATGTTAACATTTCAGCTCAGTCCTCTACAAGCACCACACCCGCTTTAGATAACGAACTAATATCTTATGCATTTTATATTAACATTTATGGTGTCCACTACTACAGTGTGTTAAAATGCATAGATAATACATTTCAAATGAAACTTTAAATATTTTGAAAGTACTACAGCATCACAATATATGATGATATAATCGTATTGTGTTTATCATGATGCACATCATATTGTTGTGGTCTTTGGTAATACCCATCTTAATGCTCATGTATGCGTAGGCAGTCTGAACAAAAAGCGTGAAAGGTGGTTTTTGGCTGGTGGACTGTTGGGGTGGTGGGGCAGGGATGGAGATTTGGCGAATTATCTGTCATGACTTCAAAACCCGAATGACTCCAAAGCCCCTGATGTCCTGGGTGCCATGCAGTGTTGTCACGTATGACCTCTTTTTGACATGATAAAGACGAGACGTAAATGCTGGTCATGTGACTATACAGGGAGTGCAGAATTATTAGGCAAATTAGTATTTTGTCCACATCATCCTCTTCATGCATGTTGTCTTACTCCAAGCTGTATAGGCTCGAAAGCCTACTACCAATTAAGCATATTAGGTGATGTGCATCTCTGTAATGAGAAGGGGTGTGAAGGGGTGTGGTCTAACCCTATATCAGGTGTGCATAATTATTAGGCAACTTCCTTTCCTTTGGCAAAATGGGCCAAAAGAAGGACTTGACAGGCTCAGAAAAGTCAAAAATAGAGAGATCTTGCAGAGGGATGCAGCACTCTTAAACTTGCAAAGCTTCTGAAGCGTGATCATTGAACAATCAAGCGTTTCATTCAAAATAGTCAACAGGGTCGCAAGAAGCGTGTGGAAAAACCAAGGCGCAAAATAACTGCCCATGAACTGAGAAAAGTCAAGCGTGCAGCTGCCAAGATGCCACTTGCCACCAGTTTGGCCATATTTCAGAGCTGCAACATCACTGGAGTGCCCTAAAGCACAAGGTGTGCAATACTCAGAGACATGGCCAAGGTAAGAAAGGCTGAAAGACGACCACCACTGAACAAGACACACAAGCTGAAACGTCAAGACTGGGCCAAGAAATATCTCAAGACTGATTTTTCTAAGGTTTATGGACTGATGAAATGAGAGTGAGTCTTGATGGGCCAGATGGATGGGCCCGTGGCTGGATTGGTAAAGGGCAGAGAGCTCCAGTCCGACGAGGTGGAGGTGGAGTACTCGTTTGGGCTGGTATCATCAAAGATGAGCTTGTGGGGCCTTTTCGGGATGAGGATGGAGTCAAGCTCAACTCTCAGTCCTACTGCCAGTTTCTGGAAGACACCTTCAAGCAGTGGTACAGGAAGAAGTCTGCATCCTTCAAGAAAAACATGATTTTCATGCAGGACAATGCTCCATCACATGCGTCCAAGTACTCCACAGCATGGCTGGCAAGAAAGGGTATAAAAGAAGAAAAACTAATGACATGGCCTCCTTGTTCACCTGATCTGAACCCCATTGAGAACCTGTGGTCCATCATCAAATGTGAGATTTACAAGGAGGGAAGACAGTACACCTCTCTGAACAGTGTCTGGGAGGCTGTGGTTGCTGCTGCACGCAATGTTGATGGTGAACAGATCAAAACACTGACAGAATCCATGGATGGCAGGCTTTTGAGTGTCCTTGCAAAGAAAGGTGGCTATATTGGTCGCTGATTTGTTTTTGTTTTGTGTTTGAATGTCAGAAATGTATATTTGTGAATGTGGAGATGTTATATTGGTTTCACTGGTAAAAATAAATAATTGAAATGGGTATATATTTGTTTTTTGTTAAGTTGCCTAATAATTACACACAGTAATAGTCACCTGCACACACAGATATCCCCCTAAAATAGCTAAAAATAAAAACAAACTAAAAACTACTTCCAAAAACATTCAGCTTTGATATTAATGAGTTTTTTGGGTTTCATTAAGAACATGGTTGTTCAATAATAAAATTATTCCTCAAAAATACAACTTGCCTTATAATTCTGCACTCCCTGTAATGAAATATATCATGTAATACAGTTGATTAGCAGCAAGACTAAATATGGTCTACAAAATAAAAACTATTCTAAACATTCTCTTAATTTTTGTTGAAAATTAGATGAGACATTGGCTGGGGGAAAATGACAACTTTGGACACTTTCTCTACAATGAAGTGGAAAGAATGTGTTTTAATTATTAAATGTGTTGGAAAGAAAGTGTTTTTGTCTGTTCTACTAGGTACTTGTACTACATTGCCAGGGTTAAATAGAATAGCAATACTACAAATTACTGTATAAAATACTGTACAAAATACAACTTTCATTGACAAACAAGTCTAAAATAGTCATGGATAATTCATGACTAAAATGCTCAGACCTTTCTACAACTGAAACTTGACTAGACTAAAATGAGTCCAGACATGACAGACTAGTAAAGACTAAAACAGCTGGAAGCAAAGACTAGACTACAAAAGACAGGCCACTACAGTGCCATGTCGGAACGACGCCTTTGTTGTGCAACATGACACTGTCCTCCTTTTCAAAGGACAGCTACATGCAACATTTGGTCAGGGCTAAAGCTCATGAGAGCTGGAGAAAGGCCTTGGGATGCAGCCAGACTCCCCTGCTCCCATGTTAGAGACCTTGTGAAGACCGGCCAGCTCCTGGCTCTAGCCTCGCATCCACCCCCTCCCCCTCCCAGTCCAAATGAATCCAGAAGACCGCATCCAGACCCCACGCCAAACTAGAAATGATCACAGCGAAGGCCTTCCAGCTACTATCAGTCACCCACGCACTCACAAAAGGAACAAATCTCAATAAACAGAAGAAGAAGAAGAATGTGTGGAGCGTTGGCTGGAATGCAGTGAAATTGTCCCCTCTGCTGACCTCGTGCCACACTGAGGTCATTTGAGGGAGCAAAAACAAAAATTCGAATAATCTGTGCTGAACGAAAGAGAGCAGTGAGGGAGGGAGAGCCGGGTAGAACCCTGGGAGGCTTGGTCAGCCTGGCTAACAGCACGTTTCAGGGCGAAGAGGCTCAGTGTGGGGCTCGCAGCAGTCGCCGAACGCCCCGCGGTCGGCTTGAAAGGACGCGCCGGGGCCACGCCCTTCCTGTCAAACTCCACGGCCTCAACGTGCCTCAGAGCACGGACCCCTGGGAGCTGGAGGAAGCAGTTCACCTCCTGAACGCATATGGAAAAGTTGACCGCATGCGCTGGTGGGCGGGGCTACATCTGGCAACTGAAAATACAGGCAGAGATTCCATAAGGTCAAATGAATTATTAATAATAATAATTATTAGATGATTAGTGGCACCGAGGGTCTAACTCCTGACTGCTCTAATCACTGAGTACTTACATTATTAATAATGATTAAGATACTAGATCACCTGTTCACATAAATCAATAAAGATCCCATTTTTGTGATTGTAATAAACCTGGGTGGGAGAAAGATGCGAGTGAGGGTCTCTGCTCGTGCCACCGGTGTTCGTAAATCAACACCTCCTGTTCCACTGTTGACCTCAGGATGACCTTAATGAAGTGAACTGACCCTTGCACGCTCACAGAGTCCACCAGCTTTCACGATGCCTCACTCGAGCCCAAAACCACAGGCAGAGTCATAGCAGCCAATTAATTGTCAAAATTATACAGAATTTGCTCAGATTGTCATGGACCCCTGGTGTGACTGGAGTCACGTTAAAGAATGAAGATGGTTTGGATAAACAGCTTTATTTGTTGTTTTAATACTACAGTTTAATTAAGATAAACAAACCGCATATGCTAATGATGACAATATTCCATTCCCAGGAGCTCCAGCTCGAGGCGTTATTTCCGCCCAAGATTATATTGATCTTAATATCAATTTCGCGATGGGACCAGCGGAGCTGCAATGCCACTTAACAGACATTGATTGTGGTTTTGGAGGGAGATCAAGACCGCTCATTTACAAAAAAAACTATACATAAACAAAAGGAGCGGACAGACCATTCATTACGACCAGACAGACATGCAAACACACTTAACACAAATGATCTGTGTGCCGAGAGGGTTTAACTTCCACTCTAATCCATTTCAAGCACGCTTGAGCAACCTTCACGAAGCATCTGATTAGGTGTCCTCTGAACAACACCGGTGGACATTTTTTTTAATGATCAGCAAATCCCATAAAGCTTGGCATCTGGTATTAAATAGGACCCCCAAATTCCATTTACACAGGAAAAATAATCTTCCAATGACTTATTCAAATGTATAACCCTTATAAACTATTAATAACAATGATGCCTGCACTCAATGGAAAAAAAAACCCACTAATTACACACGGTACTCTACATCCGCTGTTTATTCTGCAATAGAAAACATTCAAACAGAGCTCATTTGGCCTTTGCATGTCACGAAAAGGGAAGTGTGGGTAAATATTTGATGCAGAGTCTGAAAACTAAAGCCAAGCACATCTCCAGCTGGTTTAAGGCTGTAGCCGGATGGAAAACGGGGTTGCCCCGCCCATCCCGGCCGCCTTCTATCTTTGATCCATTTTCTGGCACAGCTGAGGGGACTACGACCTGAATTCAACAGAGCTACTTCATCAAGGGCCATTGGGAGTCCACGGGAACTGACGGAAACTTCAGCCCCAGGGGCCAGAGATAAGGGGGATAACAGGTAAAAGTTCAACCCCATTGCAGTTGTGTGCAGGAAGACACACGTTTGCGTCACGAATACGATAATCATGACTAAAGAAAATCTCCTAAAAAGTAAATTAACGATGGACAATTTTTGTGTAACTAAATTTGAGGTAATTGTAAAAAAACTTTTTTTCCTAATCTAATCCTTATTTACACCTTTTAGTACAATAAAGGTAATAAAGATATATCAGAAACAAATTTTTACCTTTTAATTGTGCAATTTTAATACTTGACCTTCCTGTACGCTGAAAAATGATTTAATTGAAGGCCATTAAAATAAATAAAAAGCTGAAAGTTTAGCCAGAAATAATGTCACAAAGTGGCTATTTTTCGGCATTGCAGGAAATAATTACATTTCTCACTTACCCGCCTGGGTGCAAATGAGAAAAAGACTGATAAAAGAGAAGGGGGAGGAGGAGGAAAAGGAAAAATGAAAACGGCGAGCCACAGCAGCTGGAAAAAGCATCAAGCGTCTGCACTCGGCTTGCTTGCCTGCTTCCACACACTTGGGGAAAGCATCCGCCGCTCGGCAGCAGCACCATTTTTCTTTTTGCATGGCAAGTCTCGCAGTTAGGTCTTGTTACCAGGGCAACCTTCGTCTAAGACGGCCGTTAAATAGCACATGACTGCCGGCCTGTTTTCACCACTGCTCGCCAAGCTCGGCACAGGCGACGAGTGAGATGCATGACAAGCCCAGAAAAGACAAAAAAAAAAAAAAAAACACACACACACACACACATACATATATATATATATATATTATAAGCTACCAATGCATTGAATTTGGGTGAACACCCCCCCATCATCACTACTCCTTGTGAACACATCTCTGAGACCGGCAGGAGATTTTTTACCCCCCAAACCAATTCCTTATTGCAGTGGGAGGAGGACGCACGGACCGTTTTATGAATAAGCAACGCAGCTGCATTTGATCCGAGCAAAGCACAATAACCGCACACAGATGTGCAGCGACTCTCGCACTGCGCCAGAACTTAGTCGTCAGCGGGATCTCGCCATTGTGTTGTCGAGACAAAAGGAGAACAATACGCAGCCAAACATAGAACCGGAACAGAGTCCTCAAACAATCTCGGCCCTCTGTTCTTCATAATGAGCGACGGCGTTATTGTGAAAACGTGATTGTTAATGTAGTGAACTGCTGGGGGTACAACTTGTACACCATAAATTTAAATACATATTTATACAAATACATTTCCTGTTTCTTGTTAATAATGCATATTTTTAGCATCACAAGACAGACAAGAAAGGACAAACCCAATTACACTAGCGCTGGAAATGTGACATCACAACCCATGTGAAGAGGTAAGAGGAGAAGCCTGAGGCCAGTGACCTGACCTGGTGCGTCGTGCACTGGCAGATGAGGAAGGAAACAGGGAATAATGGTGGGAATAATGACGTAAAACTCCGCCTCCTTGGTTCTCACCAGCCCCTTAAACGTGTCTGACTGAAAGTTTACAGCAGGAGGCCTATTCAATTACCACAAAAAAAAAAAAAAAAAAAAGTTGCAGCTCCATGCGGCTTGTGTCCACATCTCAAGTAGATCAGAAATGCCTTCCAGACGAGTCTGCAGACTGCAGAAGGGCCATCGTCTTCCAAACATCACGTCTCAGTCTAACATATGGAAAAATTGTTGTGCCGCACCACACAGGCGGATGTCGGACTGCGTGAGGAGAGAGCAAATTCCTGTCAGGACTGCAGGAACGGGTGCAGCGTGGCTTTCATTAGGAGACGCGTTGCATCAGAGCCACTTTCCCAGCAGGCACCACCCAGCTCCCTTTAAGAAGACTGCACACAGCTTAGTCTTATGAAACCATGCACAGCCTTGGGCCGAATCAAGAATTCAGCAAACAAAGAAAAAAATAATTGTGAAATTAATCAAATGACTATTTAAAGTCTTGTCACCATCCCATAATTCTGGGACTTCCTGTTGGTGACACTTTCTTCCCTAAGAGCGAGAGGTGAAGACACACGTTCCGCATCGGGAAGTAGCTTGTTCTGCGCCGTTCACGCTGGGGTGAAGGGCAGAGCCACCTTGCGTGCCAGCAGATCTCCTCCCTTTTATCAGGCCGCCATCAGAAGCCAATCGATAATGGCTTGTGATAGATGCAATATGTGAGGGATTGACTGCCCGTCTAATCCACTTTTACAGCAGGCTCAGCATCGGTTATACATCGGCCTGCAGAGCACATTTTGAATCACGGACTAATCAATAGACCAATAAAGAACGATGACGACATTTGAACAGAGATTAAGAGGCACGTTGCAGTTCATCTGGTTGTGGTTCGTGCGGCCTCAGATCAGCCAACGTGCCCTTTATTAAAAGAAACGGTTTTAATGGAGAGGAAGCTATTCCCGCACGTACAAGCCGCTCTTCAGGGACGGTGCTCAGTGCGCTGGACAACACCGTAAAACACTACTTTGTGGGCAGACTCAAATTTCCAGCACTCACGTTGCTTTTAAACCTGCTCCCGTGAGAGGAAGGAAAATGAAACGGAATGAGGAGGAGGAAAGGGGAGAAAAAAAAAAAAAAAAAAAAAAAGTGTGAAATAAAATGCTTGTGAGGCGCAAAGTGATTTTGGCTGAAAACCTTAAAAGACCTTGTATTAGCAGAAGGCAAAAAGGTGTCAGATGAACATCCACCCTAGAGAACCCCATTTCACACAATAAGGCGCAATTAAGCTGGTATTTCACAGACTGGTGGGTTATGGGTCCTCCTGGACCCAAGTGCATTTGGATTGAGAAATTAGAAGATAATTCTTAAATGTCAACTGTGGGAATCATGCCATCGGACACTGAATTATATACACGAGCGGCGCTCTTATTATAGAAACATGCTTTATGCTGTAATGGAGCAAAGGTTAAAAGGACACATGGCAAGGGTCATCACAGGCAAAGGCCAATCGGTCAATGGGCTTTTTAATATGCATGCCGCATATTGTTTTACTTTCAGGATATTTGGTTATCAGTGTCAGCGCATGACTGGCGCCGAAAATGCATTAAATGATTTTGGGGTCATCGGTCATTCTTGGACAGGCTTTAGGGACAAGCACTACTCACCCGCCGAGTGTTGTCCAGGACCCTGGGGTCGGGCCTTCCATAGTTGGGGGGGTTGGCGTGTGGGTCGTAGCCCAGCCTAGAGAGCATGGGAGCGATGACGGACATGTCCCTCAGCACGTCGGCAGGGATCTTGCCCACCCACTTGGATAAGGCCTCCACGTTGACAGGCTTGATGACCTGGTCTGTGGATCTCTCCACCCTGAAACGACAAGAGGGGGGTACCACAAGTTACGCAGACAGGCGAAAGATTAGCGTCGATTTAGCTCTCTGCACCGTAGGCAGCTAATTGAGCGCGATTGGATGGGGGCGATACAATTAGCGATGGCCCCCGGGCCGACATCCACTTTAAGGCGCTCAGTAAATGGTCTGCAATGAATGGCCTTTCACTCTCTGAGATCATTTCCCCTGTCGCCACGCATTAGATTTCACGGCCCACGCTACAATCAGATTTGATTAAGATATTACGACACTTGTGAAAGGGGCTACTCTCTCGGTGACTCAATAGCCCCTTTAGACACACTCGCCGCTGAGTAAGATGATTAGCTTGCTGTGTATGAAGTGTACCCAAATACCTGAAAAAAAATGTTAAATAAAAACACATTAAAAGGCTTTTCACAAACAGAATTAAGTTTCCATGTAAGGCAGATGAAAAATTTAACGTAAGATTACTTTGGAGACATTTTTTTTTTTTTTTTTTTTTTTTTTTAAAATGCAGCACGTGTGCCGATTCAGGATTTTAAACATTCACAACTTCAACCACTATAATGTTCCATATGAGGTCAACATTAATTCTCAAAAGGGTCCTGCAAAACCTCTGTGCATAGCCCATGATTGAAACTGCAACTATAAAAAAAATGAAAATGAAGTGACACAAGATATTGGTCAGTAAATGTATGGAATCATAAAAAATAAAAATCACATCTCCACATTCAAGTTCTCATTCAAAGCCGCAAGGATCATGAAGGGCGCGAACGGGCCTGAGGCCGCACGCAGTGCCATACGGAGGCTTATTAAAAATACAATGGGCAACGTGTCAGAGGCGCGGTAAATATTTTATAGGAGCCTGATGAAATATTCAGTAAGATGGGGTTGGGCCAATGGACTGCAGCGTCTGTTTACTGCGACAACGGGGCGGCCAGTTGGTTGTGAAACCGTATTAAATGTTGGCAATATTTGCACCTAGAGGAAATTAAAAGTCAGCGAGACCTTGCTGTGGTGACCAGCCGGCCATGGTGCAGCCACCTTTAAAGACTGTGAAGAGAACAAGGTCAGTGTTAACTGGACAGAGTTGCAAATAATTCTGGTGGAAACTTGTAAATAGTAACACCAGATTAGGCAAACCATGTCCTGTTTACCACCTTACAGAGGGGAGAATTACATTTACATTTAAGGCATTTGGCAGACGCCCTTATCCAGAGCGACTTACAACTTGCTTTCAAGTTACCATCGATGACGTTACGGTTCATTAGGACCCCAACTATGAATACAATCTTTATTACAATCTTTTTATTACAATAATCCGTACAATAAGAAAATTACAAGTTCATCTAAATATTCTTTAAAGAGGAAGGTCTTGAGCTGCCATGTGAAAGTGTTCAGTGACTGAGCTGTTCTGACCTCGAGGGGAAGTTCATTCCACCACCGAGGGGCCAAGACGGAGAAGAGTCTAGATGAGAGTCTTCCTTTTACCTTCAGAGATGGAGGGACCAGGCGAGCAGTACTGGAGGCTCGGAGTATACGAGGTGCAGTGCGAGGTGTAATAAGGGCTGTGAGGTAGGATGGTGCTACTCCATGTTTAGCTTTGTAGGCCAGCATCAGTATTTTGAACCTGATGCATGCAGCTACTGGGAGCCAGTGGAGGGAACGTAGCAGAGGGGCGGTGTGGGAGAATTTAGGAAGGTTGAAGATCAGTCGTGCTGCTGCATTTTGTTGTAGAGGTCGGATGGTACATAGAGGTAAGACCAGCTAGAAGGGAGTTGCAGTAGTCCAGTCGTGAGATTACTAAGGACTCTTAATTATATATAAAAATGTGAATTGGAACATGTGCAGTGGAGGCCCAAGCCAGCAGAGAGCAACTTTCTCTCGCAGTGCATGGAGTCCCCAGGTCTGACCAGCATGTGCAAAGAATAAACCACGCAAACGGGATTTGAAATGGGGGGAGGAGAAGAGGGGGAAAAAAAAAAAAAACAATTTCAGCTGACTCATGCTGTCCTCCATCTCTGCCACATGGCTTTATTTAAATAATTAAATAAAAAAAATAAGCAGCGTGAGTGGCAGTGAAACAGGCAATATTCGTATATGTTGGAGCCTCCAGAATAGTCGATGTGAATTTATATGTAAAAAATGCATTATTATCTATATATCTTATCTAGATTTTTTTTTTTTTTTTTTGCTCTGTTAAAAAAAAAAAAAAACTAAATTGCATAATGGTTTACAATAAGCAATTACACATGTTCCATAATTAAGAGCTATATTACAAGATAAAGGCACCAGTGACTGCAGTCAAAAGTCACAGTGTCAAAAATGGTTCCACATATAAGAAACTCACGGTTGCTAAGCAACTTCATTCAGCCAGCAGTTTGGTGACGTGATGTAGTGGCTGTAAACAACGTAATGAGGTGTAGTGACATTTGAAGAGATGACGATATGGCCATTGTGACGATACTGGGAGGATCGGGAGATCTTACGAAGTTCACAACGTATCTAATATAGTTATTAAACGCTCTTAGGCCATTTCATCCTGCTGTGGCACCAACCCTTGCCCAACACACATCCCGAGCAGCGGAGAGTGATTTCTCATCTCTTTTTCATGAGGAACCATATTCCTGGCAGGGGTGTGCAGGAGCTTTTTAAGTGTCATTAGGAGGACCTTCTCCCCACCAGCCACTCCAAACAAAATACCCGTATATAAAAAAAAAAAAAAAAAAAAAAAAAAAAAAAAAAAAAAAAAACCCTCAGGTGCCACGGATGCATTTGCGCTGGAAACGTCCAGAGCTTTGCGTTTCATCGCCGAGGTCCCCCGTCAATTGCAGCAATACACTCTGATAATCCATTTAGAACAAAGCTGCATTCCTGCACCACTGTTGCTACTGCAAGATTAATGAAGGTGTGTGTGCGTGTGCGTGTTTTCGGGATAGAGACCGTTGTTTCTCCACTCTCCTTCTGTATGTGTGTGCACTGCTCTCAAAAATGTTAAAAAGGAGCGACTGGTGATCGCAAAACCAGGACGCCGACGCCATCGCCGGCCGGCACGCTTTACATTGAATCTGATGAGTTTCGCGCGTGAAGTGCCAACCAGATACGGTTCCGATCCTGTGAGCAACCGGCTTGTCGCCATTTGCTGTTGCCATGGCCGGTGAATGTGCCAGTCAGGCTTGCTATTAGGAGAGAGCATTTAAAGATGCGGCGGAGCCCACAGCACGAGCGCACGAATTGAAGGCGATTTGCGCGGCCGAATGTCCTTTTTTTTGTGTTGCTTGGAGTGAGTAGTCTTTTGTTGTCTCGTATCCTGTTCCCGCTGAATCATCAACCGTCTTGATCTGGTCCTCCTACGTCCCATATGTGCAGTGATGCACCAAATAAATTATAAACAGAAAGAATTTAATTAAAAAAAAATAATAAAAAAAAACCCAAACAAATAACGTTGAGAGCCTGAAATGGATTAAAGGAATAAATTCTGAGCCGTGACGGGTCATGGACATCCATCGTGACGGGAACGATTTATTTCACCACTGACTACAGGAGCGAGGGGTCCGGCCGTCCCCGCTGCTTCCATCACGTCGCTTCGCCCAGTCTCTCTCCTCCAACTCTCCACTTCAATTCCTACGGCGAGCAATCAACTACAGAATTAATCTAGGAATGGACAGGGATCCAGAGCTTCCTCTTGAAAGCATGAAGCGTAATGGCTTCTGTCGGTTTGGTCAATTATTCATGCAGGACAGTATTTTGGACAGTGAGGTGTAGTACTAAAGGGAGATTAAAAAAAAAACCTTTGCCACCCAGAGCTGACTAAGTAATGACGTGGTGCTTCTGGTACCATGTCCTGGAGATGGAGTTGATGCTGATGGCCAGCGTCTGTAGGTCCGTGCTGCTGTGAGTCAGGCTGAGGGCCTAAACAGATTTTAATGGACGACCGGCCCCTGCGGGATGCAGGCTGGGCCCGATGTTTACAATCACAACGTGGCTGGAAACCATTAGGGCCCTTTGGCCCCCCCTTTTCTAAAACCTTATCTTCTTTAAAACGAAGCAGGACTTCAGCTATTCCCTTCGAGGCCTCCGGAGCCCTCAGGCTAATGCATGGCGGCCCTGCTGATGGCGTATGTTGGAAGAAGACCTGGGTGGTTTCCGATGCAGAGAGGGGAGATAAATGCGAACAAACACCTCATAGAACCAGCCATTCCGGTGGCAGGACGCCACTAGAGGAGCTAGTGTGATCCCAGGTGAGAAAAATAAATAAAAAATCCGTTCTGAGGCACAGATGAAGGGCTGTTTCTGGAAAAAGAGTGTGAAAAGAAACTCTGATGCGATGTGGTATGCGCTTTGCTAGCATTTGTGAGCTTCCGGTTCACTTGGGTAAAAACAAACTAAAGCCAGTATGTTTCTTCATTGAAGCTTTAGAATTTCTGCAGCCTCAGCTTTAGTGCTTTATTCTAATATTGTGCTTATTGATGTAACAAAATATCTTCATTTGTAGACTTTCTATTCATGACTATCCACAGGAAACTGAATGATCGAAAATGCTAACAAACCGGCTCCGAAATTAAGACACCACTCTTTAGCCAAGTGACTACAGCACAAAGAACTGTGAATTGTGAAACTTGGCATCTTCTCTTGCTGACCACAGCCTCCGAATAAGGGGAAAGCAAAGACAGACAAAAAGAACAAGCCTCCAACAAGCAAGTATTAATTGGGAATGTCTTTTCTATCTGCTGCTATAGAAACGGTAAATATGCACCAAATGAGGGAGCCAAGAAGACAGCTGCAGTAAACAAAGATGGGATGGGATTGAGTGAGACAGGAAATATTTTATATATATTATTTATTTCCTGTTTGGCTTGCCATATATATATATATATGTGTGTGTGTGTGTGTGTGTGTGTGTGTGGCATATATATATAAAAATCAGCAATTAATAATCAAGAACGGAGCAAAGTGATCTGCTGCAACGCTTCCCCTTCAGATCTATCTGCATGCATGGACAATCCCCTGTTTACCCTGGGTGTAAAGAAATCAATGAACCCCATTCACTAAAATCCTAAAAAAATAAAATAAATCCGGGACGCCCAGCACAAGCTAGACATCAGTCAGGACAAGCTTCCCCCCCGACACTAACAAACGCGTCCAAGGGTTGCTTTTCAACGACTGGCAGCTCATTTTATTAACGCCAAAGTCATGCAATTCCTCATTTGCATGAGAACAGAGGAACGGTTTCAGGCCAGGCTTACATTTTCTTAACCTGGACAGACTGCTATTTTTCCACATGGCTCTGGCGCATTTGACATTTCAGTTATGTCATGCCCCAGCACATGAGCTTTTCCTGAATCTCAACTCATTCTGTTTTGTATGGATGAGACATCAAATTCTCAGGCACCATTTGCAGCGACGACCCCAATCCCCTCAGGCCATTTTGTTCCATCCCAGCGGCCAAAAAGGAGAGAAAGAAAAAAAAAAAAAAAAAAGGTTCTTGAGTACTTGACCCTGGTATGATAAAAGTTAGCATTTTTCTGAAACCTTTGCAAGTTTGAGTTAGGGTGTGTTATACACACACACACAACCCTAAGCCTTGCTATTACACCATGAGAATGACCACATACTATCCACCTGAATATCCAATTATAAAACATTGACTGTACCAAACATTTGTTCTTGAAGAGATGATGAAGCCTACATGAAAAATAATCTCCTTTGTTGCCACAAACCTCAACGGGTCCATTTACTTGAAATTTAAAACGCTTAAAAAAAAAAAGTCACCAAAAACAACTGCAGTACATAAATACACAGAGGGTTGGGGAGAACGGCATGAGGCGAAGGAGCAAAGCAGAAGACTTCTTTCAGACAGACACAGGATGTGGAGGTAGATCGGGGGATGCAAAGTAGACTTTTCATATTTCACATCTGCAGACAATTACCAGACGAGCACGAAATTCCTTCAGAGTCTCCAATGGTTCGAACACCACAAAACGCTGGAGTGTAGTGTTCATAAAAAGGTTTCCCCTTATCCATTCTATACAAAGTCCATGTTTTTAAAAGATGCATTTTAACACCAATACAGTTTAATTCATTTGGAACTGTTATCATGCTGGTAAAAACCAGTTCGAGCCTCAACTTGTCTTATCGCCAGAAGGAATGTGGCTGGAGCAACACGAGCCATTTTCCCACCGCCACCTCAGCATAGCCGCTGGCTAGTTTAACTGTGAAGGGCTGCGCCTGGGCCGCCTGCTTTAAAGCTTGCACCAGGAAACGACTTGACAGAAACCCGGGCTGTAAACACTCGGCTTCCCCGAGAACTTTTTCCAAAGTTGTTCTCCACGTAGGAGAGCCTGCAGGGGGTGCATAGCGGGCCGGCAAACAAACACACACACACAAAATCGCACACAGGACGCCGGTCTTTCCAACAGATAGACAACAGCGGCTATGGGAAGTCTCCTCACTTACTTGGAGAGTGACACGCCTCCGGCTTTCCCAATGAGCTCCTCGTGGTGCAAGACCGCCTCGTTCCAGGGAATGTTGAGGAATTTCAGCAGCGTCCGCATCCACTTCTCCGGATGCAGGACCAGCTGCTCGTAGTGCACCGGCAGGCACTTGTCTGCAACCTCCAGGCACTGAGTGTACATAGTTTCTATCGCCCGGTTCCACTTGGTGAGGCAGTCCCGGTAGCTGTTCAAGTCGAAGCCGGCAATGGTCACTTTACGGGAGATCATCGAGTGGACGGAGGCCCGGCCGTCGCGGATCATGAGGACGAATTTGGCCTGCGGGAAGATCTTGGCCAGGTAGGACAAGGACTTGAGAGCAAACGGGTCCTTGTTGCACAGGTACGCTGCCGGCTCCCCGTGCTTCACGATGATCTCCAGCAGAAAAGCCTGCATGGCCGAGTCCAGGACCTCGTCGGTGACGCCGGCCTCGTCCAGCCGCATCTTCTCCCGTCCCGAGCGGCTCCACATCTGCTTCATTGCCAGGATGCGGGGGATGACCCGGGTCTCCTCGCCGCAGCGGACCTCGGGGTGAGCGTCCAGCATGGCCCGCATGAGGGTGGTGCCGCTGCGCGGCACGCCGCCAATGAAGATGAGGGGCATGTCCTTGCTGTAGACAAACGGGCTGCTAAGGTTCTGGCCGGCGCGTAGCGGGGCATGGAGGCTCCCGAGCACCACCGGGTGGCCGCGCTCCTCGAAGCGGTGGTGACACTCCATGGCATGCCGGCCCAGGTAGAAGACTGTGACGGAGCTGATGACCAGGCAGGCCACCAGCAGGTTCTGCTTGAGCTTCCCAATCATCTCCGGAGCGGGCGCGGCAAGCGGGGGAGAAGGCCGCCGGGGGGAGAGAGAGAAGTAGCGAGGGGGCGCGCCGAGACGGTGGGTGGTGGTTGGGTGGAGGGGGTGGAGGGGAGGGGAAGGGGTGAGGGGAGCACCCGTCCTTCAGGGCTGGCCTTGATGGGACGAGTGACAGCTGGGGTCCGTGGTGCGCAACTCTCGCCAAGTCCACAGCTCCATGAGGCCTTCAAAAGAAAAAGAGAAGGAGTTACACAACAAACATTCCAAAAGAATATGACAAACGTTATAAGCATTATTATGGGTGTGTATTGGCAAGGATCTCACAATATAATTGTTTCGTGAAACGTATTGTATCACATTGCGACATTGTACAGTTCACTGAAAGTGTAAAAACCGAGCTGGTCGCGAACGCTGTAGTAGTGGAGGTTGTAGTCGCACGTTGATTCAGCACCAGCCAATGGACAACTTTTACAGCGTTTACCAGACGCCCTTATCCAGAGTGACTTACAATCAGTAGTTACAGGGACAGTCCCCCCCTGGAGACACTCAGGGTTAAGTGTCTCTTGTGTGTTACCCCTAAATTTTTATATATATGACATTTCATGTCCCCTGTCAATACAATTTTGCCATGTAAAACATTGTAATGTATTGCTGTACGGATATTTATTTTATTATTTATTAGTGCGGGCAAAGTCTCCGTGGTGCATAAATATAATGTCGCAAATATTTCCCGTGACACACATTTCTAAAATGCAACAGATATGACTAATCCAAGCTCCACAACGTGTCCTCTGCATTTAACCAATCCCCTCAGTGAGCCGCCATGAAAGGCACCAGTGACTGCACCTTGATCAAGGGGACCTCAGCGGCTTCAGGATTCGAACTTACAACCTTCTGATTAAGAGTCTTCTCCCTTACCGCGAAACAGGAGATTTCCTACCTCCGAAAATATTGCACGATACACAAAATACGACTCTGACGGAAAGGGCAGGAGAAAGATAAGATTTCCGAAACGAGACGCAAGAAGCTAATCCACATATGCGGTTTCTGCTTCTATTATTGACACTCGCGTGGATTTCAGCATTTGCTTGTCTCCGGCGCTTTCGGGTTTCTTTGAAGTGCTAAGTGTTTGCTCGGTTGGATCCTCTCCACCAGAGAACAAGATGTATTATAACCGCGGAGTCTTCAATTTTCTAGGAGCGGCCCAGTGTTTAAGGGCAGGCGGCGCACATTACAGGTCCACCGCGCCCGCTCTGGCGCGTTCTGCTGGTTTTGTACGGTGGATGTTCTCCCGCCTCAGACGAACACCAGAAAAGAAGGGGGGGGGGGGGGGGGGGGGGGGGTGGACCAAGAGGAGGGTGAGGAGACGGTGGCAGGTCACGCCACAGACGGGGGGCCTTCTGGCTCAGGCCCAGGCGGTGCCGCGGTCCCCCACCTCTCTCCTAAATAGAGGGGCCGTTTCCTTCTCCGGCTCTCGCGGAGAGACGTGGAGACGCTTTTAATGGCCACAGGCCAGAGGAATATTCCGCTACCAGGCACCGAAACACTTTTCGGTAGTTCAAAAAGTTAATGCAATACAAAAACCACGAATTTCACAGCGTTTCCAGTAAAAGCCACGGAAAAAGGCAGGAACTGTCACACTGACGTCTTAAGGAGCACATTTTAGACCCGACTGCATACGTCGTCTTGTGAGATGCTAAATTTCAAGCGCACCCCAGAAAAATGCGCCGACTCGGTGCTAAATACAAAACAGCGGACTAGTCCCGGATCAGGAAAAACACAAATAAAATTATAATACAACTCATGAACTCATCTGCCAATATGGTTTGTCTGGTACGAGGCCATTTTAGTTAGTTAACTACGACAATGCAAACAGAGAAAATAATGTTAGCCTTTTAGCTTGCCTGCTAATGCAACTGGAACAACATGAAAACATCTAGGCCGCATACATTTTCTAATTTCTTTAGAGAAGTCATGGTGCCAGGGCAGTGGACTCGTCTTTAACTGATTCAGAGACAGAAACAGTGCAAAAACAGGACCGAAAATGCACAAAGTGTTTTCCATCATGGTTTTTCTAGCAGCTAACATGCAAAGGTGGTAAATTGTCTTTTTTTTTTTTTTTAGGTCAGGCTGTAAAGTTGTCAAGTCAGCATCAATGAGACAGGGCTAATGCTATTATATAAAAGGTCATAAAGTTTTACATACATATACACACACACACACACATATATATATATATATATAAACTTAGATTTAAATCTACCCAATTCATTTCCTCTGAACTCAAAATTGGAGAAGTAACGCCTTAAATTCTGAAACTGTGGTCAAACGCAAGCCGCTTTCAACAACGGTGCACTGCACCAATTGTAGATCTTCAGCAGATAGAGCAAATCTTTCCAAAGATCTTACCAAAACCACACTGATGAGAAGATAGGCGACCGTGGGCTGGTTAAACGCAGATAATGTTTTGGCTTTTATGACGAACAATTAAAAATTACCGTCCTTAACCTACAAAAAATAAAACATGGCAATGCAGTTTTTCTGGAATAACAGCAGCACCATTGTAGGCTCCCTTTGACAGAAAAGTAATAATTATGGCCTTTGGTTGGTCATTTCATCTAAGTGGGTTATATGGCCATGCGCTCTTTCCTCAAATTTGGACAAGAGCAACAGGATGACGAACGGTCTCCTAAAAACAACAGGGACGAAAAAGAATGACTTGCATGTGGCCGACAGCAATGACGGTAAAGAAGAAACCGCTTGCTTTGTTCTAGTGCTGTATTAAAACGCAATACAGCAAAAACAAGCGCGTTCGCCTCGGATGTGTCATTAGCGTCCGCTCCACTTCGACGCCCAACTGAGAAAGCCACCAACATGTCGCCAAGTAGGTCACAACGTGCAGACGAATAACCCTTTCAAGGACAAAGTACCTCCGCTTTGCGTTCATTCTTCCATTCATTTCATTCGCAGAAGGAACCACCGGCATTTATTGACACGAGCAGCTGATTCTGCCGCCCCTGGAACAAGGCAGCATTGCCAAACGCAAGAAAACCGAATGGCCATTTTCACTTATAAGTTGATTGTAAATTTACACGTGACACGTTGATTTAGCGTTTTTAGCCAAGACCTGGGTTTTTCCCCAAAAGGCCTGTCTTATTGGACATTATGGCCCTTTATTGGCGCAGGCCTATTATAAGTAAAACGGACTGCGACCGAGTTGTTAGAGTTGAACGGGCCACTGCGCAGATTTAATTCAGAGACCGTCTGCTTCCTACAACAGGCAACGAGTCCCCCGCAGGGTCTTCCCACGTGTCTTCACACCTCCAGGTCCTGCCCGTCGACGCGACCGTGGAGCACGGGGGCAGGAGGACGGCGTAAAAAGCGGCGAGTCGGGCGAGCGAAGCGGCCAAAGACCGGGCCGATCTGGCCTCGGGCAGAAGGGATGAAGGCCTCCACCCGCGAGGTGCGCCGCCGAAACGCCGAGCCGCTGAAACCGAATTGCGAATGCGTTCGGGCTCTGCGCGGTTTCACATTTCACCTTAGTGAGGCTCAACTCAAGAACGTGTCGGTATTAAATTAATAGAGACTCCGCACTTCTGTTACAGATACCCTCCTCTGGATTGTTTTTTTTTTTTTGCCATTGATCCGTTTGGAAGGTCTCCACGGGCCAATGGTGAAACCAAACCACACCAACACTTAATAACAAGCAACTGACTGGCAGCGTGACATAAAATGGGAGGAACTTTACTTGCCACTTGGCCCTTATTTTGGGTTTCAAAATTCACCACAAGATCAGAATTCATATATGCCACGGTCGTGCCGCAAAAAGAGAGCTTTTGTTTTATGTTCTTCACTGATTGACAATACAGAAATAAAAGAGGTCCAATTTATAAACAGTATCTTCATTTATATGGTCAATTCTTGGTTTGAGGCTTCAGTGTTGGACATTTACAAAATCCTCGGGACACAATATTCCTGTATTTTCACACCAGACCCATCACATTCTGACAGAGAAGAGACAGAATGCCGGGAAAAAAAAATCTTATTAACAGCAGGAGGTCAGTAAAAGGATGTGGCATAAAAAAAAAAAAAAACTAATCAGATAAGAAAAAAAAAAATTGGATTGGACCCAATCAATTCTTCAATTAGTAATATTGTCTATTAATGAATAAAACTTCAGTCTGCTAAAAGTAAAGTGCGAGACGCTCTTTTGCCTCAAGGCTTCAGAAAATGGATGTTTTACATGCACTGCTGCCATAAAACACGGGAACAGAAGTAAGAAAAGAAGAATTCCCAACGGCCACCGCTTCCGGTCGGGAACGTTTGAACACTCAGGCCTCCAGCGCAACACGCTGCATCGTACGGCATCTCAGCGACTACAAACCAGGCACATAAAACCCTTGCGGCCCCGGCGACCCCATTAAATCGCCCCTTTGTCTCTCTCGGTCGCTAATCTGGAGGGATTACGCGACAGGCACGGAATATGGCCGAGACGGGGGGAATATTCCTCTGCCGGCCTGGACCAAAGCGGTGTGGCGGCATCTGACCTTTCGACCCCGCCCTTGGGAGCAAACGCATGGTAAAAAAAAAAAAGAGGCCACCCGCAACTACCCGATAGTGAGAGCGTTTTAGAGTCACGTTACCGTTTGTTGTTTTCGGTTTAAACGGTTCCCCACGCCGAGTTCCCGCACGCCGGCTCTGGACAGCCCTCGGGCGACGGCGGCCCCACTTCATTAGCATGCAGCCACGGTGCTCGAGTTGCATCTGCAATGACGAGGCGTCCCGCGCCTGAAACGCTCCAGTCGATCGCGGCCCTCTTTCCTCTCTCTCCGTCTGTCTTTCTTTTTAATACGTAAAAATACATAAACGCATCAAGATCAAGGAATTACGGCAGAGAGGCCGGACGCCGCTGGAAAATCCAGCGCGTGACTCATATTTACATAAGACCACATCCTCTTCGGAGGATCGCTCTACGCGCCTTTGATGGCTCCACTTCACGCGTTTGCTTTTTTTTTTTTTTTTTTTTTTTGCCACCGTGGGCTTAAAGTCCAGGTTTTTCCCCGGATCAACTCGCCCCAGTTCGGAGTAAACAAGCCTGCGCAGCGGCATGCGTTTAAAACAAGATAAATCAATGCCGGCCCGCCGTGCCGCACAAAGGGCATGTGGCAAAACCCCGAAGGCCGCGTGTTCGGTGCGAAAGAGCCCACGATTGCATAACTGTGACCGGGACAAAATTTTCATGAGCCGAATGACCGGACGCTCTGGGACAACGGCGACTTTGGGAATGCTAAAATAATAATACGAATGAACTGAGACGGACAACAGGCTATTTATTCCAGATGAAGGGCTGTTCTCATTCATGGCCAAAGCAGCCAGCAAACGTACATGTGGTACACTTTATTTTATTTCTTTGGTCGTTTCAACTCTTTAAAGTGAAATAATCTAACTTGCACTGTTCAAAGCAAAAAAAAAAAAAAAAAAAACCCACAAAAGTGCCTAAACAAACACCGACTATAAACCGGCCTCAAGTAAGCCAAGCCGCCAGGGGAGCATTCGGTGTAAACGGGAGGAACTTCATACGTCGACACACATGGAGGACTGGCTTGGGCGACCAGGCAGGTTGGGCTCAGGCTGGAGGAGTTCGGACAAAGATGCCCATCGCTGTGCAGGCATTAGGGCCGAATGCCCTATCCTCCACCAGCACTAGTTGCATTCGCACTACAAGTTTAAGACGATGCACATAAATATACGTTTAAAACACACAACCATACATACATACACACACACACACACACACACACATATATATATATATATTATACACACACATATATATATAATCGATGGCAAATAGGACATTTAATCATTTTGGCGTTTGCATGACCAGTGGTGGTTCTGGTCCGGGCTCCAGTCGTAGAGAAAACGTGGCCCGACTACATTTTAGACATATCTGGATTTTTTTTTTTTATCTTTTATTATTTTAGCCAGTGAGACGCACGCCATCCGTCTCCAACGCCTGGCGCACATTTCAGCTCCCCGCGGAGGGGAGGGAACCCGCATTTCGGTCGGCAACGGTACTCACGGATCTCGCGGCGGGGGTCACCTGGAGCTTCGGGCGGGGAGCGAGCCGCTGACTGGGGAGGAAGGGGAACGGCGAGCGTTTACATGACTACCGCCGTGCGCAACCGTGCCCCGCACGACGCGCCCGGTGCATGTGGGAACGGCTAACCGTTTAGCGAACTCTTCCGGTTACTCGAGAGCAGACGTCCGGACGCTCCATTTCTTCCCTTTTTTTTTTTTTTTCTTTATTTTTTTTTTTTGAGGAAGGGGAATTGTCGTGGGGTTTCTTGCGCCGAGAGACGCGACGCACAAGTCCGCCGCCGACTGCCGTCCTTACGAACGTACCACGGCAAGCGCGTCACCTCTTCTTACTCGTCCAGCGCCGGAGCCTTGAAAGTGGCGCGCCGATTGGACGAGACGTCGTAGCTCGGGTTTGTTTCAAGGACTCTCATTGGCTCTTCCTCGAGGGGGGGAGGCGTTACCTTGGACAGCATTCTTAAAGGGCCAGTACAGAGCACCGCGGTACCAGGCCCAACCACAACTGTTGTAAGGCAGAGTATAATTCAAATAATCGATTATTTTCTTTACTGCTCACATATATTGATGAATAGCTATAACTGACGAGACGAGGTAGGTGAATTAATTAAATGTATTAAATTATTAATGTATTTAATGGGTCCAAAAAGTGCTTAAAATATCAGTATAAACTGATTGGATTCTCTGAATTGGCACTGGTACAGTCATGAGGCTCACATTAAATGCTGGAATTAATGCTGAGTGACATCCTGGCCAGAAATCACATTTTTACTCTTTACTTAAAAGGTTCTGGGGAACACATTTAGTAATGTTTGATCCCTTTAGTTTTCACAATTTAATTTTGAAGTATACATTTCAAATAGTAAGCTTGCTTCATGGGTTCATTCACATAGAAATCTGTCTGATAAAGTTCCAGGCCAGAGACTGGCACAGTAACGTGCATTAGGATTTTAAATGTACACTACAGTCATGCCCAAAGGTTTTAAGAATGAGACAAATACTGTTTTTCACAAAGTTTGCTGCTTCCATTTTTATCATGGCAATTTGCATATACTCCAGAATGTTATGAGGAGGGATCAGATGAATTGCAAAGACCCTTTTAGCAATGAAAATGAACCAAACTAAATTTCCATTGCATTTCAGCCCTGCCACAAACGGACCTGCTGAGATCATTTCAGTGATCCTCTTGTAAACGCAGATGAGAGATTGAGGAGCACAAGGCTGGAGATCATTCTGCCATGCTGACTGAGTTAGAACAGCAGACTGGATGCATTAAAATGAGGGAGATTCTTGAAATTGTTGTTCATCCTCTGTTAACCATGGCTACCTGCAAGGAAACATGTGCAGCCATCATTGTGTTGCATAAAAAGGGCTTCACAGGCGAGGACATTGCTGCTACTAAGATTGCACCGAAATCAACCATCGATCGGTTGAGATTTCAAGGAGAGACGTTCAAGTGTTGTGATGAAGGCTTCAGGGCGCCCAAGAAAGTCCAGCAAGTGCCAGGACCATCTCCTAAAGATGATTTGACCATTCCTGTTTTGGGCTGCTTGTCATCCAAGGGAGTGGCCTCACTCACAATTTTGCCCAAGAGCACAGCCATGAATAAAGATTGGTACCAAATCATCCCCCGACAGCAACTTCTCCCAACCATCCAAGAACAGTTTGGTGAAGAACGATGCCTTTTCCAGCATGATGGAGCACCGCTCAATGAGGCCAAAGTGAAAACTAAATGGCTCGGGGAACAAACATTGAAATTTTGGGTCCATGGCCAGGAAACTTTAATCCAGTTGAGAGCTTGTGGTCAATCCTCAAGAGGCGCATGGACAAACGAAAACCAACAAATTCTGACAAACTCCAACCACCGATTATGATGGAATGGGACGCCATCAGTCAGGATTTGGCCCAGAAGTTGATTGACAGCACGTCAGGGCGAACTGCAGAGGTCTTGAAAAAAGGACCAACACTGCAAATATTGACTCTTTGCATAAACCTGATGTACTTGTCAGTAAAAGCCTTTAAAACTAACAAAATGCTTGTAATTATACTTCAATACACCACAGACACATCTGACAGCAAGATCTAAAAACAATCAATCAGCATTTGTGCCATTCTCAAAACGTCTGGCCACGACCGTACGTGAAAAGTACAGAATGTGGGAGGGGCCAGGATCAGGGGACAGGGTTTCACTCTGAAGACGACGGACTTTGTTCTCGCGTAAACGGATCGGCTCCTGTCTCCTGATGGAAATGTCTGCTGAACAGAGAGGCTCTCAAAAAAGAGGGCGCGAGAAGAAAAATGATGCTGTCATATAAAACCCCCACCACATTTCCACCAGACAGAGCAACCATTTTTGCCTTGTCTTCCTCTCCATGCTCAGTTCAAAAGACCTGTTAACAGATATTAGACTATACATAAAGTCATCGTCTGTCCAGTTCCCACGCATATGTGGGAATTGTGAACGTGAACATGCAGATGCAAGGAAGTCATTTCTGACATTATTCCCAGCAGACGTGATCCATTGAAAAGGTCTGAATAGCAGGTCGGACCTAAAATAGCAGCAGAAACAAAAGGTCCCCAGGGGTCTGCAGAAGGTGTGGGAATGGAAGGGTCGCTGGAGAATAGGTGGAAACCGGTGCCCGGCACCGTATGACACACTCCCAGCTGCTAGAGGATAGAACGCAGTTGTTCAGATCTCCTTTCCCTGCGGCGCACGGCAAAGGCGACGTTTGGAGAGGAGCTTATCGCTGTCGACACAGCAGCAACAGGTCGGACGAGAATTAGAGGGCCAGCTCCGGGCACTGTTTAAAAGGACGAGGCCGGTGGCCGCTTCTTCGGGCACAGTCACTCCACGACGGGAAATTGATTACTGTCAGCGCACATTTTGAAACTGCGCTTACTGGTGCTGAAGTGGGAAGGGACGTGCAACTCCCGAGGGGACGGAGCAGCTCGGAGCATTCACCCGCAACCAACAGAACGCACAGAGGGCAAGAAAATAGCTCCCTGGTGTGGTGTTCGGCCGATGCAACTCATTAATATTATTATTAGTTTAACCTGGGATTCCTTTCAACACCGTGCAAGGAATAAATGGACGAGGCAGATAATGTTGAATGCTGTTCATATACAGCTGGCACTCGAAAATCAAAAACCACGAGCTTTAAAATATTCTGAGCATGACAATGTATTCATTTTGCTGACATTTACGTGACATTTGGCAAAACTACACATCCTCGGAAGTACAGATACTTCTTGAAACTGGGTAAATAGCACAATTACTGTAAGAGCAAATTTTCATATTAAAATATTTTGCATTATGAGTTTGCAATTTAAAAAAAAAAGTTTTTTTTATATCAAAATTTGTATAATCTTTATGTTTAGCACCCTTCATGAGAGAAGCGAAGGAGGCCTGGGCCCTTAATGCATTTTATTTCTTTCTTTTACTTTCTTCCCGCTCGAGTGTTTAAGGACACCTTGTCCTACTCTCCGGTGGCTGGCGTCCTGCTTGCTTTTAATCAGACACAAAGCATCTGGGTTGATTTTGTAAAAGCCCTCAACCGCTGCCAGCAAAACCAGCAAGGGGGGGGGGGGCTAAAAACACACACACACACACACACTCCTGCGCAGCTCAGATAGCGTTTCCTCTTCAGAGTTGAGAGGAGGCTCAGTCAAATAGAGCCGGCTGAAGAGTCTCTGCTTAATCAAGCCTCTGTGCTGCCGGGGAAGTAAAGAAGGCGTACTTGAGGCGGTTTGAGGTTTATACCTGCTATGTGCCGCCGGTATCGAAACGAAAGTTAAATACCCTGTTAAATGCCAAATCCCCGGGAGACTGCAACACAAAAAGACCAAGATGGCGGCGCGCTAGGCCACGGGCGGCTTTTTTTGCAACGTGTAAAGGTGGCTACGACCATCAGAATCACGAACAAACACCTTTGCAATCGTCAGTCGAGCTCCTTCCCCCAAGCAGCCAACAATAAAAGGTCTGTTGAACTCAACAACAATACACTTCCAGCCTCAAGCGCCTTCTGACGTTCACGCAAACTGCTCATTTTACAGATGTTTGTCTTGTCTTGTTTGAAATATCCTGTTTACTTTACTTTACTTTACTTTGCAGACGCTTTTATCCAAAGCGACTTACAAGAGGAAGACACCAGCAATTCTTGAGTTTACAAAACTAAGAGCCTTGATAAGGCCTAACTTGTCAGAAAAAGAACATGCTCGAAAATTGTTAAGTGCTAGACAAAGAAAAAAACATTTACATATACAAATTCGTCTGAAATACTTTTTGAACAAGTGGGATTTCAACTGCTTCTTAAAGGTGGACGTATACTTGAACCAGTCCACTTTGAGGCGTCTTATATGTAGTTGCCCTTGTTTAGTGTACAGAAAGTTTGATAGGTTTTAAGTCTTTATAGGTATTTAAGTTTTAGTTTAAATTCAATATTTCTTTTGTGATTGCACTATGGGGGATATGTGTGAAACTGTATTTCATGACACTGTATAACGTGTGTATACTGTTGTACTGACAATAAATCTCTTCAATCTTGAATCTTGAATCTTCCAGTTATATGCCACACCACAGTCATCACGACCTCCAGTTGGTGCTTTTTTTGTGGGCCCTAGCGACAGTCACACACCTCTGTTTTACCCGGCTAATTGTGGTGAAATGGGCTCAGTGGGCTGCCAGCCTAAGATGATTTCCAGTGATCCTCTGCTTGGGAACGGTCCTATGGCAGATGGTTCGATGGGGATTGAACAATTCCATACACACAGCACGCTTATAAGAACACCGAACACTTAACATTAAACCTTCTGAAGTTTGTTCCAGCGCTTGATGCTAAGAGACACTTTTGTGTCATTTTCCAGAAAGCCGCCATCCATTTCATTTGAGGCAATTAGCAAGCAGTCGTTAGTCACAATCTTCGAGTCTGACTTTTTGTTGTTATGTTCTCATTGCTCCAACTCCTTGGGGAGCTAACTTATACATATGGGGCAGTGGTGGATGGGGCAGTGGTGGCCTAGCGGTTAAGGAAGTGACACCTCGGTGCCACTGAGCAATGCGCCATCACCCCACACACTGCTCCCCGGGCGCCTGTCATGGCTGCCCACTGCCCTCCAGGCGTGATGGTTAAAAGCAGAGGACACATTTCGTTGTGTCACCATGTGCTGTGCCGCAGTGTTTCACAATGAGAATCACTTCACTTTTCACTTTTCAGTCATTGATATGAATAAAGGCGTGGGTCATTTATACAATATAGAAATAAGTACACACAAGGAAAGGCTTGCATGACGAAGGGCAAAACCTGAGGATTAAATAAAGTCTGAGTCATTATTAATGCTGGAGAACCACCATGGAATTCGACAAATATCATCTGATAATTTCAAAGCAGTATCCACCCTTATTTAAAAGGAGAATTGTGAGAGTGCGTTACTAAAAGTACAGTAGATCTCTGTTGCATTTTGTGAATTGTTATTTTTTCCTTTGAGGCTTGTGCATCCTGGTAGTCACCATAAAATTTGCATTCTCTCTTTATCAGAGAGAGAGATGGCGTCACTCCATGCCTATTTCTTTTTATTCCAGGATGAACGGGAAACGGCAGCAGTCAATCCACGGCACGATGCCCCCGTTAACAAGAGGAAAAGAGCTGACAGCGCCTGGACATATTTAGCTTTAACTTAGACGGCTGTGTTAGATTTCGCCAAAGCTGCTGACGCGGTCCCTATCTCCATTACTCCAGAGCTTCTGTTGAATTGTGACCACCGTCCAGCCTGTCTGGCAGCGCGCAAGGAAGGGGATGTCTGAGGATGATGCATTATTCAGAGAGCTCGGTAACCGTATACACCTCGCGGAGTCAATATATATCTTAACTACCGCGGAGTGTAGCGCTGGCCGGCATTACGGGACTCGAGAGCCTGCTGGAGCCTCACGTTGGGTGCATGGTTTATCTGTAAACCAGCGGCTGCTGGCATGAAGGCCGGCTCTCGGGTGACCAGCTCGCTCAGCTCCACTGAGTTGTTCCTACCGCTTCACAGAACGCTTGTGTGCACCTCTGTCCTCCCGAGGTGTGGCTCCACGCCTTCGCCAGTGTTCCCTGGCATCATTGGGGCGGCCTGGAGGATATGGCAGGGAACAGATGCCTTTTGGTCACATTTACATTTACATTTGCGGCATTTATCAGAGGCCCTTATCCAGAGCGACTAACAATCAGTAGTTACAGGGACAGTCCCCCCCCTGGAGACAGGGTTAAGTGTCTTGCTCAGGGACACAATGGTAGTAAGTGGGGTTTGAACCTGGGTCTTCTGGTTCATAGGTGAGTGTGTTACCACTAGGCTACTACCACCCCTGGTCCTGGCGCAGACAGCTTGGTGACGTGTACAATCATTCGTTGGATGTTTTGCGGTGTTGATCCTCTCCCTTTTTCAGGATTATAATTCTTGATTATCAGTTATATGTTTCCTTCTTTATATCCTGATCAGTTTTTGACGTCCATCAAGCCGTGACACTTTCAAAAAAGCGTTATAGCACTAAAACCTCTAAAATAAATGAATGGTTTTCTATTTTATGGGTTTTTCCTTTCAAATAAAAGAAAACTGGTGAAGAATGAAGGAGCTGTTAACATGTGTGCATGCCATGTTATTTCCTATTCTGCGGAGTCATTGCGGCATCATTATTTGCATGAGCCACAACTGGCTTTCCTGATCACCTTATAAAGAGAAAGGTCGCTCCTCAACACAAAGGCCAGAGCTTTTCGTGTGACTTGATTTTTTGAGTTTTTCACATTTTAACGGGTATTTTGGTTGCACCCAGTTTCCGGATGAACGGATGAACTGTTCAGAATCCCTCCCTTTTTTTTTGTTTGGCCCAGCCCAGCTGTAAGACGGCTGCTGCTGAATGGGCACTTGTGCATTTTTGGGGGGGGGGGCGGGCCTTGGGGCGAGATGAAAACGAGATGCGCTGATCAGCCTGGCGTCTGTGCCGCTAATTAGGAGCCGGGTTGCACTTCACCGACGGCCGCGCCCTCTTTCAGCGCGCGACACCACCAGCCACCAGAATCCGAACCAAACGCAGGTCCTCTGGCCGGATAGCAGGGCACAGCCGGAGCTCCTCAGAGCGGATTCACCTGATCCTGTAACCTGTTTCTGCAGATTTCAGGAATTTCAGGATGCCGACGGCAGACCTGGTTCTTAACCTCGGTACCCGTGTTCTTAGACTTTGTGCCAAATTTGGGGGCGCTGCAGATTTTTGTAAGAAAGAGAATCCTGAGACGTGTCCCCTCCTTCCCCTCCAGTTCATTAGCCCCGGGAATGACATGGGGGCCTGGCCCGCCATCCTCTCCACATATTAAACGCGGGCCTTGCCGCGTGGGGCGAAGTGAATAAATGCCAGTTCTGATTCATCATCGCTCGGCGGAGCTGCAGTAACTCAGCCGGCCAGGCCGACAGGAGCGGGGCGGGGGTGACCGGTTTTGAGCCTTCAGCAAGATTCCTTTGCTTTCTTTGTCTGGCTCTCTGCGAAAGAAAGGGAAAAATTACTCTCTTGCATACTTGGGCAACGTCCAGATTCTGAGAATGACGGAAATGAAGTGGGCAAATCGGCCATGAAAACCTTCCTGTTGCTGTGCGGTGCGTGCTTGTGTCGTACTTTGAGGGTACTTTTTCAAGGGTTAAAAAAAAGGCCTGTATCTGCATGTACTCCTGAAAATGCTCACACTGTACTGTGGCAGTGGGACCAGTGAGAGGGTCTACCACGGGAGCAAGACACTTTTAATAAAGCCACGTTCATGTGTTACTCAGATTTACATTTACAGCATTTACCAGACGCCCTTATCCAGAGCGACTTACAATCAGTAGTTACAGGGACAGTTTCCATTAAGTGTCTTACTCAGGGACACAATGGTAGTAAGTGGGATTTGAACCTGGGTCTTCTGGTTTATAGGCGAGTGTGTTAGCCACTAGGCTACTACCGCCCTATTAATCGACTTGTGAAATCCATGAAAAAAAAACATGGACTGCAAAAACTTTATGGCCACAGTATAATATTCACTGAAAAAAAAAAAAAATCATAAATCATATCTATAACTCTACTTCTCAACATGCACTGAAGACCACAGGACCCACTGGCTGAAAAGACCGGGGCGAATGCGATGTGGTTGACATAGATTGAGAAGAGTCAGGAGCTGACAGAGCTTCTCTTGTCATTACACTTGTACATTTGAGCTGGGACAGAAGTTCCGGATTCCCACAACAAAATGTGTCCTCTGCTTCTGACCCGTCACTGTTGGTGACCACGAAAGGCGTCCGGGGAGCAGTGTGTGGGGACGGTACTTTGCTCAGTGGCACCTTGGCGGTTCGGGACCTGAACCTGCAACCTTCAAATTACGGGTCCGCTTCCTGACCTGCCACTCCCCACCACTGAAGTGCCTTGGAATGTTCTTCTACCAGTTCTACTCCAAACAAGATGCATCCACGACGAGAACAACCCTTCCAGATGATGTTTGCTCTCCATTAAAGGCACACATTCAGGAGACACGCCCATCTCCTCCACGAGATGCCATTTAGCAGGAATCCTTTACCGCAAATGGCCCCAAGCCATTTTTGTCCATTTTTTAAAATCAAACTTAATTCATTTTCTGTCTAATTGGACTTGACACCTCATTGTTTTCCTTCCCCCACTTTCCTTGTGCTCCAAGGGTCCAGAGCGACGGCTGGTGCCTGAGTGGCGAAATACGAGACCAATCAAGGATACTGACCAATCTGGAGACCTCGTAAATGTGCAAGGTCAGAGATTTCAAACCCACCCCCTGCAGGGAGCGTGGACCTCCAGCCGCCTCCTTTCCACCGACCTGCTCGGTGGTTCTTCTGGCCCGATGTGTCACCTGCCGAGATGCTGCTAGTCGTGATGCTCCACGAGACTTTGGTTACACTAGCACTCCTCTCCGCCATCTGTGCGTGGAGTCACACGCGGAGTCAGGGCTTGCGGCCACCGCCGCACATGCACACGCCGCAGCATACGTGCGACACACACCAGCAGACGAATGCTGGGCGGCGAGGGCTGCCGCTCTCGTGCACGCAGCCACGGGGAGCTGGTGTCACGATGCAAGGGCCTTGGAGGCGCTTCCAGCAGCTGAGCTCTGTGGACAAACAGATCGCTAATCACTTTCATTCGCGGCCTTTTACGATCACCGACGCCGGAGAGGGGTTCAAGCGGCAGGCCACACCATCCCCTGGAGCCTGTTGGGCGAGGAAAGGGGGGAACGGTCCCTGCCTAAAATAATGAGCTCAATGCCATCGCGCTGATGCATGCAGACAAGTCTTAAATTATCCACTGTCACCAGAGGCTAACATCAGAGTCTAAATATTCACCTGAGTGACCTTGAGTTTAGCCGGGTTGGAATGAACAAGCCGTTTTTCATGCAAGCTCTCAATGAGCACTGCATTGGGTGATGGAGGTCACCGTTTACGCGGTTTTAGTGAGTCAGAGGTCAAGAGGTGACACACCGCGTGTGCACAGTTGGCTGAAACCAAATTGGTTCGCAGAGGCATAAAATTGCATGGCATCTCGAAAAATTCAAATAACGCAGGTAGGGCTTTCGTGGCTTACTTCGCAATGGCCAAAACCCTGCTGTGTTCACTGCACGTACCGCCTTTATTTCCGTGTACTGAGGCTGTGGAAGGAAAATGTGCTCCAAAGGGCTGCTGTGCCCACTGCGCTGTCAGAAATTGCCAGAGGCTGGGGTGGATGTGCACTGTACACTTCGTGCCTCCTACATTTTTGGACGGAACGCAAAGGGACGCCTTTGGCCGACGTGTCACGGCGAGTTGTGGCTCTCAACTCCGACGCCAACAGGTGACGAGCAGCTTGAAATGTAAAAACGATCGGATCTTGTCCGGGTTCGTCTAAACCGCTGACAGCAGCCTTTACTTTTACACACGTTCTGATGTCAAAGTGTGTGACGCAACCGTCGGAAAGCCCAGGACTGCACAGACAACAAATATAACATTTCCACAGCGTTCAAAAGCACTACTACATTGATGGGAAGCCTTGCTACACTTTTAGTCATTTCGGCGTATGCGTCGCGATCAGCGACGTAATATTTACCACCGCTTGACAGCTGGAAATGGAAAACCAATAAGCAGGAAACGCGAGTTTCGTACGTAATGTAAGACATCAGTGTTTACCAGCCGCTGCGATGGACAGATAATTACCGCCTTAGATCAACAAGCGCGTACGTATGGCGCCTTCTCATTACTCCTCGCGTGGGCCGGCATTATGTAAGCGGACACCCTCGGCTGGAAACCAGGGATCAATCGCGTCTGGAAATGTCAACAAGCGCGGGGCGTGCTCCTGACTGTGGCGGCTGAGGACGCGCGGCCACTTCCAGTTTTCCGCCTCTTTTGACGCTGACTGCAAAGGAGCGTCACTGAAAGCAAATATTTGAAGGCGGTCGCCTGTAAAACACCACCTGGTTTTGGGGAAATGGTTAGAAGATTAGAATTCACAATGCACACAGGGAGTCGCTTTTCCTCGGCCTCTTCAGCAGAAAAAGCGAGGAGAATTTTGGAAATGAGCCGAGTGCCATGCCTTGGGGAGCTTTTGCCGAAGGGCATTTTGTGTCATTGTTGGTGGACGGTCCCTCCCTGCCCACACGCACTGACACCTATTACATGCAGTCCCCTCTGTGTTGACACAATCTCATTACTTCACACCATGTTCCCTAATGTTCGTTCCCCAGCGACGATAAGGCTGTGGTGAAACCGTAACGTTGATTTCCACTTTTTTTTTTTTTATCACAAACCGAACCGACAGCGCATTGACAAGATGGCAAATTCCAACCTCTGTTATGAAACATGCATGTTCACTCACCACGGTCCCAAGCTCAGTGTAGAGAAGGGTGACAGTTCTCCTTAAGCTGCTTATGTGGAGGACATTTTGCAATGCTATGTGACATGTAGTGCATGGAGAGCGTTCACAAAGGTCACAATAACTAGTTTGTCAGGCATCAGAATGGTTGCTTGGAAGTGGGCGTGGCACCGAGATGTTTACAGCAGAGATCATGTTTGTGACGTCCACTGACATACCTTGTGTAGAAAAGGAGGAGATGGACGCTGCACTACATTTGGCTGTGTGACTTTTTGACAGGAGGGGCTTTAAATTGTCCAGAACGAGGACGTAGGGCGAGAGCTGTCAGTCCTGCCTACAGGCTCCTCCCCCTTCTAAAATTTGTCCACCTTCTGGGTGTCAGGAATAACCACACACGGGTGAAAAGGGCTCCAAAAAGCAGTCATTTCTATTTATTTCCGTAAATCCTGATGACATACCCCAGAAGTAGCTGAAACTCTAATGTCAGAATGCATGATGGGTGGTAGTAGCCTAGTGGGTAACACACTCGCCTGTGAACCAGAAGACCCAGGTTCAAATCCCACTTACTACCACTGTGTCCCTGAGCAAGACACTTAACCCTGAGTGTCTCCGGGGGGACTGTCCCTGTAACTACTGATTGTAAGTCGCTCTGGATAAGGGTGTCTGGTAAATGCTGTAAATGTAAATGTAAATGTCACACTTCCCACAAAGGAGGGTTGGGTGGTGTTTATAGGCCTCAGGTGGGGTGACTGCTCACTTTCCTCATTACATTCGCTACAGTCATATAATACACTCATTTAACAATGAACATTGTGAGCTTTCAATAAACAGACTTTATTTGAAAGATTTCTTTTTGCACAGCAGAAGACCGTGTGTGCACATGGTAGAGATTCTGCAAGGCTGTGTGGTTTCCATAGTAATCTAGACGTGAAAAGGTACAGTATGTTCAGCTCAGGAAAGCACTGCGGTATCTGGTGAGGAAGGTGGGATGCGGACGTTGCTCAGTCTGGCCTTGGCGGCCTGCTGAGAGGCCGTGCCGCAGCCCTGATTCATTTACGGCCCAGTGAAAAATTGCTCTTCCCCGCGAGGACCCGCGCCTTCAGTTTGGCTGAACGTCAGCGGCGCTCCGGGCTTCTGGACAGGGACACAAAACAAAAAGGAAACAGAGTAACCTTCAGCAGCACTCGAGCCCCACAAAGAGTATACTCCAGGAGCGTTTTTCAAGAATCTCTTTCCACACTCCACTGGCCGCTGGACTTTCCCGCTTCCTGAGTGCATTCTGGAACTAAGAGGCTCTCGGCGGTGCATTAGAGCGAGGGGTTAAACTTACACCAAGTGCATCACAGGCTTCACTCTCCTCTCTCTCTCTCTCTCTCTCTCTCTCGCCGGGTGATCTTGTCCACTGATTGAGCCCATTGTCCTTTCAGGCCCTGGGGACGTGGAGGACCAGGCCGGGGGAATTGAGAGTGCAGCGGAGTGTGGTCGGTCTCTGGGTCAGACGTGAGCGCGAGAATTTCCTCCAAGTCCCACACGAGATCGATTTAGTAATTAGGGGAGGGAGCAGAGTCCGACTCCAAGTGCTTAGGGATGTAACTTTGTCGAAGGCATGAAAGCTTTTGTTGTTTACGAAGGGAAACTTGAGTCCTGCTGTATCCTCCAGGATAAATCACAGCATGACCACAGCCGAAAAAAAAAAAAAAAAAAAAAAAAAACTCCATTCTTACCATCAGCCCGGAGGAACCTGAGGCAGCGGCTGCGAGGAAAGCAAACACTTTAATGAAAAATCATGTCTGGCCTTCCCACTTAGCTATGGCTGACACCTGAACCATTTAGCTGTTAGAGGTGTGCAGAACGTCATCTAACTGCAGAACGGTGATGCACTGGCTCCAGTTGTTGCCTTTCGAAATGCATGGAGACACATGCACAGAACGTGAACAGAATTAAGTTTTTTTAGTGCCGGTTTTGTCCTTCTTGAAAGCATGTTTATCATCAGTAAAGATGCAGTAAAGTAAATTTAGCTGTTAGAGGTGGGCAGAACGTCATCTAACTGCAGAACGATGATGCACTGGCTTTTCGAATTGCATGGAGACACATGCACAGAACATGAACAGATTTAAGATGTTTTAAATGCAGGTTTTATCCTTCTTGAAAACATGTTTATCATCAATGCAGTAAAGTAGTAAACTTTACAGTGCAGTACAGCTGATAAATGGCCCTGCTCTATTATAAAGTTTGACAATTAACTATAGATAATTGCATGTTTTAAATCATATTTCTATTAACACATCTCATGTTATCAGTGACTAATTAATTGGCCTTTTGTTCATTATAACCAGAGATGGAAGTAATGGTCCAAAAACCCATATTTAGTTAGCATTTTTTTTTTAACCTTTTCAACATGTTCTTATTTCAATTCATTTGAATGACATTATCTATTACTATGTTATTTTTTGCACAACATCCACACATCCAAGGTGATTTCTATCTAACAAAGTTATGGAGACCAGAAACAGACTTGACAGATGATGAAAACTCCATTGTGTCATCATTTTTGCTTCTTTTATTCATCTTATTTTTCTCTGCTTTCTATCTGCATTGTGTTTGTTGCCTTTTCAGACTTTCTTCAGAGAAAAGTTCTGTCCAAAAGAACCAAGAATGCATTTTCAGTCAGTGCTGTTTATCATCAAGCCACTCACTCTTCACTGAACAAGGCCAAAATCTCTCCCCATCCAGCATACTGGTTATATGGACAGTTAACGCTGCTCTGGTGATATGATCTGAGTCATGTGATCTGATTCACAAGCACAGGAGCATGAGTGTAACACACACACACACACACACACACACACACTCACACTGTGCGTGTTTTGACTGAGGCGGGTGAAGGGAGTGTTCTCTGCAGGCAAGAAACATCCAGGAAAGCAGCATGGGCAACACGTAATCACCTTACATGCCAAGGTTATGGAAGGTTGACATGTTACCATGGCAACGGTGTGGCTGATGATAGGTGGTATTCAAATAGTAAAAGACAAAAACGCTGGAGGGCTTACATCTCCCTTCACTTTGGCAACGTGTCACACACAGCAAAGTCCTTTGCAAGGAAGCATTCAGCAGGCCAAGCTGAGCTGGGACAGGGCCAGACACCCACTACTCTAATATGACACTAGATGACCTCTGACCCAGAGGAGCCCGTGACTATAGATATGAAGCACGTAGGGCTTATGGACATGTTGAATAACCTCGCAATGATTGCACCATGTCTGCTGATGTCAAATGGGTTTAACCAACACAATAAAGGGATTACTGTGTTTTTTCAGGCCATGACTGATTAGTGGGCACCGTACTGTGCTCGCTGCGTTTTAGGTTGGAATTTGTAATTGCTTTGGCTGCAACCATGTCAGTGTGGATTTCCGTCTGACAGGGAGAATGGACCAAAGATTTTTATTCATGCTTTTTGAGCAGAAAATAAGACTTGATAAATGGTGATGTGATATTTTAGAGGAGCACTGCTTAATCTTTATACATTTATGCCTCAAAACATTAACCTACATTTGAATGTGGATATTAAATGGCTGCAGATGGTTCTATTTTACAATGGGATGTGCAAGGTCACTTCTGCGTGTCCAAGAGATTAGACAGACAAAATAAAAATGGAGAGATTTCTCTCGATTTCCTCTTTAGCATCTGAACTTTTAAATAAGACTAGCAGTCCTGTTTTGGCAAAGACACATTTTATATACTAAATTATATTATATTGAATATAAGACAAAACAATCAAGAAAATGTGTACATGAAGTTTAATCTAAAATTAATATAAAATCTCATGACTTGAAACCATTAATTGAATCTATATGTGAAAACTGAGAACATATAAACAAAACAAGCTCAATAAATCATAAATCATTAATAGTATTAATCTTGAGCAAATGAAAATAGTTCTGAGCAGACCTATACCTATAAGAAAGTCTGCAGTAAATGTTGAGTCTGTGTGGTATGCTGTGGCTTGAGGTTTAAGGTCATGTTTAATATTTTATTAAATATGCGTGTGGTTCTAAACAGGACCGAAAGAGGAGGAACTTCACACACCCCTACAGATCTTTTTCCCAAGTTTGACTCCCAGTTGTGGCATATTGTAAGCAATGTCTTGCCTTGGGGCGCCACCTACTGCCAGCAATCTGGCTGTGCAGCAAAACCTAGCAACAATTTTAATACTTCAGTGCAGACAAAGAACCTGAAAATGATGCACACTGTGCAGAACTGCATAAAAACATTACTTTACAAAAATATTAAAAGCACACTATATCACCATAAACATTTAACAATAACTTTTTAACTGTTAAACACCAATATTGGCTTGTTAAATTAAATTAATTAATATTGCTGAGGTGTGGTTCCAGAACAGCATCATATTAAAAATGACAAACCAATAATAAGCTGCTTACAAAATTAAAACATTTATCACAATTCAGTTGTTAAAAGAGGTCTCCAGAACCATACACATGACGAGTTGTCAGGGAGACGGTTCCTAGATTAGGAAAGAAAGGGTGGGGGGGTTATTACATCCCAAAAAAGTAACTCCATATACAGCAAATACACCTACTTTCTTTCTCTGTCCATGTGACCAACGAATGTAGACAGATAGCGAGAAGATAAAAACACACCTTGAGGACAACCACCAGCAGGGCAACGAGCAGGCCCAGCGCCACCATGGTGGCCACCGCCGCCCACACGCACGCCAAGCGCCTGCAGCTGCACAGCCATGTCTGCATGAAGAACCTGGCTCTCTTCAGACGGGCGGGGCTCATGGGCGGGTAGCGGGCTTGGTTCAGCGACTCCATGGCTAAGGACTTTATCAGGTAAGCGCGGTGGTGGCTCAGCTGGTCAAAGGTGTGTTTTCCATGGTACCTGCCCATTCCACTGTTTCCTAACAGATAAAGGGAAGAAGTCGGCCAACTTCTTGTCTCTTATGAATCAATTGTTTTGAGCATGATACTTTACCCCCGTAATTTATATACATTTTAATTTAAAAGTTGGGCAAACTCACCTACACCGCCAAAGGGCAGTGAAGTGACTGTATAGTGCATGATAACATCATTAACCGTGACTCCTCCACTTGACGTCTCAGACAGCATTCGCTTTATCACCTTCATGGGCAGAAGAAGAGGTAAACGTTATCGTTGCTTATACGTCACAGACGAATGGTGAATTTTTTCAGCAAATTGAAAGTTGCCTTTTTATCCGACGAGAAAACGTAGAGGGCCAGTGGCTTTTCCCTGCGATTGATGAAGTGAATGGCTTCGTCGATGCTGCTCACGTTAACGATTGGCAACACCGGTCCAAAAATCTCTTCCTGCATGAGTCTGACATGGGGTGACACGTCCGTCAGTACAGTAGGAGCTGGTGGGGGTGCGAGAGAAGACGTGTGTAAGCCGCAGCGTTCCACGTAATCCAATGAAGACAGCAATGGGTAGAACTAGAACCTCCTGTCATGTCATGTAATAATCTAGGCACAAGCTGTGATACTTGTATTTTGTCTTTTTTCATTTTTCTATCTGTAAATGATGGAAATAATTACACAGTTGAACATTATGCCTTTAGATGATCAGTTCATCTTCTGCTCAATGAATTAATCATTCAGAGTATTCAAAGGCACTCGGCCCAGAGCAATCTGAAGAAACATCATTTCACTATTTCCAGTGTTTGGAACACCAGAAACGTCACATAAGATTTAATATGCTGCTCCTTCCGCAGGTTTTAAAGGTCAAACTAAAAATTTGACAACTTAACATTTGGTGAGAGACTATCTGAGGACTTCCTGCTCTACAGGCTCAGACACTGTTGGTCTCTGTAGGCTGGTATAAAATGTGTATAATATGTTCATAACAAATGTTATGTACTGTAATAAGAACATGTAATAAGATATAACATTATTGCACTACTACATTTGTACTATGAATATTACTCAAACTGGTCAATTACACATGCAAAATAATTACAAAAAAACAAATAGAAAACAAATCACCAGCCAGTCATATTTGGTGCATAACTGTAATAATCAATCATGACATTATTTCACCAAACACTTTTCTCATTTACCAATGTAACACTCGGAACTGTCCGTCTGTCCACCCAAAGCCACAGTGCATCCCTCCATGAGACCCACGATGCGATCAAAGTGGCGCCGGTTGATGATGCGCCCATAGTCCGGAGAGCTTTTAGGGTTGTCAGTGAAAAACTCCTGAAATGCAGACATTATTACTTTACTTTACTTATCCAAAGCGACTTACAAGGAGAATTTATTAAAACATTTGACCGAACTAGCAATTTACATTTACAGCATTTATCAGACGCCCTTATCCAGAGCGACTTACAATCAGTAGTTACAGGGACAGTCCCCCCCTGGAGACACTCAGGGTTGAGTGCCTTGCTCAGGGACACAATGGTAATTAGTGGGATTTGAACCTGGGTCTTCTGGTTCATAGGCAAGTGTTTTACCCACTAGGCCACTGCCACCCAGCAATGCTATTCAAAATCATAAAAAAAAAAAAAATCTCACACACCATTAGTGTCTGCTGAATCCCCTCAATAACTCGCTGCTGGATGCCGGGCTCACACAGGATGTAGTCAGGAGCGATGCATGTCTGGCCGCAGTTGACAAATTTTCCCCAGGTGATGCGACTAATAAGAAAAATATACATTTGGTTTCCTGAACATTCCAAAAAAAAAAAAAAAAAAAAGGTTCAATACATCAACACGACTAAAGCCATTTCTTACCGGCATGCCACTGACAGGTCACAATTTTTATCAATGTAACAGGGGCTTTTGCCCCCCAACTCTAATGTCACTGGGGTGAGGTGGCGAGCAGCTGCCTCCATCACGATTTTACCCACAATGCTGTTCCCAGTGTAGAATATGTGGTCGAAACGTTGCCTCAGCAGCTCCTGCGACTCTGGGATTCCGCCAGTCACCACTTGGTACATTTCCTGAAATGTGACACAAATCACACAGGTTAAGACTTCAGAATGACGTATTTTTCATGCACTGATCATTTGAATTAACCAACGACTATCAACCAATATCAGCATTTTAAATAAATTAATGGACGAACTCTAACTTCTAGCTGAGAAGACTTTGGCCATTCATCGTCATGTAAAAAAATAACAATTAGATGGAGCTGCCCAATCCAGATATACAGTACAGGCCAAAAGTTTGGACACACCTTCTCATTCAATGTGTTTTCTTTATTTTCATGACCATTTACGTTGGTAGATTCATCAAAACTATGAATAAACACATGTGGAGTTATGTACTTAACATAAACAGGAGACCTGACCTCCACAGTCACCGGACCTGAACCCAATCCAGATGGTTTGGGGTGAACTGGACCGCAGAGTGAAGGCAAAGGGGCCAACAAGTGCTAAACACCTCTGGGAACTCCTTCAAGACTGCTGGAAAAGCATTTCAGGTGATGACCTCTTGAAGCTCATCGAGAGAATGCCAAGAGTGTGCAAAGCAGCAATTTGATGCCTTCAGTGAGAATCCACCAACTTAAATGGTCATGAAAATAAAGAAAACACATTGAACGAGAAGGTGTGTCCAAACATTTGGAATGTACTGTACATACACTGCACAAAAATAAGACAGCTAAATTAATTAAATATTATTTTTCACATTTTACTTATTTGAACGTGCTGACAACAAAATCACACAAAAATAACGGATGGAAATCAAATTGTGTTGTTTACGTGTTCCCTTTCATTTTTTGTACAGTGTATATTAAGTACTAATTTTCTACTGGCCCTTAGTGTTCTATAAAAGCTAATAATAATTTCAATTAACCAGCGTACAGACCCCACCAACACTTGGTTAAGGGGCAGTGGTGTCCTAGCTGGTCGAGTATGACAACAGAAATACTTCTTTTCATAGAGAAGATGCCCTCGGGGGTCACACAACATTAGCAGTTTAATAGCATGCGTGCAACTGTGCAAGGTGCTAAACCGAGGTTTGGTTGAGTGTGTGCCCCAAAACATCTAAGAGTCTACTTTTCCAAGCCGAGAGACCCTGGTAACACAAACCCACCAGCACTAATTACAGACTGACAAAATGTGACTGTGTGAACCTTGTCCAAGTACTGGGGAAGCAGCTCTTTCAGAAGATCAGATGAGTGGCTGCTTAACTCCGACGGTTTCACCACCGCACCGTTTCCTAACAGGCGAACAGAAGGAGACAGAGAGGAAGTGAGAACCGGCTGCGGCGTGTGAAGCAAAAAGAAAAAATAAAATGCAGCAAGTTGTTCCGAAAGAACCTGCAGCTATGGCCCCAATAAGTGGCTGTAAGGTGAGAGCCCAGGGATAATTCCAGGCCCCGATGATGAGCACCACTCCCAGCGGCTCGGCCTGGACGTACACGTCATCCGACGCGGTGACGAGGTTCTTCTTCACCGGCCGGGGGGCGGCCCATTCCGAAAGACTGCTTTCAGCCAGCCTAATTTCATTCTCCAGACCGATCAGCTCGAACAATGGAGTGTCGAAACGGCTCTAAATACAGATACGGTGTTAATATGGTAACACAGGCCTGCAATTTTCCATGGTACGTGACACAGCATTATGAAAATGTTCAGCAGATGAAGAAAATTATTGAATTGTTGCACTTCAGGGGAAGAGGACATTTACTGGAGCCTCTACATAACCCACGTGACCCATGTGGTGTTAGTCTTACTCTGTTGAGGTCCTGTTTGAGCGCGGCCACGATGTCGGCTTCTCTCTCCGTGATCAGCCGGTGAAGGGCCCTAAGCTGCTGGAGCCGGAACCCCAGTGGCCGAGAGCGTCCAGACAAGAAGGCCTGTTGAGCGCGGTCCACCACCTGCTTCTCCATTGCTGGCTGTCCCCGGCTTCAACGTGATGTCAAACGTCTCACAGCTGGGCTGCGGCACATCAGGCCAGTTAATAGGATGCGGGCTGTGGAGCTGATCTTCTGAAAAAGCTCATGGGTGCTAGTAGCCTAGTGGGTAACACACTCGACTATAAACCAGAAGACCCAGGTTCAAACCCCACTTACTACCATTGTGCCCCTGAGCAAGACACTTAAACCTAAGTTGCTCCAGGGGGGGACTGTCCCTGTAACTACTGATTGTAAGTCGCTCTGGATAAGGGCGTCTGGTAAAGGTCCTGAAACCATCTACAGCATTTCCAGAGCAACTTACATCAGTGCTTTAAATATGCATCTGTAGATACTGTTCGCATAACAACTCAGAACCCAACACAGCGGTTTTTTTTTTAGGAATATTGAAAGTGTACGTAGTAGCTCTTTTAGGTTCTTTTACTTTCTAAGCAATAACAGAAAATGTTTTTATTATTATGTTAATGAATAATCTTTTCTCTCCTGCTCACATCTTAACCAGAGTCAGTAAATCATTGAATGTCCCACAAGGAAGCATGGTGAGTGTTACAAAAATTCCCCAAACAGTCAGCAATAAGATATACAGTACAGGCCAATCGTTTGGACACCTTCTCGTTCAATGTGTTTTCTTTATTTTCATGACCATTTACGTTGGTAGATTCTCACTGAAGGAATCAAAACTATGAATGAACACATGTGGAGTTATGTACTTAACAAAAAAGGTGAAATAACTAAAAACATGTTTTATATTCTAGTTTTTTCAAAATAGCCGCCCTTTGCTCTGATTACTGCTTTGCACACTCTTGGCATTCTCTTGATGAGCTTCAAGAGGTCGTCACCTGAAATGGTTCTCCAACAGTCTTGAAGGAGTTCCCAGAGGTGTTTAGCACTTGTTGGTCCAGCTCACCCCAAACCATCTGGATTGGGTTCAGGTCCGGTGACTGTGGAGGTCAGGTCTCCACTTTTTGTTAAGTACATAACTCCACATGTGTTCATTCATAGTTTTGATGCCTTCAGTGAGAATTCTACCAACGTAAATGGTCATGAAAATAAAGAAAACACATTGAACGAGAAGGTGTGTCCCAACGATTGGCCTGTACTGTACATACATCTAATCAGTTTCCTAATTCTCATGTTTTTTTTTATTAACCAAATTTTCCTCACAAGCTCCTTCAGACGTAGAAATACTGCACAGAGAATAACGTTCCAAATAAAATGATTAACGTAATGAAATAATCGCCCACTAACCCGGCTCCTGTTTCTGTATTAAACGGGACATAGATCTATAGTGAATAGATCTGTTGAAAATAGATCTATGGTAAACAGACGCCTGTGCGGTCGCGACTGATATTTTGACGCGAAGGCGGAAAACGCGGCGCCATTAACGGTCCCCGGCAGTCCGCAGCGACCGACTGCGTGCGTGGCGGGACTCACCCTCTCCCGGTCCGGCCAGCTGCTGCTCCCGGCCTGGGTGGGGACCCCGTGGTCTTTCTCCGGGCCGTCAGTGGGCGGCGCCGTGCGCACAAAGGCCGGCTTATACCGAAGTGGCGGTGTTCCGTTACCGGAGATCGCAGGGGGACCAAAGGTCAGAGTTCACCAAGGAGCCGAGCCCTTCCTTACCCAGGGAGCAAACACTCGGACACGTGAATTTAATGATTTATTTGTTTCATCTACACCACTCTATTTACATGAAATGTGGAAACTGTAAAATACCTGAAAATCAAATGAAATAAACATTAAATTACAGAGAATGTATTGAAAGGTATTGACCATTATGTTGAATTTTAAGAACAGAAGTGGTCAGGAAATGCATTATTATGTTGTTAAAATATCTTCTCCATAATAAATCATTTAATCTGAGGTTCCTAAAAGCAATATTTATACGGTGCACTAGAAACACAGAGGTGATACGGTGATCCGTCATAAAAAAAAGGTGAATACGCGTCCTCCGATAAGTGCTCTTTGCCTCATGACTTCTGCAGAAATCTCTGTGGGAGGAAGAAATTTCCACAGTAAGATGGGGGGGTGGTTGAACTTTGGTATCACAAAGAATTACAAAGAACAAAGTCTAAAACATGAAGGGATGGGGGGGGGGGGGGGTACCCACAAAGAAACGTTTCAGTGTCATGGTGTGTGATTAAAGCTTATACCTCCCTTGTGGCTTTAACAAAGAAATGCATTGTTTTACAAAAGCGGAGGAGTCTTGGGGTTCACAGCTCGTTTTAGGGCAAAATAATTAAAAGGGAGAATGGCATCCTATGGAACTTCTAATATATCGATCTTATTTTGAGAAATAGAATAAATGTATTTTTCGGACATTCAATGCTAGAAAACTAGGAAACTAGTTAAACGTTAAAGCCGAATGTATAGGAGGTGCAGTATAGAATTGAGGTGAATCTCTCTGGTCTTCTCACCTGAACTACATATGCAGCCAGTGTGACGAGTGCCACCGCCTGTGCCGCCCTGCGCCATTGGCCCACGTCGACTCGTTTCAGAAGGAACAGGCGCGCCCAGCGCAGCTTCTGTGCGGTGTGTGGCGGGTAGCGCACCTGGTTGACCCGCTCCATGCGCAGTTTCTTTATGAGGCAGCTACGCAGGTGGCTGAGCTGATCAAAGGTGTACCTGCCGTGGTAGTGTCCCATGCCACTGCTTCCTACGGTAAAGGTGTTTCAATGATTATTTTTCTTGCAGTAAATGAGGATTTGGCGAAGAAAGAAAAGTCTTCATACCCACGCCGCCAAAGGGCAAATCGCTGAGGGTGTAGTGCACCAGACAGTCATTGGCCAACAGGGCACCGCTGGAGGTGTCCGCAATCATTCGCTTGATCATCTGGAGAATGAATTGGGATATTTCTCAATGAAATGATCATTTTAGGCAAAATCCATGCAATTTTACCGCTATCGGCTGAAAAGCCACTAGCCTGAACTGAGTTTACGGAGATCACCTTATCGCTGGAAGAAAAAACATAAAGTGCCAGTGGCTTTTCCCGCTTGTTGATGAACTCTATGGCCTCATCAGTGCCACTGATGGGAATGATGGGAAGCAAAGGCCCAAAGATCTCCTCCTGCATCACCTTTGATTCCGAGGTCACCTCTGTGAGAACGGTGGGAGCTGAGAAGAAGTAAAGTATTTTTTTTTGTGCTGCTCGTAAGTTCGGGGCATTGTTTTTTAATTCACTGCACAGCGGGCAGCGGTTTTGTACCAATATAACACTGAGCTTCATCGGTTTCCCCTCCAATGGCAACTGAACTTCCCTCCATCAAAGCCACGATCCTCCGGAAATGGCGCAGACTGACGATGCGAGAGTAATCTGGGCAGGTCTTTGGATCATCTGTATAAAACTCCTGATGGAGGAATCGAAGGAAAAAAAGTGAGACATGGAATGAACAAATATCACTTAATACTTCGAGCTTAAATTCAGCAAAAATGACAAGTTGTCTGGTGCAGGATTTCATTTCCGGACCTTTATGCATTTTCTGATCTCTTTAACCACTTTGTCCTGGATGCTGGGTTCACACAGGATGTAGTCGGGGGCGATGCAGGTCTGGCCACAGTTGACATATTTCCCCCAGGTAATTCGGCTGCAGACACATCAACGCGTTTGAAAAGGGGCGGAGTCATCCACCGGTCCACATTCATTTACGTATATAGACATTTACAACAGAATAACTCATAGTTACAGAAGAATCTGAAAATAGGATTGAAATACGATTTAAAGTGAAATTGAAGTGATTATGATACACTTCAGCACAGCAAATGGTGAAAAGTGTCCTCTGCATTTAACCCATCACCCTGAGTGAGCAGTGGGCAGCCATGACAGGCGCCCGGGGAGCAGTTTGTGGGGATGGTGCTTCGCTCAGTGGCACCTCAGTGGCATCTTGGCGGCTCGGGATTCAAACCGGCAACCTTCTGATTACGGGGGCGCTTCCTTAACCGCTAGGCCACCACTGTCCCAAGCCTATAAGACAAACATGGTCCTTCAACCAACCAGGAATATACCAACCGGCAAGCAACGCTCAGGTCACAGTCTTTGTCGATGTAACAGGGACTTTTGCCGCCCAGCTCCAGAGTCACTGGGGTGAGATGGCGAGCAGCTGCCTCCATCACCACTTTCCCCACAGTGCTGTTCCCGGTGTAGAAGATGTGGTCGAAGCGCTGCTTCAGCAGCTCCTGTGTCTGCACAACCCCACCAGTCACCACTGGGAACAGCTCCTGGGTGGCACAAATGTTGCGCCATCATCATTTGTATCGTCATAGAGCTGCATATTTTGGAACCGGTGACGGGACAAAGGTACAATTTTACTGGGAATTACCTTGTCCAAATAGAGGGGCAGAAGCTCTTCCATGACTTTGGAGGTGTGTGAACTAACCTCGGACGGTTTGATGACCGCGGCATTACCTGAAGGCAGACAGACATTTGCAGGGTACTCAGAGTAGAATTAAAGTAGCTCACAGTGGTGATGTATGTATCACGTCAGACAGACATTTGACAGATTTTGGCCTCACGATAACTGCTGGGACCTCCACATCAGTATTAAACATTTACATTTACAGCATTTATCAGACGCCCTTATCCAGAGCGACAGTAGTTACAGGGACAGTCCCCTCCTGGAGAAACTTAGGGTTAAGTGTCTTGCTCAGGGACACAATGGTAGTAAGCGGGATTTGAACCTGGGTCTTCTGGTTCATAGGCGAGTGTGTTAATTACTACCAAATCAGGTATGTTGTTCAGAAACCGTAACATTTCTGCATCGTTGCCCATATGAGCGAAAGTGAAGTGATTGTCGTTGTGAAACACTGCAGCGCAGCGCAGCACAGCACACGGTGACACAACAAAATGTGTCCTCTGCATTTAACCATCACCCTTGGTGAGCAGTGGGCAGCCATGAAAGGCGCCTGGGGAGAAGAGTGTGGGGACGGTGCTTTGCTCAGTGGCATCTTGGGATTCGAACTGGCAACCTTCCACGTCCTTACCCTTGGCTTGGGATTTGCCTCATCAATAGAGGCGGGCCAGATAACAATGACAAAAACTGAACGACTTGATACCTGCTGCAATAGCACCAATCAGGGGCTGTACAGTCACGGCCCAGGGGTAGTTCCACGCGCCGATGATGAGCACCACTCCCAGAGGCTCAGGCTGAATGTAGACCTCGTCTGCGACCGTGAGGAGACTCTGTTCCACCGGCCGAGGAGCGGCCCATTCAGACAGGTGGGACACAGCCAGGTCGATCTCGCCCTCCAGGCCGATCATCTCGTACAGCTGCGTGGCATTTTCACTCTAAGGCAGACGAACAGGCATCAGGAGCACATGCCGAGGACACGGAACACTACTGGAGGTTTATGTGGTGCAACATACAAAAGAACCAAATCTTAAAATCACATATGTTCAAAATCACAAAATGCAAAAAAAGAAGAAACAAGAGACAAATTGTGAAGTGACACAAAGTCCGGGACGGTGCTTTGCTCAGTGGCACCTTCCGGGTCCACTTTCTTACCCGCTAGTCCACCACTGCCCATTGACCAAAATCTTCAGGACAATGCTACGCAATTCATAGTGCATGGAGTTAAAGTAGGAACATGCTGTTCAATTGGTCTTCAATAAAGACAGAAAAGGGCAATGGTGGGGGAGCGCGGCGGCCTGGACGGAACTCAAGCCCTCGTAATTTAGTTGAGGCCCGGACCGCCTGCGGGGCGTTCACTGAGAGTGACAGAGGGTGCACCTTGTGTAGGTCCTTCCTGAGCGCGTCCGCGATGTCCCTCTGCTTTTCGGTGATGAGGCGGCGCAGACCTTTCAGCTGGCTCAGTCTGTAGCTGAGAGCTTTGCTTCTCCCAGTTAAAAAGGCCTTTCTGGCTCGCGCCACAACCTGCTGCTCCACGGGCATACCTGACATACCTTATAAATACCTTATAAAAACAGACTGAATATCAAAATTATAAAACAAGACAGAGCAAATGCACAAATACAACACACACGTTTAACATTTATATATGCGTGTGTAGCTTGTGTAGCTACATTGCTGTGGTGCATTTTCATAAACCTAAAACGGTTTACAACAATGATAAACGTATTTTACTGCTAAACAGCGAGCCGGTTTACCGTCCAACAGGTCACGTGGTCAAAACAACGCCAAAGGTTCCGCGTGGCAACTGCACGTAAGGAATCAAACAGGAAAGATTCCACTCTGAATCATAAACAGGAACAATTCTAATCTGAATCATAAACAGGAACGATTCAACTCTGAATCATAAACAGGAACGATTCAACTCTGAATCATAAACAGGAACGATTCCACTTCGAATCATAAAAAGGATCGAATCCGCTCTGAATCGCAAACAGGAACGATTCTAATCTGAATCATAAACAGGAACGATTCAACTCTGAATCATAAACAGGAACGATTCCACTTCGAATCATAAACAGGATCGATTCCGCTCTGAATCGCAAACAGGAACGATTCTAATCTGAATCATAAACAGGAACGATTCAACTCTGAATCATAAACAGGAACGATTCCACTTCGAATCATAAAAAGGATCGATTCCGCTCTGAATCGCAAATAGGAACGATTCCACTCTGAATCATAAACAGGAACGATTCTAATCTGAATCATAAACAGGAACGATTCAACCCAGAATCATAAACAGGAACAATTCCGCTCTGAATCATAAACAGGAACGATTCCACTCTGAATCATAAACAGGAACGATTCTAATCTGAATCATAAACAGGAACGATTCAACCCAGAATCATAAACAGGAACAATTCCGCTCTGAATCATTAACAGGAACGATTCCACTCTGAATCCTAAACAACAACGATTCCGCTCTGAATACTGTTTATAACACCGCCACCTACCGAGCTGGATGGCTGGATGGATGGATGGATAGATAGATAGGACTGGTATGTGGACTAAGTGGGTGTTCTGTAATCAGTGGGTAAAATGCCAAAATCTACCGCTAGATGGAGAGAAAGGTTTAAAATGGTCAATTTGCTGAATGCTGTTTACAACTATTTTCGTTCCTTTGTCTTATGGAATATATGTGTGTGTCCAACAGGTCACACACATATATTCCATGTGTATATACATACACATATACAGACTATATACACACACACATACATTTTTTTATAAATATATATATAAAAAATGCAATGCCATTATTGTATTCAGAGGGTTTGAATGCTGGGGTAACTCTTTGTAATGTTTTTTACAGAACGCTGCTTGTGAAACATTTTAAACCGAGTGACCAAAAATATCCGAGAGCTGAAACGTCCAACAAATGCATTTAATTTCAATTTATTACAATAAGGCAGCACAAACGCTGAAAAGCACTACGAGCGCAACACGAGGGGGCAGGCGACAAAAAGGCAGAAGCGACATTAGGGTAAAAACGCCAACATCGAACGCAGTCACGAAATCGTATACGTTGTGGCGACGCACGTCACTCCACGGGATCTTGGGGACATGGAAATAAGTTGGGCTCCAGCCTGCACAGAAATAGACCGGTGAGCGTCTTCCTGGAAGCCACATTGGACGTGCACATGACAGTCATGTGGAAGGTTTCGCGTTAAAACCACGTTCCCGCCGGTCTCCTTTGTTTACACACGGAGCCGGAGCCTCCGAAACTCGGGGACAGGCGACACCGCGTACGTCGCAGCCCCAGGTTGGTCCTTCGCCCGAATCCAGCGTTCCGTTTCCACGCACGCCGCCGCAGCGCGCCGGAACTATTTGTCGCGGAGGCCGAAGCGCGCCGGCCGCGGACGCGCATGCGCGGACCGGGCGCTCCCGTCGGGGCCGCGTCGCGCCGCGCCAGTCAAGTGCAGCCGCGGCCGTGACAGGAGCTCGCCGCGTTCGGCTGCTGCGCGGCCCCGTGTAACGCAGACGCGCAGAGACGCGTCTCCCCCGTCCTCCGCCGCCGCGACCCCGCCGATGCTCGCCGAGGACCTCGACGCGGAGACGCGACTTTCGCGGCCGGAGCCTCATGCGGACCTCGCGGCGCCCAGCGTCCAGTTTAGGGGGAGCCTCGACCAGCATGTCACCGCGCCAGCTGAACCAGTGACCGCGGGGGCATGTGTTTCCTCTGCTGGCACCATGTAGCTTGGTGAAAGGCCGGGAGAGGTTTCGCGGTGTTTTTATTTATTTAGTGGGGCTTTTTGGTTTTTTTTTTTTTTTTTCCCGAGGGCAGGGGCGGGAGGCTGCGCGGAGGAGCGAATAAGATGTTGACCGCGGATCGGCGGGCTGCTTACCCGAGGTGCGCCGGACAGACGGTGACGGCCGGAGCGCGGACGTAGCCTGTCCGACCGGAGCGACTTACGAACGCGTGTGTCGCGCTGTAGCCATTTCACGCCGACGCCTGCCGAGCTCGCAGGCGATGACCGAGAGCGGCTCCGTTCGGGCGCTGACGTCAGCGCGGACCGACGGTAATTATTAGAACGAGGAGGAGGAGGAGGAGGAGAAGAAGAAGAGCATCAAGATGGAATCTGTGGGGGACTTCGAGTACAACAGGAAGGACCTGGTCGGACACGGGGCGTTTGCTGTTGTGTTCAAGGGAAGACATAAAAAGGTAAAGCAGGGCCATGCCCTTCTTCTGAGCATCACCTATTATGGACCAGCTTGCTGGCCAGAGATGCATTTGTCTCTTTAAAACGCCCCAAAAAAATGCATGAAACCGTGTTAATTGTTGTTGATTATTGCACGCCGACAGAAATGATTGCAACCAGGCATTTTTACCAAGGCGACCTGGAGGAAGGGGCAGCCGAGTCGCTCATTCATAAAGCTGTGACTCGAATGCCATTGAGCGGCCCAGCCTGCTGACGTAGGAGGCTTTAGTCCCGCTGTTTGCCAGCGCCTTGGGTGGACCGCTTCTCACCGCCCCGCCACGTCCAACCCGGGGTTTATTTATAAGTCCTCGTCCATGAGATGCCCTCGCGTCGTTTCTAAATGATGTCATGACAAAGAAAATATATTTTCATAGACGAAATTAGCCAGGGATGAGATTTTTTAAAAAAAATATACAAATAAATCTAGTTATGAATGTCTGGTCTGCAGCCTTGGACCAGGATGTAACCTCAGTGCCGTGACATTGAGAGGGACGTGTCCACGCTGAACCCCGTGCACCGGCCGCGCATGTGACGCGCCGTATTTTTAAACCCGCGCGCTTGCGGGGCGTTTTATTTATAGGATTATGCCCGGCTGAGAGGGCCGTCCGACCACCCTGCCCAGGTGACTTGGAGGCGAGGCAGCTGTGGCGTTGTCACCTTTCAGCACCACGGTCACCGAGCAGAAGGGACCTGCATTTAAAAAAAAAAAAAAAACCCTAGCTAGAAGGGGGTCGGGGACGGCGGATACCGGATAGTGCCGCTCTGGCGTGCCGGTCGCTTTGCCCGGGACTTTGTGCAGGAAGTGTGCCGCAAGAACATCTCCTATTAACCTAGATTTGGCAGAAAAGCGGCCCCTCTATTCATAGGCCTTCCTGCAGCGCGACCGAGGGACGAGTACGCGGTCCGGCGGGAGGCCAAAGATTCGTTCGTTTCAGCTTCATGCAACACCGTCCCGGAAGGTCACCGGTCGGCGACCGGTGCATGTTAATCCTATCCCGTCCGTGGAACCCCTGCACAAGCGCCTCCACGTAAATGGGACAAAAGATCTTGTCTTTGCGCGAATGTGTCGCAAAATGCCATGCATGCTAGATTGGCCGTCTGAATAACTGTGTTTATATTTGTCCTCGTGCCTTATTTTTACCGCCCGTGTATAATTTCACTCGTCCCCGTTCATCCAATGTTTACAGAAGACCGACTGGGAAGTTGCCATCAAGAGCATTAATAAGAAGAATTTAACCAAGTCCCAGATCTTGCTTGGGAAGGAGATAAAAATACTGAAGGTAATTTTTTTTTCCCGCCCCCTTGTTTCATCACGAACGCATGAATTGCGCGTAAAGGGTGTTTTTTTTTTTTTTTTTTCTTTTAGGAACTCCAGCATGAAAACATTGTCGCCCTCTACGACGTCCAGGTAATTTTCCGGGGAAAAGCCGAGCGGGAGGGCGAACGGCTTGTTTGCCGACAGATAAGGGTTATCTGCCGTATCCGCGCGGATCTCGGGTTCGGACGCCACGTGTGACCATTAACCAGCGTCCACAAACCGTTACGGTGGGGGGGGGTCCTGTCACGTAAGGCCGCGGTCACATGACCTGGCCTGGACTCATTGTTTGCCGCTCAACTGGAAATCCAGAGGCCTGCGAGAGCAATGTTGCCAGGCGTGCCATAATTTCACCCTCTGTACGATCAGTAATTCCAAAAATCACGTGGTGACGCACAAAGTCAACAGTGATGAGTGGTTTAAGCGTTGGTTTGCGTGACGTCCAGAAAGGAATGGGAGGGTGGTGGTAGTAGCCTAGCGGGTAACACACTCGCCTATGAACCAGAAGACCCAGGTTCAAATCCCACTTACTACCATTGTGTCCCTGAGCAAGACACTTAACCCTGAGTGTCTCCGGGGGGACTGTCCCTGTAACTACTGATTGTAAGGCGCTCTGGATAAGGGCGTCTGGTAAATGCTGTAAATGTAAAATGGGAGACGGAGCCCAGTTTTGCTGGGGGGGGTTAAAACCTGTAGCAACACTAACAGTAAGCGTGCAAATGATATTCTGAACTGTTCCATGTAAGGACTCGTCCAGCACTCCACAGAGGTGGTCTTTACAAACGCTCTGTAGGTAGAAGTTGCAGTCTGTGATATGTCTTATAGTGTACAATCATAGGCTGGTAGTAGCTTAGTGGGTAACACACTCGCCTATGAACCAGAGGACCCAGGTTCAAATCCCACTTACTACCATCGTGTCCCTGAGCAGGACACTTAACCCTGAGTGTCTCCAGGGGGGGACTGTCCCTGTAACTACTGATTGTAAGGCGCTCTGGATAAGGGCGTCTGGTAAATGCTGTAAATGTAAATCATTTTAAACTGCTTAAACATTTTACTGGGTGGGTAGTAGCCTAGTGGTTCAAACCCCACTTACCACCATCGTGTCCCTGAGCAGGACACTTCACCCTGAGATCTGGAAATCTGAAATTGATCCGGGCCATATTTGCAGAGGCACCGGACGCGGTTTCCTTGATTGCCACGTGCTTTGTTTGTTTACCTGCGCGATCGCCACGTGCTTCCATTCCTTGTGTCTTTGTCTCCGCCCCCTCACCTGATTCTGTCCAACCCAACGTGGAAAGGATGAGTTGGTTAAAGGCGATGAAGCGGCAGGATTAAAACGGGGCCGGACAATGACCAGGCTCAGGAGGGAAGCCATCCCGTCACATGACCATCTTCATCATCAGCAGCAGCAGCATGCCTGAGGCTCAGAAACTCAGACGAGCCGGGCGGGGCCCGGGACTCTGGTGGTGTTTACAGTGTCTCGGCTGTCGCCACGTGCTTGGCTCGGATGCGTCAAAAATATTTGCTCACCCCACATGAGCAGCGGAGTGTGTCGGTAGCGATGCGGCAAAACGAACGAGACGAATGAACGGCTGACTGCGGCGTGAAGGAGTTCTGAAGTGGCCACTTCCTCACGTCGTCCTGTTTATTTTCATGGTTATTGTGCTTGTAGTCCAGTTGGTTATTAAAGTAGTTTTGTTCTCGCCGGGCTCCAGTTCCGCTCCCGCGGTGCGTTTACCCGCCCGCTGCCCGTCCAGAGCCGAGGACGTTAGCGGCATCGACCTAGTCAAAGATCGGCGACTGAGGAGGCTTGACCTTTCACCTCCCCGCGTGTGCGCGCGAAGCCTCCGGTCACATAGAGGAATTTCCGTTCATGATGTCGGTGACTTGGGGAATAGCCAGCAGCCCTTCGCTGCGGTGGGTGCCGTGGATGCGGAGGCGACTGTTTAATTACGGCCCTTCGAAGTGATTGTCACACGTGATACACAGCACACAGTGCACACAGTGAAATTTGTCCGCTGCATTTAACCATCACCCTTGGTGAGCAGTGGGCGGCCATGACAGGCGCCCGGGGAGCAGTGTGTGGGGACGGTGCTTTGCTCAGTGGCACCTTGGTGGATCGGGATTCGAACCGGCAACCTTCTGACTACGGGGCCGCTTCCTTAACCGCTAGGCCACCACTGCCCCTTTACGGGCATCTCGGAATGTCGTCGTGAAGTCGCGAGGGATGTGGACCGTGTGTGTGTGTGTGTTTTCGTCCTCTCTGTTGTTCCGAGTTTAAAGAGAGAACCATTCATACGGCAGACAAGCGCGACATGATGAATGGAGCGAGTGATAAGGATCAGAACGCTTACATGATGTGCAGTGGGAGGAGACCGATGAGCAGCTCCAAAGTTGAACTTCCTGTTGTACTCGGTGTGCCGACCCTGTTGTTTTGGGGATCTCTGGTGGGGGGTGGGGGGGGGGGGGGGGGGGGGGGGATTCTTGGAATGTTCCCGGCTTCCCTAGAAGCGAGCTCCGCGTCGGTTCTGCTGCACGGTCAGCAGGTTTACGAGGAGCTGAACGCAGAGGAATGTTCCGAGCTCTCCAGAAATGAAGAACAGAGCTGCCCTTGCCTAATAACAAATTGCATAATAATAAGAATTAAAAAAAAAAAAAAAACCCTATTATAATCCCAGTTTATGGCCTGATTCATGAACCCAACAGCCTCCTCACAAATAATCAAATACACGAGCCGCCCAGCATCTGTTATATCAGACTGGGCTTATTAGGTGCAGCAGATAAATTAGTCCCCTTTCCCATTGTTGACATGTACTCATGCATCAAAAATAGAATAAAAATTACAATTGAAAAATTCTTCCAGGTGTCACATTTATGATCCAGTATCTCAAATTATAAAAAAAAATAACGGAATGTCCGAACTGTGAAAATGATTTATACGTTCAATACGTGGTCGGGGCGAATATTCCAGCGAATATTCCCAGGCTCTTCTTAAATTCACCCCCCTGCTCGTTCATCGGAATTGCAGGTTCTGGGAACCGCCGGGGTGCATTCCTCCGCGCAAACCCGGTGCTCCCCGATGCAGCGCCTCGCGGTTATGCAACCGGGCGACGCCGCACAGCATGTGCCGTTCCATTGTTTGTGTCACACGTTTCGTGCGTTTTTCGCACCTCCCATAACCCTGCGAGGTGGGGGAGGGGTGACTGGAACACGCTGTTTACCGGTCCGGCGCGCGGCGTTGAGTCACGTAAATGTTGTTGTCGTCGCGCCTGCAGTGCCCCGTCATCTGTGTTTATTCACGACTTTATTCCTTTTTTTTTTTTTTTATATAAAGGTTGGGAAATCGCTTGCGCTGTGGTGACACTTGTCCAAAGTTCAGTGGCGTGCCGATGGGTCCCGGGCGGTGACACCGTGTGCGTTATCACTTCATTTCATGAGGACAGAGGGAGTCGGGAGGCGGAGTTTAGCCAGTCCCCTCCTTTTTCCCCACTTCTCTCCGCCCTCCCCCACTCCGGCCGGGCTGAAAACAGGCCATTATGTAACGCCTCGAGCCGGCGGCGGTGGGCCGTCCCACGTCCCCGTCCCCCCAGTTACATTGATCCCAGATCCGATTACTGGATCCCCGCTCAGAGTCCAGGACCGTGGCACGCTGCGGCTAGGACGCGGCAGGGGACAGGAAGTGAGATGAAGTGAACTGAATTACATCCCTGATTTTAGCTACATAATAGATGTGCAGAGTGGAGTCATTATCGGAGACAGATGAAATGTTTTTTAGTCTGTAATAACTGAGGGAAAGTGGTGGAGAATGGCCAGGGCAGATTAGGTGCAGTAGACCGAAGCAGAGAGAGAAGGGTGAGGCTGTAATTAGCAGGAAGTCTGGAGACATAATGGTGGAATTACCGCGCCTCAGCTGCATCCTCTTCCTGCATAATGAACACGCCAGCCGGCGTCCCTGCATATTTCTCTACGTCAGACCTTCTGACAGATAAAACTATAACCTAATTACATATTGGGAGTCCTGGATAAAAATGTCATGTACTGAAGATGGTGTTTGATTTTTTTAGTATTCGATGCAGATAGCTAGCAGTTCGGCCAAATGGAGGGAGTTTCTTTTCACTATTGATCCACCCGATTTGACTTTGAAGCACTCCTGGGCATTGAAATGAACCGAAATAATGGGGGATATGTGCATGTGTTTTCAAATTCTGATCTCAAACCAGAACTTTTTTGTTCAAATAATAACAGAATTCAAAATCAGCTAGTCTGGCAACGGTGCTCTGCACTTCTCTCGGGCTCTCCACGTGCAGCTTACGTAATGGACGCAGAGGTTTTCAGCGAATTTACAGTCTGAGACGACTGTGCCGATAACAATTTTCACATGCGCCACGCCAGATGTGTGCGATTTGATGACACCGAGAGCAATGTAGCAAGCTAGCTAGCTATTTTAACCAGGTAGCTTTGTATGTAACTACCTACTAGTTTTCTGACAAACTTTCATAGACGGTAATATGAATTATGAATGTGTGCTATTGTGGAATCAATATTGATGCGTAGTTGCATGTGTTAAGGGGCCTACAATTTATTCTCAGCTACATCGGGATTCTGAGTGGTAGAAAAAAAAATTTGTCCTCTGGGTTCTATTACATACCTGGGGTTAGGGTTCAAGACTAAAGATTTTAGATTTTTTTTAGATTTTTGTTTGTTAAAAATTAGTTTTGACAGCCATAATTCATATATAAGCAAAAGACATCAAAAGAAATGCACAAAATCTATGCACATTCTATTTCTATTTTAATCTATTTTATTTATTTATTTATTTATTTACTGCGGTCACTTTGCCCTGGTGAGCTATCATGTGACCCTTTACCCAGATATGCAATACAGCTGACACACATATGATGAGACCCACTGTCAGGCCTGGACATACATTTCACCTCAAGAAGCTTCACGTGGCAGCGGCCAAGCTTGTGACACGAATGCTGGCCCAGCGCCTCATCGACGTAACCAGACGTTTTTTTTAAAGTGACTGGAGTAATGTTCCGCTGAGGGATGGTCACGGCGTGTTTTTAGTTAGTTGAAAGACGATAGTATTGCTAATTGCTTTCTTTTTTTTTGTGCCCTTCCAGGAAATGCCCAACTCCGTGTTCCTGGTTATGGAGGTAAGTTGACTGGGTCAAACACGCGCGAGTGTCCTGTTACCGCACCTCTACTCCATATCAGCCTTCCGTACCCCGCTCTCTTTCTGCTCTCGTCTTACGGTGTCCGAGTCAAGGCCGCTCGGTCACATGACCCCGCGGCAGAGCGCTGCGCGGGGTCCCTGCGCCTCGGCCTGCGTTGCTCAACGCTGGAACGTCTGGGGGGGAAAACAAACTCCGCCGCTTCGAGCGGGCGGCTAAAAATACCCCGTTCGCAGAACAGCGTTCTGGAAAAAACAATTGTGAAACGTTGTTTATGCGACCTATTCTCGGTTTGTCACTTTTAATCAGACTCGTTGCACGCGCCCGTGGATAAGATAACCTGTCACCGTCGCCTGTTGACTGACAGATCGGGTGGCCCGTCCGTTAATAGCAAATTTCGCAAACTGCGAGGACGGGAGGACCGGGGCGCGGACCAGGCTGTCCGCTGGTTGAGGACGAGAGATGAATTGCTCGACAAATGCGCTTTGGCAGAAGCACAAATGCTTCATCAGTACGCCGCTTGTTCGCAACCCACTGGCCATAAATTGACTGCAGGGGGGGGGGACAAGCTGGCCTTTCTCTCCAGGCGCCGAGTGGACTCTCGTCGTGGTAGCGGCCGCGCCCACATAACATTGTTTTGTCCCCGCCGATTAGGCCATGTGCACGTCCACAAAATAACGAATCCTGAAATGAATCTGACTCGGCCTTTTTTTCAATGGCTGTAATTAGTCGGGGACGCGGTCTGCAGTGTTGTGGATGTGGGCCGCGCTGGTACCTCGTCCCACTAAAGCCAGGAACATGCTCGCTCTTAACGTTTTTTGCTAATGTACTTGCGTCCGTTAGTGCGCGTCGTAGTCTGTAGTGTGTAAATAAACGAATGAATACCTGTGTCTTAAACTACTGGGTGGGCCATTTACATGGATACACCTTAATAAAATGGGAATGGTTGGTGACATTGAACACATTTTATAAGTGGTCAGAAACCTGTAAATAACTCATGAATAAAGTTACGTTAAAACCAAGCACACCATTGTTTGTCTTGTGAAATTACCAATAAATTTGACGTCACATGACCCTCTTCCTATTGAAAAAAACAAAAGTTAGATCCAAGATGGCCGACTTCAAAATGGCCACTATGGTCACCACCCATCTTGAAAAGTTTGCCCCCTCACATATACTAATGTGCCACAAACAGGACGTTAATGTCACCAACCATTCCCATTTTATTAAGGTGTATCCACCCTGTAGTCATCTGTCGAGTGCAGACCTCGCAACGCTGCCGTATACATATTTGGTCCGCTAATTTTCGAGTACGTGCACAATGAAACGACACGAAGAACCCAGGTTGCGGACTGTGGCTGTGCGTACGTACGTGCGAAGTTAACAGCACGTATATTTCTGCCTTAACTCGCTTAACCCACTATTTGCCGACTGTTTCCTGATGTCTCTCTCTCTCTCTTTCTTTCTTTTCTTTCTCTCGGCAGTATTGCAATGGAGGCGATCTGGCCGACTATTTGCAAGGTAGGCACTGTGGAGTCCCACGCGCCCGCAGCGTACAAATGTGCAGCGCTTTTCCTCCGTTTTCAACGTCGCAGACGATCAGTCTTCATTGTTGCGTAAGGACCGTTGTGCAGGCCACTGGCCTAAAACTATGACGTTCATAAATATTTCACATTTGCTGACATGATATTGGGGGGGGGTGCACAGTAGGCTGTGGCCGACTCGGGATTTCAGTTTAGATCGTTACGCCCTGGGGCGTTCTGGTCCGCTGCGGTTCCGTGGACAACCGTGCTCATCAGCAGCCATAAACCTCAACGTCCAACGCGACCCGAGTTCAGTTCAGGCCTCAGAGTTGTGGTATCTGAGCGGGCAAGGTGGTTTCTTTTCCTGATGCAGAGACACTGGGAGGTTTCAGGAAGTGCACGGTTTGTTGGCGTGGATCTGAGGTCCTGACCCCCCCCGAACAGGAAGTGCGTGTGGCTGTACTGGACTTTTGACCTGGTCTAGTGATCATGTGGCGTTATCGCTGTAGAGGTTTTTTCCGCTGGTTGGAGTTGTGAAGTGAAGTGATTGTCACACGTGATACACAGCAGCACAGTGCACACAGTGAAATTTGTCCTCTGCATTTAACCCATCACCCTGAGTGAGCAGTGGGCAGCCATGACAGGCGCCCGGGGAGCAGTGTGTGGGGACGGTGCTTTGCTCAGTGGCACCTTGGTGGCTTGGGATTCGAACCGGCAACCTTCTGATTATGGGGCCGCTTCCTTAACCGCTAGGCCACCACTGCCCACACACACACCTCAGGATTTGTGATGGGAGTAATTGTAAAAATAATGATCACGTGTTACGGAGCCATTGTGATCCGAATAAGATGCTGTGTAATCATAATTTGTTTTGTTTGCCGAGTAGACCGGGGCAGAGGGGGGAATCCTCTTAACAGACTGCCGGGGGGATTAGCGCCCGTTGCCTCGTGGCTGGGGACCTGGCACGTCGCTTGGCTACGCCGTCCGGGTTAATTGAGTGGCGTAGCCTCCTACCCTGTAATGGCCACCTAATGAGTCCACTGTTCACTTAAGATTAATTACACATATTGTAATTACACATTAGTAATGGTGTAACATTTATGCCATTTAACAGAGGCCCTTATGCACTCCGGGTTCAGTGTCTTGCTCAGGGACACAACTGCAGTAAGTGGGGTTTGAACCTGTGACTTTGTGAGTTACCCGCTAGGCTACTGCCACTTCATAAGAGGTAATAAACATGCATACGGTGTGTGTTAAACGGAATTGTGGGAACATCTCAGCCTGGAATACAATCCCAGCGGTTAGTGCGTCACAGAAGGTGAAAGTGGCGGTGCGCCGGCGTCTATTCTATTCCATCTATGTAACGTTGTCCCGGTAACGGGAATCTGCCGGATTCTTCCGCATGGTGCGACTCTGCCTCGTTCCCTTTCCCAGCCAAGGGCACCCTGAGGGAGGACACGCTCCGAGTCTTCCTGCAGCAGATCGCCGCGGCGATGCGGGTGCTGAACAGCAAGGGCGTCATCCACCGGGACCTCAAGCCACAGAACATCCTGCTGTCCCACGTGGGCCGCAAGAAGTCCGGCATCAATGGCATACGGATCAAGATAGGTCGGTGCCGTCTGCTCTCTTAATTTAGATCTCCGCTGTTTCCGGGCTCCGCCCCTCCTCCGCCATGCTGCCGTTAATAACATGCGACGCACTCGGTCCCGCAGCTGACTTCGGCTTCGCGCGCTACCTCCAGAGCAACATGATGGCTGCCACGCTGTGTGGATCCCCAATGTACATGGTGAGTGTGTGACCGCAGAACGAGCTTATTTCATTTCATTTACAGCGTTTACCAGACGCCCTTATCCGGAGAGACTTAGTCAGTAGTTACTCAATCTGTTACACAATCAGTGTCACTCACTAGGCTACTACCACCCCGCACGTTGTCATTGTGACGCACAGCACACGGTGACACAGCGAAATGTGTCCTCTGCTTTTAACCATCACCCTTGGTGAGCAGTGGGCAGCCATGACAGGCGCCCGGGGAGCAGTGTGTGGGGACGGTGCCTTGCTCAGTGGCACCTGGGCGGCTCGGGACTCGAACCGGCAACCTTCTGATTACGGGGCCGCTTCCTAAACCGCCAGGCCCCGAAGTAAATTTGGAATTTTGAATTCTCCTCCTTAGCTGTGCGACCTGCTTCGTTCGGCCACTCGCTCACGCTCCCTCAGATCATCCGCTGCCGCTCATCTTAACGTTCCCCCTGGAATGTATGTGTGTGTGTGTGTGTGTGTGTATATATATATTTATTTTTTATGTTTTTTTTTTTTTTTTTTTTTTTTTTTGCTCGAATTGTCTTGCTTTTGCTAATTAGACATGGCAAGGCATTATTTTCAGCTACTCTCCTCCCTCTGCCAGGCCCCGGAGGTGATCATGTCCCAGAATTACGATGCCAAAGCAGACCTCTGGAGCATTGGCACGGTTATTTACCAGTGCCTCGTGGGAAAGCCGCCGTTCCAGGTGAGTTTCCGCCGCCGCCGACCCAGATGTCGGCATTAATGAGCTTTTGTTTGCTTTTTGACAGTGATGCGAATTTCTGTCCTGAAATAGCAACGCTCAGAGTCTGGTCTTCTCGCCGCTGTGTGGAACTTGTATTTGCTCCAATTCACCACCAGCCTCTGTGTTTTTTTGTTTTTTTTTTCTTCCTCCTCCAGGCCAACAGCCCGCAGGACCTGAGGATGTTCTATGAGAAGAATAAAACTCTGGTGCCAAAGTAGGTTTAATCTTCTGTCACGTCTTAAGCCCTTTGTCTCAGAAGTTCAGGTTCTGGCTGTAATTGTGAAGCTGTAAAGCTTTAAAGAATCTTCCGGAGCTAATTTTAAACCCCCTTCCCCTCGCCTGCTTCGCGGCTGATAATGGCCACCTGTGTCGCTGGGGTTGGAGCTGTGAGTCACGACGTTTGGCGTGAGGCGCAGTGCTGTCACTTCTCAAATGAAACCTCTTCCCCAGCATCCCGAGGGAGACGTCGCCTCACCTGGCGGACCTGCTGACGGGACTGCTGCAGAGGAATCAGAAGGACCGCATGGACTTCGGTCAGTGCTGTGATTCGTAACCCGCCTCTCATCTGTTGGGTTGTTCTGTATCGTGCTGAGATGATTGATGAACCGAAGGTCTGGTCCGGGTGTTAAAAGTGTTCTTCTTGTTTGTTGCAGACTCGTTTTTCAGCCACCCGTTCCTGGATTCCTCATCGGCCATCAAAAAGTGTGAGTACAGTGTTCATTTACCAACCTGAGTACGAGTACCTTTACGGACAAGTGTTTCTTAATGCAGCTATATTCGTAAATGTTGCGTGATTGAGATTTGATTATAAATTTGTGTTTTTGTGTCTCCCAGCATGCCCAGTTCCTGTGCCCACTTGCTCAGGAGCCGTGTCTGACAGCTCATGTGGCAGCTCTCCGTGTCGCTACGTGTCCCCCCCTGTAAGTGGAACGTGTCAGCATCGCAGGTTTTTTTTACGTTCCCGTACGCAACGGCCTGCAGAAGACGTCAAACGTAAACATGTAAGATGCTTGGAGATTCAAGCGCGTGTCAATTTCCTCCAGTCGCTGCCCGACATGCAGACACTGCCGGAGGACGGCCTCTCCTCGCCCCCCCTCGGCCCACCCAACTACCTGCAGCTGTCCAAAGAGTCGGGGGGCAGCACCAGCAGCAAGAACTCCTCCTGCGACACGGACGACTTCGTTCTGGTGCCCCACATCTCTGGAGAGCAGTCCTGTGAGTCCAACATATTCACACACACATTAAATTCACATTTGCAGCATTTATCAGACGCCCTTATCCATAGCTACTTACGATCAGTAGTTACAGGGACAGTCCCCCCTGGACAGTGCTCAGGGACACAATGGTAGTAAGTGGGATTTGAACATGGGTCTTCTGGTTCACAGGCGAGTGTTTAACCCACTAGGCTCCTACCACCCATACAATACAAGCACATCACAGTCATCGCACATCCCTGATAGGAACAATCTGTCCCTGACGTGCCTCCAACTCCCTCTCCCCACCAGATGATCTGCCCATGGGAGCCACTGGCCGACGCCCATCCAGCGAGTTTCCGCTCTGTGGCGGGTGAGTGAGTGCGAGTTGCCCGCCCGGTGAGAAATCGCTGTTTTCCTCGCCCGGACGCTGCTTGCCTGGAGCAGGCAGGGAGACTCGCCGGCTGCCCTCTTCCTGCTGAGAGTTACCCAGAGCAGGACGCAAAATAAGCCCCCAGGGGTTTTGCCGATTCATGGAAGAGGAGGGCTCTGGTGGATTCGGCACGTTCGTCTCACAGAACTGGCCGCGGTAGGCGCAGCGTGCCGACCTGGCAGATTTCACTGGGAAGGAAAATGAAGCGCAGCATCCGGAACGCCGGATGTCGGCCCCGACTATTTATTCCCACGGCGGGTGTGAATCTCGCGTCCGTGAATTGGCCGCGTGCTGCGTGAGTAACCGTGACTCCTCCGCAGCTCTCGTTGGCCCGTGGGAGTCGGCGCCGCTCTGCCGTTTTTCCTCCTCTGGCGGGAGAAACGTGTCCTCCTGTTAAACACTCACGCGACCGCCGCTGAATGAAACTAACTTGCTGAACCCGACGTATCCATGGCATATCCAGCGAAAACGTTTTTTCCAGCATTTACCAGACGCCCGTATCCAGAGCGACTTACAATCAGTAGTTACAGGGACAGTCCCCCCCCTGGAGACACTCAGGGTTAAGTGTCCTGCTCAGGGACACAATGGTAGTAAGTGGGATTTGAACCTGGGTCTCCTGGTTCTTTGGCGAGTGTGTTACCCGCCAGGCTACTACCACCCCTGGCTACTTGTCCCGCCTGATGCAAAGACGGCTGTCCTTGGTTATCGCACCATCCGTCCATCCTTTGATTTTCTGTTTGTGAGTTTGCGATGAATTGACTCTTGAATCAAAGCGCTGAAAATGTTATCTGTGTAACTGGTTTGGTAGTGGATGCTTGTGATTGCCACCGTTGCCGTATTACAAGCGCCTGGGCGTGTCACTGGTTGACGGGAGGGCCGGGTGGGTAGTTATCTACAGATAACTAGCCAGCAGATCTTTGATCTTCGGTCTCATTCTGTTTATTTTTTGCAACTTCCGAGATCATCTTGATGGGACATTAACAAAGATTCCCATTTGATAGGAATCACAGAATCTTGATTTTTTTTTTATTATTATTATTTTTTAACTCTCCAAATGTGCATAAGAAGGGACCCATACTGAAGAATAGGTTTCATACGGGACCTTGTGATGTTACGATATCACATCTCATCGCGTTTTCTTTTCCTTTTTCCATCTTCTGCTTGCTTTGCCAAAAAGTTTACCAAAAAAAAACAAAAAAAAAAAACTTTTCTCAGAATTGACTCGCCTGTAAGGACATCATGTTTTGAAATTCGTTTTGCTCGCAGCCTTTGCGGCGAGTAGCAGGCGTTTTTTTTTTTTTTTCTGATGTGAACTTCAGCGACAGCGGGCTTATCTTGTTCCACGTGGGAGTGTACAGTCGACTGTTTTTCCGCTCCGCAGTCACACGCCCGACCCTCACCGAACCGCTTCCTCTTCCCCGGTGCCCTTTGTTTTGCAAATCTCCCAACGGCCAGACGGCCCCGTCTCTTTCTCGACGTCCCCCTCCATTTCGCTGGCAGTGTGGGTTCTCCCCGCACGTTATTCTATTTACATTTACAGCATGTACCAGACTCCCTTATCCAGAGTGACTTACAGTCAGTAGTTACAGGGACAGTCCCCCCCCTGGAGACACTCAGGGTTAAGTGTCTTGCTCAGGGACACAATGGTAGTAAGTGGGATTTGAACCTGGGTCTTCTGGTTCATAGGCGAGTGTGTTACCCACTAGGCTACTATCCACCCACATGGGGCTACTATTCCCATGAATCCCGGCCCCGTTTCGTTACTAAACCTCACCTGCGAGGTTCTGCAAGGCCGAGAGAACCAGGTCACCGGTGATGCGCACTCATCTTGGAATTAGGCGTGTACCTCACGAAAAGGCCGAGGCTGTCGTTGGCCTACAAGCTGGCTTTCGATGACTCCCTCTTTGTTTTTTTTTCCCTCTGCATGCGTGTTTATTCTGTGACGTTGCGTGAACCCAGTCGGGAGGTTCAGCCAAGTTGAATCTGCTGTTGGTGCGCGTTTTTGTCCCCTCCTGATCCCGGGTTTCTCAGAAGGCTGAACAAAAGACCCTTCTCTTTGTGCTCTGCCGCCGCGGCGCCTCACGTGTACTCGTCCGTTTGTCGAAGACCCTCCCTCAGCCCCGAGCTTATTACGTAACCCCGCTCCGACTTTCTGCCTCTGCTCCTCTACCTCGCCCCCCCCCCCTTTCTTCCTGGAACTTCCTCGCGCAGACCCGCTCCGCTCTCAAAACAGTTCGTTCCGTGCTCAAACGGAGGAATGCAAATGTGCTGACCCATGCGCCAGCACGTGCTATGCACCATATGCATCGAGCGTGTTCCTCTAGCTCCGCCCCGGACTCCTCCCACAGCAGTTTTCATTGGCCGTCAGGCTCGTTGTTTACACCGAGGCCCCGCCCCTCGCAGGCTGAGCGTGGCTTGTTGAACAGGAACAGAGAAACTAGTCCGCTTCGGCTTGGCAGCTGAGTGTAACAAAGGAGTTTGAAAGCAGCTCCGCGGTTCGAAAGCCGGTCGGTCGTTCGCCCGACTAATGCGAGAAAAACATTTTAAAAACGTGGTGGAAGAGGAAAACGTTTTTAGCGCTCTAATGAAAACTTGCCAGCCTGCTGGGACGGCGTGTTAGACATTAATTTCGGCCGTCCTGTCTGGCTCCCCCAGGCCGCCGCAGCCCAATTCCGGCCAGATGCCCATGGTGTCCCCGCGGGCGGAGACCACGCCGATCCCTGTGCCCACGCAGGTGCGCAACTACCAGCGCATCAAGCAGAACCTCTCCAGCAGCCCGACCACCGCGCTGTACGGCTCACCCAGGTAAAAGTGTCTGTTTTTAACATGTTCCAGGGATTTGTCACGTGGACCTGAGGGGGGAATATGAATTTATTGTTGATTGCAGCACACCTCTTACTGCATTTCACTCGCTGTTTTATGATAAGTTTTATGTTAGTTCCATCATATAGTGCCTTGTTTTTCCTAAATAATCACTAAAACCCATTTATGGGGTTTTTTTTTTATGTATAAACCTAGACATCAGAGCTTCTGATGGCATTTGTTTTGGTGTCACCGCTATTACATCAGCTTGCTCCCGGGACGCCTGCTTTATGTGTTAATGTGCCGGATACCGTGTGGGTGTGGCTTGCCCTTGGGAGACAAAGGTCGTGGAGGAGGGGGAGAGAAGGTGGCTGTATCGTCCCCCACCCCTACTGCGTGCGGAGGGGCTTGTTAGCAGCGCCCCGCAGCAGGGGCTTATGGGCAGATCATCCCGGTCGCCCCCTGGCTTCGGATGCTGGGTCCTGGCCATCCCGGGCAGCTGCTGCCCTAGTTCACTTGGCCACTGTGACTGTGTGTTTTGTGGTTTTCGGGAGGGGATTAACCTCGGCGCATCAGACTCTCTGGCCGTGTGACCAAGTCTGGGCAGCTCCCCCCTCCCCCCTTTTTTTTGTTTTAAATGCACGGATAGCCGGGGCAGGGAGGTGCTTCTGAATTCAGGAAACAAAGCAAACCTGGTTGTTCCTCGCGGCAACACGAACAGGAAGAAACCGAGCCAGGCTGTCTTTAACACTGGGACACATTTAACAGTAAAAAGGCGATTGTAATTCTAGGGAGACGTGGGCCGATGTTAAGGGTGTAACGCTATGGACTGGGTGGGACGCTGGCGGTTTTGTGTGGTTAAATTGAATTGGTCTCTTCCCCACAGGTCTGGCACGGTGCGACGCTCCAACACCAGCCCCATGGGCTTCCCCAAAGCCGGGTCAGGGTCCCCCAGCTCAGCAGACGTGGGCCAGACTCTGGGCCGGCGCTTGTCGACGGGCAGCTCGCGGCCCTACTCTCCGTCCCCGCTCGGTGAGAATTCCCGGAGGACTTCTTGGGACGTTTGGGATAGGCTTGGGTAGGCTGGTCTTTGCCCTGACATGCCCGCTTGTGTGACTGTTCTCCAGTGGGCACCATCCCAGAGCAGTTGGGCCAGTGCTGCTGCGGACACCCTCAGGGCCATGAATCGCGCAGCCGGAGCTCCTCGGGCGGTAAGTGTGTGTCTTAAGTGTGTGCCTTTGTACCAGGCGATTATTTGTTGTTTTTTTTTTTTTTTTTTTTTTATGGCCGTTCCCCCTGTGGTCCCATTAACAGCCCCAGCTTTCCCCTTTGTGCGGCTTCCAGGTTGCCTGTTTTGTTGCGTTCTTCTCAGCATGTAACTGTCACGCTGCCTAGGGCCTGTCTCCATAGTAACCACTCTTTCAAAGGTGTTCCAGCTTTTCAAGAGGCTCAAAACCAAACGGAACGTCTAGTTCAGGGCAGCGCAGAAGAAAAAATGTTATGGTTTCAGGCTATTTTCATCCTTCACATTAAGCTTTTATTTGACCATAATAACACACACAAAACAGCCAACTTTAACATTTTATTAAATTTTTATTTTTTTTTTTACTGGAAGTGGATGATAAAGAAATGTCTACTTGGTTCTGCCATCTAGTGGTCAAGATGTGCCTTTGCACGAGTACAAAGGAGTTCATGATTGGAAATAAGTATACCTCCTCACATTTTTTTTTTTTCACCACAGGCTCTCCAGTGCCTCCCTCTCAGTTACTGGGAGCAAGGCTGCAGAGCGCGCCGCTACTGGCCGATGCCTACCAGAACAAACAGAAGCTCCACAAGCAGCTCTCCGACCCAGTCCACCCCACCAACTCTGCCTTCCCCAGCAGCCACTCCCCGCAGCTGGGTCGCCCCGGCAGTCTGGGAACGTCCCCAACCAAGCACCTCGGCTCCTCTCCCCGCTCTACCGATTGGCTGCAGAAGTCCCCACTGCCCACCATTATTGGCTCTCCCACTAAGGTAACAACCTTAGAGTTTGCTTATGATTAAAAGCTGGTCATTGCTCTTAAAACTCCATGTGAAATGACAATAAAGCTCACTTGAACTTTATGTACTGCAGTCCAATTAGTTGCCATTTTGGAGCACTCTCTAGTGTGGTGACGCAACAGGCTGCCATACTGTAATTGCTGTCGTTTGGTCCCGCAGACTACAGCCCCCTTCAAAATCCCCAAAACTCAGGCTTCCTGCAACCTCATGGCCCTGGCGTCTCAGCAGGGCATGGCCGTCAGCCCAACTCCCAGCAAAACCCTGATCGATGCCCGAGACATCTGCGCCCACCACTGTTCCTCTCACATGGCGGCTCAACAGTCAGCCCCCGAGGCCAGCAGGACCACGTTCGGGAGGTGGGTGTCCCCGAAATTGTCCCCCCTCTTTGTGCTTCCTCTATCTGTAATCTCGTTCTTCGGTTTGGACCTTGCTGTTCTTCTCTCTGTGCCAGTTCTTCTGTGTAATCCCAATCCCAGATTATCTGAGTGTGTTCTGTGTGGCCCCCGTAGATCAGTGAGCACCGGGCGGCTGTCGGAGCAGCCGGTCAGAATCACTTTGGGAGGACAGCAGTACCAGGGCAGCACCGACAGCCTCAACACAGAGAGACCCATGGACACAGGTAGCTGCAACATGCCTGCATGCGTGTGTTTCGTATACCTGCCATCGTGTCGAATGCATTTGTCTTAAAAGTGAAGTGCAACATCCATGCATCATGCTATATGGTCTCCTTGGCTGGTTATGGCTGCATGTGAGTGGCGGCTGGCTCTGATTGGCTGCGACTGTCGGTGATGCGCTTTGCCTGGCTCCGCGAGTGACTGCTGTGTGTGCCTCCCCCTCAGCCCCTGCCGGAACGTACACTTTGGTCTCCGGAGGGGCCAGCCCTCGCACTGTCCTTTTCACTGTGGGCTCCCCACCCAACAGCACCACCCCACCCACCTGCAGTCACCTGGACTCCCAGCCACGCACCACCTCAGGTGAGGGTCCTTCGTCCTGTCCGGGCTCCCCTCGCCTTGCATACCGCTGCTGCTGTGACGTGCATCACTCCGCACGTTCATGCTTTTGCCGCTGATACCCTCATCATGATAGTGAATTGGAGGCTGTATGGTTAATGCATTTCAGTTAGTTGTGTAAATATGCTATTAATATTTGACATCCGTCTCTCTCTCCCTCCACCCGCAGTAGGCTCTAGCAGCTCAGCCGGCTCCCTGTGCTCTACCAGCGGCAGGGTGCACGTGGGCTCTCCTCCGGGTATGGCCATCGGCACCTCCCCCCCAGGGGCTGAGGCGGCCCCCAGTAGCCTGCGTTACGTCCCCTATGGCACCTCTCCGCCCAACCTGGATGGCTTCATCACATTCGAGGCCCCGGAGCTGCCCGAGGAGACACTGATGGAGGTGAGGCGCGCAGGCAGTCTTCTTAAATCGACTGTGAGGCGCCAGTGCGCTTTGAACCAACCGTTCTGTGTCCGCAGAGGGAGCACACGGACACCCTGATGCACCTGCGGACGATGTTGTCCTTCACCGACTGCGTGTTGGAGATCGCCGCGATACGAGCAGGTGGCGCTGACCTGGGCGCATCCGCCGCCTCACTGTACCCGCCGCAGGAGAGTGTGGTGGTGGACCAGATCAGTCAGCTCAGCAAGGAGTGGGGGTGAGACACCCAGGGTCCCCATATTCCTTTTCAAATGCCGCTTCATTTAATTCATGATGTCATCAAAAAAGAATTAGTTTATCCCATAAATTAAACAAACAACACAATGCTGCAAATTTTGAGATTAATCTGTGTGTGTACGCACAGGCAAGTGGAGCAGCTGGTCCTGTACATGAAGGCGGCCCAGATCCTGGCCTCCTCGCTCCACCTGGCCAAGGCCCAGATCAAGTCAGCCAAGCTGAACCCGTCCACCGCGGTGAAGCAGGGTGAGTTGCTGAGTCCAGGCAGAGCCCGGTGGGGGTCCAAGCCAACGGACCAGAGCAGTCTGTGGCGTTATGGGCTGCAGAGTGTAGCAGACGTCACGGCTAAAGTGAGCTGAAACTTATCTTGTGCGTCGTGCAGTGGTGAAGAGTCTGAACGAGCGTTACAAGAGCTGCATATCGCTGTGCCGCCGCCTCACGGACAAGCTCAACCACTTCTTCTCCGACAAGCAGCGCTTCGTGGATGAGATCAACAGTGTTACTGCAGAGAAACTCATCTACAATCACGCTGTGGAAATGGTACGGGACCCTCATCATAAATTACAGTTTTGGCTGCCACAATTTTTATTTAGTCCTTCTGCTTTAGCTTTTTTGGATAGATATAATTAAAGACACAAGTCTTTTTCCTCATAGGTTCAGTCTGCAGCGTTGGATGAGATGTTCCAGCAGACAGAAGATATTGCCTACCGCTACAGCAAGGCCGCCATGCTTCTTGAAGGACTGTCCAAGATCCTGCAGGACCCGGCTGATGTCGAGAATGTCACTAAGTGTGAGTTTTTTTTGTTTATTTTTTTTTGGAGTCACCCTCTTCCTACCACTTCTGGGTTAATATATCCCTGAATTGTGAATCTGATCTTCTTCTCCTTTGTCCTGCTATCTCACTGATCTCTGCCTACTGGACAATCAGTCTCCCTGCTGTCTAAACCTGTTCCCCTCTCCCATTTCTCCTGTACAGATAAGGCCACCGTGGACCGGCGGATCTCGGCACTGTGCTACTGCACTGTCACTCTGTACGAGTAGCAGGCTGAGCCCCATGAGAAGCCACCAGTCTCCGTGGTCTGGGACCAGCCTCTGCTCTAACCTCGGCAGCTAGAGCCAGCGGATGGATGCAGCGAAGCCCACATTCTCGTTCTGTAGCAGTTAAAGCACTTTTTCTTTTTTTTTTTTTTTTTTTTTTCTTCTCCCCCATTAAAAAAAAACCCCACAATTTTAGCTTCTGCACAACAGTTGAAGGCTCACTACCAAAGAAGACGACAAGTCGACAGTTGTCCTACAGAAACTGGAGGTACTGGAATGATGTGCAAAAGGAACCCTTTCTCCTTCACCCCCAGCAGCTTTCCTCAACTACCTGAAAGGTGGTGATGGCAAAATCACAAAATAATATTTTTTTTTTTCATCCAATACAGACTTGTGGTGATAAGCCAGCCATGACAAGACTCTAGGAAATCAGTTGTTATAATATTGCTTTTATTGTATCTGCAGTTATTTATTGTAATAGGATGTGTATGATGTTGGGGTTTCACCAGTTACCCTGGGCCAGGGTTTTTGTTGATTCCCTCATGAAATGACAGTCTTCAGGCCTGGCAGGCACACACACACACACACAACTGCAGTAATTAAAAAAAAAAAAAAATTACTGTATGTATACACAGGAAAGCAAGTTTCCTTCAAACAGCAAAAGAATCTGTAGATTTTGTAATTTAGCTTTGTTTTGTTTTGATTATATAAGCAGAAGCACTTTATTTAAATGGTGAGAAAACAGCGGAGGAATCTTGGGAACGTGAAGGCTGCAAACTGTTCGGCCACACAGGGGCGGGACGAGGAATATGGATCTCGGGGCCCCTTGGCCTTCAGCTGTCCCTGTATTACTGTACGAGGTGCGCGGGCCTCACCTACGCAGCACGCAGAGACTTACCTGACCCTCGCATGTCTCCATATCACTGGCCTTCCTCAGACCGCGCTGAGAACACCCTGAAACTGACAAAACTGGGGCTCCTGGACCCCACGGTCGGGGGGATTTAAAAAAAAAAAAAAAAAAAGTGGTCAAAATACTTGAGTAGTTACTTCAGCCTGAATTTATTAAACTATACTGACCCTTTTTAATATCCATAGTAATACTGCAGCTAATTTTCTTGAAGAACATTTGATGTTTGCGACTGTAAATATTTGTATGTTGTGCGTGTGCCCACCTTTTTTTTTTTTTTTTTTCTGGAATGAATGCGTGAATGCACAGCATGACAAGGGAGTCACATGACAAGACATCCTGCCTCACAATGAAATAGCACAAAATGTTTGTTTTTATTCCCCCCCCCCCGGATTTGTAAGAAAAAGGACTCTCCGCATACACACATTACTGCCACGGTTTACAGCACTGTGTGACCCTCAGCCTGAAGAGGCCAGAGTCTCGTGTCCCTGGAATAGTCTTGCACCGCTGTTCTCTGGGCGCCAACACCGCCACTGGTGCAACTGTCCGGCGGCGGCAAAGAGCTCTTGGAAGGTCGTTGCAGTTGCTGTCTCCCCTCGTGACTGTTTGCTGTACGCCCAGCTCTGAAAGAGATTTCTACCAAAACCCTGCATATCTTTTCAGCCACAGGCTGCACTGCCCCTTTCACATTTTTCTATGAGAATTGTGTACAAAGTCACGGTCTGTTAGAAACCCCCCGGTGCTGAGCTTGCATTGCACCCGTAGAATTTGTAGAATGTGTTTAACCCCATCCTTAGCACCTTTCCGGCTCAAAACGAATGCACCAGGCCCATTGGGGTTAGATGATCCTTTATTAGTCCCACTCACATGGAGTGGCCATCAAGTGCAACTCTATTTCCAATCTCCTGATTGTCAATGAGACATGTGGACGTTTTCATGGTGTGTGTTTTCAGCAAGGGCATCCATCTTTGTTCTGTGAAGAACTAGAAATGCAGCCTTTGTTTATTAAAAAGAAATGTTGAATCGATCAATGAAAGTTTCTGCTCTTTTTTTTGCGTGCAATTAAAAAAAACAAAAACACCAGCAATACTTAATTTTAAACTTTTTAAAAAACAGTGGGAACACGTATACTAGGTGTATCAGGTTGGTAGTAGCCTAGTGGGTAACATGCTTTCGACCCAAAAGACCCAGGCTCAAGTCCAACTTACTACCATAGTGCCCCTGAGCAACCCCGAGTTGCTCCGGGGGGGGATTGTCCCTGTAACTACTGATTGTAAGTCGCTATGGATAAGGGCGTCTGGTAAATGTAAATATATATTGTCGTCATGAACCTCCCGCGCATGCGCATTGTGTATCTGGCGCCCACGGAACGCGTCACATTTTGCTTCCGCTGAAACCACATCCGGGACATCGTGGAGTTACGCAAAAAAAAAAAGGATTCCACGTTTGTCGTCGCTTCCGCCGCTGCATTGCACGCAGGCCGCGTTGCGGAACTTGCGTAGCCTGCGTTGGTGAATTCCGTCTCCTCTGCGCCCAACGTGCGTCGTTCGACGGCAGTGCGCCATTCCGCGCAGCTGTAGCCTGAAGGGAGCAGCGGAGCCGCCGTGTGCAGGAGCGAGTTGAAGAGCTAATTCAGGTGTGCGCGGGGTTTTTGGGTTTCTTTTTTTTTTGCGCCTACAACAATGCACTCGATGTTTTAATGTGTGTAGGACTGCTGCCGTCGTTACGTGTTCAGCTTGTTGTAGCTAACTGGCTAAGCTAACCAGCTAATGCTCGGCCATTGTAATCGAACGTTTCAGCTTAGTCGTACGTATCATTTTATTTACCGGCTGTAAGTAAATATTAAGTGTTCGCCGTATCGTTTGTCCACTTTGCTGTGCTTGTTTGTTTTCTTTTTGTAACGCTCATTTACGCTTTGTAATGGCGTGTTTTTCTGCTGTTCGATTTAGCTCGCGTACTCCTGCTACGTGGCCACGTGTGTGTTTTCATAATAATGCATATATTTCTTTCGTGAAACGCATCTGTCGTTCATTTTGCAGGATAGGCTGCCATGGCAGCTGCGTTCCCCTACCGAGGTGTTCCCGGCGGCATGCCGCCCGGTGTGCCGCCTCCGCCACCGGTTCCAGAGTACATGACCGAGGAGAAGCTGCAAGAGAAAGGTGAGCTCGCTCACAACCGCTCCATTTGCGGATGGATTCGATACATGTTCGCTGACTTCTGGTACGTCGTGTTGTAGCTCGGAAGTGGCAACAGCTTCAGGCGAAGCGCTACTCGGAGAAGCGCAAGTTCGGTTTTGTGGATGCCCAGAAGGAGGACATGCCACCAGAGCACGTTCGAAAAATAATCAGGGACCATGGTGACATGACCAACAGAAAGTTTCGCCATGACAAGAGAGTTTACCTTGGGTAAGGCGGTTTGATCATGCACCCAGCCTGACATTGTTGGTTTCGGATCATTCCGAGCTTTTTTTTTTTTGTTGAGACTATTGCTCTCTGCTCAGTGCCCTCAAGTACATGCCGCATGCCGTGCTGAAGCTCCTTGAGAACATGCCCATGCCCTGGGAGCAGATCCGGGACGTTCCTGTGCTTTATCACATCACCGGAGCCATTTCTTTTGTTAATGAGATCCCTTGGGTCATCGAGCCGGTCTATATTGCACAGTGGGGGTGAGTTCTGTACTTTTCTCTGCTCCTGTCGGTTTTGATTGCCACTCCTGTTTATGAAATATTTATATCCCCCTCTGTAAATACTGCTTACAGCACCATGTGGATCATGATGCGTCGTGAGAAGAGAGACAGGCGACACTTCAAACGTATGCGTTTTCCACCCTTCGATGACGAAGAGCCTCCACTAGACTATGCGGATAATATTTTGGATGTGGAGCCCCTGGAGGCTATTCAGATGGAGCTGGACCCAGAGGAGGACTCATCTGTTGCCGACTGGTTCTATGAACATCCGCCCCTCAGGGACAACACCAAGTGAGTTGTAGCTCTGCTTAGAAAATCTTCCCTCTTCACACAATTCCCGCTTTGCTAATTTTTTTTTTTGTCTTCTTCTTGCAGGTTTGTGAATGGAACCACATACAGACGTTGGCAGTTCACTTTGCCGATGATGTCCACCCTGTACCGACTGGCCAATCAGCTTTTGACTGACCTGGTGGACAGAAACTACTTCTACTTGTTTGATCTGAAGGCCTTCTTCACATCCAAGGCCTTGAACATGGCCATTCCTGGGGGACCCAAGTTTGAACCTCTTGTTCGAGACATTAACCTCCAGTGAGATTGGGATCAGTTTTTGGTTAATGGGTGTAATTCTGGTGTTTATTTGCTCTTAACGTTTTTGTGCCTTCTGACAGGGATGAGGACTGGAATGAGTTTAATGACATCAACAAGATCATCATCAGGCAGCCAATCAGAACAGAGTACAAGATTGCGTTCCCATACCTGTACAACAACCTGCCTCACCACGTACATCTCACCTGGTAAGAATTTTTTCTTTTTTTGCTTCGATTTGAAATTGGGCTTTTATCAACACAAAACACGGGGCAGTGATGGCCTAGCGGTTAAGGAAGTGGCTCTATAATCAGAAGGTTGCCGGTTCGAATCCTTATCCGCTGAGGTGCCACTGAGCAAAGCGCCGTCCCCACACACTGCCCTCCGGGCGCCTGTCTTGGCTGCCCACTGCTCCCTCAGGGTGATGGGTCAAATGCATAGGACAAATTTCAATGTGTGCAATATGTGCCGTGCTGCTGTGTATCACATGTGACAATCCCTTCACTTTTAAAAACACTTAAAAAATCTGACTATTTTTCTCTTAGGTACCATACCCCCAATGTGGTGTTCATCAAGACAGAGGACCCTGATCTCCCTGCTTTTTATTTTGACCCACTGATCAACCCCATTTCTCACAGACACTCTGTTAAGGTAAAGTTTAGGGCCTATTTTAAATAATTTTCCTGTATGTTCATATGTATTTATTATTAATCTTTTACTGAAACAGTTTATATAGCTTTTTTGAATAGTTTCGTTGTGTGTTTAGAGCCAGGAGCCCCTTCCTGAGGACGATGAGGAATTTGAGCTGCCTGAGTTTGTGGAGCCTTTCTTGAAAGAAACCCCACTCTACACTGATCACACCGCCAACGGGATTGCTCTGCTGTGGGCACCACGACCATTCAACTTGCGCTCGGGCAGAACTAGGCGTGCCATTGATGTTCCACTCATCAAAAACTGGTAATCTTAGAAGTTAAATACTATTTTTAATAGTATTATTTAGTATTGTTTTATATTAAATGTGCTATATTTGTGACCTTGCAATTCGCTTGCCTTTTAAAAATAAGTGCATTGTTTTACCAGGTACCGTGAACACTGCCCTGCAGGCCAACCTGTGAAGGTTCGAGTCTCATACCAGAAACTTCTCAAGTACTATGTGCTCAATGCACTCAAGCACAGGCCACCAAAAGCACAGAAAAAGAGGTGGGCATTTCATTTATGGCATTTAGCAGACTGCCTTATCCAGAGCGGACATAAATGGTAGTTCATAGGCATGTGTGTTAACCACTAGGCTACTACTACACATTTTCTCATCTGCCAAGCACACTTCCATGTCCTCTTCTCTACAGATACCTCTTCCGGTCCTTCAAAGCCACAAAGTTTTTTCAGTCCACAAAGCTGGACTGGGTGGAGGTTGGATTGCAGGTATGCCGACAGGGGTACAACATGCTGAATCTGCTCATCCACCGAAAGAACCTCAACTACTTGCATTTGGATTACAACTTCAACCTGAAGCCTGTAAAGACACTGACCACAAAGGTGAGTTACAGTTCACTTGTTTCAAAAATTCATTTCACTCCTGTTGTTCTTAACCACTGGCAAGTATTTATTTATTTATTACGGTCCACAGGAACGTAAGAAATCCAGATTCGGAAATGCGTTCCACTTGTGCAGAGAGGTGCTTCGTCTCAGCAAGCTAGTGGTCGACAGTCATGTGCAGTACAGGCTGGGGAATGTTGATGCATTCCAGGTAATCTACTCATCCATCTACGTTCTTTCCAGGGCCCGCTTCATCTTTTTTTCTGATCTCCTGGCTTCTCTCTCCCCTTCAGTTGGCCGATGGCCTTCAGTACATCTTCGCTCACGTTGGTCAGCTGACAGGCATGTACCGCTACAAGTACAAGCTGATGAGACAGATTCGCATGTGCAAGGACCTGAAGCACCTCATCTACTACCGCTTCAACACTGTGAGTTGTATTCCACTGAGCATCCAAATGTGCACAGATCCATTATTTCAGTCGGTTATGTTAAACAATTTTTTTTTTTTTTTTTTAAGGGACCAGTGGGGAAGGGCCCAGGCTGTGGCTTCTGGGCTCCAGGCTGGAGAGTCTGGCTGTTCTTCATGAGGGGCATCACCCCGCTTCTAGAGAGGTGGCTTGGAAATCTGCTTGCCAGGCAGTTTGAAGGTAAAATTTGAATATTTTATTAACTGTATAAGTGCCATTTTCTGGTGTTTGCACAAAAGTTGGCTGTTATCTGACACTGGTGTTTTTTTGTTTTTTTTTTGTTCCCCCCCCCCCCCCCCCCCCCCCCCCCCCTTCTTTCTCTTCCCATTTAGGCCGTCACTCCAAGGGAGTGGCAAAGACGGTCACCAAACAGCGTGTGGAGTCTCACTTTGACCTGGAGCTGCGAGCTGCTGTGATGCATGATATCCTGGACATGATGCCAGAAGGCATCAAGCAGAACAAGGCTAGGACCATCCTGCAGCACTTGAGCGAGTCCTGGAGGTGCTGGAAGGCAAACATTCCATGGAAGGTACTAGAAAAACAATGGAAATGTCCTGTTGAGTCTTGTATGTTTTGTCTATTCATTATTTAGACTTTTTGAAAATAGCTTTTAAATATAGCATAATTCTTTAACCAGGTTCCAGGACTTCCCACTCCTATCGAGAACATGATCCTCCGCTATGTGAAGGCCAAAGCAGACTGGTGGACAAACACTGCTCACTACAACCGTGAACGAATCAGGCGTGGTGCCACAGTGGACAAGACTGTCTGTAAGAAGAACCTTGGCCGTCTCACTCGACTCTACCTGAAGGCGGAGCAGGAGAGGCAGCATAACTATCTGAAGGTAAATATTCATCTTTTTTTTTTTTTTTTTTTTTTTTTGGTTGGATGGGTGCACCAAATTGGGCTAATTTGACATCGTTTTTCAGGATGGCCCATACATCACAGCAGAGGAGGCTGTGGCCATTTACACCACCACGGTTCACTGGCTGGAGAGCAGGAGGTTTTCCCCCATCCCCTTCCCACCCCTGTCCTACAAACATGACACCAAGCTGCTCATTCTGGCTCTAGAGAGGCTCAAGGAGGCCTACAGGTGAGGCACACGTCATGTCTTTAATAATGCGCATTATATTACATTATTTTAATGTGTGTCTTTTGGGTGTGTGATCAGTGTGAAGTCGAGGCTGAATCAGTCACAAAGGGAGGAGCTGGGTCTGATAGAACAGGCCTATGACAACCCGCACGAGGCACTGTCCAGGATCAAGCGTCACCTTCTCACTCAGAGAGCTTTCAAAGAGGTGAACGGTTTCACCACTGACAGTGTTGCTTTGGCTTAGCTGTGCTGATGTGAAATGTGGCATAACTCGCTGTGTGTGTGTTGCTGCGTAGGTGGGAATTGAGTTCATGGACCTGTACAGTCACCTGGTGCCAGTGTATGATGTGGAACCTCTGGAGAAGATTACAGACGCTTACCTGGATCAATACCTGTGGTATGAGGCAGACAAGCGTAGACTGTTTCCTCCCTGGATCAAGCCGGCTGACACTGAGCCTCCTCCATTGCTGGTCTACAAATGGTGTCAAGGTGTGTCAAAAAAACATACACTAATTTCTTGTTTGGTCTAAATATCACGTTTGGCTCTGTAATGAGTTTGCAATTCTGGTAATTAACAGATGAACATGTAGACGTTTGTACTGTAAGCATAATTATCTTTGGTGTCCTTCAGGAATCAACAACCTGCAAGACGTGTGGGAGACTGCAGAAGGAGAGTGCAACGTCATGCTGGAGTCTCGCTATGAGAAGATGTATGAGAAGATTGACCTGACGCTGCTTAACAGGCTGCTCCGTCTCATCGTTGACCACAACATTGCTGACTACATGACGGCCAAGAACAACGTTGTCATTAACTACAAGGTTTGGCTTCTACTGTTAAAGTGTAGGCGGCCTGTCCACCCTCTTCATTTATAAATAAATAAATAATATATATAATAAAATTTAATGCTGTTTTATTCTTTTTAGGACATGAACCACACAAACTCCTATGGCATCATTCGAGGCTTGCAGTTTGCTTCCTTCATTGTTCAGTACTACGGGTTGGTTATGGACCTCCTGGTACTGGGCCTCCATCGCGCTAGTGAGATGGCTGGACCCCCGCAGATGCCCAATGACTTTCTCAGCTTCCAGGACACCACCACAGAATCAGCCCACCCCATCCGTCTGTACTGTAGATACATAGACCGCATCCACATCTTCTTCAGGTCAGTGCCCAACATTCATTTATAATGACTTTAGGTGTCTTTAGATACGAATGTGTGACATGTTGTTTCTATGTAAAGGTTCTCTGCTGATGAAGCCAGAGACTTGATCCAACGGTACCTGACAGAACATCCAGATCCCAACAATGAGAACATTGTAGGCTACAACAACAAAAAGTGCTGGCCCAGAGATGCCAGGATGCGGCTGATGAAGCATGATGTTAACCTGTGAGCTTTCGGGGTTTTAAATGGGGGAAGGGGGAATCAGTAGAGTTTGACAAAAGTTGTGAGGTTAATCAACGCGTTGCATTTTCAGTGGTCGTGCTGTCTTCTGGGACATCAAGAATCGCTTGCCACGTTCCGTGACCACAGTGCAGTGGGAGAACAGCTTTGTGTCTGTCTATAGCAAGGACAACCCCAACCTGCTTTTCAACATGTGTGGTTTTGAGTGCCGAATCCTGCCCAAGTGCCGAACCAGCTACGAGGAGTTCACTCACAAGGACGGCGTTTGGAATCTCCAGAATGAGGTATGTGCACAAAGTCATCGTAAATTTAGGTGGGAGTTGTCATTGGTGTAAAATGGAGTTTTGACCGGTTTGAACTGTGCTCTGCAGGTGACGAAAGAGAGGACTGCCCAGTGCTTCCTCCGTGTGGATGATGAGTCCATGCAGCGCTTCCACAACAGAGTCCGACAGATCCTCATGGCCTCTGGATCGACTACCTTCACCAAGGTTGCCATGCTTTAGAAAAAAGTGGTGCAGTGGTTTTGAAGTAATTTTATGTGACTAGAGTCATGTCTGTTTCTCTGTACCCCACAGATTGTGAACAAATGGAACACGGCCCTGATTGGTCTGATGACATATTTCCGTGAGGCTGTGGTCAACACCCAGGAACTGCTGGACCTGCTGGTGAAGTGCGAGAACAAGATCCAGACCCGTATAAAGATCGGGCTGAACTCCAAGATGCCTAGCCGTTTCCCCCCAGTGGTGTTTTACACGCCCAAGGAACTGGGTGGGCTTGGCATGCTGTCCATGGGTCACGTGCTCATTCCACAGTCTGACCTCAGGTACGCATCTGTCTGTGTTTTTACAACAACAAACTGGCATTTGTGATCTGAGTGAGCTGACCGTACTTTTACCTCCTCAAGGTGGTCTAAACAGACAGATGTGGGAATCACTCACTTCCGTTCTGGCATGAGCCACGAAGAAGACCAGCTGATTCCAAATCTGTATCGCTATATCCAGCCATGGGAGAGCGAATTCATCGACTCGCAGAGAGTTTGGGCTGAATACGCCCTCAAGAGGCAGGAGGCCATTGCTCAGAACAGGTACCACCTATGCACCACCATATTTGAATCATCCATGGGTGGCTCTTTTTTTTTTTTTTTTTTTTTGGGCAGTGTTAACCTATGGAGTCTTTTACAGGCGTTTGACACTGGAAGACCTGGAAGATTCATGGGACAGGGGCATTCCACGTATTAATACACTCTTCCAAAAAGACCGTCACACTCTCGCCTATGACAAGGGCTGGAGAGTCAGAACCGACTTCAAACAGTATCAGGTAAAGCACTGGGATGAGATTAATTCGTTTTACAAATCGATGTTCTAGAAAATAGTTCTAACCAACCTGATCAATTCTTAATTGTTATGAAAATGTGTTTGACAGGTCCTGAAGCAGAACCCCTTCTGGTGGACCCATCAGAGGCATGATGGTAAGCTGTGGAACTTGAACAACTATCGCACTGATATGATTCAGGCTCTTGGTGGCGTGGAAGGCATTCTGGAGCACACCCTCTTCAAGGGTACATACTTCCCTACCTGGGAGGGTCTTTTCTGGTGAGTAAAACTACCCAGTCCTCAGAGACAGTCCAGCGAGGTTGTTAGGAATTCACTCTTTATTTTATTTGCCTGCCGTTTTTGGTGCCCATCTATATCTATGTTCTCCTGGGCACCCACAGGGAGAAGGCCAGCGGCTTTGAAGAATCCATGAAATGGAAGAAACTGACCAATGCCCAGAGATCTGGTCTGAACCAGATCCCCAATCGACGATTCACACTGTGGTGGTCACCGACCATTAACAGAGCCAATGTACGTCATCGGTGTGCTCTTTCTGCAGACGTGTGATGCTGTGAGACTCAATTGTCAGTTTTATTTATTTTTTTTTTAATTCTCCACAGGTGTACGTGGGTTTCCAGGTGCAGTTGGATCTGACTGGAATCTTCATGCACGGCAAGATCCCAACCCTCAAGATCTCCCTCATTCAGATCTTCAGAGCTCACTTGTGGCAGAAGATTCATGAGAGCATAGTCATGGATCTCTGTCAGGTGAATATTTTTTAATTTTGTTATTAGGAAGGGCCTATAATTGGTTTCTGATATGTTGCAGATGACTGTCTTTTACGTCTGTATCAGCTTCCAATCGATTTCTGTCTGCTCTGTAGGTTTTTGATCAGGAGCTGGATGCCCTTGAAATCGAGACTGTGCAGAAAGAAACCATCCACCCCAGGAAGTCCTACAAGATGAACTCCTCCTGTGCTGACATTCTGCTCTTCGCCTCATACAAGTGGAACGTCTCCAGACCTTCACTGCTTGCTGATTCTAAGTATGTACTGCCACCTGACCGGTTTCTGCTGACCCAACCAGTTTCTTCTGTCTCTATTTGGATGATGTTAATGTAAAGGTCCCCTTTTCCAGGGATGTTATGGACAGCACCACAACTCAGAAGTACTGGATTGACATCCAGCTTCGATGGGGAGATTACGACTCTCATGATATTGAGAGATATGCCCGTGCAAAATTCCTGGACTACACCACAGACAACATGAGTATCTACCCATCCCCCACGGGTGTTCTGATCGCCATTGACCTGGCCTACAACCTTCACAGGTTCGTTCCAGGCAGTCAGGATTTCAGATATGAATGTAAAATGGCCGATGTACATGTATGGGTCTGATCCTCCTCTAATCTCTGCTATGATTTGGTTGTCACAGCGCTTACGGTAACTGGTTCCCTGGAGCCAAACCACTGATCCAGCAGGCCATGGCGAAAATCATGAAGGCCAACCCAGCCCTGTACGTGCTGAGGGAGCGCATCCGCAAAGGCCTGCAGCTCTACTCCTCCGAGCCCACTGAGCCGTACCTGTCTTCGCAGAACTATGGCGAGCTCTTCTCCAATCAGATCATCTGGTTCGTGGACGACACCAATGTGTACAGAGTCACCATCCACAAGGTAAGAAATTTATAAGGTTTTTCCTTACAAATAATTCTGTTTTTTGGTTCAAGCTGCCATGCAGTTCATTGACCTGCTTGCTTCTCTTCACAGACCTTTGAGGGAAACTTGACCACAAAACCAATCAATGGAGCCATTTTCATCTTCAATCCAAGAACTGGACAGCTCTTCCTGAAGATCATCCACACCTCAGTGTGGGCTGGACAGAAGCGTCTGGGACAGGTGTGAATAATCTTTAATTGTTAGTCCACCACACTTGACCCATTGGACACACTTAACTGTTTTCTGTACATCTCTTTAGTTGGCCAAGTGGAAGACTGCTGAGGAAGTTGCCGCCCTGATTCGCTCCCTGCCTGTGGAAGAGCAGCCCAAGCAGATCATAGTCACCAGAAAGGGCATGCTTGACCCTCTGGAGGTGAGGTCACTTACAAAGCACCCATCTCTTGAACTTTACCTTTTTAAAAGTAATGCACAGGTTGTGATAGCCGAACATCAACTACTTTTGTCTGTCTGTTTTTGTTGTTCAGGTCCACTTGCTGGATTTCCCCAACATCGTGATCAAGGGCTCAGAGCTTCAGCTGCCCTTCCAGGCCTGTCTGAAGGTGGAGAAGTTCGGAGATCTGATCTTGAAGGCTACTGAGCCTCAGATGGTCCTGTTCAACCTATACGATGACTGGCTGAAGACCATTTCCTCCTACACAGTAATTTCAGCCTCCTTTATTCTTTTGAGCAACAGTGGTTGCCAGTGGAATTTAGTTTTTCCTTGAATGCTCTGTTAATATTGCCTAAACTTCCCTTTACTTTTTCTAGGCCTTCTCTCGACTAATCTTGATCTTGAGAGCGTTGCATGTGAACAACGATCGTGCCAAAGTCATCCTGAAGCCGGACAAGACCACAATTACTGAGCCTCATCACATCTGGCCCACTTTAACGGATGAAGAGTGGATCAAGGTGGAGGTGCAGCTCAAAGACCTGATCCTTGCCGACTACGGCAAAAAGAACAAGTGAGTCTCTTAGCATTTGCACTTAACAATTTGATGGAAGTTCTGTTCCAGCAATGTTTTAATTTCATTCCGTCCTCTACCTGTTCTCCAGTGTGAACGTGGCATCTCTGACCCAATCCGAGATCAGGGACATCATTCTGGGAATGGAGATCTCGGCACCATCTCAGCAGCGGCAGCAAATTGCTGAAATTGAGAAACAAACGAAGGAGCAGTCCCAGCTGACAGCAACCCAGACCCGCACAGTCAACAAACATGGAGATGAGATTATAACCTCCACCACCAGCAACTACGAGACACAGACCTTCTCCTCCAAGACCGAATGGAGAGTGAGGTAAGACATCAATAATGAAAGGAATAAAGGTTTTATTTATTTATTTATTTATTTATCTTTAAGCCTTTTTTTTTCTCCCCCTAACCCATAGGGCCATTTCCGCTGCGAACCTGCACTTGCGTACCAATCACATTTACGTGTCATCTGATGACATCAAGGAGACTGGCTACACCTACATTCTCCCCAAGAATGTACTGAAGAAGTTCATATGCATCTCTGACCTGAGAGCACAGGTGGGTTTGTTGTTTTGAGCTCTTGTCACCTCTACCTGACTTTTTCTGAAACATGTGTGTGTGTGTGAGAGAGACAGTGAGATGCTCACAGACCTCAACTTCCTCCTCTTTTCGTAGATTGCCGGTTACCTCTATGGCACAAGCCCTCCGGACAACCCCCAGGTGAAGGAGATCCGCTGCATTGTGATGGTGCCCCAGTGGGGAACACATCAGACGGTTCACCTGCCCAATCAGCTGCCCCAGCATGAATATCTCAAGGTGAGGAACTTAACCAGTGCAGCCAAAACCTACTCTTACACAAGCTGACCACACAGATCAAGGCTCTTAAGCGTGAACTTTCTGTGTGTGTGTGTGTGTGTGTGTGTGTATGCTGTGACCTAAACACTCCACGCTTGCCCTCTGCCTTGTAGGAGATGGAGCCGCTGGGCTGGATCCACACGCAGCCCAACGAATCGCCCCAGCTCTCGCCACAAGACGTCACCACACACGCCAAGGTGATGGCGGACAACCCATCCTGGGACGGAGAGAAGACTATAATCATCACGTGCAGGTGTGGTGTTAAGGGCAGCCGCCCGAGGTAACTTCCTGCACAACTGCAAATTGCAGTTTCTGATCCTCAGACGTGATTTTTCCGCAGTTTCACTCCTGGATCCTGCACACTGACCGCTTACAAGCTGACGCCCAGTGGCTACGAGTGGGGCAGGCAGAATACAGACAAAGGCAACAATCCCAAGGGCTACTTGCCTTCCCACTATGAAAGGGTACAAATGCTGCTGTCTGACCGCTTCCTCGGGTTCTTCATGGTGCCCGGCCAAGTCTCCTGGAACTACAACTTCATGGGTGAGCGCCAGCTTTTCTCTGTTAAGGTGTTGTGCACAAGTCATGGCCGTGCTAATGCTCCTCGTTCACAGGTGTCCGCCATGACCCCAACATGAAGTATGACTTGCAGCTGGCCAACCCCAAAGAGTTCTACCACGAGATTCACCGGCCCTCGCACTTCCTCAACTTCGCCTCGCTGCAGGAGGGCGAGATCTATAATGCGGACCGTGAGGATATGTACGCTTAAGTGCCGCGCCCTGCGATGCCTGCTGCCTGTTTATATTCAACAAGGACTAAGAGGCTTATGTGCCGACTTAGTGCGCCCCGGTTCTGAAGAGTGGCCGTGGTGTGAGCAGTCATGTCAGTGCTTAGTTCAAGTGTCCGCGAACTGTTTTAACGCTCTCCTTTGTTCATGTCACACTTTTAAATTTCACACCTATACATTTTGGCTTCTTTGTATTTCTCATGTAGGTTGTCAGAATTGTGTTTTGATTGCTTTATTATTCCCTTCCCCTTTTCTACAAGGTCTACTCTATTAGAAACACGCGCTTCGTCCTCAAGCTGCGTGGATTAGTCTATATTGAGTAGCTGTTGTGTATGCATTGTGGCACTGTAATTTTGGATTAAAATAAAGATGTACCTTTTTTATATGCATTATTGTGCAATCTTTTTACAAAGGTCATTATTTTGTGTTGATTTGTGTGGCACTTAATTCTTTCAATACTCGGATGAACATTTGCAATTCTGAATGGTTTCATTTTAAGTACGAACGGGGACCAACGGGTCACTTAAACTAATTTGGACAGAGATCCATTTGCATGCTCTGTCCCACATATTCCCTTATATTCGCCTCGAAGGGCTCCAGTTGCATTGGTCAGGAGAGGGGGCGGGTCGGGCTGTAAAAAAAACAAAAAAAAAAACGTGTTGCCAGGTCCTCCCAAAACATACACGCCACTTTACCTTTTTATACTTTTACTAGTTATGTTCGTATGTTCTGGTAAATTAGGACCAGTTACGTTTAGAAGTGGTACATTTTTCACAATTGAATCGTTTATGAAACCGATAACATTTTACATAAGAAACTAGTGTGATTAAAGAAAGACGTTAGATTTAATAAAGATATTAGACGCGGGAAAAATTGTACATGCATTATAGGTTGGTGTATTTTCAATAATAACATTCCTGCTAAATGACAAATTATGAGTTAAGTCAAAGTGGACTTCATTGTCATCTCACCATATACGATCACACAGAGAGACGAGATTGCGACGCTTCGGGGATTCACGTTGTGCAAAATAACAGTTGGAACAACACAATACAAAATATGACCCGTAATATAGTGCAGGTCGAGACAAACTGGACAAACCGGCCGGACAAGTAGCAATATGACAACATATCAGTGTATGGATATATTTAGTATAACCTAGTGGGTAACACACTTGCCTATCAGCAAGGAGACCCAGGTTCAAATCCCACTTACTACCAGTTAACCTTACGTGTCTCCAGGGGGGGGACTGTCCCTGTAACTACTCATTGTAAATCGCTCTGGATTGGGGCGTCTGATAAATGCTGTAAATGTAAATAAATAATAATGGCAGTAGTAGTGATATGACATGACACCTAGAAGAAGAACACAGCAGCACAGTGTGAGGTTGTGAGAGATTAAAGTACTTCAGTTTCGAGGCTCGAATCGACTCTTCCGTGTTCCCAATGAAACCCGGAAAAGAGTGAAAAGTGTCCGCGGACCTGGCAACACGGCCGCCGCGGCTGCGACGCGCCGCGACCGCGCAAGTGGACGCAGTTTAGCGATCTTGACGCGTCGCCATGGCGGCCGAGCGAACGCGTCGCCGTGGACATGAGTGGGAAGCGGCGGCCGCGACGGGGAGCCGGCGCTGAACGCTTTCGGTTCTGTCGTCCGCGCCCGGTCTCGCTACACGCCTCAAAATGGAGCCGAGCTGCGAGGCGGCGGCGGGGGACAAGCAGGAGGCATGTCTGCGCCGGACCTTCTCGCTCCTGACGGTGGACGACGTGTACGAGATCGCCAAGCTGGTCGGCTCCGAGGTGGAGAGGCTGATCGACTGCTACGGGAAGGAGAGCGCCGAGGGCCTCGTTCCCCGGATCGTGCGGGTGCTGGAGCTGCTGGAGAGCTTCGCGGCCAGAAACCAGGCGCAGAGGTCCCGCGAAGAGGAGCTGCTGGCGGCTTGCGAGAAGCTGCAGGCGCAGCAGGTCCAGCAGAAGAGGAAAGGGACCAAGGACGGCGAGGAGGTCCACGGCGGCGAGCTGCGGGTAGGAGACCAGGTCCAGGTTTTCCTGGTGTTGATATTTATCGAGACTCCAACCGAACCTCAGTTCATCTACAGGACAGGCCAAAAGTCTGGACACACCTTCTCATTCAATGTGTTTTCTTTATTTTCATGACCATTTACGTTGGTAGATTCTCACTGAAGGCATCAAAACTATGAATGAACACATGTGGAGTTATGTACTTAAAAAAAAAGGTGAAATAAGTGAAAACATGTTTTATATTCTAGTTTCTTTGCTCTGATTACTGCTTTACACACTCTTGGCATTCTCTCGATGAGCTTCAAGAGGTCATCACCTGAAATGCTTCTCCAACAGTCTTGAAGGAGTTCCCAGAGGTGTTTAGCACTCGTTGGTCCAGCTCACCCCAAACCATCTGGATTGGGTTCAGGTCCGGTGACTGTGGAGGCCAGGTCTCCACTTTTTGTTAAGTACAGAACTCCACATGTGTTCAGTCATAGTTTTGATGCCTTCAGTGAGAATCTACCAACGTAAATGGTCACGAAAATAAAGAAAACACATTGATGTGAGGTGTGTCCCAACTTTTGACCTGTACTGTAGTGGCTTTAGCAGGTAAGCAGGTGGAGCAGCCGCGGTGCAATCCCTTTCATATACTTACTCATGAACAAAGTGTCAGAATTCACAAATGAATTGTGAAATAATACACCGTTTCGCAAGAAAATAAAGCAAAGCTGTGGTACAGATTTAACGTTGTAACCTTATTGTATCGTTCCCATTTTGGATATTTGATACTCCGTAAATGTAGTCCGGATGGTTTCTGTGTGTTTGCCATGACGGGTTAGTTTCAGTTTGGTCAGCCGATGTTTCAGATTTGATTCGGAGGAATTTCCGCGTACGGTCGAGAACGGCAGCGTCTGAAGGGAAGTACGAGCTCTGGTGAGAAACTTCACCGCTCAGCATGACGGAGCGCGATGGCCGAGCGATGTTGCAAGGCCTCAGTAACAGGTCGGGGGAATCTGAACAAACTGAAAACGTGTGCATAATGTAAAAAAAAAAAAAGTTTAATTCATAGAAGCTGTTTACTTTTTCAGTAGACCGTTTTAAAGTGCTACAAGACATCATAAGAGGCTGCCCTAAAACTATAAAAAGCTGCCGGCCAAGATCACGAATCAATGGTGGACTTTCGGTCTCCTTCCTGTCGGCTCGCCGCGGCCTGTGAAGCGAGGTTAAACACGTGCAAGCGCGTAACCGGCTCGGCACTCTCTCCGCCCGGCAGCAATGGCAGCAGCAGGAGGGGACGTGGAGGAGGCAGGTGGGGGAGCTGCAGGCCCAGGTGCAGAACCTTCGGGAGGAGAACGAGGAGCTGCTGAGCCAGCTGAGGTCCACCTGCTCACAGGAAGGTGAGCTTGTGTAAGAACGTTCCTGGGAGCTTCTCTGGCCTCCTCGTTATCCGTTTTAACCATGCGGTATGTGGTCGGTATGTGTTCTTTTTGTATGCATGACTACATAATGAAGGGTTGACCTTCTAGAAGGCCAAGATTGTCAACGTGTGACTTCCTTGCTGAGTTTTTCTTCTGTTTGTGAAAGTGGAGATGATGTATATTTTTTTAAAAAAATTTTTTTTTATAGCATTTATCAGGCGCCCTTATCCAGAGCGACTTACAATCAGTATTACAGGGACAGTCTCCCCGGAGCAACTTAGGGTTAAGTGTCTTGCTCAGGGACACAATGGTAGTAAGTGGGATTCGAACCCGGGTCTTCTGGTTCATAGGCGAGTGTGTTACCCACTAGGCTACTACCATATGGCCTACTGAGATCTTATGCTTTGTGTAAATGTGAAAATAGTTTTGTTTAATTGTTTAGTTTTACCATAATCAGCAACCATGTGAGTATGTCACTTGGTAAAATGACCACACTGATATTTATCACACTGATATGAGACTGGTCTCATGCTCGAGCTTGTACTTGAGTATTCAGACACTATGGGAAATTTAAATGGAAGGGGTGGAGTGGGCTAAAAATGTACTGCGTGTGTAATTTTTTCATTACATAAGCTCAGCTTCGCCCTGGGTCTTTTTAAAATTGATTTGTCCCACTGGATGACCTGATTGAATGTCGTCTGCTGTCTGTAGTCCCATTTTCTGGCCTACTTTTGACAGTAATACCATATTCACAGCGATTGCTGCTGCTCTGTGTGTGTTTGTGTGTCACAGATATGTATTTCATCAGAGTTAGCCTGAGATCTAAAACCAGAAACGAAACCTCTGCTACTACTGATCATTTTCTCTGTGCCTTGTTCAGACCGGGCAAATCGGCAGGAGCGAGAGGTCATGCTGAAGCTGAAGGAAGTGGTGGACAAGCAGCGCGACGAGATCCGAGCGAGAGTGCAGGAAATATCCACCGTGTCCAAAGAAGTCGAGGCGGTACGGTTCCATGCACAGATGTCGCCTCTGCCGGCATGTTCGGCCGCAGCATTCATAATGAGCACTGGCCGTACTCGAACAGGGTGAAAACCCAAAGGCACGACTCCTGCGGGAATGTGGGGATTACCGAGCCGCCGCGCGGTTGCACAACAGCGCTGCCACTTACCTGTCGGGGTCAAAGGACGGGAACACAGACACACCTTCACAGAACAAGTCTGAGCAGAAGGCTGCTTACAGTAAAGACTGCAGTAAAAGGGATATTGAACAGGCGTATAAAATAATTATACCCTGGTCTTAAAAAACTTGCTATGTTAATTACAGGAGATGCCATGGAAATTATATGATTGGTTTAATCATGCCAGGCTAGTTAAAAAAATCGGGATTCACAGTATAAAAGTCCACTTTCATGCTGAATATCAGTCTTAATTTTGATATTCATGTACAGCATTTATCAGACGCCAGAGCGACTTACAATCAGTAGTTACAGGGACAGTCAACCCCCCCCCCGAGACACTCGGGGTTAAGTGTCTTGCTCAGGGACACAATGGTAGTAAGTGGGGTTTGAACCTGGGTCTTCTGGTTCACAGGCGAGTGTGTTACCCACTAGGCTCATGCACAGGGGCAGTGTTGGCCTACGGGTTAAGGAAGCGGCCCCGTAATCAGAAGGTTGCTGGTTCGAATCCCGATCCGCCAAGGTGCCCACTGCTCACCAAGGGTGATGGGTTAAATGCAGAGGACACATTTCACCGTGTGCACCATGTGCTGTGATGTGACAATCACTTTGTCACGTCACTTTGATGCGTGGATTCTTGCAGTTTTAGTCATATTGACATGTTTGCTGCGCTGCAGCTCCAGGAGCAGCTAGATCGCTTCATGAAGATGAACGGCGAGCTTCGGCACAAGCAGAGCATCGTGCAGGCGCAGGTGAAGACGGCGACGGAGCGGAAGGCCGACCTGGAGGCCGACCTGCGCGAGAAGCAGAAGGAGATCGAGCGGCTTGCGGCGCAGCTGGAGAAGGCCGCAGGATCGGTAATTCTCCTCTACGCCGTACCTATATTGGACCAGGCTGGCCTGCCCACGATGCACCACACGCATGATCGTTGCCAGCTGACCACCGTGGACATTTTTTTGTTGAATGAGATTTAGCTTCCATGATTCTGTTGGTCTGAAGCAATCATTTAATTACATATGCAGCATTTACCAGACGGCCTTATCCAGAGAGACTTACAATCAGTAGTTACAGGGACAGTCCCCCCCTGGAGACACTCAGGGTTAAGTGTCTTGCTCAGGGACACGATGGTAGTAAGTGGGATTTGAACCTGCGTCTTCTGGTTCATAGGCGAGTGTGTTACCCACTAGGCTACTACCACCTTATCAAAGTGTTCAGCAAGTAAGGTGTGATGAAAGTGAGCGTTTAGCAGCTCATGTCTGAACAGGAAACAGATAAAACCGCTTGATGCCGCATTTTTCACAAAATGAATTGAAGCGGATAAGAATAGAACTTAGAGGAAGTAGAACATGGGGCAAGTGATGCTGTGAAATTCGCGAAATAACAAGGTGGTTCATGTGTTTCCTAAGATATTTTTATTTTTTTATTTATATATATATATCATTCTCTAACTGAACAGAAGCTCTTCTTTTTCTGTGACTGTGATTTAACAAAAAGTTCTACTTTCCCAGAATCCGTCACCGACTCCACCTGCTGTTGATCTCACCAACAAGATGGTCATCGACTTGAACGACCCCAACCGCCCTTGCTTCACCAAGCAGGAAGTGCGGGACATGATTTTCGAGAGGAACGAGCTGAAGGCCAACCTGTTCTTGGTCCAGGAGGAGCTGTCCTACTACCAGAGGTGAGGGCCACCATTAATACAGGAGAAGATGACCAATGGCGCAGTGTGCACTCCCCTATGTGACTGTGTGTGTGTCCGTGTGTGTGTGTTTGAAGAGAGATCCTGAACGATGAAAGATGCCCGGGCTTTCTGCTCGGCGCCGTGCGCTCGGCAATAAAGAAGCAGAGGAACATCATCAAGTCCAAAATGTTAGGGATTCCGGTGGATCAGCACAGCAGGTGGGACGCTGCGACCTTTGCTCTGGCCTCTGACTGATGCTAACTGTGTGTGTGTGTGTGTGTGTGTGTGTGTGTGTGTGTGTGTGTGTGTGTGTGTGTGTGTGCGCGCGCCTGCAGTGACGAGGAGGATAAAGACCCATTGTTTCAGAAGAGGGAGGTGGACAGTGATGCAGACTGTACTGACAGCCGGCCTCCAGAGTCACGTATCAGCAGCCTGTAAGTGTGTGTGTGTGTGTGTGTGTGTGTGTGTGTGTGTGTGTGCGTTAATAAATAAAACAAGTAATAAATCTGTTCTCCTTCACAGCGTGTCCGTTAACATGCAGTCCTCTGTTAAAATGAACAGACGCATATGTAGTCTTTAGTATTTAGCAAATGCGTTTGAGGGTAATTTATTTCATTTTATTATTATTAATCCATACTACAGTAAACGTTTAACGCCGGATGCACTTCCCATTCACCTGGGCTTGGTTCCGACACCAAGAAATGCACCATCACATGCATCCAAAGTAGCTGGGATCCGTAATGCTTACCATCTTTAGCTACATTTGGACAAAAAAGGTGTGATGCTAGTTGCTAAAACTAGCAAGCGGCCCTTTCCTTATTTCCTTAAACACAGGCCACAGGTCACATAAACATGGTTACACACTTAACTTCATAAAAAAGGACTACAAACGTCCATGGATTTCGACTAGGCCTGCTGCTAGCAGTAATTTTTAATAAAAAAAATTAAAAATGTTCATTTTAATTACAGGAAATCTTTCTCCTGACGTGCACTGTGGAACTTGAGAAGTCCTGCTAGTTGCCGTCGGAAGACAGAAAATGTCACAGGCTGAATGTTTCTGAACATTAGCACGGCTAACATTATTAGCATACGTCATGCCATTAAAATGCAGCTAATTACTAATTAAAGTGAACCTTTAAAGTAAATCATTTACATCATTGTTTACCTCGTAATTCTAGGAATTTAAGGCATCTATCAGGTATTAGATAATTCAAATGTTTGGTCTTGTCGGTAGCGGCGGCGCAATGTATGCTGCATTATGATATTAATAATTCCAGCTGAACAGAGATCAGTGCCAGGATGTGGTTATTTTGCCTCAGGGCGATCACGGACTTCACACTCATTGTGTTTCTAAATTGCATGTTTAAAGGTTTGGCTTCTTGACCCGCTCGACCAGTGCCCAGAAGAGCCCCAGTAAGGACAGCGGCAGTTCAGCCTGGGAAATCATCAGCCCGGAGGACACGGACCACGCCGTGCAGACGGAACCTCAAGGATCTCCTTAAGGTCCTCGGGCAGTTCTTATTAACGTCCCATGGGGACGTTTCTTTTACTTGCCAAAATGGACTCACTTTATGTCAGCACTTATTTCTAAGAAACCTATGAAACCCTTGTTTTATTATTACCATTGGGGTATTATAAGGGACTAAAAGGCCTATTTTGTGAGTGAGTATTTAGAAATGTTGTCAACCCAACATTATATAAATTTGAATTATATAGCATTATATATTTCTGGAAATGTTTTTTTAGCAGATGTGAGTTGTCTAGAAAGTTTTTGACACTGTTTTCTATTTTTAATAAGATTTTTAAACAAAAATCAAAACAAGCAACTACAGGTACAGTTTTTGTCCACAAGGGGGCATTAAAACAACGTTCTCCATTGTTGCAGTAAAGTGATAATTAACTTTACTAAAGGTAATTTACTGTTTGAGTACATGTGTATAGTATACATGGTATGATTTTCTGTGTGTGTGTGTGTGTGTGTGTGTGTGTGTGTGATATATACACACATACACACACACAGAAAATCATACCATGTATACTATACACATATACACATGTCTGTGTGTGTGATATATACACACACACAGACACACTTTAATATGCATTTTTAATACACACATTTTTAATAATTTGGTTCTGAATGGATATGATTTATATAATATATGTTCAGCGTTTGCATCAGAAGGGCATTAGCTTGGGCTCATTGTGACTGCCAAAGGAAGTGCTGGGTTTCCTTCAAAGGAAATGAGACTGTCTCTGCCCTTTGATTTCAGCCATGGAGATGTTTTCTAGCTTTACTTCCCATATGTTTTTTTTTTTTTGTTTTTTTTTTCTCATAAAAATTACATTTTATTTTAATGACTACTGTCTCAAAGTTCATATACAATGCTTAGGCCCAATTTTTGTGTCCTGTATTTAATATCAGTGCTATGAAACCAAATAAATATGAGTATATTTTTCGGTGGTTAACTGGACATGTTTGTAGCATTTTTATGGGTAAAGCGCATGAAAAATTGTTCATGTCTCTAACACGTCACTGATTATGTGTCTCTAATAAAGTGGCCGGTGGTTGCTAGTATGTTTGTCCTGATTGGTTGGGGTCCAGAAGTGTGGGTGGGCCGACGGGCGCTTTAACCACCCTTCAGCCTGTTAAAGTGCCGCTCTCCTCTTCCCAGAATTCTGCTGAGGCTTATTGTGTCTTAAAACTGCACAGTGACTGGTTGAATAGGAGGAAGCTGCCTTCACTTCCTCAGGAAACTTGGGAGAGGAAACCGAGGGCTTTGGACACCCCAGTGTCCTATAGGCACAGAAGAAGGCAGCAGGTCGGGGTAAAGAAGGAATAGGGGGGCAAGTGGAGGACGGGGAGAAGAAGAGGGGAATCCTGCTGTCTTGTTCCACTGCAGACGTGGTCCCAGGTCCAGCGGGACCGGTTGTATTCGGAGGAGGACATGGGTTTCCCTGGATTTGGGCTGCTGCTGTGTCTGTCCATCGCCTCCTCTCAGGAGCTTTCCCCCACTGGAAAGAACGTTTGTCAGGACCTCAGGTGGGTTCGCTTTTCTATTCAGGCGCTCATCAGGCTTCTCGCCTAGAACGCTTCTGATCATCCTCTTTTGACCTGGAAAGCCAAAGCACCATCCGCTGCATCGACTACAGCCAAGACCGGCTGGGATTGTAGAATGTTCTTACCCATCAGCTCCAAGGTCACGCGTGTCCTCCTGTCTCCACCAGGTTTTATTCCCTGGGTTCGGATGATCTGTACGGTGTTCTCATGAGGTTGTGTTTGTGCAGGGATCCCTCGCTTCTGGTGTGCTGCAGTGGTTGGGGTCCAGAGGGGAACGGGTGCACAGTCCGTGAGTAGCCTTGTTTTCAGGGTGAGGAGGACACCGATCGAATCCTCCCCTCGTCATTCCTTGCACCGTGCCATTTCCTGCTGCACTGATAATGTATTAACAGTGTGTGTGTGTGTGTGTGTGTGTGTGTGTGTGTGTGTGTGTTCTAGCTCTGTGTGAGGGGGACGGGGCCTGCCAGGAAGGTGAGATCTGTGTCTTCCCAGGTATGTGCCGATGCCGGCACGGTTTCTACGGCGCCCGCTGCAAGACAGGTAAGTTCTGGTTCCCCGACAAAACCCTTCGCAGGACCATTCTACATTTATGGATTAAATTATTCTGGTTCTGAAATATATATGCTGCTATTATGGCTTGGTGAATAAAGCCATCACATGTCCACCCAACTTAACCCATATGTGAAAAGTTGGAGACGTGCTCTAGACAGCATGTCCAACACCATCACTGAAACCGCCAGGTGAGGGAAAATGTACCCTTGCAGAAGAGTAACAGAGTGTTGTTACTCTGTCTCTTCTTGCACTACCAGTCAAAAGTTTGGACACTTTTGATTGGCCAAATCTTTGGTCTTGCTTTTTTTTTTTTTCTTTTCCATCACACATGAGGTAATGGAATAAAATATGAAGATTTGCATCTCTCTCAGGCTTTTGCTGTGATGGCAGCCTTTCACTCTCTTGTCTTCTCTCCACCTCCTTAAATTGAACAACGGAGACGGTTTCCAGCAGTCCTGAAGATTCATGCTGAACACTTTCTTATCATTCACTCATGTAATAAAGCTTCTTGTATTGGATTGGGGCCGGTGGTGGCCTAGCGGTTAAGGAAGCGGCCCCGTAATCAGCCGTAATCCCGATCCGTCGAGGTGCCACTGAGCAAAGCACCGTCCCCACACACTGCTCCCCACTGCTCACTCAGGGTGATGGGTTAAATGCAGAGGACAAATTTCACCGTGTGCACCCTGCGCTGTGCTGCTGTGTATCACATGTGACGATCACTTCACTTTCTTCGTAACAGCCACAGAGTAGGTGTGTCGAAACCTTTTGCTGGTAGTGTAAATATGGAAAATAGTTTGCACTGTTCAGTGTCCAGTACAGTTTCAGCAAATACATTTTCATAAAAATATCTTTGTTTATATAGTCAATACAATACCATTTCTACTCATTTTTTTTAACAACATTGTCATTTTGTAAAGATGCATTAAGCCCTGTGTTAATTCCAGTTCTCTGTGCAGCGTGTCCTTCAGAGTTTTGGGGTCCAGATTGTCGTGAGCTCTGCCATTGCTACCCTCATGGCCACTGTGATCCGGTCACTGGGAAGTGCACCTGCTCGCCCAGCCGCTGGGGTCCGGTCTGCCAAAATGTCTGCAAGTGTAGCCGCCATGGTCGCTGTGACCCCCTCAATGGCGACTGCATCTGCAACGAGGGCTGGTGGACCCCCAACTGCGGCAAGAATTGCCAGTGCTCCCAGGGGGGGACGCTGGCCTGCCACCCCGTGACCGGGCGCTGCCAGTGTGCACAGGGCTACTGGGGCCTAAACTGCAGCCTGCGGTGCAGCTGCAACACGTCGTCGTGCAACCAGCGGACGGGGGACTGCGAGTGTGTCAGGGGCTCGTGGGGGCCGAGCTGTGAGCGCCACTGCAAATGTGACCTCGGGCACGGAGAGTGCAGTCCGCTCAACGGGCACTGTGAGTGCCAGCCTGGGTACAAAAGCCCCTTCTGCAGCGAGGCCTGCGGCGGTGGCTACTACGGCGCGGGATGCAAACTGCCGTGAGTGTCTTTTTTTCAACACATCAAAGCATGCATAAGGCACACAAGATAAGGGTGGTAGTGGCCTAGTGGGTAAGACCCTTGTCTATGAACCAGACAACCCAGGTTCAAATCCCACTCACTACCATTGTGTCCCTGAGCAAGACACTTAACCCTAAATTGCTCCTGAGGGGGACTGTCCCCTGTAACTACTGATTGTAAGTCGCTCTGGATAAGGGCGTCTGATAAATGGCGTAAATGTAATGTAAATGTAAATCAGGTTAAAGGGTCTGTGTGCCGCGTGTCCCCTCTACACCCAGGTGTGGCCGCTGTCTGAAGGGTAGGAACTGCTCTGTGGTGGATGGAACATGTGACTCCTGTGACCCTGGATGGAACGGCATGCGCTGCGACCAGCCTTGTCCACCAGGTTACCATGGAAGCGGCTGTCAGGAGGTGTGTCCTTCCTGTAGGAGCCATCAGCCCTGCGACCCAGAGACAGGGGAATGTTCCCAATGTGACCCAGGCTGGACTGGACCCAGGTAGACCACTTTGTGTTAAGCAAAAAAAAAAAGTCATATTTCTGACAAAAGTTCATTTAAAGGTACACAAAGTTACATAAAAATCTAAAAAGATAAAATTGAAGACTACAAACAATTAAAAGCAAGTTCATTACAATTCAATTCATAGATTAAAACACATACATTCTAGTGAAAGGTCAAATTTTAAAGCTTACTCACCTATATAAGTAGTAAAAACTTAACTTTAACAAGAGCATTAAAATATTTTGGCAACAAAAACGCGTGGCATTACAGTGCTGATAAGAAATTTAATTTTTTGGGGGGGGGGTCATAATGGGTTGATGTCAATTCTGTTAGTTGGCTGTCAAAGTGACCTCTGTCAGATGGATTTTTTTTCCATTATTCATTAAATTTGTGTTCAGAAGGATGTCATAACTCATGCAGGTTCCATTTTTTTTTGGATATACATTGACACATTCGCATTTTTGGTTCATTTTGTGGGCAGATGTGACGCGCACTGTCCTGAAGGGACTTTTGGAGAAAGCTGCCATCTCCTGTGCAACCCCTGCTTTCACGGACATTGTGATCATGTGACAGGAGGCTGCGTCTGTCTACCTGGATTCCAAGGCGAGAAGTGAGCTCCTCGGCGACCATGTTTTAACAGATGAGTGCAACACTGTGTAATGAGTCTGAATTTGATCTTTGGTCACACAGCTGCAACAGCACGTGCCCAGGCCACCAGTACGGTGTGAACTGCTCCTTCACGTGCGACTGCGGCGAAGGTGGCTGCCACCCCAGCACTGGAGCATGCCTCTATGGTACATATCTGATGAATATCGCAGCATTATATTTCATCGTGTGTGCAGGAACACAGAACACAGTGGACACTAGCGGCACGGACGAAAGCCTGAAGCTCCTCTGGGTTTGAAAATGTTCTAACGTTTGTGTGCTCTGCAGGAGCTCATGCAGGACTCATCGCTGGGATCCTCAGCCTGCTGGGGCTCGTTCTGCTCGTCCTGGTCTGCTGCTGCTGCTGCTGTTGCTGTGGGGGGGAACAGAGGGAAGGAAAAGAGAGGTCGGGGGTCACTTAACCTCCTTCACTGAAGCATCCCGCTGACAAATCCAGTAATCTGTTTATTCCTTGTTTTTGGCGCAGGGTGGCTGTAGGGGACGGTGGCCCGGCGGCCCGGATGAAGCACCACGTCTACAGCGTCCTTGCCAACGTGAGCTCGGCCGTGCCCTGCTTCAGCCTCTGGACCACCGGGCTGCCCCGCGTCACAGGTGAGGGGTGCTCCATCAAGTTCAACTGCATGGAACCCTGGAGGTCACGTCATGGAGGGAGTGGAGTCAGTTTCCTATCCAATGATACGCATAACAATGGAATTCTAGCAGGCCGAGGGTGTCAGCAGGAAGTTCCCGCCATTTTGTTGTGATAATGTGAATAAGAAATACCGAATTTAGAGTGTATGATTGTATCCTGTTAATGTGTGGAGGCTGGAAAATGTATTTATTCTTGTGCAGTGTCACACCACGACCCTGAACTGACGTTCAACCACAGCTTTATCGAGCCGCCGTCAGGCTGGATGATGGACAACTCATTTGAGAGCGACGAGGACGAGTCGCTCTACTGCGTTCCACCTCGGGAGGGTAGGTTCTTGCTCGGAAGCATCAGCAGATGTGAATTCTGGGAATTCCTTGAATTGAAAACAGACCAGTTTGTCTCTTTACCTAAACCGGGGTGCAGGTGTACAGGACAACAAGCCAATGGAGCTTCTTCAGGCCGAATTGATCATGAAAAGCTAATAGAACTTCAATTATGTTTATTGTATAGAGCGATTAAGAAGGGGAGGAGCCTGAGACATGATTGGCAGCACTCACCCATCCTACCTCCTCATTGTGGATGTTTAAACCCCCTCGTATAAAATGTCTTTGGTCTTCTCTGTGTTGTTTTGCTGGTCTGAGACTTTCTTGTGCTCCTCGGGCAGATATCGCCACGGTGGCATCGGGGGAGTTCCAGGAGCTGAGCTCAAAGTGTAACATGTTCCCGGACCCATCTGTGTTCAACAGCGAGGACGTGTCCCTGGCATTCGGCATCCCACGCACCTCCAGCATCGCCAAGGCCAAGCGGCCATCTGTGTCCTTCGCTGAGGGCACCAGGTTCACCCCCAACGAGCGCAGGGGCTCGGGGCAAGACACCACTGGGGCCAGTCGCAAGTCCAAATCCCCCTGGGGCGTCCTGATGCTCTCTGCCCTCCAAGGCCAGGGAGGCAAGGAGGGTGAAGAAGAAGTGCAGTCAGCAGACCAGGCCGAGGAGACAGACAGGCCCATGGAGGAGCAGGGGGATGTGGCCAAGCCTGAAGATGCAGTCCGCATCCCGGGGCACAATCGACGCCGCACCATGTCCAGTTCGAGAAGGAGCGTTCAGCCTCAGGTCTCATCCGGCAGCCAGTCAGCTGAGATCTGCGTGGACAAAGTGACCACGGTGTACGTGACGCTGGGCAAGGCGGCATCAAGGCCCAGACAGGAACCAAGCACAGAGGGCCTGGTGCAGACCATGCTCCGCAGGTTGGGCAGCCTCCAGAGACAGAAAGACGAGGGCAGGCGGCCCAGGGGCCGGGGGGAGTGGGGGAGTAAAGCCCCGCGCAGGAGACTGGGAGAACGGGCCAGTGCCTGGGAGCAGGCGGCGGGGGGAGCTGGTGCAGAAGTGCCCATGAGGAAGCCCAGTCGGAGGAAGCACGGCTCCACGTGTGCTCCTGGCCCCAGCAGTGCGCAGTCAGAGGGGGCCACGCCCAAGCGGCCGCTGTCATCCATTTTGAAGAGTGTGCATGAGAGCGCATCTCCGGGCACTGACGCTAAAGCAGCTCTGATGAGGGAGTCCAGAGACTGTGATGATCCAAGTGAGGGTGGTTATCAAACAGTGGGACCAGCAGAGGAGAACATGAACCTTGGGGACATTGTTGCCGTTGACGTGGCGTATGGGGACAATGGACCTAATTATGAAAATGTCGTTATAAAACATGTATAACACCTGATAATGGCATCATATTGAAACTGGGGCACTGGCTGTGTTGGTACTGGGTAAAGAACTTGGTTAATATCTACATTTCGAAATCACAACATGCTGCATACCTCAGTATTGTTCTCAATTATCTTAGAAGACTGACGGCATTCTTGGGTGAAGTCTGCTGAAACAAGCAGCGGTTCATCAGACACGTTCATCCTTTTCTTTTGTTTTTGACAAATTCGGAAATAAAAACTTTGCTTGACTGGCATTCCAGCAATGTGGCATTTGTGCAGTATGGCTGGGTTTTGTATTCAAGAAGAAGACTATATGCCATTGTTGGTGCTGTGAAGTTCTGTTTTCTTTTCTTTTTTTTTTTTATATGAAAGATTACAATAAAGCAATAAATTGGCAATATTTATGCTGGAAAGAGTTAACTACAACAGATAGCTAAGAGCTACACTGATCTACTGTTCTCCATAACAAGAGTTATGTTTCATGTGACTGGTTGATCTAGTTTATCTGATTTAGGTACACGACCAGACATAGAAGGCTGATTACAGAAACAGTTTGTAGATTATAACCCCCATAGCCAGGAGACACCTCCTTCGGCTTATCATTTCAATACACCAAACCGTCTCCTCGCCCATCTTATATCTTTTATAAAGCATTCCTGTGTGTTTATAGAGACAGGTCTACTTTGGAAACTGTTCTTTTTAAGAATTGGGATGCTTGTCTGTCATCACCAGTTGACAGTTTTGGCAGTTGCTGTTCCTCGACTCCTGTGGCCAAAGGTTCTTTAGATAAACAAGAACAGAAATCAGCTATCTGCTCCACTGCAACACCTAAGCTTTAATTTGAGTGCATAAGTGGACGCTTGCTCATAATAACATGTCAAATCGGCTTAGTGGCTGCTGGAGGACTGAACACATTCCTGTACTGTCTTCTTCTGTCTTCTTGCTTAGAATTATCAAAGGGCCACAGTGTTTTTGTCTCCCTAGAGACAGGTCTCTTTCACTACAATAGTGAGTCTTGTCAAAACTAAATTAGAACTCCTTATCCTTTTGTAATAATGCCTTGGGGCTAAATGGCAACAAAATTGACATTTTACCATGAAAACATGGGGACCAGTCGTGTGCTCAAGTGAGAAACATGACAGCATTTCCAATGTATTCCTCCAGCTTTAACAAACAACAAAATTATCAGCAAGATTCTGTCTTATACATGGTCCCAAAATAAGTGAATATATAAATGTATTTAATGTATGTTGGCACAGTCTTACTGGCCGTGAGGAAGAACACAAGCATCTTGAGAAATATTCCAGCCATGGCATGATCTCCCAGAAAGAACAGGAACTTGCATTACGTCGGATGAAATCAGTAACCTGAAAATCCTGCACAACATGCAACTCCCAGATGGCAGCCAATTGAACAAAACCACATTCCCACAATGTGGTCCTACTTATTTTTATTTATTTTTTTTTTTTTTTGGTCCTACTTATTTGTATTTAATTCTAATGAGTACATTGGAAAAACACTTGAACATGTAAATGCCTGTGAATCTACATGCTGGTAGTTCAATTTGCTAGTATGCTTTTAGACAACTTCCATTGTCTGGGAGATGTTCTCATCTTCTTTCTGCTCCAGGGTTCTCCTTACAGCCCAGCCAGTATTTACCGATGGATCTTGGGTAGGGTGGATTGGCGTAGTCAACTCTTTTGGTCTGGAGATTCACTCTGTAGTAATGGTCTGCAAGGAAAGCAGGGCTTTAGGTAAAGAAAGGGACAATTGGGGTTCAGACTGAAGTTGAAACATTTGTTCATAGTACCTCCTTTGAAGAAGAAGACGCTCTGTACAGGCCGGTTCTTGCGCACCATGTCTAAGACCGTGTCCACCCTGGGGTTGTATCTCCGGTAATATTCTGATCCGTCTTCCCTTCGCCTGTCCTCGTCTCTCCACCGGCCATCATTCCAATCATCCAGTGTCCTCTCAGAAAACCTCTTCCCCATGTCAACCCCCAAGTTGGACATGGACTGCCAGTCCGGGGATCGGTCTTGCCGGCGCTGAGACCCACGCTGCTGGTCCCAGCCCTGTTCCTGCTGCTGGCCCCACTGTTGCCTGCGTTGCTGGCTCCACTGCTGCTGGTTGTCCCCATTCTGCTGTCTCCAGCTCAACCACCTCTGAAGGGGATGTGGTGAGACGTAGATTCTTCCAGCCATCACTGCATCCACTGGGGGTTTGATGCCAACCCAGTCTTTATTAATAAAGCGGGGCCTGTTGAGGTGTTCTGGAAATGACATAAAAGACAGCTCTGAAGCATTTTCTATTATTGTGCGACCTCTGACCTCTGACCAAACAAAAGCCTTACGATTTCCAAAGAGGGTCCTGAAGAACTCTTCCCATCTATTATAGTACATGTCAGTGTATCTGGTGAAGATGGTGGAAGGAGACTTCATGGTCATCTGGATGCATTCTTCATGGGATGGCTGGTGCCTGAACTCATACTGGTAGTACTGATCACCTGTAAAGAGCAAATCTTCTGTGACCTCATCCCATGTGTAAAATTCAGCAATGGCTGGCGGCGATACTGACCTTTGAAAAAGTAAACCTTCTCTTTGCCGTGGTGACTGTGCGCGGGAACAGCAAAGGCGGCGTCAACGTCATCCGGAACGTTCTCAAATCCCACAGAGATGTCTCGAGGATAGTCTTCATCCAGCACGTTATCGTCAAACCTCCAGTATTTATTGCCCTGAGAATGATTGATAATTAAATAGCAGCCATTACAGCTATATATATACATATATATATACCTTGAAGATGTATGTTTTGCCCTGGCAGTTAATTCGGGTGAAGGCAGCGTCTATCGGACCAGAAATGCCCCATACATCCTGGATGAGCTTAGGGAATCCGGGCGACACTGATCTCTCATCCAGCTCAAAGACATACTTCCCTAATGAAGTGAAAATGTAGTGAATGCTTAAAATGTTGCAGTCCTTAAGTCCATTTATGACCTCAGACTGACCTCTGAATGCATAAACTGAGCCATTTTTGAGTTGCATGAAGGAGTCAAATGTCCGACCACTGCAGGCATCTGCATCAGGATCAGGAACCTCCGTGCTTGAGGGCCTGTGAGGGCTTGGGCCGTCTGCTCCATGTGGAGCAGGTCTGGAGTTTAGAAGCGGGGCTGTACTTGGAGCAATCGGCCCAGGGTCGGCGCTGACCAGTGGGTCTGTGTTGACCTCTACTGCATGTCTGGTGCTTGAGAAGGCAGGTGGACGTGGTGTCCATGTCTGGAATCTTGCTAAGACCTCTGTGCTGTTCAGAAGCTCATCATCATCATCTTCAGCCAATACAAATGTGTCCCCGCGGGCTTCAGAAACGGACAGATCTTTAATTAGCTCTTTATTACTTCAATTGTAACTTAAGTAAAAGCCCATTTTATGCAAGAGTCTTACTGTACTGTCGACAAAATTCTTCATAGTCCGAACAGCAGCTTCCGTAGTATCGGCACATTGTGTCACACTGGCATTTCTTCTGCGCATCGAAGCCATTCTCACAGTTGTTGAGGCAGGACTCTGACAGGGGGAAGAGACTCGACCAATTCAGTTTTATACCCAGTCAAGAAAAATGAAAGAATCTGATGCTTACCCACCCTGTGCAGCACATGGAGCAGTAAGCGCTGCTACCAGGAAAGCCACACACAACCTCATGCTGAACACTTGGGCGTCCGAGTACCAGAGCAGTAACATTTGGTCGGTGGTCAATGGTCACTCGGCCCCCCTCCTGTTTACTTAAACTGCTTATCAGCTTATGGTGCAATTGTATTAAGTAAACACACTGAAAAAAATATATATTAGTGTTTATGCTTTACTTAGTAGTGTGTGTGTTCGTTGTAGCCCAATCATAAATGTTCAGACTTTGACCATGACATGCTAGAAAAAAAAAATGTTCTAGGGATCTGCTTATTTAATTTTGTTCTAGTTGTAAGAGAACAGATGAATGAATGTTGGGAGTTTCACCGCAAACCAAGGGTGTGGGTTCCTGTGATCTGAGGCCAGTTTGCTCCTTTAACCTACATGTTGGTGACAACTCCCACTTTAAAGGTATCTTTAAAGGTCCCCTGTTATGAACATTTTTGGGTTTTATATATGTCTTAGTGGTCCCCTAATACTGTACCTTTAGTCACTTTCCAAAACTTCCGGCCTATAGATGTTGAGCGGCCATTTGCAGAAATTAGGTCATTGACACCATTCACCAACCACAATGTTTGGCGCAAACAGGAAGCCGTTTCTCCAAAAGAAAAATTAAATTAACCCACTGGTTTTTCAGCGTCTCGTGTGACAAAAAAACACAACTGTGCTAATTTTTACATACAGTCATCGAGCAACTGCACTCTTTATACATATTGCCATTTCTAGCCACAGACAGGCTAGGGGAACTTGGAATTGATGTGAAAATTTCATAATAGGGGACCTTTAAACCATATAACATGCTTATGATTTACTGAACAGATATTTTGTCACATTACCATTGACAAGTTTAGTTAAGTTTCTTCCTTTTTTGTCCATTAAAATACATTCAAGATTCAAGATTGGTTTATTGTCAGTACAACAGTATACACAGTATACTGTGTATTGAAATAATGTTTCACACAGACCCCCCATAGTGCATTAAAACAATTTTTATATATATATAAACACACACTAAACTAAACTATAGAAGAAAAGTAGAACTTTTCTGTACAATGAAGAGGTTGAACAGGACATAACTGGACAACATCATGTAGGATGCTTGTGAGTGGATATGTTGGATATTTCAAACAGGACACACAAGACAAGACAAACATGTTCAAATGTGCAGGAATGTGCAAAAAGAGCAGAGACGTGCAAAATGAGTTGAGATGTGCAAACATCAGGTGCATGGAAGTGTCTTGTTGTTGAGTTTAACAGTGGTAGGTGATGGCAGAGCATTGAGAGCTCTGACTACTTGGAAAAAGAAGCTCTTGCAGTGTCTGGCGGTTTCAGTTCTGATGCTGTGGAACCGTCTGCCAGATGGTTGGAGGGAGAAGAGGGCATGTGAGGGGTGGTGAGAGTCCTGCATTATGTTCCGAGCTCAACGGATGAGGTGTTTCTCGTGGGAGCTGGGAGATGGTGGAAGTGGAACCCCGATGAAGCGCTCTGCTGTCTGTCCTGCTGTCCTGTACAAGACAATGATGTAGCAGCAGAGAACACAGTTAATGGTCCCCTGGTAGAATAGTGTGAGGATGGGAGGAGGGAGGTTGGCCTTCTTCAGCTTTCTGGGAAAGTGCCGATGTTGCTGGGCTTTCATGTGCACATCCAGGAACTTCACGCTGCTGATGATCTCAACAGCAGATCCATTGATGTGCAGTGGGCTGGGGACAGTCAGCTTCTTCTTCTCTTTGGTCTTGGTGAAATTGAGAGTCAGGTTGTTGCTCCGGCACCAATCCACCAGATGTTTTATCTTTTCTCTGTAACCAGACTCATCGCTGTTGGTGATGAGCCCCACTACTGTTGTGTCATCTGAGAACTTGATGATGTGGTTTGAATTGTACTGTGCAGCACAGTCGTGTGTCAGCAGAGTGACCAGCAGTGGGCTGAGCACACATCCCTGTGGGGAACCTGAGCTCAGTCTGAGGACCATGGAGGTGTTATTTCCTATAGACACAGACTGAGGCCCGTCTGTTAGGAAGTCCAAGGTCCAGCTGCAGGGTGGAGAGCTTATTCCCAGCAGGTCCAACCTCCTCTCCAGCTTCTGAGGTGAGGTATTGTGTGCTGTATTGAATGGCAGTATTGAATGCTGAGCTGAAGTCGATAAACAGCATAAGTGTCGATAAATGGCGTAAGTGTCTTTTTTTGTCGAGGTGGGAGAGGGTTGAGTGAAGGGCAGATGAGATTGCATTGTCTGTGGAGCGGTTTGGCCGCTAGGTGAACAGAAGCGGAGTAGGCGAACTGAAGTGATACATGGTACATGGTACATGGCTGACATAACAAAAAATATGTTTTATGTTATGGCATGGACTGCATAATAATAATCATAATAAAAAAAAAAGAACATGTAAAAAATAAATTTTGAAAGGACCAATATTTGTTTATTTTAAAAATTAATTCATGTATTTGTTTGTTTTATATGTGTGTTTTTATCTATTTATTATTATCTTCTTCAAATTAAAGATCTATTATGCATCATAAAAAATAATGGGTTTGGGTTTTGCTTTAATATTAAAATAGGAACATGAATAACTGCTTTAATCTCAAAATAGGTTATTTCACTGGCAATTGGACTTGTTATGGATCCTTGACGACGTTTCACCCTTCCGTTCCTTCCTCAAGTCTGACTGACTGTTCTGAGAAGCAGTTTTTTAAACCTTGTGGAATCCCTAAGGTGGTGACTGGAATGTTAGTGAGACCACCTGAGCCAGAGTGTGAAGGAATTTCTCATGCTCTCGCACCAGTCACAGGGTGTTCATCCCAAAATGTGTAGCTAAATATCTGTGAAGGTTCTCAGTCATACAGGTCATGGTTAGGTAGTAGTCTAGTGGGTAAGTCTATGAACCAGAAGACCCAGGTTCAAATCCCTTGTATTACCATTGTGTCCCTGAGCAAGACACTTAACCCTAAGTTGCTCCGGGGGGGACTGACCCTACTGATTGTAAGTAGCTCTGGATAAAGCGTCGTACACGCTGTAAATGTAAATGGAAACTTAAAAAAAACGATTATTTCTGGTTTCACAGTCGTTCACACTCAGGTGGTCTCAGTGAAACGTTGTCAAATATCCATGACAAAATCCAGTTGCCAGTGAAATAACCTTTTTTTTTAGATAACCATGACCCGGACGACTGAGAACCTTCATATATACATTTTTTTTTATTAATGTTAAGCGGTTAAAATGTAAACATGTTTGAATGAGGTACGTCTATATTGTGACTCCGTTCAATGTTTTGTTTCATTTCATCATCATCATCATCATCATCATAACAAACCCTACATTTTACATTTGCTTTTGCAGTTGCTATTCCGCCTCCGTCCGCTAGTACCCGCTGCTGGCGCTGTTGCGCCGCCGAACCGGCGCGGTCGCGGCCGCTGGGCGGGTCTCTCCGCCCGAGGATGCTGCAGGGAGATGCGGGCCGGACGCAACAAAGGACCGCGAGTTTTGGCGAATTTTGGTAACTTTGGCCCGATATTTTTGTCTACAGCAGCATTGGGACTATCGATTTATTAAAAAAAAAAAAAAAAAAAAACAGCGGGCAGTAGGTCGCCCATGACATGCTACTTTCTCTCGCCGTGTATATGAGCAACTTCTGTCGCCGGTTACCCATGTTCGGCTCGGACAGGCTCACGGTCCCGGAATATGTCTCCCGGTTCCAGTCCCGGAACCGGCCGATCTCACCGGGCGCAAGTGCCAGCGTCCAGGCGGCGCTGGACTCGTCCCTGCCCCCGCTGCGCTCGGCCGTCAAGGCGCTGAAGGCGGCCCAGGCCACCGGCGACCTGGAGGAGACGCGCCGGGCCATCGCCGAAGCCTACCGGCTGGTGGAGGAGGCCTGGGTCCTGCCGGCGGCGGGCAGGCAGGTGGCGGAGGAGGTCTGCAACCGCATGCGGCTGGACGGAGGCCTGGAGCTGCTGCTGCAGCTGCTGCGGAGCCCGGCGGTGCAGGTCGTCTACGAGGCGGCCAAGCTCCTGGAGCAGGTCCTGGTGGCGGAGAACAGGTGAACGGTCCGCTGGTGCAAGCCAGAGATCGAATGATCAAATTTTCCATTATTTTCACGAAACAACAACATGATGTGTGTATAGAAAGAGACTCTCGATATTATTTTCCGCCTAAGGTGGTAGTAGCCTAGTGGGTAACACACTCGCCTATGAACCAGAAGACCCAGGTTCAAATCCCACTTACTGCCATCGTGTCCCTGAGCAAGACACTTAACCCTGAGTGTCTCCAGAGGTTAAGTCACTCTGGATAAGGGCATCTGATAAATGCTGTAAATGTAAAATGTGTAGACTTTTGTATGTAGGAGATGGTTCATTATGAAGTGAAGTGATTGTCACTTGTGCACAACACACAGTGAAATTTGTCCTCTGCATTTAACCCATCACCCTGAGTGAGAAGTGGGCGGCCATGACAGGCGCCCGGGGAGCAGTGTGTGGGGACGGTGCTTCGCTCAGTGGCACCTTGGCGGATCAGGATTCGAACCGGCAACCTTCTGATTACGGGGCCGCTTTCTTAACTGCTAAGGCCACCACCACCCCTAAAGAGGAAGTGCACCGCTCCAGGAGGCACCGCAATACTGGGTCGATGCGTGGAGCAAGCCCCTTTGCCGACTCCCTGTTCTAAAAATCCGCTTAATATGTAGTCCCCCGCTTGGGGACGTATCAGATATTAAACTAATAAGAACAGCGGCCATTTTGACTACTTTAGTTTACCGAGTTGGTTGAAACCGTTTTTAATCATCAGTATACGTGTGCTTCCTTTCACTATAAAAACCCATTTGACTTGTTTAAAAGTCCAACACGAGAATTGTCTCGTGCAGATGAAGACCGTGAGCAGGGTTTTCCGTCTCTCCACAGAGAGTACGTGGCGCGCATGGGTCTCGGCGTGATCCTGAACCTGACGCGCGAGCTGGAAGACGCCCAGCTGGCCAGGAGCGTGTCGGGAATCCTGGAGCACATGTTCAAACACAACGAGGAGACGTCGGTCCAGCTCATCACCAACGGAGCCCTGGACGCCCTGCTCTTCTGGTGCCGGGGCACGGACCCCACCGTGCTGCGCCACTGCGCCCTGGCCCTGGCCAACTGCGCCATGTACGGGGGCCACTGGTGCCAGAGGCAGATGATCGAGAAACAGGCGGCGGAGTGGCTCTTCCCGCTGGCCTTCTCCAAGGAGGACGAGCTCATCCGCTTCCACGCCTGCCTGGCGGTGGCTGTGCTGGCCGCCAACAGGGAGGTGGAGAAGGAGGTGGTGCGGTCCGGCACGCTGGAGCTGGTGGAGCCCTTCATCGCCTCGCTGGACCCGGACGACTTCGCCCGCAGCCTGCTGGACAGCGCGGACTGCATGCAGGGCCGGACGGCCGCCGACCTGCAGCACCTCCTGCCGCTGCTGGACGGGACGCGCGTGGAGGGCAAGTGCATCGCCGCCTTCTACCTCTGCGTCGAGGCCAGCATCAAATCGCGACAAGGCAACACAAAGGTCGTGAGGACGGGGGTCCGGTGGTAGCCCGAGACGTTGTTTGCGGCGGGTTTTTTTGGTTTTAGCGTCGTTATTTTTCCCCCCTCGCAGATCTTCCACGAGATCGGAGCGGTGCAGAGCCTGAAGAGGATCGTGATGTATGTCAGCAACGGCACCGCCTGCTCCTTGGCCAAGAAGGCTCTGTCCATGATGGGCGAGGAGGTCCCTCGTCGCATGATGTCCTCTGTGCCCAACTGGAAGTGCAGCGAGGTGCAGCGGTGGCTGCAGCAGGTTGGCTTCAGTGCTCACGGCGAACGCTTTCTGGTGAGTGGACGTTAAAAAATGGCCTAAACTTGTTAGATGTATTGTAGCACGACTAATGGAAATATGAGGCATATTAAAGCACTTGTTTTGTTAAAAAAAACGAAAAATTTCTGACGAAATACAGGAAAAATCCATTCGCCTGTAGACGGCTAGAGGACGCCAGGAAAGCTTTGTTACGTGTGTTGTTTCCATCAGGAGATGCAGGTCGATGGGGATTTGCTCCTCACCCTAACAGACGGGGACCTGCGCTCTGATCTGGGCATGGCCGCCGCGCTCACCCGCAAGAGGTCGGTGCAACTCTGGACCTCCGCAGTGATGTCGAAATGAAACATGGCGGATTTCAAGACACGTTTTTTTGGCCAAGTCCGATCGCGTGATTTTGTGCTAATCCCAGGTTTCTCCGAGATCTACGGGTCCTTAAAACCTACGCCAACTACTCGACGTGCGATCCCAGCAACCTGGCCGACTGGCTGGCTCACGTGGACCCTCGATTCCGACAGTACACGTACGGTCTGGTGCAGTCGGGCGTGGATCGCAAGAACGTGCCCCAGGTTACCGACGAGCAGCTGAGGGACGACTGTCTCATGGACAACGGGATCCACCGGGCCAGGATCCTGGCAGCCGCCCGCCGCCCGTCCATTCCCTGCCTCGGCGACCCGCGGCCGCCCGGCCCGGACGTCTTCATCAGCTACCGCCGCACCACAGGCTCCCAGCTGGCCAGGTGTGCGTCCGAGTCATTTACATTTACATTTAATGAAAGTGAAAGTGATTGTCACACGTGATACACAGCAGCACAGCACACAGTGAAATTTGTCCTCTGCATTTAACCATCACCCTGAGTGAGCAGTGGGCAGCCATGACAGGTGCCCGGGGAGCAGTGTGTGGGGACGGTGCTTTGCTCAGTGGCACCTCAGTGGCACCTTGGCAGATCGGGATTCGAACCGGCAACCTTCTGATTACGGGGCCGCTTCCTTAACCGCTAGGCCACCACTGCCCCAAAAAAGTCGCTCCCAACGTGGGGCTCGAACCCACGACCCTGAGATTAAGAGTCTCATGCTCTACCGACTGAGCTAGCCGGGCAAGCATTTACATCATTTATCAGATGCCCTTATCCAGAGCGACTTACAATCAGTAGTTACAGGGACAGTCCCCCCTGGAGACACTCAGGGTTAAGTGTCTTGCTCAGGGACACAATGGTAGTAAGTGGGGTTTGAACCTGGGTCTTCTGGTTCATAGGCGAGTGTGTTACCCACTAGGCTACTACCACCCCTATGTCCCATGCGAATATTACAACGCATATTATTATCATCAGAGAACATGGCTCTTCCTGAAGAGATTTACAGTGGGGCAAAAGAGTATTTAGTCAGCCACCAATTGTGCAAGTTCTCCCACTTAAAACGATGAGAGAGGCCTGTAATTTTCATCATAGGTATACCTCAACTATGAGAGACAAAATGAGAAAAAAAAATCAGAAAATCACATCCTCAGGTTTTTTAAGAATTTATTTGCAAATTATGGTGGATATAACAACACTTTGTTATATACCCTTGGTTGGCATTGACGGAGGTCAAACGTTTTCTGTAAGTCTTCACAAGGTTTTCACACAGTTGCTGGTAATTTGGCCCATTCTTCCGTGCAGATCTCCTCTAGAGCAGTGATGTTTTTTGGGGCTGTCGCTGGGTAACACAGACTTTCAACTCCCTCCAAAGATTTTCTATGGGGTTGAGATCTGGAGACTGGCTAGGCCACTCCAGAACCGTGAAATGCTGCTTACCTATTGCAGATTCAGTCTTCCCAGCCTTGTGCAGGTCTACAATTTTGTTTCTGGTGTCCTTACACGGCTCTTTGGTCTTGGCCATAGTGGAGTTTGGAGTGTGACTGTTTGAGGTTGTGGACATTTTTCTCATTTTGTCTCTCATAGTTGAGGTATACCTATGATGAAAATTACAGGCCTCTCTCATCCTTTTAAGTGGTAGAACTTGCACAATTGGTGGCTGACTAAGTACTTTTTTGCCCCACTGTAACTCTAAAGCCATTCTGAACGCTGGCGCTCGTACTGTCCCTTTGTCTGTATTGCCAAGGCTATACGGTGCATGGATTTCTCTTTTTTGCACATGTTCATTCAGTATTTGCAGGATAGATGTACAATCACTTTAAAAACACAAAAACAACTTAAGCAATAAAAACAAGGAAGAAACTAATAAACATTTTAAATACCATAGTACGTCATTTTTGAACAAACACACATACATATACAAATACACACGAAAAAGCACTACAACCCAACAGAACCAAGACCGTTCTTTATGATTTTTTTTTTAATAAATGTAACCGCCTCAAGACCCTAATTGACACACAAAACCATCTCTCTCACATCTGGAGATAAGTGATCTATCTAATAAGAATTATCCATCTAATAAGAATGCACTTTCTTGCCACAAGGAGCAGTTTGTCTAACAATCTATAACCTTTTGCATCAAGTTTCAGTGTTAATATTGTATTCATGTATTTATATACATTCCTGCTGCGACCGTCGACCCCAGCCTGCTGAAGGTACACCTGCAGGTGCGTGGCTACAGCGTGTTCATCGACGTGGAGAAGCTGGAGGCGGGCAAGTTCGAGGACAAGCTGATCCAGAGCGTGCAGCGCGCCCGCAACTTCATCCTGGTTCTGTCCGCTGAAGCACTGGACAAGTGCATGGGGGACGTGGGCATGAAAGACTGGGTGCATAAGGTCAGATTGAATGTCCAAATCTCATTTTCCTTCCTAATTCCGTGTCGCCTCTGGGAATTTGCCATTTTATGTGTTTTTTTTATTTTATAAAATCTGAAGGAAATTGTCACTGCTCTCAGCGGGAAGAAGAACATTGTCCCGGTCACAGATAACTTTATGTGGCCTGATCCCAAGTCCCTGCCTGAGGATATGAGCCCCATTCTCAACTTCAATGGCATCAAGTGAGTCACATAAATTCAGTGCTTTATTTATTTATTTTTTAGCATATGTTGAGTATTAACCATAATGAATTATTGCTTGAAAACCCAGGTGGTCCCATGAGTATCAGGAAGCAACCATAGAAAAGATCCTGCGATTCCTGGGACCTCCATGCCAAGACCAGCTGGACAAGTCAGAGGAACCTCAGACGCCTCAGCAGGAATAGGATAATGTGGGGTAGACATTTTAACCAAACCAAGTAGGGCAGCCTCTCTAGCATGTGATGTCAAATTTATCTTCCGTTTGTAACAACCTGCTTTACCCGATAATCAGCTGGAGCGTGGAGAACAGAGCTGGAATGGAGGTTTCAGGAAGGATTTGCTGTTCAAATCTCAGGAATGTAGAAAACTGTTAGCATTCATATTTATTCCATAGTACATTTACTGTAAATGAAAGTGCCCTACAATTACTGCTTAATCAGACAGTATCCTGCCGCATTATAAATAATTGTCCGTTCATGTTTAGGGTTTAATGAACAATCACTGAGCCGCAGTCTGTAGGCGGGCGCCATGACAGACAGATGCAGTATTATAGGTCATGAAATGTTGTGAAAATGTTGTGCAGGGCAGAGATGGTGTCAGACGCCGAAGACAATGCAGCTCCTTTCAACATTCCCCAAACGTCCTGGCGTCCACGGCCGTACCCCACCGAGTTTAATCCTGATGCCTTAATGTCCGTGTTGCTGGCTTGTTGGTGCGAAAGCTGTGCATATTGACATCTGTGTGCGTCAGGGGGCAGTGGTGACCTAGCGGTTAAGGAAGCGGACCCGTAATCAGAAGGTTGCCGGTTCGAATCCCGATCCGCCAAGGTGCCGCTGAGCGAAGCACCGTCCCCACACACAATGGACTAAACACAATGCATTCGGAGCAATAAAACTGAGCGTTCGTTAGTGTGTATATATATAACTGTAATAACCGTGCCCCATTTACTAAACTCTGAATAAACTTGGATACTGCGGCCCCTTTGCTCTCCATTCTATAGAAGTGAAGTAAAAATCATGTGTGGAGTCTGTGAAGCAGGGACAAGCGTCCCTACAGTACAGTAGAAAAACGCCGCCGTTAGCAGATATCAGCATGTTGATGGAAAATATGAAAACTGGAATGTTTTATCACATGGGTTAACACTGCATTTGATTCACTTGATTACATTACGGTTGCATTATTTATGTAAAGACATACAGTTAAGTCTCCAATTGATTTAAAAATAATAAAAAACTGTCCAGAGGAATTTGAAGGACCCATCACTTGTATTACAAGAGATGTGCGCACACACACACAAACATTGTGCATAATTCGATTCTTCACAGTCGGTCTTTGGAATCATTCGATGATTATTGGGAACGCAGCTCAGGACACGGCAGCACCCTCGCCGTTCTCCATTCTTCTCTCCCTACAGCCCACAGTCCTGTATGGGCAGCATGGTCATTCCAACACAGATTTACCTTCCTCATATTTACCTTTTAGGCTTAAAAAATTGGAATTAAGTCTTACCCAATTATTCCGGCTGGGATGAAAAGTAGCATGGCAGCAAAGAGGAAGGGAAAGCCTCTCATGATATGAAGTGTTGCAGGGTAGAGGGCGTTAAAGACTCCGCTGGACACCAGCGAGCACAGCCCCTCGACGCAAGCCACCGACGCGAACAGGGCCCCTAATGCCCGAGGGAACCAATGTCAGGATCTGCATAGTCACGCCGGGAGATTCGGAGCAGCCTGCTCACCTTGTTCAGACGGCTCCACCAGCTTGGACAGCTTCGATCTCAGCACTGGCGTCGCTGCCATGAACAGGAAGCAAAGGCCATACCCTGGCGAGGCAGCATGAAAATCATGTAATGTGAGTGACGTCACGAAGCCACCAGACTGCACTGTTTCTACTGGTTTCTCTTCACTAATGGCGGAACCACACCGAATCGGTAATAAAATACGCAGTTATGTGGGATCATTTATTTACGAAAATGAAAAACGCTCATTTGAGTTCATACTGGGAAGGGGTAATTCATCACGAAAAGCAAAAGATATTCATTATCTCTCTGGGCGCTGTACATTCATCATCTTTTCAGTCGTCTGCCATGCACCACTGACGATCCTTCTGCAAAGCAACACTACAGTCGGCACTCCGTGTACTTAAATGTCTTCTTTATTTCTAACCTGATTCAAAAAAAGACCTGCAGGTGCTTCAGCCTGCCAACAGGGGGCATGTTTTGCTTTTGATTACAGCAAACCTGGTCCTGACTAAGAACATTGAGAAAAAAACAGAGTTTGAGTGGAAAGGAAGAATATTGCTATCTCAATATGAACACGCGTTTTGTAAAATATATAATATGAGTATGATTCCTCCTAAATTTTACTTAAAGGTCCCCTATAATGAAAATGTCACTTTGTGAGATTATTTAGCATTAATACGAGTTCCCCTAGCCAGTCTATGGTCCTGTTGTGGATAGAAATGGCGATAGGTGTAAAGAGTGCTTTGGCCATTCTGCTTTGCCAAATTTTTCCCCTCATGTCATCATAAGGGGAAATTTTCCACCCCTCCCCTGTAACATTATCTCCGCCATCTGTCATGGCATCCATTGTAGTTGCTCAGTTATTGGATGTGAAATGAGCACAAATTAATTTTTTTTAGTTCTGTCATGCGAGACACTGAAGTGGGTTAATTACATTTTTTTCTGGAAAAACGGCCACACAACTTCCTGATTGTGACAAACGTGGTGGGTGGTAGTAGCCTAGTGGGTAACACACTTGCCTATAAACCAGAACAGGTTCAAATGCCACTTACTACCATTGTGTCCCTGAGCAAGACACTTAACCCCAAGTGTCTCCAGGGAGGACTGTCCCTGTAACTACTGATTGTAAGTTGCTCTGGATACGGGCGTCTGGTAAATGCCGTAAATGTAAATGGTTGGTCAGTGGTGTTGATGACATAATTTCCGCCTCCCCCTACTCATTAGCATTTAAACCCACAGACGCCGAAACAACGCATCCTGTGGAAATCTCATTGTGGGACTGGATCAATTGATTCTTGATTGATTGATTCTTGAAAGAAACTTGATTTTTTTAACACTTTCTGTTAGATTTTTCATGGCCTAGAAAATAATATGTGACTAGACGTAACCCAGAAGGCGTACCTGTGAACATGAGCGCTGTGGTGCTGGCCAAAGAAATCACCACCAAGCCGGATGTATTGGAGACCAGGCCAATGACGGCGACCCAGGAGTCCTCCAGGCAGCGCTGCAGAGCCTTCAGTCCCAGCAGGCTGCTGAGGTAGGCCAGGTGCAGCGCCGCGGACCCGTAGCCGATGAGCTCCGGGCCCCAGCACAGGGGAGGGCTGAGCTCATACAGCACGTACAGGTCCCGGCAGCCCAGGTGCACCGAGACAACGATGAAGAAGCAGAGGGTGTAGAGCCACAGCCTGGCCCGTCGGCCCTCCTGCCGTGGTGAGGTGTAGAGGCGATAAACGGCCCTGTGGTGCTCGGTGCTGAAGAACCTCGTGCTTCCATCAGGGGTGACCGTCTCAGGCACAAACAGATACGCATAAAGGGCTGAGGCCAAACTTGTAGCCAGGACCAGCCAGAATGGGTTGATGTACCTAAAGGGCATAATAAGACGAGGAAACATGAGTGGGGCAGTGGTGGCCCCGTAATCAGAAGGGTGCCGGTTCAAAACTCCTTCTGCCAAGGTGCCACTGAGCAAAGCACCGTCCCCACACACTGCTCCCCGGCCACCTGTCATGGCTGCCCACTGCTCACTAAGCGTGATGGGTTAAATGCAGAGGACACATTTCCTTGTGTGCTGTGCTGCTGTGTATCACAATGACAATCACTTCTCTTTATAAACCGAATGACATAATTACACTCTAATTTTAAATGCGAATGAAAAAAAAATTCTAAGAAGAGGACTTCACCCTTGTGCTCGTTTCCACTGGCCCCCAACGATGCTTGCAAACATGCCAGCTATGCCTATACAGGCCTCCAGTATGGCTACTCTGAACGTGCGAGATGATCGGTCACTTGTGTCGGCCGCGTATGCGAAGGAGGCAGCTAGAATGGCGTTGAAGTCGCCGGAGACGCCGCTGCAGAGCCTCCCCAAGAGGAACCAGGCCACCGGCAGCTTCTGGTACATCACCAGCAAGTAAACAGCAGCCTGGACGGCCAAACCCAGACAGGGCACAATGAGAAGCGGGCGCCTGCCCCCGCGGTCGCTCCACGACCCGAACAGGGTCACAAAGAAGAGGTTCACAAGAAAGCCGCCCAAGTTGATGTACAGGTTCCAGTGAGCCGTCAGGGTCTGCACTTCCTGGAAAATAAAATGGATAATGACCACAACAACTTTCTCATTTCAAAATACATTCATAATAAAGTCTTACGCATTAGAACAAATGTTTTATGTTAATTAATAGTCAAGTTGTATAAATGCAAACAGCACACAAAGCAGAAAATGCATATTACTAATGAAAGTGAAGTGGTGAGCAGTGGGCAGCCATGACAGGCGCCCAGGGAGCAGTGTGTGGGGACGGTGCTTTGCTCAGTGGCATTGTGGCAGATCAGGATTCGAACCGGCAACCTTCTGATTACGGGGCCGCTTCCTTGACCTCTAGGCCACCACTGCCCATTCCTAATGCATTCGTAAATAATGTTTTCCATAAGTAAGGCATGAGTGGTTGGGAAACTGCTTCACTTTTGTTCAAAAAATATTACAGACAAATCTAACACTTACACACGCACATGCGTACACATTGCACAAACAATACAAAAATGTATAAATACATTATAATTTTTCTTCGTCTAGCACCTAACAATCTCTGAGCATTAGTTTGTAAACTCAATATTCTATAGAATTCGAACGAGAATTGCTGGTGTCTTCCTCTTGTAAGTCGCTTTGGATAAAAGCGTCTGCTAAATAAAGTAAAGTAAAGTAAAGTAACTTGGTGCATGGAGGCCTAGCAGTAGTGAAACTAATTAAAGTAACTCTGAATGTGTAAAACACAAATAATAGTGATACATTTTTTTTAAGTGGCAATAATGTTCATCTTGATATGTAGAGTTGTAGAACTCTGGAGAACGATATATATACTGGTTGGTATTGGCGCCTAAGACTCCAGGCTTTTGGTGACGCCCACTAGAACAGGCACCGCCCACCCACGGCTGTGATTGGCTGGTCGAGCTCATCACGAAAAACCTCGAACCGCCTCCCGAACTGTCCCGAACGGGCCGCCGTACCTTCTGCAGCGGATCGGCGGGTCCCGTGGAGTTACCGCAGCCCCCGCCCCTGGTCCCGTTGTAGCACAGGTCCTCGCTTATCCGGTCCCACAGGTACTGCGTGTAAAGCGGGACCTGCAGGGCCAGCGAGAACATGGACAGAAACAGCACGGGCTCCACCGACACCGACACCGGGCAGGAGAGTTTGGCGCCGTTCCTCGGTGTGGCGTGCTGCGGGTCCGAGTCCGTCTCCTCCGGGAGAATCGCGCTGGTGTCTGAGTCGCTCATGGCGACTTCGGAGTAAAGTTCCCCCTCTGTATTTGTAAACGTCTGTGTTTCGGCAGCACTGCGGTCACACATACACACACACACACACACACACACAAAAACACTTCCGGGCACGTGACTCGTGCGCGCGCACGTTAAAGGGACACACATCCAAAAAGTGATTGACACTTTAAACATTTCTGTGAATGCAGAATGAAACGTATCAACCTTAAAAAAAGAAGTTCAGTTGCCATGACTCAACTTTCAGACAACTTACTACCATCGTGTCCCTGAGCAGGACACTGATTGTAAGTCACGCTGGATAAGGGCGTCTGATAAATGCTGCAAATGTAAATGTAATCTTCACAGACATCCAACAAGTGAAGTGATTGTCATTGTGATACACAGCACACGGTGACACAACAAAACATGTCCTCTGCTTTTAACCATCACCCTTAATGAGCAGTGGGTGGCCATGACAGGCGCCCGGGGAGCAGTGTGTGGGGACGGCGCTTTTGCTCAGTGGCACCTTGGTATTCGAACCGGCAACCTTCTGATTACTTCCTTAACCACTAGGCCACCATATCCAGCGCAACAAAACACATCCTCGGATAACAAACAAGCATGCACGGCAAACGCCTATAATGTGACCAGTATCATCCGCTATTTTTTTGTCCATCTAACTATCAATGACGTGCAGTGAAGCACGCCTTGGCCTCTGTACATGCCAAGGTCCCAAAATTACCACATTATTATGACATATTTTAAAACTAATCCTGTCTGCAGCAGCACAGTTCTGACTTGCAGATTCCTCATGGCTATTCAGACCCCCCCCCCCCCCCCCCCCCCTCTGGAATTGTGTGGTCTGATCATTCAAACGAAGCTCAACGCACTGCCATTCTAGGTCTCTTCCAAATGCATCTAAAAAAAAAAAGAAGCCGATAAAAAGATGATAACTTGAAAGACACTTTACTTCCTATCAAAGTAGATAACACACATGACAGGCATCGTACAGTTTGTGGAAAAGTGAGATAAACTGCATGAATCGTACACTATCTACATAGTGGCGTGGTCACGGCATCGTTAAAAAGGAGAAATATTTTCTGTCTTACAGTTTTTATACTTACCATTATCTTTAGGCTTTTATTATTATCCCCGTATTTATCTTCTGCTCAGCATGTCCCAGAGTTAATGTTTAATTCTGCTTGCACGTGTCATAAATATATATATTCTACCCACCGCGGTTCTATTCTCCCCTGTGCCAATGTGAAATATTCTCCCCCGTCCTCTGACATTTGAATAGTTCTGATTGCATTCCTATCAAAGGACGTGCTGGCTTTTGCTGAGTTATGGGCAGCTGCTTGAAATGGTTGTGGAATCACCGGAATTATTGGATAATTTTCCTGACGCCATTAATACTCCTGCCCTTACCGGTCATCTATAACTCTCCGGTAAGCAAGTGTATATTATTCAGTGTTAATGTGTTTATTCCTTTGTACTATCTATGCCTATTATTATATATTTCTAGATACAGATAGAATTTAAATAGATAATATAAATAGAATTTTTCCTTTTACATTAAACTCTTTAAACACAATGCAGAATCTGATATATTTTATGTCAAATGAATATTCATGAAATTAATATGATTACAATTGTGATTTTAATTCTAGGCGCATGATGAGAATAAAGATTATTTTATTAATTCATGTTTTTTTTACTCTCCAATAAATTTTACTCTACTGCTCGTTTGCTACTGGTGCCTTACAATAGTATTTATGTGCATATAGTTTAATATGCACACAACATGTATTTAGTAAAAACTGTGCAAAAATGTGGATACACTTATAATTTTGCTGGCATGCAACTGCTCAATACTTGATTACCTGCAGCACCAAATTGGTTTGATTATTTTTTTAAGCCTTGAATTTCATTTCAAATCATGGGAATAGCCTAGGGTGGTAGTAGCCTGGCGGTTAACACACCTGCCTGTGAACCAGAAGACCCAGGTTCAAATCCAACTGATAAATGCTGAAAAATGTAAATGGAAAATGTACTTAAAGTGACCCAGTGTAGGTTGTGCTTCTCTTGGACTCTCCTCTGAAGAGTGATAGCATGGGATCCTCAAAGCAAAATGAAAACAAATCTGCTGCAAAAATGCTCAATCTCAGAGTTCCGTAAGTGATGTAATCAGGAAATGAGAGGCCACGGGCACCGGTTGCCGTTAAAAACAGGTCTGGCTTTGCTACAGGAGGCAAAATGTGGCTACGCCATCCTGCTGATGTCTTCGTACTGGAGCACAGAGTGCTTGCCTCTGGCTGTCACAGGACTGCTCCCAGTCATCCTCTTTCCTGCGATGGGCGTCATGCATCCGAACGAGGTACAGGCTGTATTTTATAAGCTCCGAGGCAGATGCCAGGGGGATTACGATGGTTTTCATGTGTCCTGTGTGTGCAGGTGTGCATGCAGTATCTGAAAGATGCCACCATGTTGTACATTGGCGGGCTGTTTGTGGCGATCGCTGTGGAGCACTGGAACCTTCACAAGCGCATCGCTCTCCGTGTCTTACTCCTGGTGGGCGTGAAGCCATCCCTGTACGTGACCATCTTGAAAACACACGCTCTCCTTTATTTTCATCAGCTGTAACGCGCTGCTTTTTCCTGCCCGTCTCTTCCCCTCCCGAGGCTGATGATCGGCTTCATGAGCACCACAGCCTTCCTGTCCATGTGGATCAGTAACACGGCTGCGGCGGCCATGATGCTGCCCATCACTCATGCTGTGCTGCATCAGCTCAGCACCGTGGAGGCCAAAGCCAATGAGACAGACCTGCAAATTGGACTGGACAACAAGGGCTTTGATATGGGAGAGAGGAAAGAAAGCAGGAACGTGGGTACGTGTTCAGAGTACAGACATTTCGTTGGAGGTGTATGGATCAGTGGTTAAACGTCTTTGAACGTCTGCAGAAGAAGGTCACACCTCTACTGACCTAATCAGACTGAATCATGAGCTCAAGTGCCAGAATCTGTCCAAAGCCATGGGCCTCTGCGTTTGCTACTCTGCGAGCATCGGTGGCACCGCCACCCTCACGGGCACGGCTCCCAATCTCATTCTTAAGGGACAAGTCGACGAGTATGTGCTTCATATGTTCACCTGCAGGCTTGAAATGTCTATTTGGGTTGCACATGTACAGGCTGAGCTCTCTCCTTCAGACTCTTTCCCGGCAACGGTGATGTCCTCAACTTTGCTAGCTGGTTTGGTTTCGCTTTTCCCAACATGCTGCTGATGTTGTGTGTCTGTTGGTTTTGGCTTCATTTCATGTACCTGGGCTTCAAGTGAGTATCACCGAAGGACAAGGTCAAAGGTTCTCTGTTTGAACATACAGTACTTTAAAAACTCTGGGCTTTCTGTCACACCACAGCTTCAAAACGTCCTTTGGCTGCGGGACCACAGCTGACAGTGAGGAGGAAGCATACCAGGCGATGAAGGACGAATACAGGAAACTGGGACGCATGAGGTTCGCGGAGGGTTGTGTGCTTGGCCTCTTCGTGATGCTGGTGTTACTCTGGTTCACACGGGAGCCTGGATTCATGCCGGGCTGGGCCTCCGTGCTTTTCGGTAAAGAACAACAGTGAGTGGCTACAAAAGTTTTCAAAGTTCAATCTCAACTTGTTAAGGATCTATAGTTAATCATGATTTGGGGGAGTCCTAGTGATCCACTGGGTTTTAGATTGCTGGGATGAACTGTACTGATGGATGGTCCTCTGGACAACATGTCTAGACAATATCTAACTATAGTGTGTGAATGACGCACACAAATGAATGCAAACACAATTGCATCATGTGCCCTTTGTAAAGGAACCGCATATAGATCTAGAAGTTACACTAATGATGGCCCTGCTTTGTGTTTCAGGTATGTTACAGATGGCACAGTGTCCATTGTCATCGCTGTCTTGTTCTTTGTCATCCCTTCAGAAATTCCAAAATGCCTATGTCTTCGCCAAGGGGCAGACAGTATCCCTGGTATGACTCAAACATGTTGATATGTACATAACTCCACATGTGTTCATTCATAGTTTTGATGCCTTCAGTGAGAATCTACCAACGTAAATGGTCATGAAAATAAAGAAGACACATTGAATGTACTGTATATGATAGATTTTTTTACCAGAAAATGGTTCTAATCATTGTTCTAAATTACCATAAGTGGATATTAAAGGTCCTATGATATAATTTTTTTAACTTTTAAGATTATTTAATGTTAATACAAGTTCCCCTAGCCTGTGTATGGTCCTGCAGTGGCTAGAAATTGTGATAGGTGTAAAGATGCTTTGGCCATTCTGCTTCGCCGTTCAGTTCCGTCACGCGAGACTTTGAAGAACCCAGTGGTTTCACTGAATTTTTTTTCTGGAAAAACACTGGTTGCGGCAAACATTGTGGTTGGTGAATGGTGTTGATGATGTCTTTTCTGAGAATCCCCCCTCAACTTCTATAGGCCGCTCTCCTCCTCGCCCCGCCTCTCTCCTCCTCATTATTATTTAAAGCTACAGACACCAAAATGGCGCGTCCTGGGGAAATCTCATTGTGGGACTGGATCAAAGTTGGCTGTAATTCTGCACCAAGGCTAAATTTCGTAAAGAGACTTCAGATATAGTATTCGGGGACACCAAGACCGATATAAAAGCAAAAAAAAAAGTTTTCATAACCTTTGAAAGGAACAATGTGTAATTTGGTGAAACCTCCATCATATGACAAAAAAAAATCTTACACATATCCTTCTGCACATCTTTCACATACATAAACAGTATATTCAGTACATTCTCAAATACATACCCTCATTTTATGGCGTGCCAGTGCTCCTTTCTATCAGTTCCTCCTGCCATAAGCCAGATAAACCACTGCCTGTCGGGTTCAAAAGTCAAAGCTGCACCAGAGCACTTTCTTGCCACATGAACAAATCATGCATCGAAACCATATTGCCTGTAACTCAAGCCAACCTGGGTGACATTTTGCTGATAAATCTGTGCAATGTGACCTCAGGGGTCAACGCTATCGCTCAGTGGTGAAGATTTCAAGCGGGCCACTTTTGTTTGCTAAATAGAAAGCATGTCATCATGATGAAGTACAATAGAGTTTTCAGGTACAAGTTCCTGATCTGGATTCTGTTCACTTCCTTGTGAGACACGCAATTACTCATTCATGTTGTGTATGACCTAAAAAATAAAACTAATACATGACTCATACATGATTTGTCAATGGGAAAGGCCAATACTTTACTAACCATATATTCTTGTTTCCTATATTTTGGTTGCACACTCATCACCTCTGTCGTGAATGATGTTTATTTTTTCATGACCTTATGGCATGTCACTTAAAACTGATCAAATCGCATCAATGCACTGAAAGCAGGGTTATGGGGTTAAAATAGTTTCATGAGCTGCTTTCTTCAGGTTGTGCTTGTAATGGTGATTGATTGTGATTCTTCACACAGCAGAGCGTTTGAAAGCCCCGCCACCCCTCCTGAACTGGAAGGTAGTCCAGGAAAAGACGCCCTGGAGCATCCTGCTGCTGATGGGCGGAGGCTTTGCTTTGGCTCATGGAAGTGAGGTGCTGTATTTGCACTAGAATACTGTTTTAAATTACGATGTCACAATGCACTAACTCAGACTGTAAAGATTTGCACTGGAGAGCAGCATATGTTCTGTAGATTTCATACGAATGGAGTCATGGCCCAGGAAGACGGTAACAAAGTGAACATTTGTCATGTCAGCACCTTTCTTCGCTTGCCCTGCCATATACAGATGATATATTAACAGAAAATGTGTTTGGCAGAGTACGTGAAATGTTTCCATGACACTCAGGTTTGTGATTTCCATTGATCTGTTCTTGCATGGAAATGGCCTTGAGCATGGCAAGACCTCGTGAACCCAGTTATAAAATAACATTCAGGGTCTTGACAGGGTAACGTAGCGATTCAACAACTGGTCTAGATGCATGTTTCTAATCAAAAGTCAATTTAGGCATATAAAGCCTGATAGGGGAGTTCATTACAATCTCAACAATATACCTGTGGTGTCTGTACATGTTCACTACAACTGATGCAGGGTATTGTTGTTCTGTTACATGAATGAAGACGTCTGGACTGTCCCTGTGGCTTGGACACAGTCTTGAACCTCTGAAAAACATCCCAGCCTTCGCCATTTCCTTGATTTTGTGTCTGCTTATGGCCACATTTACCGAGTGCTCCAGCAATGTGGCCACCACCTCGCTCTTCTTACCCATCCTGGCATCGATGGTGAGACACAATCCGTAAAGTAGTCTGAAATGCTCCAAAAATATTACAAATTTTTACACACCTGCACAATTTTTAGATACTTGCTTTACTAACGTGTATTTTCCTTCTTCAGAGAATTAGACAAATTGTAAATGCACAGTGCAGATTCTAGGTTGCAAATAATGGCACATATGCCTCGATTTTATTTCTGACACACAGTCTTTACAAGTAGGCTTAGAGTTTCCCTATAATGAAAATGTCACTTTGTGAGATTATTTAACATGAATTGAGTTCCCCTAACCCTCAGGGGAAAGGTTGCCTCCCATTTGTCCGTCCAGAGATTTTCCCACCCCTCACCTAAAAAGGAAATTCACTGACTGTCATGGCTTCCAAATGGGCGAAGCATTGCAGTTGGATGTAAAAATGAACCATCGTGCGGAAGAACCAGTGGGTTAATTAAACATTTTCTGGAAAAACGCAGACACGACTTCCTATTTGCCCCAAACAGAAAGTGTTGATGACGTCATTTCCACAAATGTCCCCTCACTTCTATAGGCCGCTCTCCTCCTCATCCTGTCTCTCTGCTCCTCATTATCATTTAAAGCTACACACACTGAATTGTTGCGTCCTGGGGAAATCTCATTGTGTGACTTGCTTAAAGTGGCTGTAATTCTGCACCATGCCTGAATTTTGGAAAGAGACTTCAGATATAGCATTAGTGGACCACTAAGACCGATATATAAGCACAAAAAAAAATCAATAAGGGGACCTTTAACAAAATAACTTCAAACATATATATTAACATTCTAATTATATTTGGTTTACCATTGCTCTTGCTATTTAATGCCATTGCTTGGATTTAATTTAATGCAAATTTGTATTTTTCCAATGAATTATTCACTTTCCAGCCCACTCCTTCATACATAAAATGTCTAAACTTAATTTAATTTCCTTCAGTGTCCTGTCTGCCTTTGTAATCCTGAAATTCATGTCCCTATGTGACAATAAATAAATTAATTGAATAATCATGAATACATTCTGTATTAAAATCAGTTTGTACATTTATTTTAGGCAGTGCACAAATGACTAAATGAAGGTTGGAAAAGAAATGTAAACTCTTGTCATTTGTCCTCAGGCCACAGCCATCGAGCTGAACCCACTCTACATCATGCTGCCCTGCACACTGTGTGTGTCCCTGGCCTTCATGCTCCCTGTTGCCACACCGCCCAATGCCATCGCCTTTTCATACGGAAACCTCACAGTCCTGGACATGGTGAGGGATTCAGCATACATGACTGTCAGCCATCACAAATGCTCCTCGCCTCCTGTTTTTCACTCCTATTTAATGCTTTGCAGGCCAAGGCTGGCTTCGTGCTCAACATTCTTGGCATACTCTGCATCAATTTTGCCCTCAATACGTGGGGCGCGGCGATGTTCAGTCTGGGTGAATTTCCTACTTGGGCCAACATCACAACAGCCAGTCCCTGAGGTCCATTCATATACACGAGCCCATTCCAGAATTTAACACCCCAGACAGCTTCTCCATGAACATTAATCGTCAACATTTCATTCATGTAGTCACTACATACAGTACTGTGTAGGTTTCAGGCAGAATTGAAACAAATTACTTTTTTTTTGTAACTTCAGTAATTCTGAAACAGTTCAGGAAGGGACTAAAGTAAAACACAAATAATAATGATGAAAATCATTTAATATAAACAGGATAACAGAGTCTCTTCCTCTATACACTCTAAAGGAGGTATTGTTCAAGTAGTACAATAGGAGGAACCATTGGGTCTGTTGTGGTGTCAGGCTTAGATTTTTATGGACTACATCCATGACAAAGATGAAGAAGACCTGTGGTCTAATACTGGACTAAAAATATTTTTTGGAATGATCACTCATCATTAAATCAATCAACGTAGTCTGTAAATGTAGAACATAGCCTGAAAGCAACTTTTTAACACTGCCATGTCAGTGTCATTATAGTGCGTTGCTCTTGTGTTAATAAATCCTTTTAAACTTGTGCATTTGATTTTTATTTGATTGAGAATGATTTTTGTTTGGACTGAACTGTAGAACTGTGTGTGCCTGTTGTGCAAAAATCAGCATTAAAATGATGCCTCGTTCCACCTTTAAAAAATTGTCACGACGGTAACCCTGGCTTTGAGTTGAGTCAGCATTTAACCAAAAGTGAAAATGACACATTGGACAGTTGTACTCAAATTGCAGTTCCTTGTCTTATATTTTTTTACATGAGCTGCTAACAAATTCACATCCCAAAGCAGTAATTAAAACAACAGAAACATCATGTACTTTTAATAAAGCCGATCAAGCATGTTAACTGATGAAATTTGAAGACATTTTATGACATTTTACCCGATTGATGTTTTCAAAAAAAGAAAAACTTTGGCTATAAAACTGCCGGTAAATCAAGGCACACTAATGGGACAAGCAGCTGCTTGAGAAAATCAAGGAATTTCACATTTTATGACCTTACCATGAGCCAGAAATGAGTCACACTGATGTAAATTACGATGCCTCCAAGACTGTTCTGTTAAATGTTCTTAAATGCAATTCACGAGCCACCAGCCCAAGACAGGAGGGCAGGACTTGCAGAATTTACACTCTATTGTCCCTGTGTGGCTTATGCAACCTTGTTACACACATGGGGTCAATATGATTCCAACGATTTCTTGATCTTATTGAAGGCTGCTGTTTTTATTTTTGAAAAGATTGCTTAAGTGCATTCTTATTTAACCCCTAAATGCTCCAGCAATCAGCACCATAGACAGTGCCTAGTGACTATTGTGGAACTACTTGGTGTAATAGGTTTACACAGTGAATACACATAATTCATCATTTAAATTCCCATTTATCAGTCAAAGGAGCGCTTGAAACATGAATGTTGGTAATCAAAAGTGTGTAAATACTGCAGATTTCCCATTGGCTATTACAAGTTTTCCCCCTTTTTACACTTGCTCTGCATGTACATTTGAAAATACAATGAAAAAAAGAGCTCATGCTTACTCATGCTATGTATGTTCATATGATTTATTTGTGTTTTTAACCTTACATGCATGTATCTGGGTGAAATAAACTATTTACACGACCCTAATCACAAACACTGCTCTTTCACAATGACAAATATATTATTATATATTAATTAAATGATGTATATTCTATTCACTTCTTTATATAATGTTTATTATGCAGATTTATGCATGATAGAGCTGTCTGAGTGTAGTTGGCCATTCGTGTTCTTCTGTAAAATATGATATTGTCAGGGAAGCCACATCCCCAGGGGTCTTTTATCTCCATCGATGGTCAGAGGAGCCGTCTCCATCATTCCACTTCTGCTTCAAATGAAACCACCACACCAGACAGATCCTTCGTTCACCCTTTCCTCGTCAACTGTCCCATGTGGACCTCGTCCCATGTGGGTTCACTCGGGGGGTAGGGTGGGATCCACCTGTCTTTTGTATGAATTCCCACCGTCCCTCTTAGCTCTGACTATGGATCCCACAGCCGGGATCTCCCTTCATTTTCACTATTTGAAATCCGTCGGCAGGTCTCCCAACTCGGAAAGTTATGTTTTTTTCCCGCAGTCGTGCACTTATTCTGCGTTTCGATTGAAAGGTTTTTCTCAAAGGCGTCGAAACTGCAGCACCTGCCCTCGGGCATTGCCATTGTACTTGCACTGTGTGATATTTTTTCTTTGTTTTGCTGGTGGCCTGTTGCTGGTCATTTGAGCTCATCGTTCCTGGGCACTAAAGTGTTCCGTATCAGTGTAATCGGGGTGTTCTGTTGTCTGTTTCCATAACAAACTGTTTTACTGAATGACACTGGCACCATTGTGGCACTGGCACCGGGGACGGATCAGCATGGCCAGATGTGCTTGGGGGTCTTTGTGGGCCCAGTATCCACCCGGACCCGGGGCGATCGCAGAAAGAAAGGTGTGGCAGAGCCAAGTCCAATCTGAAGGGTCGCCCTGCCGAGGGCAACGAAGACGGGCAGGCAGCCCGTTCTGTGCCACTCAGTGCAATTAGGAGCTGTATCTAATGTCCCATTCAGAAGAAGCTTTTTTTTTGGAATTTGGAAAGGGTAAGCTGAGGGCTTCCAGCTGCCGAGACTTCAGTAGCGGTGTGTGTGTGTGTGTGCGTGTGTGTGTTTTTGCTGGAGACCTGTTGCAGCACGTCCCTCTCCGGTGTCTGTGGTGCTTTTTGTCAGTCTGGTGTCAATCCAGAGCGAGACTCCCAGCTGTTAACGCTCTCTCCGCCGAAATCCACTGCGCTGCCACCACACACACCCACCCGGGAGAGAGAGTAGAAATGATCTTGCTCTCCCACGTGTGGGGTGTGTGCTCAGTTGTGTGTGTGTGATGCATGGATCTTACAACGAATCGCTGCAACCTTTTTTCTATCTGAATTTTGGGGGGAAATGCTGCTTGTTATGCAAAGACAATTCCATGCCACGCGGGTGAGTTGAACTGCATAAAAATGTTTGTTATGATCTTTAGAGTTGACAGAACATTCATAAGTCTCATGTATCACTGTTCTTGTCCTTATTGGTAGTGATTCATGTGTGCATGTGAAGTGATGTTTTAGGGTTTCGTATGAATGCTTTTAGCTCCACATTTCAGTGAATAATGTGCAAAAGGGCCTCTGAATTATACACTGTGTAAACCAACCAGTACTAGGTGATACACCTTTGCAAGACGTGGGTGTGTTAGCAGCCTCAAGATGAGTCACTGTCAATAAATTTAATTTTAGGTCTTTAGGTCAGATTTGTCAGAAAGTGAAGCAAGTGAGTTCAATGAGTCATTAAATTGCACTTATCATGCCTGACGGATGAATCAAAGTTGCACTGAATTAAATAACTACATAAACACATATATAAAAAAATTCTGCAGATGGGAATATATATATTTTAAGAGATGCTCTATACATATTTTATTGTAAATTGGCAGACGATGGCAGGGAAAAAGGATGAAATCGAATTTACTAAAAACATGAGACATAGACTGGACTAGACACAATGAGGACTAGACACATATATACACTTAACAGCAGGTTCACATAATCAGGGCATCAGGAATCCACACAGTCAACACCAAACCGGACCACGGAACAGAAGCAGCCCGCAAAGCCAGGCCACGACATAAATAATATCGGCCATATTCTAATATTCAGTTACCGATACCTATTTTATAATGGGGTGGAACTATTATATAAATTCATGGTGTATCTTAACCCACAGAAAAAAACAGGGGCATGCCATGTGTTGCACGTGTCCCCTTAACGAAGTTGGATTTAAATAAAAATATGATGCGGACCACCTTAATCTTTTTTTCCGGCACCTGAATTCCTGTTGCATTAAACATCACATTTTCATAGTGTCTATAGAAGGACCCACACGGACTGAATGGTATTACTGTTGCTATTTGTATTGGATGGGGATCAGTCTAAACAAAAGCTTGTTTTAGCTCGTTGGTTGCTGCTCTCTTCCACAGTTCAGGTAAGGATGAGGGGATGTTTGTGTGCTATTTACACAACCATGAGCTGGTCCAAAAAAGGGAGCTAGAGGAGGATGACTCAAGGCCAAAAAATGACATAGATCTGACTTGCACTGCGAGGGTTTCTGGAACCTCATCAGATTTGTTCAATAGGCACGGCTGTCAAAACGCCCCCCCATCCCAACCTGTTCCCATGGCTAAGGATCTTCATGACAATATGAAATAATTACTTAATGTCATTATCTGACCATGCAAGAAAACAAGGGGGATGACAAATTGCCTCCGAACTTGCTTGCAGGAAGTTTTTTGAAGCCGACACATTGTAGATTTAGATCTTCGCTCACCACGGTTGGCAGCTCGAACACGTTTAGACTCATTTAAATTAAGTACTGCCCTTGAGCTCAGCCATCCGTTTGTATTGCCAAATATTCACATCTGGGTCTAGCACTGTTGCTTTCAGTGACATCTGAGGAAAAAAAACGAGGTGACTGTCAATCCTGAGCTTCAGATGACAAAGAAAAACTCTATTTTCCCTTCATAAGATGACACTTTGGATTTTGTAACGAGCCACCAATGACATTTCTTTTTTATTACAGCACTTAAATGCGCTCAGAGCAGTGAACTATGGAGGAAGTAACAGGGAAGACAAATGGTGGAGAAGTCGAACCAATTACATGATGGATGAACGTGTAAAGGAAGATGTGCACAGTCCATTAGAAATGCCAGTCAAATGTGGTGAGAGCAAGGGGAAGTCCATGGGCCGTGACTGCTTCGACATGCCAGAGACAGGATCAATACGAAAGGGGAAGCCGAGCCCCATGTGAAACTCAGCACCCCTGATGCAGTATCACGTTATTTTAAACACTTGGCTCTTTGGTTTTTCGCGAACTGTGAGTTTTGGCCTCTTATCAAGGCAGGAAAACTTAAGGGCATGTCTCTCTCACCTCTGTTTTCTGTATGCTTTCCTCCATGGTGATGTGTGGGATAAAGAGAAAGGGACGAGTAAACAGTTCAGTTTTGCTGCTGATCGTCACTCAACGGGCCTTTTCGTTGTTTTGCAAAGTTGGATATAATGTCTGAGTGCATTTTGACACTGACCAGTGTCAGGTAGAAATATTGTGGATGGATGGAAAGACAGGAACTCCCCCCAGTGTTTGGTCTCAAGACCTCTGAATGCAACTGAATGCATTTCTTTTCAATCTTGACTCATCAAGAGGGGTTTCCCAGATGTAGTCTAATGTTGGGTCACTGAGATAAAGGAATCTTCTAACAATATTTACAATCAAATGATACTTTTTCACTTTTTTGCATCAGTACGGATGACAGATGAGCATTCTTCTTTTCCACTCTTGACTTGGCCTGCAAGTTTTGGGGAACTATTTTCACTAAGCGCAGGGCTATGCGCAAAGCATGGGGTCTGTTCACTAGTGTAAGGTCAAAGCCACCCTCAGGATCGACATAAAACAGACGAAAGAGACACTTGTTAGTTAACTGTGTCTTGAAGAAGAGAAACTAACTGTTGGTGTGTAATTTTTTCAGTCACCCACAACACGATCCTAATAATTATGCTTTTCAAAAGCAGCTTAAAATAGGAAGAGCCAATAGCAATGATTTACAACACTACTGCATTACCCATATTAATAGAACATCATTAAAGATCATTAAATCCTCTTAAAAGATAAGGACCTAACACCAGAGAACAAACCCCATGCTCAGTGCAAAACCCTGCATGTAGCACCAATCTGAAAATAGTCTTGATTTGAACTGGAATGGGTGCCAATTTTTACCCCTCAGGATGGGTCATCATACCTAAATCACTAGATTTCTCTTCTATTATGTGAAGTGTGATGACCCAGAATGCATCTTTCTGCTCAGTTAGTTTCCCTTTTACACTTCGGTTATGCACATGGACAGACCCTGACTTGTGTCTCCAGTTAGGCCATGCAAACAAAGGCCATCTCAGCTTTCTGGCTAATGTGATGAAGTGCAAAACAAGGATATCTAGATTTTGACTACTTTCACACACCTCTGCAATACCTGGCTTTGTATGACCGAACCTTCATGGTTTGTTGCGGATTTTAATGAGGACTTTGTCAAATGGGTGCTGTGGAGTTTGTGCTTCCAGCAAGCCTTGGCTACGTGCCACACTTGCATTGCAATCCGATATCTGTTGGCAGCGTGCACCTTCTCCGTACAATACTGAGCACTTTTCTGCGGTTACACAACACCGATCATATCAAGCTTCTGTAAAGGGGAAATAAGACCTCAACGGACATCAAAGTGACCTACGAGAAGAAAAATAAACCATCTGACAGGTCACTGCAGCTGTTGCCATACACGAGCAATATTAACATCCTTTGTTTTTCTATATATTTTTCTGCCACAGATGTCTTAAGGTGAAGTCTGCCCAAAGGCAATCAGAATCTGGAAGGCACAATTTTGAGTCCCTGGCTTCAGCCCATGTGCAGATGGCACAGATACAGGTACCCTAGAAAATGCATGCAACCGCGTCAGATAATATTTGGTGTTAAAAAATACATTAGTGCAGGCTTCCACATGTTCCTGCAATAGATATTATTTATTATTGCTTTTGTCATCCAAAGCTACACCAGTCAATATAGTGACCAGAATCACTACTGCTCAAAATCCCATATTTGCGGATTCACTAGATGCACACAACTAGTTTGAAGGAGGTTTCTTCATCAGTACAGTAGATATTCACTTCATATTCATAAAACATTGGTCTATGTCAGGTGTCTAGAGCCCTTCTCTTGGAGAGCTCTCATCCTGCACATTTTTCGGGCTTGTCATTTCACGCACCCGATTCAACCTCCAGTTGCCAGGTGGAACATGACAAAAAGCCGTACAGGATTGACGCAGAGACCCGTGGCATCATCGTGTTTATGTGCATGGACCAGGCTGGTCACACGTACCCCAGCACGTTTCACTCAGTAAAAAATATTTTGGCCTTCGGTCTCCTCTGAGGCAGCAGCTGCTCGATATCTGACAGCGCACATTTGTATAAAGAGGACATGAACTTCGGCAACAAGCTTCTCAACCCCTGCCACCACCCCCCTCCAGGCGGATGTGGTTTATCCTGCCATTAATCATGCCAGATGTTTATGCATTTATACTAATTCATTATAGCCCTGGGCATTGAGATGTGTCGCTGCGGTGGTTTCATGTCCTTTATCAGATCAAAATCCCAAAATCAAAATTGCTGGTGGTTCCCATCCAGAGAAAAGAACCCCAAAATGTTTTTCAATTAGGAAACCAAATTACTGTGTGGTTTTCGGTAACATGTCCTTTAATGTGGGCACTGGAGTTGTTGAAAGCATCTAAATACAGTCTGGTTCCTTCCGCAGCGGGAGAGCATCACCCTCAGACACAAGTGTGCTTCTGAAAGGTTCCGGAGACGCAGCACCGACGCGACCCCAGTGGACCAGCACCTCAGACAGGTGGAGGACAGTCGCTTCCACCCGTACTTTCGCCAGTACAGCGATGGGGCCACAGCTGCCGCCTTTCCCTGCTTCCAGGGCGCTGAGGTCCCAGCAGCTCTGAGCTGCACGTTCAGCAGCTCAGACCCAGAGGAGAACCAGGCCGCCTGGACTCTCACCGGTGGAAACCTTCAGACGTCCTCCTTCCTGGTGCGATCCCACCCTCTGTGTAGTTTCGATGCTGTTAGATGCATGCTAGTCGGTATAAGAAGAGCGGAAAGGGCTACCTGGTCAAATGACTGCTGCAGTGAGGCAGGTACCATCATGCCCATGGCAGAGCGATTCCACGGGACCACCACAGGTGTCACGTGTTCCTCCCATACATTGCTGATTTACAGCATGGCCAGGGGCACAAGCCCCATATGAACAGACACTCCTTGCCAGACAGATGCACAGTTTATTACAACTGCTTAAGAAACGATAACCCGAAGAAGCTGCACATATTTAATTGCACGGTACTTGTCTGTCAATTGATTGGACAGGGACCTCAGCAGAATTATGCAGAGGTGGAGGCAGAGTCTGAGGATCCACTCAGCTACACGCCACAGAGCACGCTTCGCTCCCTGGGTCCCCTGCAGCAGGTGAGCTTGGGCCGTCAGATGGCTACTCACTTGGTCTTATTCCTTTATAATTCCTTTATATGCACTAAAAACAGTTATAACACAAAGATGCATGCATGAGTGGTACATTTGCAACGATGTCAGTGACTAGCATGAACGCATTGGTCATGCACTTTTTATAATACCAAAGTGAATGATCATTTACATCTGCATTTCTGTCATTTTTCAGAAAATTGTGATGTGAAAATGCAATGAATTCACTTTAAATCAGTCAGTTGTATGAGCAGCCTGCGCGCACGCTGTGATAAATCATTTCATTTAAACACAGCCCACTGTGTTTTGACTCGACTTTTGTTTTACGTGATTTTAATGGCAGCGCATCCCTCAGCGCACCTTTATTAGTGTGTAATCAGCTGACATGCTGTTCAACTCATGCTTTCTGGAATTCGAACATGTGTCAGCAGAGGAGAAATGCACATCATGTTATAATGGGAAGGGTGCCATTTGGATTGGTAGCTGATGTTTCCTAACATTCTTCTAACTGCTTGTTACTGTCAGACCTACCACAATGCAACTTGTGTACTGAATAAAGAGAACCTGCATTTAATAAAAAAGTTACTATTACATGTATGTTGAAATTGTACATGTATGTGTATAATAATAACAAGTGTGCATTTCTCTGCATAGTTTCCAGACATGTTCACAGCAGGTGGACGAACTTCGGGATATAATTACTCTTTTCAAAGGCCTTCACAGAACAGCCATGATGAAGCCGTCCAGTCACTTTACCCCAAACCCATTTATTCTTACAGGTAAACATCCATTCTACACCCAAATGTCTTCTACTAATGCTCTGCAAATTACTCCTCTGAAGATAGCTTCATCTTGTACATATGAGACCTCGGAATTTAAAGAAAGCTCTCGGAGTGCATTCCATCAAATAAATCACTACCGTAAAAACGAACACCAAATTTAACAGCACACCCACTGGCCCAGCGTTCTCATTTCCTGATCACTGTCCTGTTCTGTCTTTGTGCTCACAAGTGCCAAAGAGCGGAAATTCTTTCTCTCCCGTTGCCTGACAGAAAATGTGTAGATATGATGCTAATGAGATCATAAATTAAAAAAATCCATCTTTCCATTTTGGCTTGCAGGCTTGCAGGTGCAAATTTTTCCCTCCATGCCCTCAGTCTCAGGGCACTGTTTTTTAAAACCGTTCCCACTGGGAAGTGAAAAATAACCCATTGACCCTGGATTTATTTTTAACTTTATCAGATTGTTAACAACTTCATCACAATGTGCTTTTTGAGTCAAAGCAAATGTCATTAAAGATTGCTTAGTCTTCTTTTTCTTCGACCTTTGGCTGCTCCCAAACGATGGCAAAAATTTTGTCACATGTCATTCCTGATGTCCTCCCCATTTTCCCGTTTTGGGACCAACACAAAGAAATGCAGTGTCAAATTCATCCCCAGTGGCTCAGTTTGTTCAATAGATATTAATTAGGAACGGAAACGTAATTAAATAAAATCGCCGGCTCAAAAACAGAGCTGTGGTGAAGTGTATTTATTGGTTAAATTAAGGGGTTTATAAATTTCACTGTCATTGCTCAAGTACAGATCACTGTGGAATTCTGTTGGAAGGTCAGTTGTCTGGTTGAAAAACAGATGATCCAACACCAGAAACCCCAACCTCTTCACGCAGAGGCCTTACGCTGTGATCTTTTTTGCAGCATCCTCATCTTCATGGCTCTGAAGAACAGCAAGACGGGGAGTCTTCCAGTGAGTGAAATCTACAGCTTCATGACTGAGCACTTCCCATATTTCAAGGTAAATCCCAAGAGTACTTTAGAGTACTGTGCAAAAACGTTGGTCGGTAGTGACCAACAGTAACTCCAGGAAGGGGCGTGCACATGTAGAGATGTTCTAGAAGAACTGGTGGTCTGTCTCTCTCAACTCAGTAAACTAATGAATGATCTCCTACAAGCAAAAGTCTACAGATGGAGAACAATATTGTACCACTGCTCAGAGAACAACAGGAGAAAACATGCATCACGTCACTGTTTCGTGAATAAAAGGGAATGCTGCAATATATGGTTTAGGTAAATCAATATTTGTTCAATTTTTTCCACGTTAATTAAGTTTAACACAAACGATTGCCTGAAATGGGTTGGTGCAACTTATTATTGTAAAAAACATGTAACGTAGGGATCTTTCCATATCTGTACCAACATACAGATCCAAACTGGTAGAAGAAATCTGAACTGGAAATAGTGATAGAACAGTAGATCACATGCCAATGAGGTGAATTGTTTTCTGGGATCAGAAGGAGAGAAGGGTGCTGCCGCCAAATGTATAGTCGTGATTGATTGTATGGGGATGTTATGCAAATAAAAGCCTTTGCCGAGCTGAGGATCCCTTCGGCGGCCTCAGGCCATACCCGTCATAGCTTGAAGTCTTACTTGTTTGTCTCCATCTGGATGTTCAAATTCGTGAACACGTTCGCACGCCCAGCTCGCCTTTTTTATGCGTATAGCTGACAAGATGTTAGAATGGGAAGGGTGCCATTTGGATTGGCAGCTGATGTTTCCTAATATCATTTTTAAATATAATAATAGGAGGCATCCACTTGTTGCTCATTTTAGGCGACAATCAGATGAAGTGCTTATGTGGTTTTAATGTGATGTAGACTAGGTGAGGTGTTGGAAAATACTAGATAAGACAGACTAGATAAAAAAACTTTGGCAGCACTGACAAATATTTGGCAAAACTGTTAAATAACCATCATTAAGAAATGTCTAATTGAATGTGGAGAAATATACACTATTAAGAGAGATATCTTACTACTGAAAATCAATTCGCAATTTGTGCATGTAGGGTGCTGAGCATTTTGGCCATCTGTAAGCCTTCATAAATGTTTGGTGTTTATCCATGTGTAATAATTGTCACTCTGAACGTCATCAGACGGCACCGGATGGCTGGAAGAACTCGGTCCGTCACAACCTGTCTCTCAACAAGTGCTTTGAGAAGGTGGACAACAAGAACGGCAGCTCCTCCCGAAAGGGCTGCCTGTGGACCCTCAACCCCGTCAAGGTCGAGAAGATGCAGGAGGAGCTGCACAAATGGCGCCGGAAAGATCCCGTGGCGGTGCGGAAGAGCATGGCCAAGCCAGGTTGGCCTCGCTGTTTAAAGCTCTCATGAAAAGGAACAAGAGAATCTCATTACTGGGAAAAAAAAGAGGGTTCTGTTTATGATCCAAAATGGTCATAATGGGAATGCATCCATAAACCACAGCTCTTGCTGTCACTGTCTTTGCAGAGGAGCTGGATCATCTGCTAGGTGAACGACATGAGAAATTCAAATCCCCATCCACTCACCCGAGCCACGGCGAGACCCTGCCAGCAGCCCCTTCCTACGCGTCGCCACGGAGACACAGTCATTCCTACAGGCGCTCGGTGTACCAGCGGCCCCCTTATTTGCCCCCGAACCCCCACACCTTCTCCTTCTACCCGCCGATGACAGAGCTGCCCTGCACAGGCATTCCACCCCAGTCGGGTGTCCTAGAATCCCCCCTGCCGGCGCAAACGCCTCCCAGCTACAGCGCCGCCCTGCAGGCCGCCAACAGGGGCATGCAGGAGCTGCTGCTGGAGGGGGACGTCTGCAATGACGTCGACACCATCAACCCCAGCCTGACTGAGCTTCATCTGCACGGTGAGGCATCAAAATTGTACTTATCCCATTCGATAGTCATACATTTTCATTTCATAATGCCAAATTTAACATATTATTTATTTTGGTGTATTGTCTGTGCGGTTTCAGGTCACTTGTGGGAAGAGCTGAGGAAAGACAGTCTGGCTCCAGACACCGGTGGGGTCACCTCTGCGCCCACCTCCTCTGACCTGCCCAGCCCTCCCCCGAGGGCGGAGTGTCTGAGCTGCGGGCTGGTGGGCGTGGAGGACGGTGGAGGGCTGGAAGGAAGAGTGTCGGTCCTGAACGTCACCGGCCTGTACTCCCCCGCCTACACCAGCACTGACTGCCTGGCCTCTTACCTGGCCTCCCCTGGAGAGACGTCGGTCTCGCTCCTCTGAGATCGGCAAACAAGCCCAACTGGAACAATGACTCTGCTGTAGAAAAAAAAAGTGGTTCCCACGGATGCCTTCCAACAAACAGGAGGCTATTAAAGCTGAAACATGTTCACAGTGGCAGGAAAAACGGCTCAGTTGCACTGCAAACACAGTACTGTACTTCACAAGCAGAGGCATTGACTTTCTACATTTAATTTGTCAGCACAAAATACAAGAGAAAACTAGAAACCCAAATTCCAAAGGAAATTTTGACGGGCCTGTCTGGGCGTTTCTGAAGTCATTTTTCATTAATTCCCCCACTCCGGAGGCACAAAAACTGTCCTCACTCAGAGGACAGAGGTGCAGCGCGTCTAAAACATGTTCCTGGGCTGAACTACGACTAGTCAAGATTTATTTCTCTAAATATACACATCCGGTCCAAATATAGCCATTTCAGCGTTCACCTGCTGGGAATGTCTTAAGGTGTCTTATGAGTCCAAACCTGATCCTCCAGCTGAGAGGTGCAGGAGGAGCCTAACTTACATGATGCCACTTCATCTGAGTTCAGCATGGGTGTTGGGATTGAAGCCTCCATTGTTTCATTAGCGTGCGACAAATCCCACCAGGATTAAACATGGATTCACAATTTTGGCTGAGGTTTCAATGCTTACAAATTACAAATGTTATCACCACGTTCAAATTTTCTCAGATGAACTAGCAACGTGATTTGGCTCTTCACTGGCCTGCACATGTGCATGTGCTGGCAGCTCTGGAAGAGGGAAATGCCACATCGTTCTCTACCACGGGGTGGTGGTATATCATCGCCTAGTAGAAGAAGGCGAACAATGACCTTTAACCCTTACACTTACTCAGACACGCTCACTTTGGCTAATGACATTGTCCTGGTTTTCGTTTCATCTCGATTCTGTTCTATTTAATTACGGTGCACATTAGACCATGTTTAAGACAAAGAAAAAATGAACTTATGCAGGGACAAACGGAGAAAATCAAACACGATATATTTATTTCCAAAATTTCCCCCAGCTTTACAACATCTTTCTCACATGAAATTGCCTCCACATGTTCTTGAAATGAGACTCTACATCTGAGACTCTAAAAATAAAACGATCTATGAGCAATTTGGTACTTTTCCCCAAATTGGCTATTTAGAAAATAAAAAAAACCTGATAAAGTACACGTACGGTATATAAATACAACACGGTCACATTATAAAGATTGTCTGCCTGATTCTATGCATATATCTACTATACACAGTGTGTGATATCCATGGAATAACTTGTTTTATAAGTCTACTTGCCCTTAGAAAACCACTGAGAGACAAAAGTTTTTAATGATCAAGTAAACAGAGAAAACCGAGGGCCAAGAACCATGTTGATTTTTACCAAAAAATAAAGACAAATGTAAATTCTCCTGCTTCTTTCCGGTTTGACTATGCGCTTGTAACCCACAGGTGACACTCGTGACATTGTGGTGTCGAACCACAGAGCTCCTTCTGTATTTTTACCCACACATTACAGAGATCTTCTTATAAACGGCAGCAGGTTCCTTGCCTCCTCCTGAGTGTTTGTGTGTGCTTGTCTGTGGTTATGTAAAGCCTGGTCTCAGAACTGTGAGTTTTACTCAGCACTCGGCCCAGTACTGGCTGTTTTCTGGTGCTCCTCTTACAAAAGTCCCTGCTTAACACCAAAAACGACTCTAAAACTTAGAACAAAGGTGTAAAACGCATATACATTTGTGCCGGGATTACATTTAAAGTTAATTCTCTGGCTTCTGGGCGTCTTGGAGCCAGGAGATCAGGCCAGGTGAGACAGGACAGGAAATAGCAGGCGGTGCCGTGGATTAAAAAGACTATTTTAAAACAAACCCTCTGCTCACACAGGACGGACAGAAAAAAACACATCATCACTCCAGTCAAATTTGATTAAAAAAAATTATAAATAAAATAATATAATAAATCTTTAAAAGTATCTTATTTGCTGGTTTGTGGTTGGTCTACAAATGTGAATGTAAATTTGAATGTCTGCTCATATATTGGTTGTGTTCACCAAGTTATGAATTGAAATATGTTAATATTTTCACTATGCCCTAGAAGTAATATTATCGCGTGGCATCTGTTTCATTACATTAAGTCAATCCAGGACTCACTGTAACCTGACAGGTCTGGTACTAGACCACACTGAGCACCACACAGCAGCTGTTGATGGCCAGAACCTGCAGGATGCCCATTATATGTGTTAAGGGTGTGATTCCTCAGAGGAAAAATCCCACTCCTGTGTGTGTGATGGGAAGTAAAATGGTGGCGGGGGAAGGATGCTGATCTCCACGCTGTTCGTCCTTGGGTCCTTCTGCCAGTGGTGTCTTTCTCGTTCCATACGTCTCTGTGTCCTCTGTGTGTCTACAGGAAGAGGTCTAGGGTCCCCCGCTGTAGGAGTAGTCTGCTTTGTTGTGCATCACCAGCTTGTTGTCGACGAAGTAGAAGCTGTCGGACTGTGTCTCGTAGGGGTGCAGGATCATCTCGTGCACTGAGGGCAGGGAGAGAAGATGGGAAATCATCAACTGCATTTATCACATTGTGCTAAACAAAGGCCTGTCAAACAGGGAAAAAAAATTAGAAATCATTTTCCTGTGGTATGAATTCCACCAATATGCAATGAAAATGAAAGATGTGGACAAATTCTATTTAAAACAAGTGAGTGGATTGTGTTTTGTGGGAGGAACTGGCTGGTTTTGTGCGAAGAAGCATTTGTAGGTTGCCAGGTCTGAACAGCCGGGTCACTAAAGTATTTCAAATGCAAACTAAAAAACATCCCTGTTATATATATATATAAATAAACGGCTGGGTTCTCAGTTGGTAACGGTGTATACAGATTGGGTCCAAGTCAACCAAATGAGGGATTTCAGTGATGGATATTTAAAGCGCTGATGTAAGTCACTCTGGATAAGAGTGTCTGCCAATTGCTGTAAATATAAATGTAAATGTAAGCACTTTTTCTCCGTAGCTTAGCAGCTTGATCTGGATGTGAACCCAGTTGACCTCCACAACCACAAGAAACCGACACGTAAACACAGCTCACACAGCACACCTACAGAAGAAAATGATGTCTTATAAAATACCACCTTTGGAGGCTTTTACGACTCGAGTAATTAGGAAACGTTTTTGCATTGTGATTACATCCCCAAATTCAACATGTGATCACCAGAATCTGCTGAATTCTTAGGCCTTCAAACCTGTTATACCGTTTGTTCCATCTTGAATGTGAGGACCGGAAATGGCGGTTGCCGTTTCGGGGAGACCCGAGCAGGACTACTCCTGGGAATACTCACTGAGCTCCTCCGACAGGGCTGGGAACTCGTAGATGTGCTCACAGGTGTTCTTGCTGCTGGGGATGCAGAAGCCGAACTCGAAGTCGAAGCTCTTGAGGAGCTGCCCGCGGAAGTAGTGCCTCTCGATCATGCGGAAGTTGTTGATGGGAATTTCTCCCACCGTGAACTCCACTCTGCGGAGGCAAGAGACAGAACGTTCCAGACTGGCCACTCTTCCGCAGTCACCCCGCTCTCACAGCTCTCAGCCTTATCCTCCATTCCGGTGAACCCAGGGCCGCTAAGACGTTCTCTCTCTCTCCAAGAATAGCCTGCACACCCCCTCCCCATCTGTTCATTATGGGACCAGCAGGCAATCATGCTTTTGTATCAGGACGATCAGTGCATCCTCACCATCAGCAGCATGTGTGTGTGTGTGTGTGTGTTTGTCACTGAGATAATAACATTCCTTGAAATCTCCTCATTATTCAGCCTGAACGCGGTCATAAATGCACAAAAAAGGGGAAGCAACCGACCGACGAAGCACGCAGAGTTCCACAAGCGGGTTCCTGCCCGCTCTCCCGCAGCCCAAACTTACGTGGCTCCGACCTGGCGTAGCCTCAGGAAGGCTGGGGTGAACTGGTAGCGGACGAAGCGCCCGGCGTTCGGGTCCAGGTCCTTCTTCTCCACACCGCTGTCTGTGCGAGGCAGCAGAAGTACATAAAACGTAACACTTCACTTCCACATCTGAAATCTAGCTGGCTGGGGCGAGTGTAACACGCTCACTAAACCCACAACTGCACCCGCATATAACCTGAACTCTATATTATCTTGCTATTATCCTTTTTTATCTTTCGCCTTTTTGCTGATATGTTGCTAAGCAACAGCAATCTATTGAAATACATGAATAATCATATCATATCCATTTTTGGACACATGTATTGTATTTGACCATGCTGTCGATTTTTTTAAAACAAGAAAACCACAGACTCTCTTAGCTCATTGCTTAATTCTGTCTGTACAGAATTATTGTTGTATGGCATAACAACAGCGGCTAAGGAAACGGACCCGTTATTGGAAGGTTGCCGGATCCCGAACCGGCAAGGGACCACTGAGGTGCCACATAGCAAAGCAACATCCCCACATGCTGCTCCCCGGGCACCTGTCATGGCTGCCCACTGCTCACAAAGGATGGTGGTTTAATCCAGAAAATTAATTTCGTTGTGTTGGGATGTTGGGCTCCCCGACCCTTGACCCCTTGGCTGGATTTCCATGTATTCGTACAGGGTTACGAATGTTATGAATGTTGGTTATGAAAGTGTCTTTTAAAACCAGAGCAACAGCTCACCTGTGACGGGCGGTTTTGTGATCTCAAACAAAACTGTCCCCGTTTCCATGTCTCTGATTTTGAACCGTGTGAAGTCAATGCTGTGTACATTCTCCTCCGGCCCACACAGATAATCTGTAGATAAAAAGGAACAAATACACGATCCGAAACAGATTCATGCAGAACGTAAAAAAAAAAAAAAGTGTAATATGTGTTATAAAAACTGTCGCATCTGTTAATCTGCCCACTGTGGCAGGGATGGGATGCCGAGAGTGACCACATGGCCATGTGATTCCAAGACATGAAACAGGACTGCAGATGATCTGTGTAGTAACACTGCTGTGAAACGGTGCAAGTTCTAGAATGTTCCCTATAGACGGGGTAAACCATTTATTCATTAATTTCAGGAGGTCCTACCATTAACAGGAGGTCCATATCAGAACCACTTTTATTCTGTTTTAACTTTTCCTGTTCTGTATTCAGGAGGTCTTCTCGGCGTGTTGGCCAGCTCAGTGTCCTAAACCTAACCCCCTGGGGCAGGGTGTGAAGCGCTGGCTCCCAGGGACGCTCTCTTCCTCCGGGCTGGATTACATCTAAGAGGCTTACGCTGCTTCACAGTCACATGGTCCAGATTGGAAGAGGCTAAGGGGATTTGAGGAAACCCTTGGGTTTGACCCCACCCCCCAACCATGGCAATATAATTTCAGCATGAGTGCAATCCGTGGAAATGACGAAATGTTCTAAAATGGACAGGAGCGTCCGTCCTCCCGGCTTGGCAGCGGGGCGGTCAGGTGTCATGCAGTTCCGGAGAACAAACACATGCTGCCGGCCCCACACCTTCCTCCACGTTAACAAACAGATGGGCCAGATTGGCTCTAGCCAATCACTGCAGGTATTTTTAGCCCATCCTGCTGGCTGTTTCTGCTTTGTGGAGAAGGGAAGTCACAGGACACACATCTGCTTGAGTCTCAGGGTGCTCAGAGGTCATTTCTCTGGCTTAATTAAAAAAGACCTTCTGGGTGTGGAGTTTCACTATCATAATTTAGGCAAAAAATGCCAATTCTATTTTTATATAGTTACCAGAACTGTCACGATTATTATGCCTGATATGGCTTGTTATTGAGACATGTCGGTCAATATTGGTCGTAGTAAGAAGAAGACGCTGAACCCTGAGAGATGTATGCCACATTTCTGTATGTTTGCCTTACTGTGTGGTGGTCACACGAGGTCACATAGACTACGTCCCGTCATCACATGCTACTCGGAATGCCAGTGAACAGATTTGCATGTAAGAAGCTCTGCTGCTCAAAACCCCATAAAGTCTACTGCAGCCACTCTCATAGAACATCCACATAATATAGTATTACAACGCATATGACCATATTTTGCCTTGTGTACTCGCTGCAATAGTAGTAGAGATATCATGAATGCTGCTTAATAAATGAATGTTAACAATGTACAAATGTGTTGGATGGGTCCTTTTTCTGCCTTTAGCAGCAGTTGTTGCCGGCACTACCAGGGATCATTTCTCTGAATGAGTTATGTAACCAGATATCGTACCACTTGCAGTCACGCAGACATCTGTACAGATTATTTACCCCGGTGCTTAAATACTGCGGTGCAGGCTGTCTCTTTACGGCTTTATTGACCTTTAAAAGAAACATCAGTGCTGTTATTACATAAATCTGTAAAATTAAAAACAAAATGATTGTTAACTCTCTTTACGAGACGTCACAAGTCCACGTGTCTAAAGGTTAAGTGACTAGTTATTATAAATAGCAGCCATGCAGTTATTCATGTAAAAAAAAATGTTTAAATTTTTTTTAAATAACATTTTTTTTAATAATTATATTAAATTAAATGAATTTTTTAAATGAATCACAAGCATAAGCATCTTAGACTTGCAAATACTGTAAATACAAGCCGTCAACAAAGGCCAAGCGGTCATTCTGAAAGATCGGTGTTGATGACGTATCAGACTTCCGGATGCAAATTATCTCGTCGTTTTCGCCCAAGGAACCGGAACATCTTTGTCATCTTTGTTGTTGCGCACTCTTCCCCGAGCGGGTCTGAATTTTCGGCACGCAGCAGTCGAGCGTAATTGCGCCCCAACCACACTCCATTTCCTCCAACGCTGTCACCTAGCAACGCGCCTCCTGACACCGGCCCGGCGCATCCGCCTGCCTCCCTGCGCCACCAGCCGTCCTTTTTTCACGTAAACAGAAGGCGACTATTGGGCAAAACGAGACCCGGGCCGCGGCCCTAAAGAGGCGCCGACGAGGCCCCAAGGTCCGCTGGGTGCTTTCGACAGGAAGACTCAGCGCCAGAGCTGTCGGGTGACGTGGGATGGTGATGACACGGCTTGAAGTGCTCTTCCTCATATCTGACAGAAAAGCACCCAGCACGGCCCCGCTGAAGAGCAGAATCCATTTATGCGCTGTAATCCCGGCGATTAGTCGGGGGTTAGAGGTTCACGCCGCGGCCTCCTTTGGGCGCGGGCCTGAATTCAATCTGCCACTTTGCTCTTACGCGGCTGGTGGCGCCGTGCTCGCGGACGTAATGCAGAAGTCTGCAACAACAAAAGCGCATTTTTTTCATTGCACAAACCGAGCCGCTTCCTGTGGAACGCTGTGTAACATTTCGCGGCTGACGTGGGAGTCTTGTTCGCTCGCGCCGCGTCCGATTAGAAGGGACACCGAGCCACCGCTGTGGAGAATTGCCGTCAACTGCGGCTCGTTCCTATTCTGCGAACCCCCCGAAACAGCCGCAGAAACGGCTGAGTCACGCGGCTGCACGCCGCTGACACCGTGCAAGGACACGAGCGCGAGGTGCATGTGCACGGTCGCACGGGGCTTTCGTCTCGCCCAACGCTGGAGGCGAGCGGGCGTGCGGCCTGCGATCTAGCATCACGCCCGTGATGCGGTTTCACAGTTGCGGGAACTGAGGCGAGTTTAACTGAAATGGTGCACGCTCAGACGTACTCAGAAATGGCGCCTAGGCCGCTCATGATTGTCATGATATAATAATCGGGTATATATGGGTATGTAGGGTATATATACCCTATGTATAATAGGGTGGTAGTGGCCTAGTGGGTAACACACTCGCCTATGAACCAGAAGACCCAGGTTCAAATCCCACTTACTACCATTGTGTCCCTGAGCAAGACACTTAACCCTGAGTGTCTCCAGGGGGGGACTGTCCCTGTAACTGCTGACTGCAAGTCGCTCTGGATAAGGGCCGTCTGATAAATGCTGTAAATGTAAATGTAGTGCATGCAGCTTTAAGATTAGGCAACAGACGTCATGGAATAAAAAGGGTGATAGTAGCCTAGTGGGTAGCACACTCGCCTATGAACCAGAAGACCCAGGTTCAAATCCCACTTACTACCATCGTGTCCCTGAGCAAGACACTTAACCCTGAGTCCCTGTAACTACTGATTGTAAGTCGCTCTGGATAAGGGCGTCTGATAAATGTAAATAAAATCCATTGATATGAAGTGTTCCTGGATGTCACTGGCCGCTTGGTTGGAGACGCACTGCGTGCGATTTAGCGCACAGTCACTCGGCCCGGGGAGCCGTCAGAAGGCAGCGGCGCAGTGAATAAGCAGCACGTCAGCGGGCTGCAGAGGCGTTGCGACTGACAACCTCCCTCCAGCCGAGCAGGTCAAATGCCCCCCCTTCGCATCTCGTACAGGGACACGTGGTGGACTTCAGCCGTCCTATTACGAAAAAGAGAGCGTGAGCCTTCGTCTCTTTTTCCACTGCGTGGTTTCGTATTTTTTTTGGCTGCATTTATGTCAGTAGCGTGGCGTAATGAGAAACCATGTCGGTTTAATGAAAGAGGCGCTTCTCGCCCTCGGGACACTCGCAGAATCAGGTCAGTGAACCATCGAGCCCGCTCCCCGTCACATTAGCGGCCCGACGGAGGGAAACGCGTCGTATTTTACCTCCGCATTAGCCATGAATGCCCCTCCGCCGTGGCCCGGGAACGGATGCTGGCGTGAGTCAGGCGTTACGGGCCTCGCTCGAATTCCCTTCAAAGGATTATCAGTTGTCTGCGAGATTAAACGCTTTACGCGGAACAGATATCGGGGGGGGTGGGGGGTCATTAATATTTCATGTTTAAATCTGAAGTGCCGCTGAGTCAAAGGACGGTCCGGGCTCACTGGACTTCCTGGACAACCGGCGGCGAATTTGCATGGGCGCCACAGGTTGCCGTGCAGGCGACGCCAGGAAATATTTCGGGGCCCTCCAAGGTCGCGCGGGGAGGCCGAAGGTCCCATTTCCGCTGCTGTCCAAGCGTGCAGCAGTTCGCAGCTCCACCCCCCCCCCTCTCGTCACAGGAAGCGATACAGGCGCAGCGGTGACCCGGTGTCACAAATGGGGACATTAGTCAAGGCGATGGTGTAAATATCTTCACTCTGCAGGAAATGGCCGCAGGTGTGGCTCCTGTACATCGTCCTGGACCTGGACGCTCAGCTCTAATGAGAAGATCAGACAAAGCCTCTTAAAATAAATGACTTTTTTTTTTTTTTTTGCGCCTACAGGCCGCGATATGACTCTGCAAGGCTGTGAATGCACATCGGATGTTGAGATAAGAGATATATTCCTGTTTCCTAATCCCAGCAGTCCGTGTTCGGCGGCGTCCTACTGCTGACTGATGTCAATTATACCAATAACGGATCTTCCTGGATTTATATGGTATAGTAGTCTATTTGGAGAGACCAGTCTGTCTGTCTGTCCCTGCATGTGACCTTTTTTATTTCCATCACTATGGAAAAATATCTGATCGTTCCATGAGACCAGCCTGAGTTTATTAAAGTGATATAACACACAGGGTAACACACTCGCCTGTGAACCAGAAGTCCCAGGTTCAAATCCCGCTTACTCTCATCGTGTCCCTGAGCAGGACACTTAGCCCTGAGTGACTCCAGGGGGGGACTGTCCATGTCAGAGAGTCCGACAAATGCCGTAAACGTAAAAGCAAAAGCCTCTCGCTGAGACCGGTAGCTGTCTCACTGACTAGGCGAACAGAGGAAATGCAAATGTCCTCTAACGGCAGTGTTATTTCCCATCGTCACTGTCCAGATGAACCTGGTTGTGGTAAGAGTGTCGACAGTGTGTGGGGGCAGATGCTTTTTTACACACACACACACACACACACACACACACACACACACACACACAGGGTATTTAAAGCAACTTTGGATTAAGCCACGTTACGCTCATGGAACCCACACAGGCCTCGGACCTGTCTCGATTATCAGCGGCTTCGTCGTTTTTCTGCTCTCGAAAAAAATAAAATAAAAATGTTTCAAGTGCAAGACTGTAGCGTTGAACAATAAGCGCACAGGCCCCGGATTTAAAAACAGGGTTAAGCCATTTACTGTCGCACAGTTATGAAAGTCCTCGTGAAAGTGCGGATTCTCTATTGTTTTTTTTTTTTGTTTTTTTTGCTAGTGAATGTATTTGATTTTAATTCAAATTCACCCCTTGTTTTCGCGTTTCAAAACGCCGCGCAACAGATCTTACTCTCGGTGATCTTCTGCAGCCCCAGCACGTCCTCCGGCGAGATGACGGGCTTCTTCAGCAGCTCCTCCTCCGTGCAAACCCACTCGCCCGCGTCCGTGGAGTTGCATCCCTTCTTCACCCTCATCGCCCCTCTCTCTCTCCGCGGCGCGTCGGTGCCGAGGCTGTCGCGGTCGCTGTCGCTGTCGCGGTCGCTGCAGGTGCCACAGCCGCGGCTCTCGCGAACGGGCTCTGCGCCGCGACAAGAATAGCTCATTCTCCCTCCCGACCTCCTCCTCCAGCCCGCCCTCCCTCCTTCTCTCCGTCCGGCCCTTCCTCCCTTCCTCCCTTCCTCAGCGGCTCAGCGCCTCACTCGCTCCGGGCTCCGGGTAAATCCCGTAAAGCCGCCGCCGCTGCTGATGGTGGCGGTGATGATGATGATGATGGTGCTGCTGCACCCTTCACCGTGGAAGGTGGGACACATACCGTACAGGCCAAACGTTTGGACACACCTTCTCATTCAACGTGTTTTCTTTATTTTCATAACCATTTACGTTGGTAGATTCTCACTGAAGGCATCAAAACTATGAATGAACACATGTGGACTTATGTACTTAACAAAAAAAGGTGAAATAACTGAAAACATGTTTTATATTCTAGTTTCTTTGCTCTGATTACTGCTTTGCACACTCTTGGCATTCTCTCGATGAGCTTCAAGAGGTCGTCACCTGAAATGCTTTTCCAACAGTCTTGAAGGAGTTCCCAGAGGTGTTTAGCACTTGTTGGCCCCTTTGTTAAGTACATAATTCCACATGTGTTAATTCAGAGTTTTGATGCCTTCAGTGAGAACCTACCAACGTAAAGGGTCATGAAAATAAAGAAAACACATTGAATGTCCAAACTTTTGGCCTGAATGGTATACAGTGCTACAAAAACGTCCGAGCAATTTCTAACAAGGGTAGTAATTTCTAAGGGTGGTAGTAGCCTAGTGGGTAACACACTCGCCTGTGAAGACACTTAACCCTGAGTGTCTCCAGGGGGGACTGTCCCTGTAACTACTGATTATAAGACGTTCCAGATAAGGGCATCTGATAAATGCTGTAAACTTCACCAAATTTATATTTCATTAATTATAAGTGGTTCATTAATTATAGGGTGGTAGCCTAGTGGGTAGAAGACCCGGGTTAAAATCCCACTTACTACCATTGTGTCCCTGAGCAAGACACTTAACCCTAAGCTGCTCCAGGGGGGGACTGTCCCCTGTAACTACTGATTGTAAGGCGCTCTGGATAAGGCCGTCTGATAAATGCTGTAAATGTAAATTTAACAAGGATAAAACGCAACCTCCTTGTTTCTGCGAAACAAAGTGACTCTCTCTCTTCTCCCGCTGCAGCGACACAATCTCGATCTCCATTGGAGGACTTTTGCTGACAGGAGATCATTCATTAGTCTACAGAGAGAGCGAGAGAAAGACCGGCAACAAAATATCAACGGGGACATTATTTCCACTTTCACTGTTTATTAATCGTTATTTTTTGCACGTTCGGGTGACATTTTAAATCAGTGTCACAGCGGCCCAAAACGCGAATGTCACTGTGCGCTATATAAATATGTGCGTGTATAATTCCATGGTGCATATGCACAGTGCAGATTGAAATGTTTCTACGTTGTTTCATGTCTAATTTACCTTCTGAGAAGTGTACATTTTGGAAAGAATACATGGAAAGTTTCATCTTATTTTGTCGACCCATTTGATTGCATGACAGGTTCACTCAAGCTCAAGGTAGTCCTCCAAATTCCGGCACGGTATAAAAGGAGTGCCGCTGAGTAATCGACAAGGTTGCCTGAAGCGGGGTTGTGCAAGATCTTGTAGTTTGGCTCATGGGCCCTCCCTACAGGTGCTGAGTGTGATTCACAAATACAAAGTACGCCGTGAGCGCCTATCACGAAAAGCGCCTCAGTTCGTATTCGAACCTCCTGGCATTCATATTGAAGGTACCACCACCCAGTTATGAGCGCGTTTCACAGTAAGAGGTCATTGAATGAGGTGAGGTGGGATCATCCTTCAATTTATTAAAAGTGTGAAATACTGCCCCCTATGTGATAGAGTTGAAATTCACCAGGTGGTAAAATCTTTAACTTTGCACCTTTAAAAATGATTTCCAGTGCCGAGTTTGTGCTTCTATGCCCTCCATTTCTATATTTAAGATTACGATTAATCATGGAATGCGTCCTAAAAAGCTGCATGGACACTCAGTTGAATTTTGCAGGTCTGAAGTTTGCAGTTTATTGTTGGTTTTTTTTTTGGGGGGGGGAAGTGTCGTTTCTTTCCAGATGCCAGCATCCCTGAGAAAATTACAGTGTAACATGACTGCAGGATCCACCGGTTAGGTGATCTCAAGTCTGTCCACAAAAAAGAAACACATGCACACACACACCACTGCCCAGTACCCCTGCCTCCAGTCATCCCCGCTCAGATCTACCATCTCATCGTTCAAAGCCAGAAAAGAGAAAGGTCGCCCTTGGTGTTGAAAAAAAAAAAACTCAAGTATTTATGAGGGTCAGTCACAAAGGGAGGCAGACCAGGGCAAGTAAAGAGTTAGCAAACAGCGCCCTCATTAGGTCAGTGTTGCCACTACAGGTTTGTGACAGGGCAGTAATGTTCTCCTCAGACGGAAGCTGTAGGTGGCGCTCTGATATATCCCTAAATTCATTGGCATGTCACAGAATGAAGCTTGTTGAAAAAATTGAATCAAATTAAATTTAAATAAAATGGACTGCAGAAGGTAGAACATTGTGGCCAATCATAAAACCAAATCAGTAAATCCCACAGTCTTCTAGTTGTAGTACAGTCAAGCTATTAGAACTTGCTGTTGCCAGTGATGTTTATATGGAAATAAGAGCAGAAGGGCAGAATTATTAAGGCTAAAATGACTGTTGGGAACCATCACTAGATCTTTTGGGGTGGCTGGAGGTCTTCGTGGGGTCGTTGTCACAGGCCTTGTCACTCTGTCCAGTGGCCTCGGCCAGCCTCCCTCCTATGCGCTCATCTCAAAGCAGCCACGGCGGTGTGACTGCATGTCCCTCACTCTGCGTATGGACTGAATCTGGGGGCTGTGGGCTCCCCACTCGTTCCAGTGCTTGAAGGGGCCACACTCAAACACGTACTGGAAACCACGGTAACCGGGGTACTGGTATCCTACCCATCTACAGAAAGAAACAAAGGGAAGATTGACACATGCACATGCGTGGCATAAACAGCGTAGGCAAGTGCTAAGGAGGAAGAGGTTTCTTAAAACTACTTGCTATTAATGTGTCTTAATATAAAAACCCACATGAATTAAAGTGCTTGGCAAAGCCTATTAAGTTGTAGCAGTAATTATGATAGAGATACGTAACCCCTCCACTATGGCATGCCGACATGGCCAATTATGTTCGGTTTTTAAAGGTGACGCCAAAAAAAAAAAATGCTGCTCAACCCGCTTGGTGGTAGAACGGTGTTAAAAAGTGATGTTCTGGCTGCGTTCTGAGGCCACCACCTAAAATCTTGCCTAGGGCACCAGCTTTGTTACGGCCTGGCCTGCACAAACATTTCACCGGTTGCCGTTAACCAGACTTACGTTCCACCAGTGACTTGGATGCTTCCTACTCTGTCCTGGAAGCCATAGGACCACAGACTGGGGATGTCCTCATCGCACACCTCCATTTTACGTCCCTCGAAGTTGTTGCACTCAAACAGGCAAATCTTGTGATCCTGTGAATCCTGTTTTGAAGCAGAAAAATGAATCATCATCTGAGAAGATTCAGACCTTTGCATGTGCACATTCATCCCGCACAGCTATGGACAAAGCAACTAATGCTAATGTAAGATCTAACATCATGCTGGACATCCACAGACAATATGATAAAAAACTCAAAACATTCCAACATAGTTTGTCACACTAAGATCCATTGGGTTGAGACATGGAAGCGGTCTGCACCTACCATACGAACGGGCCGGACGGACATCAGGCAGTCACACCTGTAGCTGTTGGACCAGGTGTCCCAACGAGGATACTCTCCCTTCTCCAGCATGAACATCTCACCACACATGTTCTGCTGCTCGTACCCCATCCAGCTGAAGGGGGGGTGGGGGGGTGACATGTTTCTCTTTCGTGTGCGAATCTGCATCGTTGCAATCATTCAAAATGTCTGCCTTGAAACTTACGGTCCACACTCCACCCTGATGGATCTGACTCTGTCAAAGCCTTTGTCACACAGGTTTTGGCACTCCCCGAACAGCTCCATCATGCGTCCTTGGAAGTTCTCAAACTCGTAGACGTACATCTGATTGAACAAAAAAAACGCTCAGATCAGATTTGTCTTCAGTTGCCATGTCCCCATATAACGCACTGAAAGTTTGTCTTTTCAGAAAATGAACTTTGATGTTTTGTTGTTCTATACGTTGCGCCAAAATGTTTGTTATTGCAAATGCGGCTCTTTGAGGCACGCTAGGTTGCATGCATAATAATGCAGAAGATTCTTCTAGAAAGTTGACCTACTACATGGTTGCGGAGCCCCACGGCGGGGTGGCTTCCGATGCTGCCTTGAACTCCAGAGTGAGACATGGCTGAGGCTGCGGTTGGACACACAACACAAAGAAAAAAATTATAAAGTAGAAAATTGTCTATAGTCATCACGTTATTCTGTATTATCATAACATGGTTAAGTGCTTCAGTAAAATATTTTCTCTCTATTATCGCTGCATCGTCTATTATTTCGCTGTCCATCAGACATCGATGCCCTGCCCACATTCATTCATCCAGCTCCACCCAACCAGTCCCATTTTTTTTAAGGGAGATGATCAATCAGACTGAGATCAGAGCCGACTGTGAACAGCCCTTCTTCTGTATGGATTAACATGAATAAAACACACTATAGCTACCTGTGTGAAAACCATATCTGTGACCATAACTTCATTCTGAAACACCCCATATGCCATTAACTACCACGGTCTGTGAAATCGTATGGGCTCTTGATGTCACAGCCGTGATAAAGTGTCCCTCAGCATCCTGTTAGGCATTATCCAGAGGGAATATCCAAATTAAGGGAGTCCATTCAAGGTACCTGCCAAGGTACCTTCCCATGTCTGATCCCCTGCCCTCCCATGTTTGACCGAAACAGAAAAAAAATCTCACCAAAATGCTGCTGTCAAGTGGAGCTGGAATGTTGGGCCCCCAAGAGAAGTGATCAATGCAGCCGGCCGCAGGGTTATATATACATATATATATATACAGGCCTCGCGAGCAGGTCTGGATCCCTGCCATGCTATTGGATGGGAGTGGTGCCCGTTCGGAGCGGAGGCGGGGGTGTAGAGAGGGCACTCGTGTGTCGGGCCCTGCTGACACCGCGCGTTGCTTTGTTAGCGGCCCGCGATGGGCGCGCGACCCCTTTCAGCAGAAAGCGGCCAGTCCTCTCTCCCCTCTGTCCCCCTCACTCGCCCGCACTCCGTCCTGCCCGGTTCGTGGCCAAGCGAGCGATTTGCTGACCTCAGGGCATTAGCCGCCACCCCCGTCCTTTGTGAAGTGTCACTGTCATTGTATTGGGTGGCATTGTGCTCGCACCGGCACCAGCGCATCGATGGGTTTAGCGCTACCATGTTGGCTGTTAATCAGAGCTGGTCTGAAGCGGGGAAAGTGGGGCCAGCAGCCAGCACAGCAGAGCATTCAATGAATTCCACTGCGCGGCCATGACACGCACATAACGACGGGTGGTAGTAGCCTAGTGGGTAACACACTCGCCTGTGAACCAGAAGACCCAGGTTCAAATCCCACTTACTACCATTGTGTCCCTGAGCAAGACACTTAACCCTAAGTGTCTCCAGGTGGGGACTGTCCCTGTAACTACTGATTGTAAGTCGCCCTGGTTAAGGGCGTCTGGTAAATGCCGTAAAAATAAAATAAATAACTGATGAACTGAACAGATTATTCTGCGGTTGTCCCTGTGTTAGAGGGGATGGCACATTGATCCTTTCAATAACAACGATATGTTGCTTCAGTGAATGAGCCACGTCCAGTTCACATAACCTGACTCACAATGGGCCCTTTTCCATACCATGAATAGGAGGACGTTTTGCATAGAATGAAAGGAGTGGGCCGTGCATGCATGCTAAAGGGGTGTGTGTGTATGGGTGTATGTGTGTGTGCATGCATGTCGCCCATGAGAGCGAAAGAGCGGGACGTCAGTGTAGGTCCAGTAGGTGTGGGTGGCTGTGGAGAATTTTAAAGATTTCTGAGCACCCTAGCATTGGGAACATGGTTTGAAATTGTATTTGTGGTGGACAGGTGGGTTTGATGGAGACCATCATTTTGCAGGAGAGGATTTACATATATTTTGGAATTCAATCTGTATTTTACTAGGTATGATTTGTGTTAAGAAAAAAATCTGAATAAAATCAAATTGTTCTTCAAGCTGGGTGCTTTTCTTCTTTGTCTCCGACTTTGGCTCCTCCCGAGCACGTATGACCGTGGTTGTCATGGGAGCCAGACTTTTGCGACTCGGCACTGGGCATGGTGCCCTGCTCGCCCAGCCACATGGAGCAGGCAGCTAAAGCCGACGGCTCAGTCGGGAACAATGCGGCCCGCTGCATTCTGCTGACTGCTGCCCGGCCAGTAGTCCTCGGCGCCATTCAGACAGGCCATGTATAAATAGGCCTGTTTATCGGGGGGTCAGGACACCGTTGTGTGGAGCCCCCTGAACGCACGCAGCTATTTTTTGGGTAGGTCAGGTAAGCACAGTCGTTTTTAGCCATTGATGGCATTTTCCATTTTGCATTTTGCTGATCTGCAAAAAGATAGTTGGTACGGTAGTGTGTCAAAAGACCACCTTGAATGCCCCCTAAAAAAACTCCAGACTAGCATGCTTGCAAAGACGTGTTTTTTATCCATATCAAAATGGTGAATTTATGATACGGCTCCTGAAAATAATTTCACATTCAAAACTCACATCAAATTCAAAGATCCGTCTCTGTTTGCCGTAGATGGTATAGAACTGAACTAAAGACACACGCAATACTGCCTGAAACTTTATTCAGTAACATCTGAAATGTGCAGCTGGCAGGTACTTGCATGCACTGTTTTGAGCGAGATATGGCATGGTAATGCAGCAGAGACGTTGATCCACAGGTCAAGTCTGCACTGGGAAATCTGAGAGGATGGCTCTGACTAATCCCATGCCTATGGGACCATGGAAGGTGAGTCAAAACTGACAAATGTATTAATCGAGGGAAGGGACGGGTCCCAGTGGAAGGTGCTACTGTGGGACAGGTTCCCTGACTGCCTCGGTGCCTGTTCGTCCAGATCACGGTGTACGACCAGGAGAACTTCCAAGGCAAGCGCATGGAGTTCACCTCATCGTGCCAGAACATCATGGACTGTGGCTTTGACAACATCCGCTCCCTGAAGGTGGAGTGTGGAGCGTGAGTTCAAAGGTTTCTCTTTACTTTACTTGAGAACCAACATCAGAAGATGCTTAACAGTATTGTTAAAGAAAATCAGTATTGGCCCAATCCACAGGATTAAAGTATGCAATTTTTGAAAAGACTCTTAATTAAACTAAAATAATACAGTCTTCTTTGGAGAATGCGAAATACTGTGCGCTCGGTACGCCGCCTCACCCCATGCCTGTGCCTGTCGTCGTGCAGCTGGGCGGGCTACGAGCATTCCAGCTTCTGCGGGCAGCAGTTTGTGCTGGAGAGGGGTGACTACCCACGCTGGGAGTCCTGGAGTGGCAGCAACGCTTACCACATCGAGAGACTGATGTCCTTCCGCCCAATCTGCTCCGCGGTAAGGACGCGGCTTATTTCACACAATGACTTACAAAGTGTCTTCTTTAAGCCAACGTTGGAGAGGGTTATGGTGGAGCAGAGAGGTCGTGCAAAGACAAATTATTACCTCCATGACCTCTATGCAGAACCATAAGGAGTCCAAGATTGTTGTGTTTGAGCGGGAGAACTTCATTGGTCGCCAGTGGGAAATGAATGATGACTACCCCTCTCTTCAGGCCATGGGCTGGCCTAACAACGAAATTGGATCGATGCAGGTTCAGAGTGGAGCGTGAGTATAAAAATCGAAAAGATAAATGTGAGAAAAATCGAACTGATGTAAGACTCGTGTAACTGGAGCCATGATTTTCCCGTGTCCCTTCCTTTTTTTCCATCCCCTTTTATTAGCTGGGTGTGCTATCAGTACCCCGGTTACCGTGGCTACCAGTACATTTTGGAGTGCGATCGTCATGGAGGCGAGTACAAACATTACAGAGAGTGGGGGTCCCACGCTCAGACTTTCCAGGTCCAGTCCCTCCGCCGCATCCAGCAGTGAGCGGAGCAGCGTCCTTCTTCCTCCCTCCAATCCCTCCTCCTCATCATTCCCCATCATTCCAAGCTTGTTAGACCTCAAAGACCACACTCTGACAATCTGGTGCTAAAAACATTATGTCTACAGCACTTTTTTTCCCACCACGCAAAGAAAAGTGAGAGAAAAATGCCCAATCACATCACATCTGTGGGCATCAGTGATGAGACTCAGGCTTTGCTCCTTATCATTGTCACGTGCATAAATGTGCAAAAGTGATCAATAAAGAGTATGAGCATAAACACCAAATGCGATGTGTTGGTTGTGCACTCGTCCTCTAACACTAACCAGTGCAAGCTCCCAGAAAGTGGGGGTGGAGGGGGACAGGTCTGGGGTTAGGTTTGGACAGAGCATCTACACCACATCTTCTATTGTTATGCGAGCCACCCAGTGGCCAATGCAGAAATTGCAACAAAAGTAAATAAAATATACAGTAAATGACACATACAGTAAATGACACATTTTATGACCCAGTTTTATATACATGCTAATCAAACCCAGTGCTATGCAACAGTGAGCACACTGACCAGCATGTCTTCCGGGGAATACATCCCTAGGAGAATAGTGTATATGTATATTTTTTTTCATCAAATTAACCGCATTTCAGTTTGAAATCCCCCATCACTGTACTTCTTCACATTTCCATTGTGAATCCAGCGTAATAACAATTACATGATTTCAGTGTAAATTTACAATTCTATACTTCTATACGTTTTGGGAATGGGTTTGTTGGTAGAAGCAGCCCATAAAGGGTATTCACAGTATTAAGTTTCATGAAATATTTAACGGTAAAAAGTAAACCTCAAAACGGCCAGCAGACCGCTAAAGAGGTTCTATGTGGGCTGAATGGGGCATTTTATGTGAAAAACACAGCTCAACACAGTCTCTACGCACAATGTTGCATGGCTGTGATAAAACACACCTTGACGCCGCAACTCTACTGATAACAAGGCCACTGATGGCATGACAAACATGATCTGGCTGTGAAAGAAAGCATTATATGGCAATGCGCCTGCACATAATTAAGTATGTTGTGTGATGGCGTGTCACTAGGACTGCCAATAAACGTTCAGCTCATTAAATGACACAATTGATATTTTTAAGACTGGAACAAACATCTGTTAGGCAAGTGCATCTGCTTAATACCGAGCAATAACTCACTTATCGAGTCTTAACTTGTAACTCTTACATAATGTACAGTACTACATACTTACATACTTATTTTAATGCTTATTTTTATTTTACTTTTATTTATACTAATGTCGTGTCGTAATAGTTTTCTTTATTTCATTTTTAATGGAGTAGTTAACAGATCCTGCGATGTATGTCTGTCCCTCGGTCTCTCTGTGCACTTGTTGTATATCTTGTACATACACTTTATGTACATTGCACTGTACAGGCCAAAAGTTTGGACACCTTCTCATTCAATGTGTTTTCTTTATTTTCATGACCATTTACGTTGGTAGATTCTCACTGAAGGCATCAAAACTATGAATGAACACATGTGGAGTTATGTACTTAACAAAAATAACTAAAAACATGTTTTAAATTCTAGTTTCTTCAAAATAGCCGCCCTTTGCTCTGATTACTGCTTTGTACACTCTTGCCATTCTCTCAATGAGCTTCAAGAGGTCGTCACCTGAAATGCTTGTCCAATAGTCTTGAAAGAGTTCCCAGAGGTGTTTAGAACTTGTTGGCCCCTTTGCCTTCACTCTGAGGTCCAGCTCACCCCAAACCATCTGGATCTTTTTTTTTTTTTTTTTGGATTGGGTTCAGGTCCGGTGACTGTGGAGGCCAGGTCTCCACTTTTTTCTAATTACATAACTCCACACGTGTTCATTCATAGTTTTGATGCCTTCAGTGAGAATCTACCAACGTAAATGGTCATGAATATATAGAAAACTCATTGAATGAGAAGGTGTGTCCAAACTTTTGGCCCGTACTGTATGTCTTCCCCTCTGTGTACTTGTAGCAAGTTTAAAGCAATTTCCTTCCTAATAAAGTTTTCTGATTCAGATTCTTTTGTTAATACTAAAAAAGGGTGGTAGTCGTGTCACACTTAACCCCGATGAGGACATCAGCGGGTCTGACGAATCGCAGAAAAATGTAAATATAAATAATTGCGTGCTGTGCCTTTAAGAACAAGCCCCGCCCATTAGTCTGTGTACGCCCCTCGAAGGGTTAACCGGAAGTATGTTAAAAGCGCTCCCACCGTAGGGAGTGTTTACAAGATCTTTGTTTTGTTTTATTATATATATAGAATTTTTATTTTCTTTGCGGTGGACCGTCAGGCCGGTCGGCTCTCGGAGGCATGGCGCCAAGGGCGACGCACCTCTCGCTCTCGGGCCTCCTTCTCCTCCTGGCCTCCGTCGGCTCCCTCGGCGCGGCCGCGGAAACCTACGGCAGGTACTACAACTACGACGCCCTCACCGGCCTCCTCACGTCGCTGGCCGACAGGTTCCCGCACGTCGCCCGGCTGTCCAGCATCGGCCGCTCGGTGCAGGGCCGGGAGCTGTGGGTCATGCGCCTCACCCGGGAGCCCGGCGCCGACGCGCCCGGCAAGCCCAAGTTCAAGTACGTGGGCAACATGCACGGCGACGAGACCGTGTCCAGGCAGGTGCTGGTCTACCTGGTGGAGCACCTGCTCGCCGGCTACGGCTCCGACCCGCGGCTCACGGGGCTGCTGGACACCACGGACGTCTACGTCCTGCCCAGCATGAACCCGGACGGCTTCGAGGTGTCCGTGGAGGGGGACTGCGTGGGCAAGGCGGGCGGCCGCGAGAACGCCGAGCACGTCGACCTGAACCGGAGCTTCCCGGACCAGTTCGACGGCGCCGGTGTCCGGGAAGGAGACGCCCCCGAGGTCGCCGCCGTGATCAAGTGGATCCTGGATAACAAGTAACTGGGCTGAAAGATGACATACTAATTAATAATTACTTAAATGAATTAATTAGGCGTTTCTGGTTCAGACCCCGTAAATACTGATAAATGCCCTAAATGTCACCTTGGTGACTGATTTCAATAATATGTCGTGTCGTAATAGTTTTCTTTGTTTCATTTTTAATGGAGTAGTTAACAGATCCTGCGATGTGGCACTTGGGTATGGTCACACTGGGACGGTGACGCCGACATCACACTGCACTATAAATAAAGTAAATAAAGTGAAGTGATTGTCACATGTGATACACAGCAGCACAGCACACGGTGCACACAGTGAAATTTGTCCTCTGCATTTAACCCATCACCCTGAGTGAGCAGTGGGCAGCCATGACAGGCGCCCGGGGAGCAGTGTGTGGGGACGGTGCTTTGCTCAGTGGCACCTCAGTGGTACCTTGGCAGATCGGGATTCGAACCGGCAACCTTCTGATTACGGGGCCGCTTCCTTAACCGCTAGGCCACCACTGCCCCTAGATAGATCGGTGGATAGATCCATGGGCCGGGAAACTGAAGAAATGTGCTCTTTAGGTTCGTCCTGTCCGGGAACCTGCACGGCGGCACGGTCGTGGCCAGCTACCCCTTCGACGACTCGGCCGCGCACGACCAGGAGGGCCACTACAGCCGCTCCTCGGACGACGCCCTCTTCAGGTACCTGGCGCGCGTCTACGCCGCCAACAACCCCGCGATGGAGAAAGGCGAGCCCAAGTGCGAGGACGAGCCCGGCAAGGTTTTCAAGGATGGGATCACCAACGGTGCCGAGTGGTACGACGTGTCTGGTGAGAGAGAGGTTCTTTTCTTTTTTCTGCAAAATATGAATTAAAGCGAATATCTCTCTTGCCATAGCAGCTATTCTTGCCTTTGTCTGCTGGGGACATTATACGGTAGCAGAATAGCACCATCGTACATGTCTTGATATTTGATATTCCCTCCCTGCCAAAGACGTCGAGGACTTCCTGGTTAAAGCGTTTAATATATCAATTTTATCCAGAAGAGTCTTGCCATCGCGAGCGGAGTCGCCTCCATTTCTCAGGTTTCTCGATCCCGCCGTCCCTCGTCGGATGGAGAGAGAGCTCCGTCTGGCTGGAACCCGACCCCAGAAATGCCCTGGGGTTTACAGGGCTGCTCCGCCGCGTGTAATGTGAAGCTGCCGGCCTGACCCCGGCGGGACGGCCACTTTCAGCTTCATGTTCGTGGAGAGGGCCGTGGGTGTTCAGGCCGGAGGTTCAGGTTTCGGTTCTTATGCATTCCCCTCCATTGTTAGGCCTTTACAGTCAATGATTTATCATTATTGTGTGAGTGTGAGTGTGTGTGTGTGTGTGTGTGTGTGTGTGTTTTGTCCCCACTGCATTGTGTCACGCTTAATATTTAACTTGAGGACTTGGTTCAGTGCTGCTCCCGTTGTAACTCGCTGTAAAACATGAAGACGCGACGGCTTCTTATGCTGAGCGGCAGATGTCGGTCGTCGCCTCTACTGTCACAAGCGTTGCATAATTTGTGTGAAATGCATGTGAGGGGCGGGGGGGGGGGATGCATGTCCTGTTCACCCTCCCCGGCAGCAGGAACTCATTCCGGATAAACACATCAGCTGCACTACCAGCCCTGTGTGTGTGTGTGTGTGTGTGTGTGTGTGTTCGGGCGGGGCTCAGTCGCCGGCGTTCCTCACGCAGGCGTGCGGAGCTGTAATTATGGGGCGGTCGCGGATGTGCCGGTTGGGCGTGGCTGCTTTTGTCTGGACGCCGTTTGCTCCGAGCTCCGGCTGACTGACCTCTCTGTGCCCCCCCAGGTGCCGTAACTCGCACACGTTTTTACGTCCAGAGCGCAGCGCGTCACAGAGCCTGCAGTTAGCATCTATTATACGAATGCCTCATCATTATTAAATATTTAGTGCCACCATGTGCTCACAATTTCAATAAACTGGATATATATGCAGCTTTTTTTTTTTTTTATTAGCAACAAAATGACCTGGAATACAGAATTTCATGAGTGCTGTTACACTAGAAGTAAAAAAAAAAACTATTCTGAATATGATTGGAGCTGCAAACCAGCCGAGGTGCGTAACGTATAGGAGCAAATTAGAAGATGTTATTTCCATCTTTTATATTTGATGGATTTGGATTCATCACAAAGAAATTCCGATTTCTTGTTGGCCATGTATTGTCAGACGGCGTTGAAACGCAGCAGCCGCCTGGAGCCTGGCCCTTCCTGTTCCGCGGCTCGTCCGTCATCAGTGCACGTTCGGCCCCGCGGACCAGGCCTGGGGTTGAGTCTGGGTTTTTGCGATAAGTTTCCTCTCCTGCCTGTACGGAGTTGCACGAAGTTACTACAGCGTGTTTCGGCAGAGCTCTGTGCTCACTGGACTAAAATTAGGATTACATGACCTTGCGGGGCTTTTCAGCGCATTAACACGTTAATTCTGCGGAATTGTTGGGAGTCATAATTACAGGTTAAAAACAGAATTTTGTAGTTCCACCGTAGTTTTATTTTTTTTTTGGAGGGAATGCTTGGAATTATTGGATGGTTGAAGTTATTTTTTCTTTTGCCACCTCTGCCCTGTTGAAATCCAGCATGCCGTTAGGGGGAAATTTGAGGGCTATTTTGAGTGCAGGGTGGGTTGGTTTGTTCTTACCTTTGCTGGCCCTCTTGCGTAAAAAGTTCCGTTTGCTGAGCCGACTTTGTGACTCATGTTTGCTTGACTGAGAGAACTGGGCGGGGACGCCGGGAGGGCAGTTTGTCCAAGAGGGGGTGTCGGTTTTTCATTGTCGTGGCTCGGTATCGTGTGACCTCCCATGGAGTGTGGCAGTTGTCCAGCCTGGCACGCGGTGTCCTCACGGAGAAGCCTGACCACAGTGTGGCGGCCACTGCATCCAGTTTACACTTACAGCATTCACCAGACGCCCTCATCCAGAGACACTTACAATCAGTAGTTACAGGGACAGTCCCCCCCCCTGGAGACACTCAGGGTTAAGTGTCTTGCTCAGGGACACAATGGTAGTAAGTGGTAGAATCCAACCTCCCGCCTTGTTTCCGCGCAGGGGGCATGCAGGACTTCAACTTCCTGCGAGGAAACTGCCTGGAAATCACGATGGAGCTGAGCTGCTGCAAATACCCCCCTGCGTCCCAGCTGCGCGCCGAGTGGGAGAACAACCGAGAGGCCCTGCTGGCGTACATGGAGAAGGTGAAGACAAGCAGCAGCACATCTGAAGGACAAACGATGTCTGCAAACACATGCAATTTTTATTATTATTATTTTTATTTTTTTTTATCGCAGGTGCACATTGGGGTGCGGGGCTTCGTTAAGGAAGCCAGGAATGGCTCTGCGTTGGTGGACGCCAGGATACTGGTGGCCGGCATTAATCACAACTTAACCACTGGACGCTTTGGAGACTATTATCGGTTGCTCCTGCCCGGGACATACAACATCACCGCCGCAGCCACTGGGTGAGCGTTACACAACACGTTGTGTTAATGGATTAATGGTTAATGCTGGGATCAATTATTACACTGTTCTTCCATGACCGTGCATGTAAGGAACGTTCTAAATTGTTTTTCATGCTTCAGATTTAGTACTATAGTAACTGTTTTTTCTGATTAGGTACATGCCCATGATGGCTTCCAATGTTCTGGTGGTGGAGGATAAAGCCACAGAGCTCAACTTTACCTTGGCTCCCCTGGGTAGTGACGACCACGTAGATGGATTATCACCACTCGTCACCATTACAGCCACCACTCCTCTCACTCACACGTCACCCGCTCCCCATGAGGGCAGCAATGGAGAAACCACGGAGATCAATGAGGGAGCTGGTGCTACGACCCAGGCCCCGAGCCAAGCAATCCAACCGCAGGACTTCCGGCACCACCACTACTCCGACATGGGACTCTTCCTCCGCAAGTTCACCACCGAATTTCCCTCCATCACTCGCCTGTACACCATCGGCACGTCTGTAGAGAACAGGGATCTCTATGTCATGGAAGTCTCTGACAACCCCGGGGTCCATGAGCCTGGTAGGGCCCCGCTCAGATTGCATTAACGCATTTTTTCTGTTTTTTTTTTTTATTTTATTATTATTATTTTTTTTATCTCATTTCATTCATGTATTGCTTTATTTTATCAAAATGTTCTTAGGTGAGCCAGAGTTCAAATACATTGGCAACATGCATGGAAATGAGGTGGTGGGTCGTGAACTCCTCCTCAACCTCATCGAGTACCTGTGCCGTAACTATGGCAGCGACCCCGAGGTGACCCAGCTGGTCAACACCACGCGCATTCACATCATGCCGTCCATGAACCCTGATGGTTACGAGAAGGGCATGGAAGGTACATTTTGAGATGTTGTTGACTAAAGAAAACTCATGCTTGCAGGCTCTCTCTCATTTATAAATATTGTTTATTAAAGAAATAATTATTCACCAACTGAAAGGTACCAAGATACAGATTGGCATGTAGTCCTTCCTTTTTTAAATTTATTTTTAAACCAAGATCTTGAACAGCCGGTTCGTTGAGCATTTTCTTCACAAAAATGGTGATTTGACGATAATATAAGATAAGATGATAATTTTTTTTGTCTGACAAGTGTCAAGTTTACAATTACAGGGATCCCTATGTTATGGAATTGAAAATTTGTGGTGTCAATATGACTGAGCAGAGCAGTATCATTTATGTTTGATATGAACATGTTGAGGTGCACGGTACCTGTTGGTTTAAATGTCTTCTGGTGATACAGGAGACGTCAGAGGCTACAGGGGCCGCAACAACAGCAATAACTACGACCTGAACCGCAACTTTCCAGACCAGTTCAGCACCATCACTGACCCCAGGCAGCCGGAAACCATCGCGGTCATGAACTGGCTGCGGAGCTACCCGTTTGTGCTCTCCGCCAATCTACACGGAGGCGAGTTCGCAAGAAAATGCTGCCTGCATGTTGTACCTGTGAGCGGCTGATGTAACAGGGTGGGGGGCGACTGTTATTACAGGTTCCCTGGTGGTGAACTACCCTTTCGATGACGACCCCGAGGGTCGGACGCAGTACAGCAAGTCTCCGGATGACGACGTCTTTAAAATGGTGTCTCGTGCCTACTCTCGGGTACGCCTGACAGCTCTAAACATGCATCAGGTTTAATGCATGAAATGAAGTAATGAAGTTTTTTTTTTTTTTTTTTTTTTCTTTTCTTTGTAGGAAAACCCCCTTATGTATAAGGGTCACCCCTGTGAAAAACTCTACCCCAATGAGTACTTTGCCGAAGGTATTACCAACGGGGCGCAGTGGTACAATGTCCCAGGTTAGTCACCATGATTGCACTGAATAGTTTGGCTACGTGGTGCTAAGTGCGAAGATTATAGGTCTTCTTGCCTTCTCTGCCTGCAGGTGGGATGCAGGACTGGAATTATATGAACACTAACTGCTTCGAGGTGACCATCGAGCTGGGCTGTGTGAAGTACCCACCGGCCAGTGATCTCCCCATTTACTGGGAGCAGAACCGCAGGGCCCTGCTGCAGTACATCCACCATGTCGGTTCTTCTCCGCCTCCGCGTTTCCGTGCTTGAGGTCCACAGTTTGCCTGGATTGATTGTGTGTGTGTGTGTGCTGCCTACAGGTCCACAGAGGAGTGAGAGGGATGGTGATTGACAGCAAGGACGGGACAGGCATACCGAACGCCACCATCACAGTAGAGGAGATCAATCACCCTGTCAGAACGTACAAGACCGGAGATTACTGGAGGCTGCTGGTTCCTGGAACGTATCACCTGACTGCCTCAGCACAGGGGTGGGATGAAGGGGAATTTTTATATCAATGCAAAGTCCTGTTTGCTGAGTCTTTACGTTTCAAAATCTTTTATGAACTTTCTAACGTTCAGGTACAGCCCAGTGAAAATATACGCCACCGTGCCGAACAACGGAGTGGAGCAAGTGGACTTCCGTCTGACCCGTGTTTCGCACGAGACGGGCAGTTCAACAGGGGGAGAGCTGGCGTTCCAGAACTTCATCAAGGAGCTGTCCGTTGGGCCCGGCCTGGACCAGCTGATCCAGAGCACGGCCGCCAAGAGCAGTTTCCGTTACCGTGGCTACAAGGATCTGTCCGAGTTCCTGCGTGGCCTTACGTACAACTTCCCCACCATCACCAAACTCCGCAAGTACGGCTAGACTCTCCTCCACACAGGTCCACCATTTTTCACTAGTTCAGTGATTCCCAACCCGGTTCTCAAGTTATCAGTCCACATTTTTCTCCCATGGAGGATCAGTGCTCCACAGCATTGGATTAAAGAGTGAGAACAGAGCAAGAACCTGAACTGGACGAGGAATCACGGCTCTGAGGGCTTTGGTTGCACCTTTTGGTGGCTCTATAAAGACTGATGGATGCATTGGAAATTATTGATTGGATTATCAGATCCAAATAAGTATTACTTTTCAATGTCAGATAAGATTGTGAAAACACAAACTGGAAACTTAAAATCTTAAATATTAAACTATATTATTTCAGACTGCTTAACATCTGGGGGAATATCATTGTGGTCTGAATTTCGGAAAGAGTCTTCAAATACAGTATTACGGGAGCAGTAAGACGATATAAAAGCAGAAAAATGTTCACAATAGGGGAATTTTAAGCCCAATTACTTCCTTGCTTACTGTACTTCATAAAATGAGGCTAGTGTTGTGCAGTTCGGGGGCAGTGGTGGCTTAGGGGGTAAGGAAGTGGATCCGTAACCAGAAGGTTGAAGGTACCTCGATCAAGGTACTGTCCCCACACACTGCTCCCAGAGCTCCTTTCATGGCTGGCCACTATGGTGATGGCTTAAATCCATAGGACACATTTTGATGTCACCATGTGGCGTACTAATGGAAAAAACAATCACTTTTACTCGTAAGCACTTGCAGTGTATGAGTGTTACAGATGGCTCGACTTAAAACCCTTTCTGAATCTCGAACCTGGTGAAGGTGAGAAGGTGAAAACCTTCTTATTCCAAAAATATTACAGACAAATTTAACACATACACATGCATACACATTTAACAAATAAATACAAAATGTATAAATACATTATAATTTTCTTAGTCTAGCACCCAACACTCTCCGAGCATGTTCTTCAATGACAAGTCTAAGCCTTATCAGGGCTCTTAGTTTGTATACTTGATATTCTATAGAAATCGAACGAGAATTGCTGGTGTCTTCCCATTGTAAGTCGCTTTGGATAAAAGCGTCTGCCAAATAAAGTAAAGTAAAGTAAAGAACCGGTTTTCTCCTCTCTAGTCTGGGACTGAGTGTCGAGGTCAGGACCATCTGGGCTCTGGAGATCTCCAACAACCCCAAGGTCCCCGAACCGTCCAAGCCCAAGATCAGGTTTGTGGCTGGGATCCATGGTAATGCCCCGGTGGGGACGGAGCTGCTCCTGGAGTTCGCGGCGTACCTATGCATCAACTACGGCAAGAATCCTGCCATCACCAGGGTAGGTTTCTGTACCCCAACTCTGACACATTGCACAACACACTCTTATCCAGTCACACAGCCTCGTTTGAAACTATTATTTTGATTCCATCCATCTCTGCAGCTCATCAATGAGACCAGGATTGTCATCTTACCATCAATCAACCCAGATGGCCGTGAGCAGGCAAAAGAGGGGGATTGTACCTCCAGCGTGGGCATGTCCAATGCACATGGCAAAGACCTGGACACCGACTTCTTCGGTAGGTTCCTGGTTTGAATTTGCATTGAAGTTCTGTTCAGATATATCACTGAGCATGTTGTATTTAGGATGCGCAATGTGTTTCTTTGCTTTGCAGGGAATGCCTCGCAGCGTGTGGTGGAAGCCCAGCCCGAGACCCATGCGGTGATGGACCTGATTCAGGAGAGGGGCTTCACCCTCTCTGTGGCCCTGGATGGAGGCTCCATTCTCGCTACATACCCCTATGACAGGCCTGTTCAGCCTGGTATGGTGACAAACATTTACATGCTTATTATATTCTCGTGTTTCATGCTGTGAGATGTAGAGTTAACTATATAGTGCTTTCTTTTACTGTTATAGTGATTAAATGTGAAAATTATTTGCGAATTGTAAAATGAATTAAAACTATTTTCTTTTTCAGTTGAATATGAAGATACTCTTAGATATTTGGCAAGCGTATATGCTGACAATCATCCCAGAATGCACTTTGGTGACACCAGGTGTCCCAGCGACAGTCAGTGTACGTAACGTAACTTTTTTTAATGTAAATTATGTTTATATAATGTTCTGTAAAAATAGCGGGTTTTTTTTTTTTCTTCCTTCAGCCAGCAACATCCCAGAAGGCATTCTTCGTGCAGCAGAGAAGCACAGTCACATGGGCAGCATGAAGGTAGATTTTCAATTTTATTCAATGATTCAGTTGAATTTTTGTAATCTACTCCCAAATTGCAGTGTATTCATATATCTTATAAATAAGTGGAGCGAGCCCTTGTGCCAGAGTAATGGCATCCTGGCTGTCCTGAAGCTTGTGCTTTGTGGCCTCGCAGGACTTCAGCGTGGACTTTGGCCACTGTCCCGAGATCACCGTGTACACCAGCTGCTGTCTGTTTCCGCCCGCCAACCAGTTGGCCTCGCTGTGGGAGGAGAACAGGAAGTCCCTGCTCAGCATGCTGGTGGAGGTGAGTGTCGCATGCCCCTCCAGGTAATAACCACCGAGCTTCTGATGACCGGCTTGTTTTCGGCCGCCAGGTGCACAAAGGCGTGCGTGGCGTGGTAAGGGACCAGAGTGGGAAACCCATAGTGGGGGCCATGATCGTGCTGAATGGAGTGAAGGTGTTCACCACCGAGGGCGGCTACTTCCACGCCCTGTTGGCCCCGGGACCACACAGCATTGAGGCCATTGCCGAGGGTTACCAACAGCAACGGAAGGAGGTAATTCTCTCATTTGAAGCGTATTTCATTTATTTGGTATATTTAAAACATCAATAGGTTTTTAGCAGAGTGCTGAGCAGGTTAATAATGAAAATGCAGCAGCACAATGACTGAAATGATGGACCTGTGAACTTTCAGAACTGGTAATGTGGGAGCCTTCCTGAAATAAAGGGTCAATTTTCTTTGTCTAGCACTTAACAATCTCCGAGCATGCTCTTTGCTGACAAGTTAGGCCTTATCAGGGCTCTTAGTTTTTGTAAACTCAAAATCTATAGAAATCGAACGAAAATTGCTGGTGTCTTCCTCCTGTAAGTTGCTTTGGATAAAAGCGTCTGCAATGTAAAGTAAAGTGTTAGTGATCCCCAAATACTGTATCTGTACATCCACTTTTAGCCAGTCCCACAATGAGGATGCATTGTTTTGGTGTCTGTAATTTTAAATGCTAATGTGAAGGAGGGAGGCAGGACCTCTGATTGGAACGAATCAAAACATCACGCAGGCGTTCAAATATGTCAAATAAATGCTGCATGCAATTTCTGCCAAAATCCTGACTAACATTAAACGTTAAACAAGGTCATATGGTCATTCATTTCGAATGTCCATGTGGACGAGGTCTAAAGTAGTGTTCATGTGGTGCCTGTGTGCTTTTTCTGCATCACGCATGGTTCAGCCAGCATGGCTGTCACTTTGGTTTAATAATATCAATATCATAATATCATAATTTTGTGTTTCAGGTGGTGGTGTCCTCATTTGAGGCTGCCAGTACGATCATCATTGAGTTTGATATGGACAATCGTATGTTTGGCCTACCAAGGGAGTTTGTGGTGGCATCTGCTGGTAAGCTATATATATACATATATATATCACACAAACACACACACACATATATCTATACTTACATATACTGTCAGTATCATCACAGTGTGACCATTCACTGCTTATTAATATATGAAGGATTGAATTTGTCTGTCTTATTTCCAGCTGCGTCCATGACAGCTCTGATAGTCACCGCCTGCATCATATGGTGTGTCTGCTCTGCCAAGTCTAACCGGCAGAAAGACGGTTTCCACCGGTTGCGGCAGCACCGGGACGACTATGAGGATGAGATCCACCTCACCTCCATGGGCTCCAAAAAGTCCCTGCTGAACCACGAGTTCCAGGACGACAGTGAGAGCGAGGAGGACACTCTGTATGCCAACAAGCTCTGAAGCTGTCACCTGACCCTGCCCTATATCCTCCACCGTCCCTCCCACAGCATGTCCCTCCTGGAGACTCTTTTGCAAGATGGAAGGCCACTGTGTCTCATTCTGTCCTGTCTCAGTGGCCCAGGACTTGCAGTGAGCCAGCAGGGGGCTGACTTTGACCTGCCGGTCTTGTCCATCATCCAGACTTCAGATAAGATGCATCACAGGACGCACTTTAGTTGCCTGCTCGACTCAGGCAAATTCTTCACAATTCTTCACCGTTTGCACCAAATGCCATTTGTCTGTTCCACTTGTTGGTTCCGTCCTGCAGACCTATGGAGGTGAACCAAACAGTGCCGGCTCAGTCCATATCCACAAGCCCTCCATGTAATGAAACACAGTGCCTTGAGTGATCAAATCTAAGAGACAGTGGGGCTTTCCCGTATGTGAAAGCCCCATATTTTGATTCCCCTGATGGTGGCAGCCTGCACCGTAGGAAAGTGCACGACCAAACTGTGGAGCAGAGGCCGGCCATGTTCTATGCACAAACCCAGAGCTGTTCAACTGTCGAACAAGTTTCTTACGTGAAGTGGCATGAAGAGTTGAGGACATTATTTGTATTGTAAAATGTCCATATGAAGTTTTTTTTTTTTTTTTTTTTTTTTTTCCTTTGTCCGCTTGTTTAAAAGCATTGTACATATCATGAATTGAGAAATGCTCCATCACGGTTGTATTGGCGATGTTTCGTTACGTTGAAAATTGAATGTCATGTTCTGTTGCCGCCATCTGCCCGCAGGGACGTCTAAATGGCCCTGATGTCCTTGGGCACTCACTTATGCCCCCATGGAATAAATGGCTTTTCATTTTTCTTCCTTTTGCACTCAATGTCTCTAAGTCTTGTACAATGCTACAGCTGGAGATTTAAGTAAGTTATTTATGTTTGAGCATATGAGAATTATGACATTACGACCGTTTGATACGTCCCAGCAGCAAGCACCACCTTTCACCAAATGGGAAGTATGTGTTGTTTTCTCACCAGCATTAAGTCTTTTTTCCCCCCTGTTAGTGGGGTATGAATTTATTTTCCACAGGGTTTTTTGTTTCTAAAATGTTAGAATAAAAGAATGAGCCCTAGCCTATCAGAGCAGCATTAACTTACCTTTTTCAACCAGCTCTTTTATAATAAAGCTGTGTCTGGTGCTCTTTTTCCATTGGATGAGAATCCTTTTATTCCGCCTGATGTCGTTCTTAACTCCAGTGCTTGGAATGGACAAAATTATTTTTTATTCCGTGCCGAGTTTCCCCAGGAAAGGAATCTGATACCCTGATTCTAAATCATCTAACATTCACAGCTTTAAAATGGGGGAAGAAATGTCCAATGATGCCTTTTTTTGTGGGTGTGGGTGTATTTGTTGCAGCATATGTGTACGTTTTTCCCTTTTTGCCCATGAAAATAATGTGTAGATGAAGATAGGGCATACTGGAATGAAAGTGTGTATGTTTTATGAGTGTGTGCATTGGGTGTATAATTCCTCTTTTTATATATACTTACATACACATGTATGAAATGAATTGATTGTAGGAAACAAAATGTTGCCAATTTTATGTAAATGATTAAAACAAGTGCAATTGAGTTCGATCAGTGTAAGCAACAGTGAATGAAACTGTATTCTCCATTGAAGATTGAGACTAAATAAAGTTGGGTGGGGAAAAAAAACATGAAGGTCTGACTCCATCAATGGTTGATTGATCTTCCGAAGCTAGACTTTGGAAATCCTGGCACAATAAATGTATGATTTGAATAGAATGGCCTCCATTAGGGCACAAATACAGAGGATAAATACAAAATGTAGTTTGCACCACAGTGTTGTCACACAGATTTAAATATCAATTTTTTTTTAAACATCACACTAACAGGACGTGTTTCTAGGTGGTTATTAGTTTAGTGTCAGAAACATTATATGATTTGACATGTTTTCATGGTATTGATATCCATTAAAAAAATATACATTAAATTATATATTCAGATTCAGTGCTCTGAGATTATTGTGTACACCAACTAAAAAGGCCAAAGCTGGTGTATAATTTATAAAAGAAAGATATTAATGGCGCAACCTCTGACCGCAGTGAGACGCGACGGTGGGTTGCGGCGCAGGTCCGGCGGCACCGACAGGGGGCGCTGTGAGCGCCAGCCGCGCTCTCCGCGGTGAAATCCGCCGCTCTTTTCTCGTCTCGTTTCTTCCGCTGCGCCCACCTACGCTTCCCGCTGGACAACAAAGATGGCAGGAGGAAACAGCAACTACTGGGAAGGTGAGGTGGCAGAAACCGGCCTGACGGCGGCGGCGGCGGGCGGCTCGGTCACACGCAGTCGCTGAGGGCTTCCCCTCGCACCGACGGCCGGCCGCGCAGACAGACGTTTCTTTTTTAAAAAAAGAAAAAATGCAGTTTGCAGGCGGCCGCGTCGACATATTCCCTTCAGGCGGCCGCTCGAGTCTGTTGAACGTGTCTGACCGCGGTCTGCGTGTTCCAGATCTGCGGAAGCAGGCCAGGCAGCTGGAGAACGAGCTGGACCTGAAGCTGGTGTCCTTCAGCAAGCTGTGCACCAGTTACAGCAGCTCCCGGGACGGCCGGCGGGGAGACAGGTAACCCCCCCGATCTTCGTGCACAATAACATTTACAATTTTTACATTTACGTGCGTTTACCAGCGACTTACAGTCAGTAGTGACAGTCCCTTCCCCCTGGGGACTTGAAAGTGAAAGTGAAGTGATTGTCACTTGTGATGCACAGCACACGGTGCACACAGTGAAATTTGTCCTCTGCATTTAACCCATCACCCTGAGTGAGCAGTGGGCAGCCATGACAAGCACCCGGGGAGCAGTGTGTGGGGACGGTGCTTTGCTCAGTGGCACCTTGGCAGATCGAGATTCGGACCGGCAACCTTCTGATTACGGGGCCGCTTCCTTAACCGCTAGGCCACCACTGCCCCACTAGGCCACCACTGCCCCAAAGTCGTGGAAATCCTTTTCTGAAAAATTCACTAAGGGTGATGCAGGGTTAAATAGAGAGGACCAATATTGTTGTCACCGTGTGCCATGCTGCCGTTTATCACAATGACCAAAAAAAATTTGCACCTTAGAAAAATATTGAGTTTTGTTTTGACTGGTTTTGTTGGAACTCTATGTGAGCTTCTTACTCGTTCATTTTTTTTTCTTCCCTCCCCTAAACAGCTCGGACACGACCCCACTGCTTAACAACTCCACCCAGGACAGGATGTTTGACACCATGTCTGTGGAAATTGAACAGCTTCTGGCAAAAGTGAGGCTCACGCCTGTCAGATAGGATCGATACACACCAACTCTCGTCAAAAATGGGGCTTTCGCCCTGCTGCATGAATGAACGATGCCACTGACGATTGGGGTGGTGCTTCTTCTTCCTCAGCTCACGGCAGTGAATGACAAGATGGCCGAGTACAGCAGCACTCCCGGTGTGACGTCCCTCAACGCCGCGCTGATGCACACGCTGCAGAGACACAGAGACATCCTGCAGGTACGCGAGCCGACGCTCCCGTCCACTCTCTGTTTAGTACTGTATGTGCCCAGTGGGTAACACTCACCCATGAATCCCCACCGATTGTCCCTGAATAAGACGCTCAGTCCGAGTGTCTCCAGGGGGACGTGTGATATTTGCTGTTACGTGTAAGGATACAAATAAGGATTCGGTTTTTACACACTGAATTGAATTCAGTCAGAATCTGTTTTGATTAGCAGTACAGTCTTCAATTCCTCAGGTTTTGGGGGTTACAGGCAGAATTGCACTTTGTACCCATCCCATGTAAAAGAAAAACCAAATGTTCTTAATCTGAAAACAATATAAAACAAAGTTAGAGAATTGACAATAAAGGGAAACCTGAACAAAAAAAACATGTCTTCACACAAACACAAATAGTAGGAAGCTTTACCCGGGCCCTCACGCTCACTCTGTCTCTGATAGGACTACACTCATGAATTTCACAAAACCAAAACCAACTTCCTGGCCCTCAGGGAGCGGGAGGACCTGCTGGGGTCCGTCAGGAAAGACATCGAGTGAGTATCTGCTCCTCTCAACGTTCGCATCACAGCCCAGTGTCCTTTCATTCACATGTCCGCACTTGTATTTTTAGCTCTACTTCATACTTTTGAATGATTTGCTGATCAGTGGAGAAGCGTTTCAGAGTGAATATAATAAAGATCTGGAACGTGGAAAGTGTACATCAGATTCTGGAAAACTTTGTCGACCTGCGCGCAACACATGCTTTAGAAATCGCACCCTAATTGGAATTGTTCGCACGTAGATTTGTATGTAAGAACTATTCTGAAACTGAAATATATTTGCTTGTAGGTGAAGTGGAAAGTCGAGAATAAGTTTAGATCTTGAACCGTTCGGTGGTTGCTCATGTGGAGACGGGACAAACCTCACGACGGGTGCCAAATTTCACTTTTACCAAAATAGTTTACAAGCAGCGAATCACTATAGCCCGCACGACCCAACCCCAGCTCGGGCCATGAATTTCAGTTTTCTGTTTTTCTATTTAGGTAAATAAACTATTTACTTTATTTACAGCTGTGGCACATGCATGAAATGTGTAGATTAAGTTTTAAGATTTAATTCTAATGAAATATGTGGCTGAAAAAATACAATTAAATACGCGGTGTGTTACTAGCACAAGCAATTACTGCTCATGCTCTTCATCCGCGGTCACATTTTAAAAAATTTGGTTATGCATGTTGTATATTTATTTATTTATTTATGGTGCTTCGCTGCGGCTCCAACATAAACAAAATATCATTAATATTTAAACAAGTATTTGATGGTTTTATTGGTTCCCTGATTATATATGTGTTGTATTGCTTGCCTTCTGCTCATTAATATTTTTGCAGGGTTGCGATGTTTTAGTGTCTGAACCATGAGATAGTTGTCATTTCTGTTTCCAGTATCAATGATCTCTTCTTATTTTTTTTTTGTTTCATATCTATAAACTTTTATTTATGCATTGGAGCTGCCTTGGACACGCTCTTATCTGAGCCAGGTTGGTTGTGGTCTGCTTTGATTTGGCACACAGTGTTCCTGAATCTCTGTGTGTATTTGTTTTCCCTTGTGTACAGAAAAATCAATGGAAAGTGGATTGTAAAGGATATCTGCACATATTGTGCTAAATCTGACAGACGTCTTCCTTCTGCTGTTTAACTTAACAGAAGGAACCGAACTATCCGTCATATCATGCATGAGACACATTCCTTTACTGCTACATGCTGTAAACCTAATGAATTAAGCATATGCATGGCTGCAAGTCTGCCAGCAGCAGCAAGATGCTTATGGGATTATTACCAGATCAGCAGACACCTGCAAATTTGGTGGATTGATTTAATGCCATAATATCAGGGCAACTAATCAGCCTGAGCGTGGCAGTTTGCCTTTTTATGTTTTGAGCTTTTGAGTAATTTTCAGTATTTATGATAGGACCGGACTTTTTTATACATTATATGCAGTTTCCAGTGTGCTCATCCTGTCGGCGGGTGCCCGGTTGGATTGACGGTTGACTGTGGTGCCACTTTGGCACCTGGAAATGCCACACAGCTGAAAATGACAGGGCGCGTGGCGCGTGATTTAGAGTTTTGCCCTTTCGGAGCCTGGCTGGTGTGATGAAGTGGGCCGTCACTGGGGTTTACACAGACTATCTGTATGCCTCCAGGATTAATAACTGCGCCTTGTCAGCCCACATCACACACATTGAAATACTGCAGGCTGATTGGTTGTTGAGACACGGCTGGTGGGTGTGTCTTGTCTGCCCTTCCTCGCATTATCTCTTGGAGAAGAGCCGCTGTGCCTGTTCATTATTCACATTAACCGTTGTTCTTTTCCGTGGAATAGCCATTAAAAACGTGGAAAAGTCATGGAATTTAAAAAGAGATTTTGTTTTTCTATATTCTTCCATAATCCAGCACCTCTGCAGCTGATGGGGTCTATTTTACTTGGTTTCGGGCTGCGCGAACTTGGAAGAAACACTTTCATTTAAGTTAAGCTTAGGTGTAGTTCAATAATTTTTTTCCTGGTAAATCCCCCCCACTCACATTTGCACTGAAATGTTCAGAGAACATAGTCATGAAAATTTACCTTTTGAGTCATGGAAAAAGTCATGGAAATTCTTTTGTAAAATTGTGTAAGAACCATGATGGCACAAAATATCAAAGCAGCAGAACATGCTGGTGCCATATAATAGACATAAGGCTGCTGTAACCTGGACAGGAGTTAGTTTCATTCTGGGGAGCTCTATCTGCCTATGAACTTTCAACCCTTTTATTAAAAAAAGTTTAGTTGTGATAATTTCGTTTGGACTGTCTTACAATAAATCGGGTGCTGCCTCTCTCCACAGGACATACAAGAGCGGCTCAGGGGTGAACAACAGAAGGACGGAGTTGTTTTTGAAAGAGCACGAGCATCTCAGAAAGTAAGAACTTCCTTCTTTTCAAAGCCTCTTATCCCTACCGCTGACCTTTTGTGACCTTCTCAGATCAATAATCCAGAATGATTAATGCCAAAGTCCAAAAAAAAAAAAAAATACATTCATACACACATCCTATTCTGAGCTGTGTGGGGGGTGTCAAGGTCTTTGCCAGCAGGGGGCAGTAGAGAGTCTCGCAGTCCTCTCCTGAACGACGTGTTGTGATTTCACAGGGTATTGTTGTAGATTTAAACACCTCTTAGAAACCTTGGTCAGCAGTCTTCAGTAATTGTGACATGGCAGAACCATAATCTGTGTTTTATTCGTTCTTTCCATTTAAAATTGTTAATATTTTTCATTTTACTCCTGAATCAATGGAAAAGGACCCCAGGACCTAATTTGATTTTAATATTTAATTGATGTGCTTCACAATGACAATCACTTCACTTTCACTTCACTTTAGTAGTCTAGTGGGTAACACACTCGCTTATGAACCAGAAGACCACAAAGTTACAGGTTCAAACTTACTAGATTTGTGTCCCTGAACAGTCTCCAGGGGGACTGTCCCTGTAACAACTGATTGTAAGTCATTCTGTATCTGGATCGGTCTGTCACGTCTCTAAGTTCCATAAATGTGAATAACACTTGAAAAAGAAGGAGAATGCTCCTAAGCTGGACCTTAACCTCACTCACTAGTAGAAATACCTTTAGTGCAGAGGCGGCAGGGTCACCACAGTTCAGGATGACAAGTCTAGCCACTATCTCTCCATCTACAACTCTAGTAGCAATCTCCGTCGCAGGACACACCCTCACCCCATCATTTTGGATGACTGATGTGTCCAATGGTCGCCGAACACTCGTACTGTGATACGATTGTGTGTGATACGATATTAAGCTGAAACCCATACACTATGGTGCATGTGCTGAGCTGCAAAGCTTATTGAATATTACATTAATTTTATGTTCAGCATTTTTTGGGGCGTGTGTTATGTCTAAATGAAAAGAAATGCAGAGTTGATGAGTCGGATTTTGGACGACGACTTGCTGTCGGCCGTTTGCTTTATGTGAGGGCCATAGGCAGCAGGGAAGTGAAGTGTCAGCACCTTAAAAACACATGCAGTGATCGCTCTCTCTCTCTCTCCCTTCCATCCCCGCCCTCTCCAAACCTCATTTACTCGCTCGAGCTTCCTTCCTCTGTGGTAAATTAAAGTGCTGTCTAATGATTACACCTCCGAGGGCCAGCAGAGACAGCGGCTCTACTCTACAGCGGGCCACACTCCTCTCCACAGCCTGTTCATATTCAGCATATATCTGATTTTAACATGCTGCTTAATCATTTAATCATTGAAAACCATTCATAGTTCAGTGAGTCAAATGGCAGCAACTTTTCACTCCTCCACAGGAGTGAATCAGAGCTATTTTTTATTTCAATTTTTTTAAATCAGTAAATGATCAATATCCAGATCCAGTCATATAAGGAAGCACCACTAGAGGGAGCTCTGTGATAGTGCACATAAAATCAGTTCATCAAGGTGACTCACCTCCTTGTGCTGACTATTTTCAATGCATGGATGCCTCAAAAACGTATAATTTTTACTAATATAAGCTTTTACTAAAAGGTAAACAATATTTTGCTATTTTACGACACCTGGTTACATTCCTAATACATTTCAAAATCTATTTGGATGTGAGCGCAGGTAAAGAGTGTAGCTCATTTTACTGTACAGTAGCATGCGTTGTCTGTGTTACAAGCAGACATATTTAAATATTTAAAATATGCTAAATTGTGTAGATAACATTATTTTCATCCCCTTTGCTCTTATACATTCATGACTTTCAGTCCCTCCAGTTTTTTAATTTTTTTATAACACCAAAAAACAATTACCCCACAATTCTGTTCTACATCTGACCATATTTCTCATGCACAACAACACTACTGTCACCTTCTTTCTTTAAACATTGTAAAAACTGTTAACTCATTTGCACACCTTCACCCTACCAGTTACACATATTTTATGTTAAAGACGTAAAAGTGTAATACTTGGTTATGTTTGCAATATTTGCATATTGGTTCATTGTTTACTTGCAACATTTGCAATACTGTGGTCTGTAGCAGTTGCAGAAAGCATTTCACTGCACATCATACCGTGTATGACTGTGTATGTGACAAATAAAATTTGAATTTGATTTGAATTTGACCTTTGCACTGTTTTAATCGGTAATGGCCAGAACGAAGAGGGTTTGAGCGATTAAGCAATGCAAATCATGCAATATGTCTCTCTGCCTCTCAATTTTGTTCTTCTCGTACTCATTTAGTGACCTTATTAGACCAATATAGACTTTGGATGAAGTTTAACAAGGGAATAAAAACAAATAAATTTTTTTGTGAACACACCACAACTTTTGATAGCAAAGACCACCCCCAAAAATGGTGAAATCCTGGGCGGGTCTTTTACTTACAACTCCACCGGAGTTTATTTTAATTCTTTTCATTTAGACAAATGACTTTTGTTAGTGTGGGAATTGGCAAGGATCTCTCGATACACGGGTCACAAACTGGTTATATCACGATATGTTGTTATGCTGTGGATATTGTGATGTTTTACTGAAAATACTGAAATACAAGATGCTGTGATCAGTCTGTCATGTTTTGCAATTTCCCTCTGCCCAGCTGTACAGCGCCATCTACAGGAGTGGAGGCTGTAGTCACATTCTCATTCTCATTTCTGCTGACCTCACTAAAGAAAACGCTCGACAGTACCACCCAGTGGACAACATTTATATTCAAAAATCGAGATATTTCATGTCCCCGTATTGGTACAATATCACCACGTAAAAATATTGCGATATATTGCTTTATCAATAGTTTCTCACACCCTTACAACATAAGTGGAATTTCCACAATATGTGCCTTAAATTAGTGGTATGAACATTTTGCCCACTCCCTGCAGTAGCATCCCCTGCTCTTCTTGACTGTGAAAGTCCTGGTCCGTGGCATCATTCCTGATTCCAGTCAGCATTTCAGCTGATCATCAGGCCCTTAATGAGTTTCCATTATCCATGGATTTCCAGCAAAGCCTGCAGTGTACCGGCTAAAGTCATTATGTCAACTGTGTGTTTAATTGGCTGGGTGGAGAGGCAGGGGTGGGTGGTGAGAGGCGTTCTGTTGTTCTCTGTGATCCTCTTCTTACCTCTTCGCATTTCGAAATGCAAAATATCTGGATCCAGCGGATTGCAGAGTTGTTGCCGCTCCCCCGGTGAGCAGATGAACTGCTTGGTGGCTTTGGCCTGGTATTTTGGCCTTTTATTTTGTGGTTTGTGTCAGCTTCTTACTGACCGACACTGAGTCACCTTCACATTAGAAAACCGCAGCCGAATGCTCTGCTTCATTTTGACTGGGGAAGCTGGGGAAACCTGGGACAGGCGTGATAAATGACATTTCTTATCCCCCTCTAAGAGCTTTTCTTCCCTGGGGAGGCCGCGGGATGCATTTGGGTTCCCCTTAGTGCAAGTGATCGTGTTTTCTACTTTCTATCAGCAATTGGGTGTCCAAATTAGAGCCACTGCCACAACAACTGTGATCTCTCTCTAGCCCCGCCCCCATCCGCTGCAGCCTGATGATAAATAAGTGAAAGCCACGCTCGCCAGTCCATTAGACATTTACCGGAATCGCATTAATGCTTGTGGTAGGGACGAGGAGCCGTTCCTGTAAAAATGCGAAGTCATGCTGCCGAGGCCCCCTATTCCTCTAGATTTCGGCGCAGCAATTACAGGAGGCTGTTAATGCCACGCCTCCCACGGTGAGCTCCGCAGAGGGGACCGATTTCCTGGTTAAGTGTGTCAGCTGCCGGTGAACGTGCGTGGCTGCTGTTTTCTAGGAAATTTTGTTGAACATGCGAGAAATTCCTTAACCCCTTAATGTTTGTTCATTGTGGCCCTTAATGTAACATTTAAGGGGACTGTAGCATTAAATGTAAACCCGTAATGTATCAGTCCATTGTGACCCTGAGCAAGACACCCTGAGTGTCTCCAGGTAACAACTGATTGTAAGGCGTTCTGGATATATGCCGTAAATGTAGAAAATCCTCGACCGTTATCGAAGATGTACTGGTTAAGGTAAACGGTCTTCCGTAGGTGTGTTCCCAGTTGACTGCGTTTGAGGGGTTGTTAAAGAGCTTGACCCTCCACAACACAAACAGATATGACTCTTAATTAAGACCTCATCAAAGGCATTGCAGGCAAATAATGTTGCATTCCAGTATTGTCACGCGTACCAGTGACCTAGCGGTTAAGGAAGCGGACCCGTAATCAGAAGGTTGTCTGTTCGGATCCCGATCCCAGCCAAGGTGCCACTGAGGTGCCACTGAGCAAAGCTCCGTCCCCACACACTGCTCCCCGGGCGCCTGTCATGGCTGCCCACTGCTCACTCAGGGTGATGGGTTAAATGCAGAGGACAAATTTCACTGTGTGCACCGTGTGCTGTGCTGCTGTGTATCACATGTGACAATCACTTCACTTTTATTATTATTAAATGTAACTCTTCAGAAGTACACATTCGTCTGAGGGTGCCACTCAAAACTGGCACACTGCACGGAGATGAACAGTGGTCCGAGGTTCATGGCTCAGATAGAACGGCGGCTCCGAGTTTCCCGTTTCTGGCTCGCGGCCCTTGGCAGCCCTCGGATGTGCTAATGTAATCATGGCGGGCGGGGTCAGCGGACCTGCAGCACGCTGGCTCCAAAATCTCCACTGCAGGAGCAGTGTCTCCGTCGTATTCGTACCAGCGAGCAGAAGGCATCATCAAAACGGCAATAATGTGCACAACTCAAGCTCAATATAACAGTTATCCGCAATAAGGAAGTGGACTCGTTATCGGAGGGTTGTGGGTGTAAATCCTGAACTTGAGCGAAGCACCGTCCCCAAACACTGCTCGCCGGTGTAATAATTGAATTAAACATAAATGAAACATGCATTTGTGAAATGATCACAAAAAGGCATTCATTAAAATAAGAGAAGCAATAAAAGTGTCTTTCTTCAAAATGTGCTTAAATATTTATCCATCCAAAGGCTGATTAAATTATTTCCGGAATTTGCTCACAGATTAATCTCACTTGTTTTTAAATGGTAATTACTGTTTGCAGGAGCTATTAGTTGTCATCCCGTGGCCTTTATTTCGCCCATTATCCCCCCATTTCTTTACCGTATAGGACCCATTTCTCTTTATTTAACGGTCGCCTCGCTGCTGATCCCCCCCGGGCGTTCCTTGTTGCCTCCTGTGTGGCAGTAATTCTGCTGCGCAGGCGGCGTTCCTTTTCATCAATCTCACGTGAAACAGGGCAGCAGTTCAGCCAGACTTTTCATTCATTTTATTATTTTTTTTTTTTTGTAGAATTGCTGCAGCCATTTTGCAGCGCTTGGTACCTTACGGCTCCTAATCGATGTCAGCAACGCACCTCATTAATGCAAACGCCTGCGTGCCAATATGAAGCATGTTTTAATGCATGGAGCATAAGCCCACCTCGAACCTATCTAGCAGGCTTTGCCCTCCGTCTGTCCATACACCGTGTTCATTTGATGTCTGAACCAGTTAAGTTAAATCTGATATTACACTGGTTTACACATTTAAAGGTCTGGTGGACGTGGAACTGTGGACGTGTTACGATCCAATAGGATTAAATGCACTTCTGCGCTTTGGAGTTGTGTTGCTAGAAGCAACCTGAGACCCTTGATGGTCTGATTGGTCATATTTATTTATTTTTTGTTGTTGTTGTTGCTTTTTATTCTCTGCCTGAATCCTGCACTGTTCCATTACGCAGCATGCAGGAACCTCGCCCCCCCCGACGCGGTACCGGATGGGAGGGGAGGAACGTCTGGGCGCATTCGCGGGGAATTGTAGAACGGCATGGCGCATTGTTCTCGGTAACGATGATCCGCAGCGTTGGCTCGTGAACGTACACGCCCGCAGCTAGGCGTCCCCGCATCTTGCATCTACTTTTTGTTGTGCTGATGCAAGCCCGGTCCAGTTCGGTGGTTCCGACTGTCCTCGGCAGACCATGTCTCGTTCTCGCTTGTAGCCGTCTTTCCGAAGTGAGGTGCTGGGAGAGAGTCTTCCTCTCCTTCTGTCTATCACAGTCACTCTTCCCACCTCTGTCATACATATCTGTCTCTTTCTCTACCTGTTCATCTTCCTCCTCCTGTTTCAGTCTTTCTCTCTTTCTCGCCTGCTTTATCTCTCTCTCGCTCACTCAGTCCATTCACTCCCTTTCCCCCTCCTTATGTCTGTCTTTACGTCTCATTCCTCCACCAATCTATATCCATTTCTCTCTCGTGTTTAAATCTGCTCTCCCCGGCTCTCACTTTTTGCTCCCATTTTTTTTTTTTCATCCCTTCATTGGTTCACTTGTTCCCTTGCTCACTTTCTCAAGCTCCTCCCCTCTTTTTCTTCCTTGCCCCCTCCTTATATCTCTCTCATTCCAGCACCAATCTATATCCTTTTCTCTCTCTTGTTTTAATCTGCTCTCCCCGGCTCTCTCTTTTTTTTTTTTTTTTTTTGCTCCAAATATTTCTTTCTTCTTCATCCCTTCATCGGTTCACTTGTTCCCTTGCTCACTTTCTCATGCTCCTCCCCTCTTTTTCGCTCTCTAACTTTTTTCTTTCTCTCTCTCCCCTGCCTGTCAGCTCTCAGGTGCAGGAGTATAAATCTCTCCCCGGCGCAGACCCTCGGAGCGCCGAGCCAATCAGGCGGCGGCGTTTCTGATGAGCTGGCTGGATCCTGCTTCGGAGGGACGGGCACCGGAGGAGAGGGGGCGGGGGGGCTCGGCGGCGCGTTGGTATAGTTCGGTTCCGTCACTGCAGTGCTCAGGAGGCGCAGAGTCTTCCTTCCAGAAGCACCGTGACCGGTTATCAAGCTTTCCGTCCTCAGTGTTAAAACTGAAATCTTACTTTGTCAGAACGAAGGAGCCATGGGGTAGTCTTCCATGACGTTAGCGCCGGCGTAGCTGTTTACCGTAGGAGGGTCGTCTGTTGTCGGTATTGCTGAGTAAGTGGGATCGTAACGCGGCTCTGGCCGCTGTGGGGCTGCAGCAGTCTAATGGCCGAGTGTGTGTTTGTTAGGATGGGCTGTGACGGCTCATTGGGGTGTAAGAACGGGAGCGCTGGTGCTGCAGGGCCACCTGCCACTACAGCTGACGTCCTGGACCAGCGCACATCCGCACTTGCAGATGCCTTCAAAAGAACATTAACATTTTAATGCATGTGTTTCAGTATGCACCACAAATCCCATATATGAAACCCCAAACAGTTATTATTATTTTTTATATCACCGTTTTATTTATCACATTTACATGCACATTAACTATATGAAGTAGGTGGGGGTTTTTTTTGGTTTAAGAAAATCATGACCTCTAAGGGTTAAAAGGATTTAATGTCCTCCTCCTCCTTTTTTTTTTTTTTTTTTTTTTTTTTTAATCGATAACTCTGAGTCAGGCGTCTACAGCCACCTGACACTGCTGCCAGATGCCCACTCTGTGGGGGGGGAAGCCCTGCGCGTGGCCTGAGAACACGAGTGAACCCACCTTCTCATGGAGCGTCTCTCGCTGCCGGAGCTGCCAGTCTAATGTGATGGACATGTTTCTGAACTAGATTGTCCAGAAGAGCTTCATTTCCCATGCGTTCAACCACACGACCATCTTAACTGATGTAGTTAGTAGTGGTAGTAAACATTTGAAATGTATGTATTATAGTATCAATTTCTCGTTTTAAATGAGACTTTATCGCTCCATCTAGTGCTACTTACATATTTGACAGTGAAAACCTTCACGCTTTTGCAGCTGAGAGTTATGAGCTCATCTTTGTAGTTGTCTGTACACCTTGTCATCTTGGAAAATGTTGTGATTATTGATGAATGGAAAGTGCACGACTCGCAAGCCTAATTGGTACTAATGTAACACTCATATTTTTGCCTCTTATTTACAATCCATCGCATAAATTATACCCAAAAATATTAGGTAATTGCTCTGAGTGAAACGCCTGCTGAACTCTGCTGAGAAGTCAGAAGGCCGGCAGCTGTCTGGGCAACAGGCTGTGGCCCTGTACCCCCTGCTCCACCCCCGGCGCCACCCGGCTGCCTCTTAATGAAGGAGAAGCAGAAGCAATTACAAAATATAAATTTTATATATTTTTTTAATTCGTTAAATTCTGATCATTGTTTTCTATTAGGAAGCGTATCATCTGACAAGACTAATGAGGGGACTGATTAGTGTGTTTTTGTGTGTGTGCCATATATCCATGGAGAATACCTTAGATCCTGGATAATGAACACGACTGTAGAAGATCACAGAAATACTAGACACACACACTTAAAGAAGCACCCGGTCTGATTGCATTGCATTGAACCCCCTCCATCCCTGCACCTTGGGCTCTGATACCGGCGACTGTAAATCCTTCAGCCCCGTCTCATCTGAATTTATTTATACGTTCAAAAAAAAAAAAGCCACGAATCTCATTCCAGGACTCTCGATTCCGCCGGTGCTTATTATTCCTCAGTTTACTGGGACGTGTAAATTCTGTCGTTTTGAATTTGTGTATGTGCGCAATTACTCCCCTGAAATGAAACGTTGTGCCTCCAGCCCGTTTACAATGATGCTTGCGCGCTAGGAAATTTCTGACGAGGGGGAAAAAAACGACCTGGCGGCCTGGAGAAGGGAACCTCTGCCAATAACCCACCGCGTGTGGTGCAGCGTGGGATCAATAGATGCTGGACCGGTACGGTCCTGCTCGCGGTTTTATGGACTAATCGACCTTACAGCAAAGAGCTGCCCTGTCTAGCAGCGGAATCTAATTCCAATTTGAAAAGTTTCTAATGCAAATTTGTAATAACACTTTAGATTTTAAACTATGAATTGTTTAATGGTGTAAAATGGGCCTGTGAAATGAATCGTATTTAATGCCGGAGGCCATTCCCTGCGTTTCATTGTATCTTTCGAACTGCGTGGGGATGAAGCACTGAGTGTGGTGTTTTGAGCGCGGCACTGCACCTGTGGGAGGCCCTGTGGGCGTGGCCTGCTGTAGTCATTGGTCTCTCGGGGGGCGGTGGAGGTGAAAAGCTCTGACTGCGCACCCACACCGAGCTCATCCGAGACTCGACGGTTCTCCCAGGTGTGGTTCTTCTGCGAGACCCTCTGGTGGAGGGGCGGGGCTTCATTTCTGGTTTGCTGCGTTCCTTGATGCACAAATCTAAACAAGTGATATAGCATGCAGCCACATCAACCGACAATTACCACAGTTAAATCTGGTAACTAATGGCAACAGGTGAACTAACCGCTGCTGATACACTTTTTTTTTTTTTTTTTTTACGCTGTATTATGCTTTTTAAACAAACAAATAGTAATGGTTAGCGTTTATATGTTCTAAAAGAACTGTGGGTTGTTCGCTCCCAGCTCTGTAAAATAATGGATGATCTTCTGTAAGCAGAACTTGTAGAAGATCATTCAGCTTGCTGCTCAGAGAACAATAGGAGAGCAGTCTCTTTTTCTACACACATCTAGTCATAGTTTCATGAAAAAACAAACCCATATGTAATAATTTTTCATACAGCACTGATGTTTGTTGCCCACGCCTAAATTTAATTTAAATGCAATGTAGGGTTTTTCCATAATTGTTTCATTTGTTCATCTTCACAGCATAACACCACTTAGGCAGAATTTCTAAAGGGTTAGGACAGACCTCCTCGGCCTGGTCTGTCCCACTGTTCTTTTCTGTTCCTTCCCTCAGATCTGTATGAAGGAGGTTTAGGCCGTTGTTAGGGCCATGAAACCCTCTACGTGTGCTCTTGACCCTTTCCCGACAGCCCTGGTCAAGGCAAATATTTAATTAAATAAAATCTTAATAAATATTTAATAAAATAGTCTCCTTTGGTCCTCTTATTACTGTGATTTTGTTAATCAGTCACTCCAGTCTGGGCATGTGCCCTCCGCTCTGAAATCGGCCATAATCAAACTTAATTCTTAAAAAACCCCAACCCCTGGAAAACTACAGGCCCATCCTTTCCATTTCCAGTTTGTCCGGTTTCTGTTAGTTTTATACCCCCCTCAGCTGTTTAATGCTGCATTTTAATATCTGGTCAAATGTAAAGTGCATTATAAATTAAATTCATTATTATTCTGTGTTCTTCCTGCTCAGAACCTACTCTTCTTGTGTCTGGGTGTTCCCCCGTGCTATAGTTACCCTCCCCACCACCGTGCATGACTCTCTTTAATGTAATTAAATGCAGTGAATGAATCAGCCACCGCATGGTTCTCCTGCTCTGCTCCGTTCTGCTGTAGTGGGAAGCCCTGGGAAGTGGACTTAGTGTAGTTTTCCAGCATAAAAAAAAATCCAAATGACTGGACAGTGCCATTTAATTTTATTTAAAAATACTCAAATCCGCTATTAGTTTTAAAGCGCTGGAATATGCACTAGTGGTAGATGAGAGGGACACATTGGATATTATAAATGTACAAAATTAGCAATACAGCAGATATTTTATGGTGAAACAATAAATATAATAGAACTTAATATTGGCACAGCCATGCTGTGGTTTTCTGACCCTGGTTCTATTTTAAACATGCTGTTTTAATGCAACACATCCACGTTTAGCAGGAATATTTTAAGGTTTCGCTATGCAGGGTGTGACCCTGGTCACCCCGGAGACCTGGGCTCTAGACTGGCCGGGACGACTGTTGGCCTGACTTGCTGTGATGAGCCCAGAGAGACCTTTCACTAACTGAAAGAGGTTTAAGCCGACCCCATTTCTGCTTCATTATGGTTGCAACGAATTCGGGGTCCAATTTTGGATATCGGAGCACCTCCTCCCGGTGTCTCTACCCCTCGGCCGGCTGCAGTACAGGGGAGGGTTGGCTGCATGCAGCCGACCGAGGAGTCCCTGTGTTGTCATCGTGGGTAAATTTAGATGAATGAGCTTTCAGCATCTGACCCTCGTTTTCCTATCTGGAGCTCATCGCGCTGTGCTGACTGGATTCCTGGGAGGGCCCCGATTTAAAAAGAGACCCTAATTACAGAGAGGGAGGGAGGACCCTCATCAGCTACAGTCGTGCGTGTGTGTGCGTGTGTGTGTGTGTGTGTAAGGATTTGCATGCATTTGTGCATTGGTTTGAGCGTGTGCTGCAGCGTACGGCCCATTAGTCTCTGTCTCCGCTGCTGAGAGACGAGCGGCTGGCTCATTCCAGCACAATGAGGAGATCGCAGGCGGCCTGCCTGTCGTTAGAAGAGAAAAAGAAACTTTCGCCAAAGTTCCTCTTGTTCCACAAAGAAATCTGCTCATTTTCGGACCTACGCAGTATGAGGAGTACTAATGTAATGCTGGAATAAAAATGCTGATAAGCTGCATGTTGGTAGTGGGCGCCGTCATGTTTGTGACGTCCACTGTTGCAGGGCCCTATGATTTCCACGATGCAGAAAACGCTGGCGGAATCCAAAAATTACACATGGAATCCGTTTGTAAAACACAGAATTGGGTATAATTTGCCTTTCTACACGTGTTTGTCCCACACAGCAACACAATGTCAGCTGTCCGTGTCGACAATCTGGACCACTCACCCGATCGGTTCAGCGCAGTTCAGCACAACTTTTTTTTTTTTTTTTTTGTATTCCAGGTCTTCCTTACTGTTTATTTATTTGATACGAAGCACTTTTATTTTACACATGGAAGAATGTGTAATATTGTAAAAGTACTTTAGTTCAAATTAGTTAGTTCCGATCATAGTTTGAAAAGTGTGTTATTTACATGTAAATGTTTTACCAAAAAAAAAAAAAACGTTTTTGAAAATTTCAAACTGATTTCATAGGGCCCTACTGTTGGGGTTTTAGTGTAGCAATCGAGAAGATGGATGCTGCCTTACACCTGGGTGTGTGATGTATTGACAGGAGGGGGGTTAAATTGTCCAGAATGAGGAAGTAGGAGGTAGAGCTGTAGTCTGGCCTAAAATGTTCGACTAGACAAATAAAGCTTTTCAAAAAGCTGTTTTTCTTTGCATTTTATGAGCACTAGACGTAGAGGGAAAGGAAAAATTAGGGTGTAAAGCATAAGTCTAGTCTCTGTTTCACCTCCTCAGCATCCTGTTTCGCATCGCTCTCGCGGTAATTAAAACTAATCACCTGACTACGTTGGCCGAAAATTGCAAATCGAATTTACATTTCGTTAAAAAATAGCATTTAATATTAACTAAATTTCCAACATGTGAAACACTTTTACCAATCACCAAAGCAAATTTGCAAGCAGCAACCAAAAGGGTTGGTTCTATAGACTGGAAGTTCATGTTTGCTGACCCATCACTTCTTAGGTGAGCTGGACCCGAGCCGGTCCTGTCCTAAAATGAACCCGCCATGGGCCGGCTCTAGTAGGGGGCATAGGAGCTTAATTCAGAGATGATTTGATGGTATTAGCTTGGGGGCGGGTTGGACTCTTCTGCTATCAGGTTGGGGACGCTCAGTTGGTCTAAGACGAGGATGGTGCGGAACTGAGGTGGGGCAGGCAATCGTCTCTTGGTCCACCTATTGTTCAGAGTTGGAATTTCAACCCTTTCTCTCTCTGTTTTTTCACAGCTCAGACAGACTGATCGAAGACACAATAAGGTGAGTGTTCTGCTCCACAACACCTTCACGTGTAGATCCTTTATCAAGCCTGTGTCCCGTTTTTGTTTTAACTTCAGCATTCAGGGTGGTAGTCCTCTGTCCTCGTTGAAACACACCCATCTCTGGACTGATTCAGGACTCAGCCTACTTATGGCTGAGCTGCATTCATCACGTTCGTCCTGACAAAGCCACATCCCTGCGCAATCAGAAGCCGGAAACGCTTCCATTTCCATTCTGAGGGGGAAAAAAGCCTCAATCAATACCGAGAGTCAAGCCGCTGCACCATTACTTGTCCATTCCCTGATCGCATTAGATTATCTCTGTTGACGGGACTGAAAACGGATCCCGTCTCGTAACTCTGCATCTGAATACGTCAGATTCTGAGGCCAGTCCTGATCCAGTGAGGCGTAAGGAATGGCTAAATAATTTGAGGCCACTAAGATAATGCCATGGAGGGCCCTGTCGACACGTCACATTAAAAACGAACAGCATGTCACCCCCATAACGAACATGAGGTTTACTTTATTGCTGGGTCCTGTCTCATGGCTCAAGTAGTCAGCTTTCTGGGTGGCCAAAAATGTAGTTGTTAAAGTTCATTTGATTTTGTTGAAAAAAAATAATGTTCCTGTCTTCTGCAGATTCACCATCGGAGGAATTTATTATAGTTTCACATCCAGTAGAATGACATACAGTAAAATATGTAAAAGATTTGCTTATCAACGCTTTATGTGTTCACGTGCGTATATGGCACGCCTATAAATTCCTATAACTCTTGCTGTACATGCAGTGCATCTCAATGGCAAAAACAATCACTAAACACTTCAGCAGTCAGCACCACAGACAAATCCTTTATTCAGTAAAATCATGTTATTTTCGCAAAATCTACATTTAATTAATACGTACCTGGTATGAGTCCTGGAAATGACTACATTATACCTCCATTTTATTTTTACCAAAAAATGTATTTGTTGGTCATCATCAACGTAGTGGACCTGCATCACAGCAGAGGATATTTATTGGTGGATATTTGTGCCGGTACAAACCGAATGAGAATGTAAATTATCGGAATCTGAATTGCACAAGCAGAATGTGAATTTTGGGATTCAAAAATGCTGAATTTGAATTTAGGGACCCTGAAATGCATCAATGAAGGTCTCCTCTTCCCCTCTCTGCCCCGACTGTCTCCCCCTCTCCCGGCGTTGGGAAGCCCATAGGGGGCATCTGGCTCAGATGCTTAACCAAGTAGATCTGTGGCGCGTGCAGCTCCTCACAATCTCGCTCCTGTCGCACCCGGGCAGAAAATTGCATAAATTGCATTGCCACCTCGGACCATTACAGACTTTCTACGGACTGTGCGTCCGAATGGAGTGCAGTGTAGTTAGTGAAGGCTGCGGCTTTCTACATTTAAAGTTGGGATTATCGCCCCATGGTGCAGCTGACTGGCTTTTTCCAGGGCTGGTGCCCGCTGGTCCTTTCGTTGTACGGAGTGAGACGGGCGTCCCATGGGCATCCCTCTCCTCGGCAGGCAGACACCACAGGGGAGCGCTCCGGAACCGCGTCTGCATTTAGACACTCGCGTCACCCAGCCCGGCATGCCACGACTGGGGCGTGATGAATCTGTACATCCCAAAAGGTCAGGCTGTTTATAAGCCAAGTCTCCTCTAGAGTCGCCACGGTAACCAGTCATACTTCATTATGCCCCTTGTCTGTGTATTTTGTAGCAAAATGTGTTTTGCTCTTTATTGGCTGTAAAAAGATGGGATGAGGCACAGATCAGTTTGAAGCCCTATAAAAGTGTCTCTTTGACCCCAGGAAAATAGATCAAGTAATTGTTTGGTAGCTGTCTATCTTTTTATTTTATTGTTTTTGTAAAATGTGTAAAATGGGAGGGGCCTGATGATTTGCAGAGCTCACGCACACTACATCCTCAGTCTGGATGATTTGAGTCTGCGCTTGTCATCCTCCAGTACACTGCTCAGCCAGAACATTAACAGGGTGGTAGTAGCCTAGCGGGTAACACACTCGCCTAAGAACCAGAAGACCCAGGTTCAAATTCCACTTACTACCATTGTGTCCCTGAGTGTCTCCAGGGGAGACGGTCTACTGTCTAACTACTGGATAAGGGGCGTCTAATAAATGGCATTAAATGTAAAGTGAATATCGTTAATTGTCTCATTATGGCAATGAGTGGGCTATATCATGCAACATTTTTGGATGGATTTATTGGGACCAGAAAAGAGTATTTGAGCAGCTATGGGTTCATGGCTCCCCCACATGACCCAGCCTGGCGCTAACCGAGTGCTAAGGGGCCGTAACTTTAGGACAACCCCCCAGCAGGCGATGTGAGGCCCACACCGCCATTGGCGTTGATGCAGGCTTTAGACCTGCCAAGCTATAGTTTTCATCTTCCTCCCCCACGAGACCAGAGCTGAGTGATCTATGGTGTCACGCGGCAATTTAATCCCTTTCACCCCCGGCAAGAAAGTGCGAGTCAGCTGCAGGGATCAGAGATGCTCGTTCAGGAGCAAAGTGGCTTTTCAAACCTCGCTGGAATGTCCAAAATGGCATCGAACCCCCTCTTCCTGTTCAATTTACGCATTTTTATAGTGTCCGTGGTCATTTTCTGATGACATCTTGTGTCCCAAATACTGGTGACCCCTGTAGCCTGAATAATGCTCTGCCAGTACCTAAAACTGTTTCCCACAATGCTCTCTGTTCCTGCTTATTGAGAGCAGTTCTATCTGAGTGTCACCGAATGTGTTTTGTTTTCCAGCATTGCCATGGCAACCAAGGAGAACATGACCTCACAGCGAGGCCTGCTGAAGTCCATACAGGGCAGGGTCAACACCTTAGCCAGTATCCTTTTCTCTCCATGTTCAAAGTTCTCAGAAAAGGTCCCTCCTCTTTGGGATTATTCGGCCATTTTGGATTGTAATGCATGATTGAGATTAGGATTCCCCTCTGACTTTTTTTTTTTTTTTTTTTTCTTCTTTCCTTCCTTAACTGCCTTCTTCCAGATCGTTTCCCTGCCATCAATAACCTCATTCAGCGGATCAATCTGCGAAAGAGGCGGGACTCATTAATTCTGGGCGGAGTCATCGGCTTCTGCACCATCCTGCTGCTCCTTTATGCGTTCCACTGACATACGGGAGTGCCGGGCGTTCTCTGGCCGGTTCTGGGAATCTGGCGTCCAGACAGCCCTCATGGCCGAACCATATAATAGAATTCATTATGTTCGACACGGACTTCCTTATTTGTCTTTAGCAGCGTGAGGAAGGGGGGTTTGGTTGAGCCCCCCCCCGGCAAATGCTGATTCTGTGGGGGGTGAAGATGAAAGAATGAAGACCAAAATACTAATAGGACTAATCCGGTTTTAAAATGAGGACGTGTAACACTGAAACCGCAGGTGGCTGGAGTCTTTTCTTTTCAAGGTTTTTAATGTGATGGTCCTATTAGTACAGGGGGTGTCCTCCTTGTTATGTACCTTGTGAATTAATAAATTATTCATATACAGAATGTAAAAATTGTGTGACTGTAAGCACTCAGCATTTATTTTTCGATAAAAATTTTTTTTTTTTTTTTTTTTTACTCCTGTAATTTAAATGGAGCCCTGTGTCTGTTACCAAATGAGATTGTCAGTGGGGTCAGGCGAGCAGTCAAGTCCCAGCAAGCCTTGACCTTTTAAAATAAACAATCTTTCGTGCAACCATCAAACCTGTGCATTTACCCCGGCGTCCAGAGCCCGTAGGTACTGGGGCATGAATGCAGGAGCAGGGCGGCCGTGACAAATACGCAAGGTGAAAAGTGCATTTTTCCCCTTTCTACGGAAAGTGTTCCTCACAACCACAGTTCAGGTGGCTTGGCTGAACATGGCAACCATGTTTTTAAAGAATTAGTCCTGAGCTATACTGCTCTTGTGCTTTTTTGTATGTTGTTTTTTTTTCTTTTTCTGGAGTTGGTCAGATACATTTAATTTAATATTAAAATGTATGTATTCAAAACACTATTGGTTTATTTGTGAACAATTACGATATTTTTTGCAGTATTTTCCATTCTCAGCTTCTGTCATGTTTGTTTTCATAAAGATGGATTTTTTTTTTTTTTTTTTTGTAAATTCAAAACTAACAAAAAAAAAAAACTCTGTCTCTTCTCGGAAACTCCTGGTCTTAATTTTTTTTCTATAGGAGTTTGAGCCTCTCATTAAACGTGTTAACTTTTTTTCTCGATTGAGGGACCCTGTGACCCCACGAATCTCAACCCCTTCCTCTGTAAATAATGTACATAGAGATGATTTATATGCTCTTCAAGCTCATTTCATGCCTTTTAAGTTGCCTGCCAATCAGAAGTTGACTAGCTGGCCCACTGCGCTTTACGGGAAGCTGTCATCACTCTCCAGGCTCCTCCTGACCTGATCCGGCCCTCTAGCATTTATCAGACGTCCTTGTTTTTCCTGAAATAACATGACTCTCTGCGTGTTGCCAGCAGAACTGGTCCATGCCAGGCAGGTCGTCCTTCTCGCCTCTGCTCACTCAGGAGCCCTCAACATCATTTCATACGTAATATGTGCTATTAAAGTCCCTCACACTGTGAAAAGGCTGGGGCGGGTGCCACCATAGCAGCAACGCACGTGGTAAAGTCTACTCCGCAATGCCCGTTTGCACCGTGACCGGGATAGTTTTGCGACAATCTCTGATTTCAGTAGCTGATCCTGTTGATTGACTGGTGAGAGGAGAGCTGGCGCCGGGTTCAACTCAGTCTCGCCAAGTAACCAATGGACTGACTTGATCTCACTATGCTTTTACCATGGTCTGTCTCCGGCCAAATTCAAAACAAACGTCTGATTTTATTATGAACCTGTACATGATTATTAATAAAAAAAGATCTGATGCTCAGACGTGGCTCGTTTCTTTTATTTAAAGGTGGGGCAGGTGGAATCTCAAACTGGCCGTCAAATAGTGGATTTTATGTCACTGAAGCGTATGAAATATAAAAGCTTTACCTTCAGTTCTCATTTCAAGTAAATATTAAATTAGCCTGTACTACAATCTAATTTGCTTCAATAGAATTGCCACTGTGAGGTCATTATTTGATATATTTTGTTATGTGTGGTATTTTATGATTGAAATGCCATTCCTATGCAACATTCAGTCAACATACAGCAACATACAACTCTTTGTGGACCATGCATGTTAAAGTTTATTTCATACATGCAAATGTACACAATAAAAGGTATGAAAAAGACAGTCGTGTCCAAAAATATGAACTGATGTAAAGTTACATGGGTAGAATTCAGTTTTACAGACACACAGAACCGCGTTTCGCTGTAGGTACACCACAAGGAATCATTGGCAAGTGCAATATGCAAAGTAAAATAAAAAAAAAAGATGATCTGGGTATTTCTTTCCAGTATTTACATGGCATAATTCCTCACACATTTGAGGTTACTGTACAGAACAGGGTTAATAGCAATATTAAGTTAATAGTTAATATTGTTTGAATTTGACCTCAAACAAGGCCTTGCACACAGGTTTTCGTTCAGTCCTCTTGAATCAGTCTCTTTTATAGTATGGAAAAACAGGTACAGACTTCCCAGTTCGTCTTATACAGCCAAATATAAATACATTGTCATCATCATCATTTTTCCATATTTCAATTTTTTTTATATACAAATTGGTCCATAAGTGAAAGAATTTAGTTTCTTTTCCGATTCAGTTTAACACATGCTCCTGTGTTTTTGGGTAAATCAACATCAAGTGCTTTTTTGGTGTTATCGGGGTAACAGCGCATCTCACTTCATCCAACTCAACCCTCTGCCTCTGGTTGTTTCTATCATTTGCAGGTCTTTGCGACGGATGTGTCCTTTATGTACGTACGTGTCTATAAATGTCGCCAAACGCCCTTTCTTTGTGGACATTTGACGCCTCCGAGATTCTGAGCCTTGCAGAGTCGGCTGAAAGTGACCAAATGGAGGATGGACGGTCTGCAGAGCTCAATGAGGATGTGACTGACAGAGGACGTGGCGTACTGTTTTGCTCAAAGCATGCCTAGATATTGTGTCTTTGTATAAATACAAGTGTATATAGAATTCTATCATACCGATACAGGTTGAGAGTAGATACTGCCCGGCACACTCGTGAGGATGTGCTGTCACCAGGAGTCTGGGATTCGGAGCTTGCGACTCCTTCCCGGGTTTGGCCCATGCGAAGGCATCCTCAGCGGCCAGACGGGCTCAGGCAAGTCAACATGCGCACCCGCAGACGTTTCATCTAGGCTTCTCCAAACGACAGCAAGGCAAATTGGAGCAGAGATTATTACCGAACACACAGCGCTGTACGCATTTTTACCACCAATGGCCCTGGCACAGAAAACAGAAGAACATCTGGTCTTTCCACACTGCAGAGGCATGCAATGTTCAGGTCTGGTGCAGTGTCCAGCGCCCCGATCGCTGTCCTTTTCTCCTCCGCCTGTCTGCAACAGTCCCAGCGTTACCCGCAGACAGCTCTTCAGCGTACAAACCACCCATAAAAATACATATTTATATAATGCAAACACGTCACATTACCGTATAGGTTCTGAACCCACAACATCAGAGGAGGCAGAGTTCATCTGTTTAAAGATTTCATCCTCTGCCGTCCCTTCATCCATTCTCAGAAAAAAAACAAATTATTTCTTTACTTGTCAAGTGTATAGTTGTGTAGTTGGTTTTCCTTCAAGCATAATTTAAGAAAGCATGCATTTCCGGCCTTTATTTTATGGATTTCATTGACATTTTCCTTGGACGTTTGTTTCCATAATGGACGTGGGGGGTCATTATTATGCAGACGTTTTTGAGATATTTTCTTTTTTTAAAACATACATATATTTTTTTTTCAGTAGATGAGCCTCCTTCCCATCTTCTGTGCAGTTGGTCCCATGCCCCACTTCACGAAACTGTCGGAGAGACGAGACACAAGCACAGCGGGTTATTCTGCAGGTCCTTATTGCAGTGAGTCTGAATGGAAACGAACTCATCTGGGCCCGTTACGTTACGCAGCGTTACGCACCCTGCGAACACTGCCACTGGTGTGGTGTGACCTTGGGTACAGCACCAGCACGGGAGGTGTACTACTGTGCTTTTTCTGTATTCATAGTCTATGTATAATGCACGTACCCTACTAGTCAAAAGTCTGGACGTGCCTACATATTTTTCACATTATGGTTACGTCATGAACAGAAATGTTGGGAGCTTTTGCTGTAATTGCAGAATTCCTTAAATGGGACAACGGGCCTGGTTTCCAGCAGTCCTGAAGGTTTATTATTCACTCGTGTTAATGAGCATCTCATCAGGCGGCTTTTGATGATGACAATAGTGAACAAGGCAGCCGCGAAGGCCTGCGATTCATCAAACATGCTTCACTTTCTCCTTCTACAAGCATGCTTAATACGTTTCTTGCATTGGATTCTTCTATATGGAGACATCTTAGTCTCCATAACCGCCACAGAGTAGGTGCGTCCAACCTTTGACTGGCAGCTTAATACAGACACCGCGACAGTAAATAATGTAAACACGCTGAAAGATTGGATTTAGAGGTCTCGCTCTGCCGACACCCATACCTGCCACCACCGTGTAGGCGATGATGAACAGCAGGCCCACGATGAACGCGACGATGCTGAGGAGGCGGGCCAGGCGTCCCAAACGCCGCGCCCCATCAACGTCCCCCTGCTGCAGACTGTTTCTGGACTGGAAAAAGGGAAAAGAGAGAAAGGCCGCGTGAAACCACACTGCCTGCAGAGTGCTTCCTGTTCAAATATGAATGAGCTGCCATTACAACGCTAACCAACACATGGCATGGCAGTCCTTCATGTGCCCGTGGTGACCGGAGGAGGAACAGAGGAACGACCGAAAAAGCCCCACACCCAAGTGGGACTGGTCAAGAGTTACTCTGCCGATCAGATGACCGCACGACTGCCGTGGCGGGTTACCATGGTCCCATCATGAGGTTCTGCGCCACGTTTCCCTCCCAACCCTCCCTGTACCCAGGGGAGCCTCCCTCCAGTACACTGCATTAGAGAAATCAATACCGAGTAATTCAGCAGAGCAGGCATCAGTCACATGCTGCACAGCAGCACGGCATCCATTCTGTGTACTTTGGTCACATGACAATCGCCCCTCAGAAGACACTGGAAATCAAAATCCAGGATTTGATGGTTCTCATTCAGCTTCATGAATTTGTGTCTACATGCACATGTTCTAATGGCCTATAAATATGTTTCTCAAATCGCTATGTGTATGATATTTTGGTTCAAAACACTAAAAAAATAATAACAATTTTGAAGAACATCTTGTGAACCTTTAAGTCTTTGGCCTAATTTTACAATTTAACAGATGTAGCACATCCGCTATTTGCTAATTTCCCATCAAATATGTCTTCAGGATTTATTTTCAGGAATAAACAGATAGAAACAACAGACTGACTGCTAGTCATCTGTACAGTGTGCAATTATTTCTGAAACCCAGAACTTTCATTATGGTTTTAAAAACGGAGTTAAAAAATCGAGTCTCCTGTAGAAATGATTGACAGCTCTCACAAGCCCAACTAAGCCCCTCCTGTCAATGCGCCCCATTTACCACTTGTTTCCGTAACACCAGAAATGCAGAGTATCAGCACTTCAATACAAGAATTATGATTGGTGCACGAGCAAACCTGATGTTTGTGAACGCGCCCCACGTGCCGCTTCTTATATGGCTATTTTACTACATACTACATCTAACGGGGCAAGAGTATGAACCAGAAGACCCAGGTTCAAGTCCCACGTACTACCATTGTGTCCCTGAGCAAGACACTTAACCCTAAGTTGCTCCAGGGGGGGTACTGTCCCTGTAACTACTGATTGTAAGTCGCTCTGGATAAGGGCGTCTAATAAATGCTGTAAATGTAAGAGTAACAGTCTGTTCAGCATTGTCAGTGTCATATGGTGCAACATAACGCTGAATATGTATCCCATGGTGACCAACAGTGAACACTTTAACATGTTTAGTCAGCTGTCTTTTTTATATTATGTGGTTATAATGTAAAAGCCTGCATTTTGGGTCAGGACGAACTAATGGTCCTTCGCGCTGATATTCTGTCCCCAGCGTGCAGCGCTCAGGACCGGGACGGGGATGACGGGATGGGGGAACTACAACGTGGGGGTAGGGTTACAGAGATGTTGTGCGGAAAAACGAGAAGAGCTCGGACATCTCCCCGCCATCCCACTCTCAGCCTCCCCCTGGACCTCTTTGTCTCCATGCCGTCTTCGCTGCTGCCGAGACGGCGGGCTTAGCTGCAGTCTTGGCAGCCGGAGCTGGGCCGGGGCAGAGCCTGTCAGGGGGATCGGGTTAGGGCCGTGGCCACGTCCAAATGGAAGGCGTGGAGGAGGGGTTTGCTTTACATAGATTCATCAAAAAGGTGCCACCCGATGCTCCGATACTGCGGACCGCTCTGATGTCTTAGCGGAGGTATAATATGTGGCCGGAGCAGCAAAACCTTCTATTGATCATGCCGATGAGGGGAAAAAAAAAAAAAAAAGAAGCCACATCAGCGCCTTTAAATCAATGCAGGTCCGTTTATTAAAAAGCGAGGAGGGCCGCTGCACTTTCGGCCAAACATCTCGAACACTCGGACATTTTAATGACAAATGGAACACGCACTTGAACCCATGGAACGAGCTGTGGGGATGTCTGTATTGATTGGGGTGGGGAAGGGTGGGGTGGCCGACATTTTTCTTACGGACGCGCTCGTGTCGTACCAGAGCATCTCAGCCGGCGATGCTGCATGGCCTCCCACCACAGAGAGAGAGGGAGAGGGAGAGAGAGAGAGAGAGAGCATTCTAAGTGCTCACCAGTCTGGTCCATTAATAATACAGGGCGAGCATTAAACGGAGGCAGCGCCTTTTAGGGCGACTGTGAAAAGCCACGATGGCCAAACACGTCGGGGTCTCGGGTCCGAGTAATGACTATTAGCGAGGCTTCCGTGGAAACGTGACCCAATCCGAGGCAAAGAGCCTCATTCGTCTGTCAGTGGAAAACGGACATGATGGCTTCCTCACAACGACTCAATACCGGGTTCTTTTTAACCCTTTACTTGTTTTGTGGTGCATTGAAACGCTCGGCAGGAAGAGTGATGGTCGAGCGTACGGCAATTCGACAGCCCGTCCACCCACACAAAGGCCCACATAAACAAAACCAAAAAAAAAAAAAGGCCATCAAGCCTTCAAGCCGCGCGTACAGTAGGCCATATTTCACGCAGAATCTGCTAAGCGTGCAGTAAAGGCCATGTGGCTCCAGCTCCGCGCTACGCCCAGAGCGGGTGTTGAGTAATGAAGCCTCCTCCGTCGCTGCAATCCCGGTGATTGATTCCCCTCTGCATCGGCGAGCCGGGCCCAAACAAGTGAAGCTTTCCTCTGGGCTCCTTGCCCAGCCCAACATTGCGAAACGCAAGTCTGATCTGCTCCACGCTGCGGTTGTAGACCTTCTTCCCGAGTTTCTTCTGGCCACTCATGACTGTGTTCACAGTGGTTGGGTGAATTTGTTTCACAGAATGCTGGTTTGTGTGAGAGGCACGGAGCCACTTGCAAAAACTGATTTTGCATATTATTAATTCTAATAATTGAATTGTAATTTGTGCCATTGGACCATTTGTGGGGTGTTTTTTTTTTTAACGACCAGAAATTTTTCAGTCGTGGTTCAGCAAGCTGAACGTAAAGGTTCTGCCCCTAAATCACAGATCTCAGTATTTAGTCCAAACTCCTGACATACGGATCTAACGGAATGGCTGGTATTAGTCTCTGGGCAGAGGCTCTTCTAAAACGTTTTCCCCGAAGCAAAAGACATTATGGCTCTTTAAAATCTAACATCTGTAAAATATATATATATCTCACAAAAAGTGATGCGCAGAAAAGAGCGTCTGATATCTCCTCCTGGCTGTATACAAATTTGAGCGAGAGCGCATATCACCACGCCCTGCATGCAAAACCGGCCTCAGCAGCCATACTGTCCCTGTCCAGCTCACACTTGCCAAGTGAAAATCCTGCTTTTCTCAATACCGTGCACTTTCAGATGCTGTCAGTAAGCGTACGAGAACTTACGGTTCCACCTTCATCATAACCAGAGGATACTGACCTCAACTTCGGGTTCATTGAGCTCCTCGTGCCAGAAAACTTGTGGTTAATCACCGATCGGCAAGGTAATTTGCTTCATCTAAACGTCCACATTTGCTGCAACGCTCATTTTCAAACATTGGGGGGGGGATGCACTTTGTAATACGGGAAACTTACCATGATTGAATAGACAAGCGCAATGATGCTGATGGGCCAGGATGGACAGAAGCAGGACAAAATGACCCATATGAGATAGTCTTTGGGTTTCTGCTGGTCCTGGGCAGCATTGCCAGTTGAGGAGGTGCGACTCAAGCTGCCCCTGGACGGGGACAGAGGTGCCCCCTCCAGGTGCCCAGTCGAACCCGACCTCAGGGGCACACTGTGGCCATTCTGGTCTGCATCCGTGTCTTTATCCGGGCCCACGTTTAGGGTGAAAGAGCTGGACGTCTTCACCCCATTGCCCCCAGGCTCGGTGGTGATGACACTGAGAAGTTTTTCGGTCTCGTGGGACTCCGGTGGCTGGTTTGGGCCCCCCTCCCTGTGGGTGGGCGCTTCAAGCCCAGAATCTGTATTAGGCTCCATCCTTCAGAGCCCCAAAGGAAAAAGGTTGAAAAAAAAACTATTTTGGGAAAAATGTTGGTGTATTAAGATGGTTATGCTAGACTCCCATACTTGGACTAAGACTCGGTACTGTCCTGTTTGTAGTTGTCCAGTACAGATTATTTCTGTTTCATGAAAAGCATTAAATGGGTATTTTTGCTTTTATGAGTACACCTAAAGTTTGAGAGATTGTGGCAAAAAGAGCAAGGATTACCAGTTCAGCTTTCAGGGAATTAAAAGCGAGGAAACAGCACAGACTCCTCTTCCGTTATGGGTCCATGCACATCCTTCTCAAATCAAAAGTGATGGATTGAGCTCAGTCCCCGCAGTTCATGTCCACCAGCTCCTGGTCTCCGTCCAGATGAAGAAAAACCCACCCCTGGTCCCGATCACTCAGTCAGCCTCAGTCTCACCATGCATTGTTATTAAAAAAATGGGGAAAACGCCCCAAAAGATATTTCTCTACACGAGGTGCACCGAGTCGTGGGGACGGATCTCCACGCTGCAGGACCAGCGGCTTCTTACTGAAGTTGGTCTTAGTGCGCGGCTCCTCCATCAGCGTCGGCGCAGGGATGTGGTTGCCAGGTCGAGTAGAACTCCGTCCGAAGCACTTCCTGGAAACACGAGTCCGGAATTCTGAATTCCGCGTTCGAAGTTGCGCAGACCGCTGAAACAGATCTGAGAACAATTCCCGTGAAGATCTGAAGAAGACCTCTACCCGCAAATGTATTCCTCTACATCGATTGACCGGTTCGGCGTGAAACGGGCGGTCGTGGCAACCTTCGCCCAGTAACGGCGGGGCGTCGGGGCTGTAAACTGCCGGGCGGATTTCCTCTGCTGCTGTAAAAGCTGCCCCGACTGCTGCTGCAGTGGAACCAGGGCTGCAACCGAACTGCACGAACGGTCGTCCAGTTGTCTGTCCAGCTGACTCACGGCCTCCCAATGCAAATTTAAGATCACCATCCACTCAATATATTGATATGTAATTATATACCATTACTGCATACAGTACTATCTATTACTGATTTACAGATTCGAATTTTAATGGTGAAAGCTACTTGGTTGATGCATTAAAGTTCACCATTTTGAAAAGAATGCCGTTGCTGATACCCATTTAAAATCGGTTAGGGTTCGGGGGTAAAATCTGTGTCAGCACCACACAGGGTAATTATAATAGTTCTCTGCAGTGTACGCACTGCCCAGAGGACAGAGTAAATCCAGAGTGTTTCTGCCACACCATCACTGAAAGCTTCGTTCCGAGAGCACGACCCAGGGAAGGAATCCCCCAGGACGACAGGAAGCTCCCTATGATGTAATAACATCGACCCAGTCTGTGGCCACCTCATCACTGTCAGCTGTTTCCCCAGCCAGGGAGCATTAGTCACGCAGACACAGACACACGCGAGGCTTTTAGAGACTTTACACCCGGCCCGTACACACGCATGACTGTCAAAGACACCTACTAAGCCAGACAACAAAAATGCACATTCCTGTTTTCACAGAATTGGCTGTGGATTGCCCAGCCCAGATCTTGCTGCGTAAGAATTTTCTCTGTCTGTCTAGGGTTGCAAGCCACACTGTAATAACAGCAGCAGAAAGTACAAGTATGAAACCGTTAGGCACAGAAACAAAATGCACTTCAATGTTTAATGGTGTCCCATTTCTACAGGGAATCCATTAACCAATTTAACATGAAACATGAATGAACAATGCAGAGAATTGAGAAAACTGCAGTATTATATAAAATTCTACAGATCCCTGAAATTCATAAGGTCATAAGGTCATAGGGTGTGTCTCGTCGGGTCTTTCTTCGGCTTTCCATCAGGCTGCATACTGCACAACAGGAACATTTGGCTCTAATTTATCAAGCTTGATAATTAGCAGTTAGTAGCCGAATCCCTCATGGTCATAAAGCCATGAGAAAAAAAACATGTTGCAGAAAAACAGTGGTCATATTGCCCTGTTAATTGAAGTGCCATTTTCTTGCTCCCGTCCATTTTTCCCCATTGCATCTGAACGATCAGAATTAATAACCCTACCCCTGAATTTTAGATTGCCTGACCTTTTTTAAGCCTCACGGATGAAGCCACAGGAGTATGAAAAGGTAGAATTTGTCTGTGTGAGGTTGGAGAATCATGTACAGTGAGCTCCGCCTGGTGGAAAACAGTAGGACTACTGCTCAAAAAAGATAAATGCTGGAAAAACGAATATCAGTCTATTTTTATTGTAGAACTAAGAATACATTTGAAATTGTGAATAATACACATAAACTGTAATTGTGGCAAATAAATAATCTGTATTGAAGATTATTTCAACATGTATCTTCATACATCTTCAGAAAAAAATTACAGAAAAGAAATTGCAGAACAATCTGTCCATCTTCTTCTGTTGAACCTGAAAACTACACCTTTCATATTTTGCTCTAACACACACTGTACATCAAGAGGCAACATTCATATCTGTCGGGAGTGCCATGTTTCATTCATGTGCATCAACGTCTTTCTTATGCTTTCTGTCTTCCTGTTACTACTGTAGTGTGTCTTCATTCTCGGTCTCTTTTATTCTTCTATCGTCCTGCTGATCTGTCTCTTTTTCCTCATCTCTGTCTTTCTGTTCCTCTGTTTCTTCCTCCTGCTCCGCCTCTTTTTCCTGCTGCTCTGTCTCTATTTCCTCATCTCTGTCTTTCTGTTGCTCTGTTTCTTCCTCCTGCTCCGCCTCTTTTTCCTGCTGCTCTGTCTCTATTTCCTCATCTCTGTCTTCCTGTTCCTCTGTTTCTTCCTCCTGCTCCTCCTCTTTTTCCTGCTGCTCTGTCCCTATTTCCTCAGCTCTGTTTTCCTGTTCCTCTGTTTCTTCCTCCTGCTCCGCCTCTTTTTCCTGCTGCTCTGTCTCTATTTCCTCACCTCTGTCTTCCTGTTCCTCTGTTTCTTCCTCCTGCTCCGCCTCTTTTTCCTGCTGCTCTGTCCCTATTTCCTCAGCTCTGTCTTCCTGTTCCTCTGTTTCTTCCTCCTGCTCTGCCTCTTTTTCCTCGTCTGTGTCTTCCTGTTCCTCTGTGTCACGCTGCTGCTGTGTCTTTTTTTCCTCATCTGTGTCCTTGTGTTGCTTGGTGTCATCTGGCCGTTCTTTGCTTTCTTCTTGTTCTGGGTCTTCCTGATACTCGCTCACTTCTGGCTGCTCTATATCCTCCTCCCCCTCTGTCTCTTTTTCTCGCTCTTTAGGCTGCTGCTGCCTGAACATGCCCTTGCACATCAACCTGTCCTCCTCCTTCTTCTCCTCCATCCGCATTGTCAGCACAGCCAGAGCCTTATTTACTGGCTTCCTCATTCCAGGGTCCAGGTCCAGAACCTTGAGTAGATCTGCCCTGGCCTCGGCCTCGTTCCACACCTCCATGTGCGCTTTGCCCCGCAAGAAGTACGCTTTCATTACCCCTGCAGATAACAGGCGTGAACAGTGGGGTTAGTATCTATACTCCACCACCTTGGGTGGGGTCACCGACTGTGCGGCTCACTGACCTGGGTGCTGGTTGATGATGTCAGTTGTGTGCTCAATGACCTCATAATACTCGTCCATGCGGAGGAGACACTGGCAGTAGTTCAGCGTCAGAGTGTTAACCATCTTCTCGTGCTTCAGCCAGGGAGCTTCCCACGCCTTTTCCTGAGTGCACGCACGCACACACACACACACACACACAATTTGTAAAAAAAATGTAATATCATTGTAAACATTTTCTAGTGTGTTTGTCTTTTTTTTCTGTCACATTCACCTTTGTCTGAATATTTTTGATGCAGATGATGGCTTCCTTGTACTTGTTGCAAGCTTCCTCGTATCGTGCCAGTTTGAACAGTTTGTTGCCCTGGCCATGCAGCACCGGCACGGCCTTCAGCCTCTCCTCATCGCTCAAAGCCCACGACTCACGATTATATTCATTCCCCTGCTGGACCTAACGCACACATTTAGAAAGAATGAAGAATAAAGAATGACGCACACATATATGTCGGTACCACTTATGTTCATTTGTATATACAATTGTCAAGAAATGTTCCTATTTCAAAAACACAGCTATAGAATTTTTTTTCAAATGGCAGTTTTTCCAAACTGTGGTCATTCTGAATAGAATAAATTTCTGCTAAACAGGCCTCATTAAATCCATATAAATATATATTAAAAAGAACAGTCTCAAATTTGCATAAGCAATTCTGCACTTGCTCATAAATCACGGGCCTTTATGTGAACATTAATTAGTCCTGATATTGTTATAGAAAATCGATAAAGCTGTTGACCCACGTCCATTCAATGGTATGTTTGCAACTGTGATCTCACACCTTCAGCAGCTCCAGCACAAAGTAGAGGGGTTGCGGCTGCTTCTGCAGCTCGTCCAAATCATCGTATCCCAAGCTGTGATAGGCAAACATGTTGGCCATGCCGCAGGTGTGAATGTGCCAGTCCACCGGGTCTTTGCCCTCTGCAATGCGACGGAGGCTCTTAGCCACTATGGGATATAGGCCAGTGTGCTGTAATGTTAGACATTAAGAGCAGCAAAACTTAATTAAAGCCCTCCTCCAAAGATAAATTGTACATATATATGTATATATATATATATATATATACACACACACACACACACACACACACACACACACACACACACAAACACACACATATATACATATATATATATATAATACTTATATATAAGTGTGTGTGTGTGTATGTAAATATGTATATATATATATATATATATGTATATACATGTATATACACACACACACACACACACACACACACACACACACACACACACACACACACACACACACACACACACACACACACACATATATATATATATATATATATATATATATATATATATATATATATATATATATATATATATATATATATATATATATATATATATATATATATATATATATATATAAGCTATAGTAAACACAGCACAGATTCAAAAGGGTAAGTGTTGCCAGCTGTCACCACAGATGGTTAAAATATGGGATCAAATATGGGGAGTCTTGAATCCTGCTTAATCACACAAGTACACATTAAAAACGAAAACCACTCACGGTGACATCACACCAGAACTCCGCCACCTCGCCAATACGCATGGATGACAGCAGCGTCTCCCACACGTCCAGTTTGAACATGTTCCCAATCACAATCTCCATCGGCACCCCCACTTTCTTACTGTCGTCAATAACGGTGCGTTCATCATCGCAGAGCTGAGTGCGGAAGTGAAACGTTACCTGGAAATGGCATATGAAGAACAATTGAACCCTGCCTTTCATTTATGCAACTGTTTTTGTATCAACGTAGGGGGGCTCATGAGCCTGGACGAGGCTGTGCATGGGCCCCGGGGTTCCTTACCTTCGTCCCGGCAGAGAACCTGGGCACTGCATTGGTACCCCCATGCAAAATGGTCTTTCTGATTCCCTCCACCCCGAGCAACATCGCATCCTCCATCTTCTCCAAGTCGACTGAGCGTGTGCGGTGCCGTGCTCAACAGGTGTGAGCAGCCAGAGTGAGAAGGCTCATGGGCCGCCTGGGATTAAGAAGACAGGGATAACGGGATTAGCGCCGCTGCCCCCTCCCCTCCGGGGCCTTTCATCCACAGAACGGCTCTGCTCAGCACTTCTTGCCGATTAGCAGCCTCCGCCAGAGCAGTCCGGAGCTTGCCAGAAACGTCTGTATTCGGGACACTGGGTTAAAGCCCCTTTGTTCCGGCCTGTGATCTCGCTCGATCACATGCGTTTGGAAAACTGAGTCAAATTACAGAGCCACTGGAAGAAAGTTATTGCTTTTATTAAGAAAGGATGGGAACTGAACCCGGTTTACTTACAGAAGGAAATGAATAAAACAATTCACCTGAGAGACAGACATATAGATATATAATATTTATTTTTAAAATACAATACTCTTAAAGGACAATTGGTACTCTTAATGGTACCAACGCGGCCTTACGTACAGTAAACGTGGGCGCTGTAGATGTTTACATAAATTACGCTGTCCCCTAATACTGTATCTGAAGTCTCATTCAGATATTGTATTCATTTTAAGATTAATTTAATTTTACATTTACGGCATTTGGCAGACGCCCTTATCCAGAGCGACATACAACTTGCTTTCAAGTTACCATCGATGAAGAGATCAATTCCGGTTCACTAGGACCCCAACTATGAATACAATCTTTTTATTCACTCATTTTAATTTAAGTTTACTGCAGAGTCTTGTGTGATGGCGCTAGAAAAATACATTTGTGCTCATTTTTACATCTAAGCAACTGCAAGTCGCGCTGGTCAGTGGAGATAACATTTTAAGGGAGAGGTGAAAAATTCTCTGGGCGGACAAAGCCTGAGAAACGGGAGGTAACCTTTTCCCTGATGACGTCATAAGGGGACAAATTCCAGATTCTGTTGTCTGATCTGCCGCTCTCTGAACGGTGAAGCAGAATGACCAAAGCACTCTTTGCACCAATCGCCATTTCGGGACCATAGACAGGCTAGGGGAACTCGTATCAATGTCAAATCATCTCACAAAGTGACATTTTCATGATGGGGGACCTCTAAGGTAAGTTAGCAGTAAAAGTGGCACGTTGGCAGGCGATCCAGGTGAATCCGGCCTTCTGCTTTCAGAACCTGCGCTGTCAGCCGCAGCTGGCATGGTGGTCTCGGGGTTAGCGGGCGTGCGAGGCCGGCGGACGAACCCAGTGACCCCACATCTGGCTGCCAGCTGAAGAGCGTGCGGCGCGGAGCCAAGACGCTGAAGCCATCCGCCGCCTCCATCGTTCGCAGATCGCTGAGAAGAGCAGGCAGCCATTTTTACGATTGTTGTTGGGATTAAGGAGGGGAAGGGGGTGACTATTTGAAATGTCTGCTTAAATGCGACAGCCAGCCCTGCAGAATGACGAATGTGACATTTATGAATGTGCATGTTCTCTGGAACCTGACACGTGTGCTGAGAAATTTTCTCAAACTGGACTCCTGTTTGCATTCCTCACAACGTTTGGTCATCGCCATTGCGCAACAGTTCAGTATGTCCTTGGGTTCAGGCCAGCCTCCTGTGTGCAGCCCTGTGCCGCCATCGTGTGGCCATAAGGGGTCACATCTACACACCTCGCTTCGCTTTGCTCTCCTTTCTCGCTTACTACTGCACACAATGCATCTCGCCACGTTTCCTGTTACCAAAGATTAATTTTCCTAGAAAAGAAATGAATTCGATTTGATCAGCAGATCCCTTGTGCCATTTCATGGAGCTGAATTGTGACTGGGAGGAGTCTGTTCAGGCAATGGACCGAAATGAAAGATAGACTGTGCTACGGAAAACCGTCGCCTGTAAATCGTGGCGCCGGGGCAGAACCAAGGGCCAGTGTTCAATATCCGTTGCTATGGGTACACGTTCGGCCACTGTTTCCTGCCACATGGAGTCGCGGGCACGTTTCATGTAAGCGTTTCCAGACCGCCTCTCCTCCTTTTGTAGAGACGACACAGCGAGAACGTGCGGATTCCGCGTCCGGCAAACTGTGCCGTTTCAATGCAAAGCACTCGAAACCAGTGAGATTCGTGGAACGCGACTAGCTGACTCCCGCCCGCCGGGTGTACAAAGCGAAGGCCCTCGGAACTGTGCGTGCCTTGGGAGCCCGGCGCGGCCCGGGTGGCTCTCTTCGCCGGGCTGCCGCGCACCTGCTCCACGTGTAAAGGCCGTCGGCCATGGCGTAGGCAATCCCTCCCACGTGCCCGGTCCCCTCGCCAGGTCTCGGCGTTTGTGTGCATGCATGCACAATCGCCGGGGCAGGGGTCCCGTCCTGAGCCATTTACCGAGAAGTGGCCAATTAAATCGGCCCGATGAGGGACAACTAAACTGTGATTTTTTTGTATTTTTTTTCCCCCTCCCTTCATGGCAGCAACCCACTGACTTACACACGGGAGGGTGCCCTGAGAGTCGCATTGTGTCCCCGTGGCATTTAAGTGAAAGAGTGTGTGGTGTGACAGAGAGTGACAGGCCGCGCTGACCCAGCACAGCGCCACGCGCTTGCAGACAGGCGCGGGCCCGGAGGAGGACGGGGGCGTGGGGGGAGGGGGGAGGGCTGATCTCCCTTCCTGGAAGAGCGTCTCTCTCTCTCTCTGGCCTTTCTGCTTGTCCCGTCCCCCCCCCTGAGCCGCGGGGACCATCACATCATGTGGGGCTCAGCTGGACGCCCCTCTGCCTCGGCTTCGCATGCAGAGTGGAAACTGGATTATGCTCTAACCGGCCTGGTCGGAGAGTCACTTAGCTGGTTGCAGTGGGGCAAAAAAGTTCTCGGCAGTCACCGGTTGTGCAAGTTGTCCCACTTAAAAAGATGAGAGGTCTGTGATTTTCATCATAGGTACACTTCAACCGAGAGACAGAATATATTTGTATATGGTGCAGAAAACAAGTATCTAGCACCTACAAACAAGCAAGAATTCTGGCCCTCACAGACTTGTTACTTCTTCTTTAAGAAGCTCTTCTATCCTTCACTCGTTACCTGTTTGAAGTGGTTCTCTGTATAAAAGACACCTGCTCGCACCTTCAAAACAGTCAGACTCCAAGCTCCACCATGGCCAAGAGAGCTCTCAGGACACCAGGCAAAAGATTGTACACCAGAAAACGGATTGGGATGAGTCAATCTACAATATTCAAGCAGATTGGTGAGAAGAATTCTGTTGGAGAATTTATTAGAAAATGCAATCACTGACAATCTCCCTCGTCCTGGGGCTCCATGCAAGATCTCACCTCGGGAGGTACCAATGATCTTGAGAACGGTGGGGAAACAGCCCAGAACTACATGAGGGGAACTGGTCAGCACATGTCCAGACCCGTCTAAAGTTTGCCAGAGACCATCTGGATAATCTGGAGGAGGATTGGGAGAAGGTCATGTGGTCAGACGAGACCAAAATAGAAGTCGTGTTTGGAGGGGGAAGAATGCTGAGTTGCATTCCAAGAACACCATACCCACTGTGTAGCATGAGGCTACTTTTCCTTAAAGGGTACAGGATGACTGATCCATATTAAGGAAAGGAAAATAATCCTTCCATCAGTGAGAACATTGAAAATAAAACATGGCTGGATCTTCCAGCATGACTGTGATCCCAAACACACCACCCGGGCAACGGAGGAGTGGCTACTTAAAAAGCATGACAAGGTTCTGGGGTGGCCTAGCCAGTCCAGTGGCTTGTCCAGCAACAGCCCCAAATGATCACAGATCTTCAGAAGATCTGCATGGAAGAAAATACCTGCAAACCTGGTGAAGACCTACAGGAAACGTTTGACCTCTGTCATTGCAGACAAACAAACTATTTTACAAACCACATTACAAACCATTGAGGTGAAATTTTGCAATTGACCAAATACTTATTTTCTGCACCATTAGATAAATAAGTTCTTTAAGAAACATACAGTGTGATTTCCTGTCTCATCTTTTTTATGTCGGACAACTTTTTTTGCCCCTCTGTAGATGTCCATCCACCTGGCCGACAACGTGTGAAGCCCAGTCCTGTGACGTGAACCACGTGTTGCTGCAGGGGAACTGAACCGGTAGTGAAAGGAAGCGGCTCCGCTGCTGAGGCAACATAAAGCCTCGTCCACTCACAACACCGCATGCATTTACCAAGATTTTTCCCGTCTTGTGCAAATGGGCACAAAACGGTAAAGTTAATCTGGCCCTTGGCGACCTAGTATCATTAGCGCTAATCTCCAGTAGGAAATTGGATTAATGGGCTGTGACCCGTAGCCTCTTCGACTTCTGCTCCTGTCAGTCAGGCAGGAGGCTTTGATCTGATTCGTATTTTACAAACTAGTGAAACACAGAAGGTCTCCTCATCTTGGCTGAATGGTTCAGTCCTTCTTGTGCTTTGGCTGCTCTGTTTCCTTGATAAAAAGACCCACTCGGTTGTTTCATGTTGAAAAATGTTGTAAATGTTGACCTTTTCTTGGGCAAAACTGATGCCTAGAAACAAAAAAAAAGACTCTCTAATGAGTCAGTTTTCACAGAGGTATAAATTTACCTTTTCTTCTCTGACAGAAGAAAAAGACTGTAAAAAAGAACAAACATACACACATTCACATCCTTCAGATTTTAGAGGCAGTGAAATTAAACATTGTAAAAGAGTCTACTAAAATATAAACCAAAAAATAAATGTCTTTACAAAATTCAGCACACATTTTCTGCCATAATGGCCCTAGTTTAAACTCTAAATTCTTAAATACAGTCTTTTTTGGGAATATGCTTCGCTCATTATCCTTCCTCAGCAAATACAACACATCAGCCCAGAGACTCTTACATTGGCCTTTTATGTCCAAATGTTGGACACTGTATACAGAATGTTGTATAAGCGTTCAAACGTACACACACGCCATGACCCCTCACCCACCACTGATCAAATGTGACAGAAACATGCCACCTCTGCATTTCCAACGTAGCACCACACCAGTGGATCTGCCACTTCCACAGCCCTCCTCCCCACTTCACACTCTCTCTCTTTCACACACACACACACACACACACACAATGGCACGCCACTGATAATACACACTGACTGCACCGAGGGGGAGAAGTGACAACCTGTCAGATAAAATAAGGCAAGTCCATCGTAGACTGCCTGATTTCCTGATCACGAGGCTGCCTGCTAGTGTCTGTAAAGACAGTGTACGTATGGTGCAGGTGCCAGGGCTGCTATTCAGGGCCTGGATGAAAGATTACGTGTTCAGATCTGGACGCCTCTTGTTCCTGACCCACATCTTTACAGCAGCAGCGTGGTTTAACTTACTGGATGCTTATCATACCGTAATCAGTGAAGATGTACTGGAACACCAGGCTGAAAGATTCAGAATATCAAATCCAGCAGATGCTGCTGTGCTCACAGTTTAATGATCACATTAACACCCGTAACAGAATAACTCTGTGTCATTTACTGCATGACTGAAATATCACCGTGTGAGCAAGGTGCCATGGTGTGTTGCAGTAGGGCTTTACGCTCCCGACGTCTGGAACATATATTTTCCTTTTTTGAAGCGTCTGTGGTCTGAAATGTAAACCCTAATCTCACGCACCTGATGGGACTGTGTGGGATGGAGCACGACTCCGACTATACGACTCTGAAGTTTTACTCCAGCACTCCAGGAACATTGTTGGAGGCCCTGTACGTGCGATCGAAGGTGATGGGCAGCTGACAGGCGTCTGTGCACCACCCCCCTACGCAGATGGTACGTAGTCTGGAGGGCCAACGGGTGAATCATATCCCCAGATATGCTGTGAGGGAGTTGTGTGCGATCGCGAGACCCACTCTCAACTTGCTCCTCCACCTCCCCATTAATCCGACTTGCAGTGTCTGGACTGGCTCTCTCCCCCTTTACATCGAGGGTCAGATTCCACACCTATGATGAGTTTCCTAATGATCTGCCTGGGACTTTATTTCAGTGTGTGTTGCTGAGGTGCACTCAAATTCAAGCATAGGTCCCAAGTTGGGCCCATCAAAGCCCTTAGCATTAGAAAAGATTTTAGGGCTCAATGCATAGAATTTTAGTATAGTTGTTTTTTATCGCCCTGTTTTAATTAAAAAAAAAATCTTCTAATTGTTCCATTCTAGTCCTTGCCTCAAGCAGCCATTTTAGTCTTTATTAGTCTTAGTCATGTCCATACTCATTGCAGTCTATTCAGGTTTCAGTCGACCAAAAGTCTGAGCATTTTAGTCATATTTTAGTCAGCATTATCCATTAATATTTTAGTCTAGTTTTAGTCAATGAGAACTGGAGACAATTATCTAGTAGCACAGACAAAACATTTTCTTTTAGTCAAACCCACGTCATAATTAAAACAAGGTTATTTTATTAATATATTATAGTTACCTTACAGGCTCAAGAATACTTTATATTCATTCCAGACACTTTTCCAGTTCATTGTAAAGAAAGTGCGTCCAAAGATCGAGATCGTCATTTTCTCCCAGCCATCTGCTCATCCCTCACAAGTATCCTGAATTGATGCCACAATTTCGTATTGCGGAAGTGATGTCATTGGTTTGACCCGATGGGAGAAACAGGAAACAGAAACCATAATATAATAATGCGAATCAACACAAGAGCTTCTGGTGCGAGGAAATAATGTCTCGTCTCGTTCTCGTCAACAAAAATGCAGAGACGTTTTAGTAAAGTTTTTTATCTTGTAAACAATATTACATATATTTTGTTATAGCTATCATCACATGACCCGCATTTACATCACGTCTTGTCTTCATCACGCCAAAAGGTTCATTGACAAAGAGGTTCGTCATAAATTCAGTTGAAAAAAACAACGACACTATATTCTCGAAATGGATTTGAATGTTCTAGAAACTGAGCTGAGCTCCAGCAGAAGGATGCAGCTCGAATAGAAGCGGTTCAGGTGGGAGCAGGCTGTTCGCCAGCCAGCGTTGCCTGGGCCTGCTGACACGCCTCGGAGAGACATGGCCAGAGAATCGGCATGAACGTTCCCAGAGACATTCCAGCCCCACAAAGCGCTCGGAGGTGATTCTGTACTTAGCAAGACTTGAGGAGCTCACAGGGGGCGGACTGAATGACGCGTCATCTCATGGAATGCCTGATCCTTTTAGCCACCTAAATGCACAAACGAGAAAAGCTGCCAAGTTCATTTACGAGTCGGTTTGTATTATGCTAATTATCCGTCCCCATTTCCAAGTCTGTACCTGCACTGTCGCATACTCAGCATGCCAGTGTTGCAAGAAAAGAGCAGCTTATTTTGGTCGGTACCAGGGTACGTTTGGAAAAGAGGACGAAAAACCTGCTTGCTTATGGGCAAGGTGAGTTGCTGCTGTGTTGCCCATTGACTGCCGCAGCTACAAATGGCCAGAGTTCTCCCCGAGTGAGCCCCATGTGCCTCCTCTCGACCTTTAGCTACATACCACTGCACATAGCAGGCAGTACAAAGGGCACATACACACGTACACACTCTCGCACACACACACACATGGCCCTGCTGACACAGCCACCTTTCCACAGACACGTGTGCTTTGGCAATTCTATTAGCTCCGTCGCCGTGGGAGAGCGGGATATTCTGGGATGGCTGACAGATCAGATCCTTTCCCGGGACGCCCTTTAACCACACTGGTCTCCAGGGAGGAACAAAATTTCAGGTGCTCTACGTGTGAGTCAAGTTCTCCGTGAAGCTGATTGTGACACCATTGTGACACCATCTTTGTGACAGTTTCGGAACGTTGCATTCACATTTGCTTGGGTCCGGGTAACTACATGAGTTCGTGTCTTCTTGCTGATAAAGATGATAAGAAGCACTCTTTTCTTTCAGCATTTGTGTACACAGTCCATTACCAACTGTGTAAGCAGCTAGATATTAAAGGTCATACATAAGGTAGACCATTCAGTCAGTGGGCTATTATCTTACAGTGTGCTATAAACAAAAAGAACTGCAGATCACACATCGCCCACTGCCGTCACAACAGTGGTGTCCAATATCAGTTCTGGAACCCTACCTTCCAGGAAGTTTTCTGGCTTCTTAAAAGAGAACAGGCCAAAATCTCCTCTTGCACAAGCACTTTTCACAGAAAAGATTATGGATTGGAATCTGCATAATTTATTAGTCATTAGCCTGAACTAATAATAATTTGGTTGGTATTTTTCGTTGTCAGGACTAGAACGTATAGTTTGATGGCTCAATTACCCTACATATGATATATAGTTATCATATTACCACCACTTGCACAATTATTTGCAATAATTTTCCACCATATTGAACATATTCCTGCCCTATGCTTCATAAAAATTATAGTGTCCATCTTATGGGGGAAAGTTGCACAAGCCCAGGACCAGCAGGACAGAGCTGCACCGTTTTATCTTGTTCCACACCACAAAGAAAAAAAGAGGAGGTCATGGGTCATGCAAACATGCCCACACAGTGACCCCCACAGCCATGGGTGGCAGGACAACTTTGAAGAAAAACAGTCTACATTCAGCGGTCAGATTCCACGTGCAAGTTATGAAGAAAGGAACACTAGCAGCCAAAATTTGGATTTTTATTTGCTAATTAAATACATTTCTTTATGTTTACTTGCACATTACCTGTAAAGCTGTTTATGAGAACTACGGCTTTCGGCAGCCGTACCTGCAGGTGACATCTCAGCGAGATGGTGACAGCCAGGCAGACAGCAGTAGGCTAATAGGCAGCCTCACTCTGACGAGCCGGCCGCGCCCAGACGTACTCGTTGACCCTTCGGAGAGTCATCGGTCTCCCAGGGGCACTCATCCTCCACGCCCCAGACGGAAATGGGTCGGTTAAGCTGCAAGGGACCCCGCGCATTTTCTGCAAAGTCGTCCATCGTCTGTCATAACAATTTCCATGTGCAGCAAGACTGAGCAGAGAAACCTGCTATTGACAATTTCCTGAAGTATGCGAGCACGCACGCAGCGCCCGTCCCAGTGGGGACCCATGGCCAGGCCCGACCGGGCTAAATCAAAGGCAGGCTCCGCTCACGTGGCCCTGCATGAGGCCCACAGACATCCAGCCCACTGCAGAACCGGCAGCGGGAGTCCGGCCCAAAACCTTGCACCCAGTGCAGTGCAGTGAACCTCGGCGAGCGGGCCCCGGGGTTTACTTCAGGACACGTTCTGAAACACAGAAGTGGACAGAGAGACAAAGAGTGTGAGGGAGAGAGAGGCTACGCGACATGGAGAGAATACAAAGGGTCACTGTACATGCTGTGCGGTTCTGCTTTCGTTAAACAATAGCTGTGCATTAGCTCTGTCTCGTCACCCTAGTAGATAGATGCCACTTCGCCATGCTCACATGAAAAGGCCATTCTCTGTGGGACAGGAAGAAGGACCTGGATCGAACCACATGCCAAATGGAAATGTATGTCTAAATGTATGGAGTATGAGTTCATAAGTAAATATAGAAAAAGAAGATGTGCCATCTAAATAGGTGGTTCCCAACCTTTTTACCTGAAGCACCCCCTGCCTGTGTCCAAGACAAGCCAGGATTCCCAATTCCTACTTGCATGCACATTTTAAAAGAATAAAACAATTAATTACAAAGTTTTATTTGCAAAAAAATATATATTTGTCGTCCATTTAAATAAATGGCAGTCACTGTTTTAAATGCACCATTTCCATACAGCCATGGCCCTGTGAGATCTTGCAATGTTCAATGTTTTGGGGCAGTGGTGGCCTAGTGGTTAAGGAAGTGGCCCCGTAATCAGAAGGTTGCTGGTTTGAATCCCGAGCTGCCAAGGTCCCCAAGCACTGCTCTCCGGGTGCCTGTCATGGCTGCCCACTGTTCACCAAGGGTGATGGTGAAACATGTGAAACACTTTTACCAATCACCGAAAACAAATTTCCAAGCTGCTATAGACTTCCTATAGACCGGAAGTTCGTGTTTGCTTACCGACCCGACCCAACCAAGATTTACAGCTCTAGTGTATGTATATAGCATACTGGATTATACTTGATAATTTGGTTGTGGTTGTGTTGTGGTTCTGCGTAGCTAATAAGAGATGATAAAACACGCTGTATTAGTGACTGGGCTGGGACACGTGTTTGGAAAGGTGGTGAGGTGTCCTCACCGTTTGATTGAAATTGGTGAGCAGTGGGCAGCCATGACAGGCGTCCGGGGAGCAGTGTGTGGGGACGGTGCTTTGCTCAGCGGCACCTTGGCGGCTCGGGATTCGAACCGGCAACCTTGCGATTACGGGGCCGCTTCCGTACCGACTAGGCCACCACTGCCCCTAGAGCAAATAAGGCAAGTCATGTGCAGGGTGAGGTTAGCTGAGGCACCACATCCCTTAAATGAGATTGTGGGGCTTGTGAATTTAGCCCTGGCCCGACTTTCTAAAGAATGACGTAACGGTCTGGGTGACAGGTCCTGTCCTGACGTCACCGCTAAGATTAAGTGCGAGAGTACACTAACGCTAGATTACAGTCTCCCCGCTATACGTTCCCTTCATCGTTCCGTTTTCCCGTGTTCTTTTTGCAGCTCCGGAGCAGATCAGCTCTATGCGTAATGAGTCTTGGATGACGCCGACGTTAGTCACCGCGGGGTATACACATGTTCTGAGTCATCGACTCCCTAATATGGCTTTTCCAGGAGCACCTAATGAATCCAGCAGACTGTCACAGCCAACTCGACGGGGGCCTGTGAATGTGCAGCATGGAACAACGCGTAGATATCCCAGTATCCCAGATGAAGGGTGGGTTCTGGCTCACGCAAGATCCCAGATTCTAAACAGAGATTTCTGTTACTCGTACTACAGGGGAAAATGTGCCACTTACAGGAAACCTCCAATAAGCGTTGAACAAGTCGCATGTTCCGCCCTGGTGTCACTATGCATTAGGCCTAAATATTGAGTGTGTATGCATGCTTTAAACAAAGTCACAGCCCTCCACTCTCCTGAGTTCAGACAAAATGGCTGCCAGCAAACGTTATGTAGGTCAAACGGAAAGTGTTAAACGCACCGGCCACAGAAAGTATGCTGCCGATTTTTAATAAACCATTAAGTCAGCTATTAAAAGTCTCTAATTGCTGTATTGGTGGAGCAGAAGCCCGTAAGAGGAGCACAGCTGCTGAAAGCGGTTCTGTTCCATCGCCCTTTCGCCTAGAAACGATATACGTGGTGTAGCATCTGCCCCCGGGGTAGAGGTCAAGAAAGATTGCCGGGTGTTGGAGCAGCATTGCAACACTCTTGTTTCGTCAGGTGCACTCAAAATGATCCCCCCAGTAGCCGGGCGCCTGGGCTAATCGGGCTAAGAAGCTTTCCCGCAGGTTCAGGGGGAATTTAGCCGGGTTGTAAACCCCTTGGTACGGGGCCGGAGCCCTCTCGGCTCAGTCAGAACATGTGAAGAGGAACAGATGGGCTTCAACCGGCCCTTTCCCCGGGGCTCACAGTGGAACCTGACACAAGGGAGGAGAAAGGGATCTCGGGGGCAGACAGGAAGTGCGTATCCGATCAGGGCGTGTAGCAAATGCCTGCAGATCCTGGGGAAATGCAGACATCCAGGGAAGAAAAGTGCAGATGTGAGGAACATCAGGATCGGTTGTCTGATTTAAGGAAGATGGGAAGCATCGGTCTGCTAACGTCCTTTTAAGGTCACTGACCCATCGAGTATGAACATTACCGAAACGTGTTGAAACAACCCCTTTTTCAGAGGGTACGTATGTGCTACGGACGATTGATCTACCGTAGGTTAAGAGTCACTGCCAAGCGGTGGCTGTTCTCATGCATGGTCCAACGTGGGGGTTGGATCTGGAGAGGGTCCTTTTGTAAAAATTAAAACACCCACAGTTTTGTTTCTCAGAGATGTTTTATTTAACAGACAAAAACTGGTGTTCATTCAACATTCACAGGGCTTTTATTTCCAAAAAAAAAACCACACACAAAGATGCTCAAGACAGACCTGCTACTCAGGAGCGATCAGGGACTGATCCGTCCCCATCTTTATCCCGCTGGCAGACTCCGGTCTCCAGGATCACGTGAACTTTTGCTTTGTGCCAGTTGGTCAGTCCTGCAAATGTCACTAGCCTTAAATGTAAAAGAGCTGCACAAGTCTTTCAAAGCAAAAACCTAAAAAATGAAATACTTTGCCTTAAATTTGTTTTACAGTTTGCAAAACCTGAAGTAGCTCCAAGGATCCTCCTTGACATAAACGTAGATTGAACGTTGCTCAGAGAAGCAACGCGTGGCATTTAGCCCTCCAATGAAATGAAAGTAGGAATTCAGGTGAGCAGCCTTGGCCCACGACCTGGGAGGTCCCGCCCCAGGCAGTGATCCGTTAGAGGACCACAGTGGTCCCTAAAGGAGAAGACGACCCCTTGCTGGAGGGTGGCATTTACGAGAGACCCGAACTCCTCTGGTTTCTGGATTACTGCATCCGCTTCTGCTAAAATGGCAAGAACATTCTCTACCTTCACCTGGTTCTGCGGTTATAAAAGGGACACGTTTTCATATCCTGTTTTCAGCGCCGCCGCTAGCCTTGAAGTGAGATTTACTGCTTGTTGAAGGCCAGGATCTGTGTGTCAGAAGGATGGGGGTTAAATGGTGCCATGCCAATGAGCAAGCAGGGGAAGAAAAGAAAGAGGAAAAACTCTGATGGCAGAGCTGGCTGAACTAGTGAGGGCAGAGACTCGTCCCATGCTTCAGGCTGAACACCAGCTCCGCATTTCTGCCTCTGGTCGCGTCAGAGGAGCCGCAAATCAATTGTCTGGCCCAAATTCCGAGGGAACGCGCGAGAACGAAGATGCACGGAGTGACATGTTGGCAAGCAGCTGGCGCAGTTTTTGCTCTATGAAAGCATAATGCAGGCCACACCTCTCACCCAGCACTGCACCCAAATACGGGCAGGGGGAACCTCACCAGCTCAGGAATGTGGCTGAGTCAGCACAGGTCCTGCCCAGTAGCCTTTGTTTATGCCTGAACGAAATGAGCAAATTGCTCAGTCAGTCAGAGGTGCCAGTCTGGAACAGGAGGTGGATCTATACGAGGTGAAGGCAGTCAGAGCTCGGTGTTGCTCTCCATCCACTGGCTATGAGGGAAAGAGCCAACCACAACAGTTCTTCAGCTGGCAGCTTTAGCTGGTACACAAAAACATAAAGCTTGCCAGTGAAGAACTGCTGTGGGTCAGCCAGTGAGCCCCTCGGGGCAAACCGGTCCACTTGCAGGGCAGCGAGGGCCCACGTCCATACTGGCCCTGTAGACAAAGAGAAAGGGAGGTGGAGGTTACGCTAAAAGGTTACTAACAATTTACTCCACATCTCCAGCACACCACCACCAGCAACACACACGGTCCCAGAGCTAGATAACAGACGACCGTACAGCCGAGCTGGAAAGAGAATCCAGTGTTTTCCGAGTGAACTTTCCAGATTCTAAAATTACATAGGCCGAGTTCAGCCAGGCCAGTGTGTACTTATCTCTGACCCAGAGCCCTGATTGGATTTACAGCACATAGCATTTGTGAGACATTCCTCCACCCCACCCCTCTACACTTTCCTTTTTCTCTCTTCTTCCTTTATTTCTTTCTTCTCCTCCACCACCACCTCCCACTCAGGCGTGCGGAGAAGTGAGATTCCAGTAGCATTTAACCATCGAATTCAGTCTGGCTGAAGCATTGCGGGCCTTCTGGTGAGAAAAGGCTCTTACGCTGCCAGATCAGTGAGAGTGGAGCAGAACAGAGCAGTGATGGGCTCCGTGCCCCACTGCCACCCCCACCCCAGCTCCAGTCCAGCCTGCGGCCCACCACCAGCCTTTAACCGAACACTCACAGGAACATCTTGACAGTTTCTGTTGGGCTTTTTTTTTTTTTTTTTTTTTTTGAGCTCCATGGCTATGAATGCTCAGCTTCCTGTTTAAAACAGATGCTGGACTGCTCACATTCAACCTACTCCACCTGGGATTTACTGACTTTCCAACAACTTCAACTGGGGCCATTCCTTCACTACATGATGCCATATGAGCCACAATGTACAAAATCACTACACTAGACAACTCGTGAATTAAGCTTCAGTAAAACGCAAATCTCTATTATCACATTAGAAATAAGATACAGCCACGATGAAATATTGAACACTGTACTAGTCTTAAATCACAAACGGGAGGTAATATTACCTCCCCATGACTGGTAATTATTTCAATTACGTGTACTTATACATTCATCAAACGGTTTCAGAGATATTGGGGAAAAAAAAAAAAAAAAAAGGCAGTGTCTCAGATCTCACGAACGGCGCACAAAAAAAAAAAAAAAAGCTACACAATACGTTCCCACAGCTGAGCGCGGTAGGAATCTCGGGCAGCGTACAGTCACTTCCTCAACCCCCCCCGTGCCACAGCAGTCAGCACCTCAAAGGCACATTGATCAGAGCAGCCAGCAGGTCTGTGGTAAAGGTTTTTTTTTTTTTTTTTTTTTTTTTTTTTTTTTAAGCGGTTCAAGGACGAGCCCTGGGCGAGCGTGGCTTCAGCAGCGCCTCGGCGAACCAGACGACCTCGCGCCGCGGTGGAAAGTGGCAGGACGACGCAACCGTGAGACAGAGGAGTCCGGTCCTGCCTTTTTTTTCACCCCCGACCGAACGCACTCGCTTAATCCGCGAAGGAATGATGCTGCCGCAGCGCGAGTGAAAGACAGGAAAGGGGCGCTGCGTTTATTTCACTTGCAGTCATCAAAATTAGTCGGGCAAAATTGACCAACCCTCCCCTTGGGCCGTTCTGCCTGGTCTTAAGCGTGTGGATATCAGACACCCGAGAGTCTGAATGAGCCTTTGTTCTGCGGCGGGGAGATAAGATCCCTTTATGTCCAGAAGGCTACAAACGGGGAGAAGGCGAAGGAACGCAGTGACAGCGGGAGCTCGTGGGCCCGTCCACCAGGCTCGCACCTGTAGTCCTCCAACACGGAGCCACAGCCGCACACCCCAAAGGACAAAGGTCATCCTGCAATGACCCAAAGGGACTGGGGGGGGGGGGGGGACGACTCATCAAGGCTTGCAAATTGTCCCCAGGGACCTTAGGCTCAGGCTCCCTGTGGGTTACCCTGACATGGGGGCGGGGAAGGAAGCGAAGGAGAACTCACTGGCAGCACTGTTAACACAGTGTGTGGAACGCTATGTTCCTGCAGAATGATTTATTGTGCACAATTACAGTCAGGCAGTGTAACTGAGTATGTGTGTGTGAGAGAGAGAGAGAGAGAGAGAGACTGTCCCATCATGCACACGGCCACATCTGGACTTCCACGAGCTCTCCGCCCCTTATGGCCGCATGAATAACTCTGACCCGGCCTCCGAACGACACCATTCATTCATCAGCGGGCCAGGGCCCTCCACATCATCTCAAACCGGAGCGGTTGCCTGGGTGACGCCAGAAGGTGCGTAATCGCACCCCCCCCCCACCCTCCCTCACCGGAACAGCAGCCTGCTAACGTCATGGAGACGACATAATGGCAGAGGGCGATGGGTGGCAACACGTGCGCTGTTCCAGGCTGCCGAAACATCCCCGATGACGAGGGCGGGGCCCGAGGCCGCGGCTGCTTTTATGGGGTTGTAGAAGGGTGGTGTGGGTGGGTGTTCTCAGGCTTATCAGGCCAAATAAATACATCGTGCCCCCAATCCACTCCAGCTACGCCCCAACCGCCACAGAGCCGTACATAATAACCCAATCATAATTTGCCATCAAAGTCAGGCACAGATCAATGGGCTAGTCACCCTTCAATTCCCAGATGAATAAATGAAAGGAAGTGGAGACGTGAGGAGACTGCCGGAGGGGAGGGGCGCGTCAAAATCCACATTTTTAGCCTCGTCGTGGTGCGCAGGCTTCGGCTCCAAAACTAGAGTATTAAAACGGCAATCGGAACCTGCCAACAAGCCACAACCACTTTTCACCGGAGAGATCGCGTTTGGTCTCAATTGCCCCCTAAAGCAAGGGAGCTCGTGAAGAACAAGCCAGCGGGGATGGAAGGAGGGGGGAGGGCCGACCACACCCAGTGGTGAAAATGCCTGAAACGCTCATCGTTTGCAGTTCTAAATAACTTGAGGTCAGAAGCACGGACTGGCATTCCGCTCAGAATCCGCTCGACGCTTCGGAGAGCCCAGAAACGGCGTTTGGCACAGGGAGCGGGAGAAGAACATCTTGAGCGGGTTCTCTGCATCCGGAGATGCATTCCGCGCGGATCAATTAAACGCTCTTGGTGGTGGGGTTTTTTTTTCTTCCCCCTCTGGAAATGTGCGAGATCTCATCGGGTAAAGATGGAGCGCTGTGCTCCATTACGCGTTCGTCGCCATGTCACACGGCCACAGTGAATTATTCATATGTATCGAGTCCCCACGTCCACCTACGCCTCCGCGCTTCCTTCATTACAAATTTACGCAGGCGGCCAAGGGTAAAAGGGTAAAAAGGCTCCACTAACTCCACTAATAAAGATCCAATTGGCGGCCAGCTAGTTGTAATTGGGAAACGCTACCTGGTAAACCACCAACCGGGTTAGCAGCAGGGTGGGAACAGGAAGTCAACAGGAAGAGTAAACTGAAGTCTCGTCCGGCCCCGCAGGCATCTTGGAGACTTCCTGCATCCTGGAGCCTAAAGCCCAAAAGGCGGTTGGTTGGGCTAAATGGCGGATCGTCATTTTTGGGTTTTGTGGCCAAAAAAAAAAAAAAAAAAAAACGGCACGAGCCGGCAGGAGGGTGAACGTTTGGCGGCGTCGGCGTCCTCGTGCTCCACCAGAGTCCACCAAACGCACAAGCTGGCACAGAAACGAGCCATCTTGTCCACGCGGCGTTTCCACATTTCAGACGTACAAACGCATTTGTGAGGTGCGACGCATTTTGAGGATGTGCGGCCCCGCCTTCCAAATTAATCACTTGTTTGGGATTAAGGTCCCCGTAAATGGAGGATTGCTGTACGGGTCGCCCCCAACTCCTTGGCCTGGGTCGTCTATAGTCTGAACTTCACCCTCCATTGAGAAAAGGAATTCTTACCGGCCACTTGCTAAACAAACCAGCGCGCAACCAAAAAAAAAAAAAAAAAAAAAAAAAAAAAAACCCGAGATCGGAGCGGAGAGAGGAAATTCCAGCCGGCTTATACAATGGAAAGGACTGTGAGGCAACGCGGAAGCGGCACAACCACGTCAGGAATTCCTATAATCTCCCGCCAACGTCGGCACCGCGAGGGGACCGGCGCAGGCTCCGAGTGGGGGACCTCTCGGCCGGTCCTCGCGGTCGGACGGGGAACCCCGGAGGCCGCTAGGTAGAAACGTGCCGCGCCCCAATCAGCATCCCTTCGCCAGGTGGGACTGTTTACGTACGTGCCTTGGCGCAACGTGTAAAGAATTAACGGCGACCCATTTGTGCAAATTAGGGCGGAGCCTACGAACTCTGCCGGGTGATTACGCCTCTTAGAAGCTCTTAATTCTGCTTCTCAACAATCGGCAACATCTGGCCCAGATTTGAACAAAATTCTCCTTTACACAACTTTCGGCGTTGCGGCATAACGAAGACTTCCCAACTCGGCCCAACGTCGCACCGCACCACATTTGGTGGTTTCCCGCCTCGTTTTTTTTAAAAGGTTCCAGGGATCTAAGGGTGCAACGCGGCACGGGGAAAATCGCGTTTGCGTTCCTTCCATGCCGATGAGTCAGTCGGCACATGACTTCTGCGACGCCGGTCCCCCCCTCCCCGCGTTCCCATTAGTTCCGAGGCGGCTATACAGAAGGCCTGAGCCTACATTCCACGGCAGAACCTTCTGGAAGGCCGTGCCTGGCATCTCGGAGGTGGAAATAAAAACTTTATCTCGGGTTCCGCTGCAGCGCAGGGCGCGGGAAGAAAACTGGAACGGGACTTTGAAGCCGCACGCGTTTCGTTCGCCGGCGCTCGTGCCGAACGACCGACTCGCGGTTACGCTCGACGGGTCTGTTCCTTCCTTCTCAGGCCCTCTCCGTCGGTCAGGTCCCGGTGCCGCGCATTCCTGGGATGCCTGGTACATATGGTACAAATTCCATCCCGTCTGTTGGGGCCCGGCGCGCCTCCCCTCGGTGCCGGGGCCAGTGCCGGCTGGTGGAGGGAGGGAGGGAGGGAGGGAGGGGTGCGAGCGGGTCTGAGAGACTGCGCCTCTGTTCGGCCCTCGGCGCAGGAGGTGCGCTCGGCACGGGGCCGGGCGGGGGGGGGTTAATATTCCATGACAAACGGTGGAGCCGTACCTTTAACCGGGTCACTCGCGAGGCCGGCGGGCCATTTAAATCACGGGGAGATTACACGGGTCCCCAAGGACAAGCGTTTCCGAGGCAACCCATACAAGTCACCCGGTGCCACGCGCAGAACGTTCCCAAAATCTCACTTCCACGGAGCGCCTCGGCGAGGCCTGCGCAGACGCAGCCGGACCGAGCCCTGCAGCCGGATCCAGGCCGGGCCCCCCGAGCTCCAGCCTCGCAGGGAAGAGGAAGACGGGGGCCGGTACGGCATGGCGGGCCCAGCACTCCGTCCCCGAGGGGGCCGCGCAGACGGGAAGCTCGTCTGTCCTTCGAGGCGGCGGCGGGCCCCTCCACCGCGCTCCCACACACGCTCGACTGCGCCGCGGCCACCTGCCACGGCCAGGCAAACTGCTGTCGCGGCGAGATACGCCCCCGCTGCCCACTCACTGTCTGTTCCGTTCACTGGGAACCAACGCTCTAATCCGCAAGGCTCGCGGAACGCCGAAGATGCGAACGTAACCGCGGGCGAAGAGTTAGTGAACGTCTCATGTCGCATCGCCACGATCAGCTCGCCCACGAGAACGTCGTCAGCGCAACGGCGCTTAATTAAAAGGTCCCTTCACCGGCCCGGCGGACCCGCAGCTCGTCACCGGTCGGAACATTATTCTGAAGGACATCTGCAGCTGCAGAAGGTCCGCCAGGCCACCGATGGGCCGGATTCTCCAGCTTCAACTACTGGCAAGAATGGAAGAATACGAATCCAGTCTGAAAACGTTTTCAAAGTAGATTTTTTTTTCCAACAAGATGAATTGAGAACGTGGTATAGGGCTGCTAGTAGCCTAGTGGGTAACACACTCCTCTATGAACCAGAAGACCCAGGTTCAGAACCCACTTACTACCATCGTGTCTCTGAGCAAGACACTTAACCCTGAGCGTCTCCAGGGGGGGACTGTCCCTGTAACTACTGATTGTAAGTCGCTCTGGATAAGGGCGTCTGGTAAATGCTGTAAATGTAAATGAGAACGTGAGGTACAGACGAAACAAGCGTACAGCAGAAGCGACGGCACTGGACCGCAGCCATCGAGCTGCGAATCGTGTAGGAGGCCGGGAAGAGGCCCGTGGTCCTCACGCAGCGGGGCCAGGAAGTAAACTGCAGCCTTTTCACGTCCATGAATGAGGACGACGCGTCAGTGTCACAGAGAAAGAGAGTCACTGGGAGCCGAAATGGCCGTCGTGCGCATTAACCGGGACGGCGGGGGGTGGCATTCCAAAGCATTCCTCTCTGAGGCTTGAGGACGACTCTATGTCTTTATAAAAGAATCACAACCAATAGCCAATCAATGGGAATTTGCACAGCAATAAACGGAAATTGCATAACGGGCAGACCTTACGCAGGCCTCGTTTCGCAACCGTACAGCTAAGAAGCGTCTCTTAATGAACTGAAATTAACAAACCGAGTTTAACCCAAAACACTTTGAAATGGTCGAAGCGCGGTTGGATAAAGAGGACTTTTGGGGCGCCCGCAAACTCTTACATAACCCCTGCCTGAGTTTCCCAGAGAAGAATGTCTGCGATGCACTGGACAGCGTCCCGGTCTAATTCAAACAGGACGACCATGGCCGCAATATTATAAAAGCATTTACCAACAACGGTACCCGTTCCTCACCCGGTGCCATGCAGCACTCACACCAAAGACCCCAGAGTCGCGGCCCGGCATTTTTTTTTTTTTTTTTTTATTCATTTTTTTGTATTTGGGGGACTGGTTTTGCAGAATCCACCCACAGTCTGAAGTGACAACATCTCGTCTTACCTTGAGGTCAAGGGTCACCGTAGATCGGCAGCCGGAGCTTCTTTCTTTCTTTCAAATCCTGTTTTATTAAAAAAGAAGAAGAAAAAGAAGAGCATGACACAGTGAAGCCCCAGACACGTTGCTTTTTGCGCGCAGGGTGGGGCCTTCAGGAATTCGGCCCGGGTGCGCAGTGGAAACGCGTTCAAGGCCGTCCAGAGCCAGAGAGAAATCTGCGCAGCCAGGAAAAGGGAAGTATTCGGTTTCATCCTACGCCGGCACAAAAACCTCTCGAAAAATTCGTTTACGCGGACAGCGGGTCGGTGGCCGCGAAAAGAAAGAAGGAGCGAAAAGTTGGGGACGCGCTTTCCGCGTAAAAAGGTCACGAGATCGGAGTCGGGTTTCTGGACGTGGGTCGAAATGCGCATTTGAAGCTAATCGGTCCGATTAGTTAAAAGAAGTGGGGCTCATGTCAGCTGCCCCGTTCGAGGCCGTTCGGACTCGTGATGGCCACGGAAGGGCTGTGGGAAAACTGGGAAGTGAAAAGTTTTTTTTTTTTTTTTACCGAGGCTACGGGCTACTTACCCGCGGCACGAAAGGAATCCTTCGGACATATTATAATTTAAAATAAAAAATATATATAATAAGGAGAAGAAGAATTGACGCGTTTTGGTTTTTTTTTAAAGACGCGGCCGGTTGAGCTGATCCGACGTCGGGAAATAAAAGCAGAAATAGTTCGGCGCCGAGAATCGTCCCGCTGGACCAACGTGAGCGAACACGCCCAGCCACGTTCCTTCGGCTCGCTTTTCCTCGCCCGTGGATGTTAAGTTTTGGGCCCGCGGTTTAAATCCCCATCGTTATAATAGTGAATTTTAAGGAGTCGCCTGCGACGGCGCCGCGTGGAATTACGTCGGAGCGAAGCGGCGCAACTTCACCTTTGCTGCGCCTGGATTAACGTTGTATAACGTTGTATTAACGTTCCTCTCCTCCGTTTTAAAAATCCGTCCGAGCCACGTCAGATCTTTAATTTTTTTTTACATATCAGTCGAGCGGGCGAGGAGCCTGGCCATTTTCGACCGACGTCTCCGCACATCCTCTTTCACGGGCTGCCACACCTTAACCCTAAATCAATCCCAACTGTTTTAACCTGCCGCCGCGCCGCGGAAATGAACACGCGGAGTAACTCGCCGCGGCGCCCGGACGGTGCAGCACGACGAGATAAAAACCACGACGGACAAAAAAAAAAATAAAATAAAAGACCTGCGCGGGCGTCCGGGAGAAGGTGAAACGCGACCGTGACCCCGCGGCTCCAGCCCCCGAGTCCCGAGTCCAACTCCCCTCATACCGGCTTCTCCTCCCGATCAGCTGGCAGCGCCGGTGACGCCAGACGCAACAGCTGACCAATCACACGCTCACGTCAAAGAGCAGCGGCGACGCCCACTAATTAAAGCGCCGGAGCGACGGGCCGCCCGGCCAATGGGGGAGACGGAGCCTCGCGGGGCGGCGACCGCACGCCGTCGACCAATCAAACGCGTCCACTGGCCACAGGCGTTTCTGCGGCGGCCAATGGAGCTGCGCGAAACGGAACAGGCCCCGCCCCCGCCGCTCGGACGCAAGCTCTCCGGCGCCGGCTGCCGTGGTCGCGTAGCAGAAAGTAGGGCAACACCCCGCACTTCCGCCGGGGTGACCGTGGCGAGGGGACTTGCATAATAAATTGCTTCTGAACATCCGCATGCCGCACGGCCCTGCTCCTTCACCTGTTCGACCGAACGTTTTAATTATCCGGACAAATCCGGACGGAAAGTTCTGCCTTTTAATGCCGACACCGGGCACACGCTGGGTTTGTGGAAGAAAACTTTTAGATTTTTTTATTCCTTAGCTTCTCCTTTCTAAACACAGAAAACCAAAATTACAAGATGGATAAGAAGATTATGTCTTTTGTGAAAGTACGTACAATGCCACTCACACACACTATGAAAAATTCCACGTAGGAATAGCAATATTAAGTAAATAATGACATCAGGAGTACGCTGGCTTATTAATAGACGATTGAGAAGATGATCAAGCGACTCTGGGCATATCACCGAGGTCCCATTTTGCTAAAGCTCTGCCGCTGGTCGGTCCTGCCACGGCCCGGAAGCAGAAGGTTTTTATTGTGCGCCCGCTGCCTGGACAGAGGCGGCGGGACACTTCTGTCAGGTCCCATTTCATTCTCCGCTCTCTCGCGTCGTCACTTTCTCTTTCCCTGCCGCAGAGCTGGCCGCGACTGAGGCCCACCAGCAGTCAGGTGAAAAGCTTTCGTTCGGAAACGCTCCCACCATTACTCCTGGCACGTTAAATATTTGCAGCAACGTAAGCCCTTAATTGAAGACAGGAGGCTGCGATTCAAGCGGCTCGTCTGTGGAGGCCTCGGTCTGTCTGGAAATGGGAGAAAACTGTTCACCTCACCTAGGTCTGTCTATATTTTCTAACTGTACGTGCACCCTCTTAAGTGCACGTTTTTATGCAGTGTCTTGGTTTTCAGTAAAGCGTCCCATGGCCGTTGCAACAATGCCCGGTGCCGCGCCGATATAGTACCGTACATCCAGTCTGCAGACAGAGCTTGTCTCCGAGGGCACGTTAATCCCACTCTTAAATGGATTCCAGGAATCAATCACCCTTTTATGCTCTGGCAAGTGGCTGCCTAGGCGAAGGTCCACACAGGTAATAGTATTTCTAGAAACAGGGGAAACCGGCGTTATGTCATGTCTGCGACATGAAAGACGAGTTTGGACCTTCGACCTGGGGTGGTATTTTCGTCAGTGCACGGAAGTCTAAAGTTTAGCATTGCGCTTTAGGCTTTAAAAGGAGATTTTGTAAACCCCATATACTATAGTAGGCTCTCGTTTTAATACCTTCGTCCGTGTTTAAAAAAAAAAAAGACAGAACTGATCTGCACCAAGTGCTTTTTTTCTTGCGAAACAGTTTGTGCCTTAATTCCACGACCCCACCCAGTCACCTCTGCAGTCAGAACGCACGGAGTGAGAGAGAGAGAGAGAGAGAGCGGCCGCTGCGGCTTTAAGAGCTCGCAGGGGGGAAAAAATCGAGAACTGATTAGCGATACTGCCAGCCAACCAGTCAAACTGCTGCACGGAAACCCAAGCCAATGAGAGGTCCCGCCAGGCGATGGTTACAAAACCGACCTGAACCCGGTGACTCAGCAGAGGCCAGCGCATGTGAGATGACACTTAACAGCAGTTTAAAGGGCCAGTACCCGCAGTGCACGACCATGCACGGGTGGAAGGGGAAATAAATAAATAGACAAACCGTTCATGGAATCTCCGACGTTTCTCCCCCCCAGATGCATCTCTGCCATCAAAAAGAACAAGTGAAGTACATTGATTTTTATTTTTTTTGTTCCCCACGGTGAGGAGGGGCACGCCCTTTTATTCATGAGAGACACAACATGACTCAGCATATGGCGCATTATCACGCCGAGCTTACCGCACGCTATTCCAGCCATTAGTCATAACACAAGCTGCCATCAAATTGGCAGAACTCAAAAGGGCAATACCAACGCCACGACGATGGATTAGGCGCAACGATTCTTTTTTAGATTTGAATGGGGACACGAAGGCACCACCTTCCAAAATTCCACCATTTGATGCCGGACCCTTCCAGTGCCGTACTGCAACACCGTGGTGACAAGGCACTGGCTGTATTTTTACGTCAGGAGCCGACACTGCGCTAGGCAAAGGGCATGGGGGGTGGGGGGGGGGTCAAGAAATACCTCTTTGTCCCTGATGTCAGACTGAAGGCAACGGCTCACACGGGGGCATAATCACATGGTTTAGCAGCAAATAAATGGCCATCACTTTAAAAGTTCGCACTCACAACCATCAGCCAGACCATGTAGCAGATCTCTAGTTATTTACATTTACAGCATTTACCAGACGCCCTTATCCAGAGTAGTTACATACAGGGACAGTCCCCCTGGAGACACTCAGGGCTAAGTGTCTTGCTCAGGGACACAATGGTAACAAGCGGGGTTTGAACCTGGGTCTTCTGGTTCATAGGTGAGTGTGTTACCCTCTAGGGTACCTCAAAAAAAAAAAAAACGGTTATCAACCGTTTTTCTCAATTCGAATGAAATAATTTACACTTATAGATAGTCCTTCTTGAATGATTGCTTGTAAGTTGTTGCTGGGAAGATTTTTAAATTTGCTTTACTACCACCAGTACCAAGTGTTGCACGGTACTGTACATGTGTATATTTGGTTTATTTACCATGAATAACTAATGCTATGTGCCTTGGATGGGGGAGTGGGGGTCAGAGTCCCCACCTACGTGCTGGATCAGCTGATCCTAAACCTTTATCACGATCAAGCCATGCCGACAGCCCACTTCACGTGTTTCTCCCAAAACGCCACATTTAGATCCTTCCCCCAGGCATGCACAAGATAACTGGAGTCCCGAAGAGAGAGCAACAAAATGGCAAAAATATATTTATATGGTGCTCATTTAAAGCCGCAGAGGCCCATTTCCATTAACAAACATTTTGTTTTCTACTTAATTGGAAGTGCACCGCTCGATTCCCCATCGACGAACGCAGCCTGCCTAATGGGAAGCTGTGTTGCGGACTGCGAGAGAGTCTCGGGGAAACCAGATCCTGCTGGAACAGAGTCAGGGAGAGTCATGTGAGAGAAAGGCAAGGTGACGAACTGGTGTGCAAATAGACAGGAGGAGCAAAAAAAATGAGAGATATATATATATATATATATATATACACACACAACTACACAGGATCTCTGTGTCTCCAACCGGCCCGCCGTAAACTCCCTTTTGGACCCGAGCGAAACCGCTGCCATGGTTCAGGCTCAGCTGATCTGGCACACGGGCGGGGGACTCTGACCCTGTGCATGTGAACGGTCCTGCCCCCCGAGGCGCCGCGGGATGAAAGTTTGAGGCGTTTATCTCCCTTTCCACGCGCAAGGCCAAGGCTTACTCGCAGATAAAGTTCAGAAGGGAAAGGAGGAATGCGGCCCAGGAAAATGATGCCGGTCGGCGTAGGCGTCCTGCGGGCGCGGACGCGTGGCAGGTGAGGCCAGCTTCCAGGCCGGACTCTGGTAATAGGTGAGCCGCGGCTGATCCCACTGTGCTCGGGAATCAATAACACGTTACATAATGGCCCGGGCGGTTTGGGAGTGTGATCCGAGCTGACAAAACATGTGACGGCGCTTTGGGTGTGGGTGACCCACATTCCCCCTGCGGCAGGCGCTGCCGACTGGGTCAGAGAAGCCGCTGCGCGTCCCTGGCCGAGCGGTTTTCCGGATAAGGAACTGGGATAGAGGCACTCCTCCTCTGGCCTTTCCTGTTCCTGTCACATGTCTGTTTTTCCCATCAGTTCCGTGTGTGTGTGTGTGTGTGTGTGTGTGTGTGTGAGTTGACCTTGCAGACGGATGGCGGCCGTGTTTCTACAGACAACACGGCTCTGTTGAGCCTGAACCCGGCGCTGAGGTGTGGCGTTACCTAAAGGTATCTCCCCACCCCCTCACCACTCTCTCTCTCTCTCTCTCTCTCTCAAAAACTCCACATGCAGCAAAAAGCCGCCCGTCCGAAGTCTGACACAGATTCCGGCGGTCTCTCCAGCTGATTTTCCACAAATAGAGCCCGCTGCTCCAACTATAGCACACTGCTCTTTTCAGCGCTGCCCATTGACATAACTCAGAGGCGGTGGGGGGGGCTTTATTGACCAGCAATGCCGGCAGAGAACACAGAACACACGGAACCCTCGCACGGAACCCTCCAGAAGCGCAGAGGGCACGGCGCACCCTTCACCCGGGGCGGCCCCGGCCCCCCGACACCGAGAACGTGATCTCCGGCGCGGAGCCGAATACTTGATATCTGAATATAGTGTGACATGGATTTTGTCCTGCCCCCCCCGGGGTGAAATCCAATGCGAGGGGGATGCACTGTAATTAATTTCTTTCAGGCAGGTCCTGGCTGGCCTGTGTGAGGAGCGGCGCTCCGCCTTAAAGCACAGGAGCGGCCCGTCACACAGAGCAGACACTGTATCATAGTAATAATCAAAAATAGTCATTATTAATAATAATAATAATAATAGTCATCGTCACCAAAAACTGTGAGGGCTTGTGTCCGTGCAAGGCCACTAGAATCGGCTCCCTGAACTTCCTGAATATCTGATACCGGGGCAAATGGTGAGCGGGTTCAGACCCCGGGGAGCCACTTACAGAAAATAAAACCTTCATGGCCGCCGGTTATCATGTTGCGCGAAGGCTGCACGGCGATAACGGAGTGCAGGACGGCCCCTTCCCCTTCGCACTTTCAGGTGTGGGGGCGGAGCCTGAAGAGTGACGCTGCATGGGCGGAGCGCGGCACGGTGCCTTCCGGTGAGGCCATCTAATTGGGGGGTAATGAGACACAGCATTTCGGAGGTCAGGAGATAAGTACTTTCCCAGCGGTGATCGGTTGCCCTCTCAGAGGTGGCTCTATTTTTGGGGACGTTGTGGGGTAACTGTGAGGCCGACAGGGGGGCAAGTGACCCTCGGGCTTGAAGGTGCTAAGATCTTTTCGTCATGAGTGATTTCTTGGTGATTCTACATGAGAAACGGCTACTGACTTTTCAAAACCAAAATGGACTGGAAGCCATTCGCTGGCTGCGGCAAAGCCAAAGGCACAGAATCGGACCACTGTCATTCTAGAAAGAACTGGGGTCCTTGTGCCAAACCAGACTAGCTGTCAATTCCTATCAGATCTCGCGGCGTCTGCGCTGCGTATGTTTGCTCAGACGGAAGAGGTTAGCTTGATGTCCCGAGACACAGAGCGCATTCACTCTGCCTGCCATAACACCACCTATTATACTAACGTCACTCAAACGCCCAAGATCTTGCCAAAGGCTACGGCAAATATTTGCCGCCGGAGCGCAGAACGGTCACACCTGGGAAGTGCAACAACCTTGGTTACAGGTCAAGTATTCATCAGTTCGGGCGAACTCAAAGGAAGCCGTGCACCTCAGATAACATAAAATTCCTGGGGGCGTCCCCACTTGACATTTTCACCCACTGTTTGGGCGTTGGCTATTTTTCTGTGACATGTGTCAGCTGGAGATGTCATCTAAAAAACAAAAGGTTCACATGTAAAGGCCATTTAGCCGCACTGGGACATAATATCATCTGACGTATGAACTCATGTGTTTCGACAGGACCTGCCCGAATTCCCACTTCAGCGCCACGCCTGTCCAGGACAGATATTACACTCTCTATACCCACTGTGCACACTGCCACCTAGTGACCCTATCGACTGGCAGTAGAAGGACTTACCGGTGGCATCCTCAGCATATGAACAAATCAGATTTCTGAATGAAAAGGGTCCAGAATAAGTGCACAACTCTTAAAAAAAAAAATACTCACTAGATGGCGCTCTAAAACTTCATTTCAGCCCGCTCCTTCACTAAGAAATGTCTTTCTCCAGCTGTGAGTCAGCTTACTGAGATGAGTACATATATTCCCATGTGACATAATGTCACTATTTTGTCACGAAAAAAGAAAACTGAAAATAGACGTATATGAACAACTCTTACAAAAGCAATTTGTTTATTACATTTTATTTACAACTAAAATAAAATGTAATAAATGCATGTGAAGTCTTTGGGCCATAATGATATTTTCTTGACAAAGGACATAAGCCCATAGTGGGAGCAAAATGAATCTTTTTTTAATCAAATGAGTTTCATTGATCTCATTGTCAGCGAGGTGGGGAGGAGGGCGATCCAATTCTAACAATTTAACGAAGACATTGATTAACCAGCTTGCATGTTGTTTCACATCACAATGAGGTTCTACAGAGAACAGCACCGTGGCACTGCAGAGTGACACCCTGATAGTGAAATATCCCAGATTTGGTTTAAAGATGTACCCCGCTCTTGTCTGTGAGAGTGTCAGGCCGTAGGGACTGTCACATCAAATCAATGTAGGCCAGAGCTGTTTTGAAGGACATAAAAACATGTATAAAGTATGAAGCATACATAAAGCATATATACGCTACCAGTCCAAATTTTGGCCTAATCATTTCTCTGTCCTTTTGACGTTATAGAACAAAACTGAACAGAACTATGAAATATCATGTGAGATTATGTAATAAAAAATAGCAAACAAGAAGCAGTGCATAACTCAAATGTACCCAAGAAAAGAATAAAGTGTAGGTTGAAGTGTTGTTTTCATCAATACATTTTTGGATAAAATTTCTTCGTCAATGAACATTTATGACTGGATGAAAACGAAACGTAAATGCTGATCATGTGATAAGTATAAATAAATATATTGAGAATGCTTGTGGTGGATCATATATATATATATATCACATCACTATATATGTGGACACACTTTCAGAATGTGTGGTCACGGGGAGAAACGCAACCACTGGAATGGATGTAGAGTATTTTTGAGTCTATAAGGTAACTTTCTGTTAATTATAAAATGGGTTCTGGTACTTGTACTATATTGACTGGGTTAAATTTACCAAATTGCATTACTAAAAAAAAAAAAAAAAAGACTAAAATACCATTTTTGTTGACTAAAATTAGACTAAAATAGTTGAGGATAACTCTCACTAAAATAAGACAAAAAAGCTCAGACTCTCAGTCAACTGAAACTTTGTTCTTGAGGAATATTATCATGAATTATGTTGCAAATGTTCGTGTCCAGGACTAGAGGAGTTTTAAACAGTATCGCTTATGCTGAATTTCCCTCCTCAGTCATCATGGCGAGCAGATAAAATTATGACAGCAGTTTGGTAAAAGTGAAATACAAATCTAGGGGGTGTGAATGAGCAAAAATACATTATTAAAATAAAAAAAATAGGGAGCTGCTTTAGCAAAGATTAATTAAACGACACTTTCCGCATTCATTTAATTTAGCACACAAACATTTACAATCATTGAAAGGACAACTGGTACAGAGACAACCAGATGGAGTCTGAATTAATATAACTAACCCCCCCAGCATCTCACAAACTTTACATAAATCAAGGTCTTACATAACAGACAAACTTTTTAATAAACATATTATTACATTACTACATTACACCGGACCATTGGTCTGGCGCATGATCAGACAGATTTGTGTTTCCTGTTTGTGGGGAGGTGCAGCAATAAAAGAGCACCGCGTGGGGGGGGGTAAAAATTATACAATCTCAAACAATTTCACTTTATTCTGGAATGCTGTCCTTTGTTGATGATGCAAAAATGCGGGCAAGCATGCAGCATGCAGCAAGTTATTTGCCCGTTTCCCATTGCCAAATGGCACCCTGTCCAGCAGAGGGCAGTCCGGGCCTCCTGCCCTGGCATTAGATTCGACAACGTCCCAGTCAGGGCAGGAGGCGGAGAAAAGGGCTGAGGCAAACGTCAGACCAGCGTTGACCCGGAGCATCACCTGGTGTAGGACCGCTGCCAGTTGTAAATCTCGTGGATATTGTGGGAACAGACGGGCACCTTCTTGCACGTGCTGACGCTGCGGAGGCGGAACGCTTTGCCCAGGCCACCAAATCCCCTGCGTCTCGCCGCTTGTGCCTTCGCCCGCTCCTCGGCAGCGAAGAAGTCGGTGGTGGCGCGCAGGAACTCCAGCACGGCCCCGTGGCTCCAGTGGCCGGGGCCCTCCTCGGCCGCGGCGAAGCCGCAGTGGCCGCCCTGCCGGGCCAGCAGCAGGAAGAAGTGAGGGTTATTCTCAAACAGCTCCAGAGGAAGGGTGCCCCGGGGGACCCCGCGCACCGGATCGTCCTGGCTGCACACGCACAGAACTGGGATGGCCACCTCGTCCACGTCCCGCAGAGGGTCGTTCCGCTCCCAGTAGGCGTCCCAGCTGCTGGTCCCGGGGCCCTGCGGGCAGAAGAGAACCTCCTCCATAGTCCGCAGGGAGCAGCTGGAGAAGAGAGCGTCGGTGGGCACGGACTCTGCAAGCGCGGTTTTGTACCTGAATCAGAATAAAACACACACACACACAGAGGAAAAGAAAGATCAACCGGCGCACTCTGCACTTGTTCTGAAAGTGAAGTGATTGTCATTGTGAAACACTGCATCACAGCACACGGTGACACAACGAAGTCTGACCTCTGCTTTTAAACATCACCCTTGTGTTGGGTGGTAGTAGCCTAGCGGGTAACACACTCGCCTATGAACCAGAAGCCCCAGGTTCAAATCCCACTTACTACCATCGTGTCCCTGAGCAAGACACTTAACCCTGAGTGTCTCCAGGTGGGGACTGTCCCTGTAACTACTGAGTGATAAGGGTGTCTGATAAATGCTGTAAATGTAAATCGGGCGGCTCGGGATTCGAACCGACAACCTTCTGATTACGGGGCCTCTTCCTTAACCGCTAGGCCACCACCGAGATCTTTTTCAGATAAAAAAGTAAAGTGAAGTGATTGTCACATGTGATACACAGCAGCACAGCACAAGGTGCACACAGTGAAATTTGTCCTCTGCATTTAACCCATCACCCTGAGTGAGCAGTGGGCAGCCATGACAGGCGCCCGGGGAGCAGTGTGTGGGGACGGTGCTTTGCTCAGTGGCACCTCAGTGGCACCTTGGCGGCTCGGGATTCGAACCGGCAACCTTCTGATTACGGGGCCGCTTCCTTAACCGCTAGGCCACCACTGCCCCACTGATCTCACTGATGTTACAGAGTGCACCAAGCAATTAATGTCCGTGGACGTAGGTATTCGGTCTCCATGGATACCTTATCGTACAGCGACTGGTGTAATTGGAGGAGGACGTAAACGTTTCACCTGCTCAGGGAGAACTTCTGGTACAGCAGGAGCCCCGCGTGGAACGGCCAGGCCGGGCCCCCCTCGAACCAGCTCTGGCAGCGGAAGACGGGCGAGATGCAGGCCGCCGCCGTCACGTAGCTGGAGGAGCCGCACTCCCCCAGGTAGGAGAGCAGGAGGCCGGAGCCGGTGCTCTCGCTGACCGCGTACAGCCTGCCCGCCGGCTGCCGGTAGCGGATGTAGCGCACGGCCTCGCGCAGGTCCGCCGGGTCGCCGAACTGCTGCAGCTTGACGGTGCTGAGGGGCGTGCCGTTCTGGCCGCGCCGGTTGAAGACCACGGGGAGGTAGCCGTGAGTCAGGGCCACTTCGCAGAGCTGCAGGAAGATGCACCGTCCCGCACACATTTACTGACCCGGTCATTTTTTCATCTTTCAAAAAAAAAAAAAGCACCTGTGCTAATAATAAACTTGAAAAACTATGAGAAAGTGTAGTGATTGTCACATGTGATACACAGCAGCACAGCACACGGTGCACACAGTGAAATTTGCCCTCTGCATTTAACCATCACCCTGAGTGAGCAGTGGGCGGCCATGACAGGCGCCCGGGGAGCAGTGTGTGGGGACGGTGCTTCGCTCAGTGGCGGGTCGGGATTCGAACCGGCGACCTTCTGATTACGGGGCCGCTTCATTAACCGCTAGGCCGCCGCTGACACTGATTATGAGTGTCAGGTTAGCCTGCTGAGTTGCCGAATAAGCGGTTTGAACCGGCCAGTAGTTTTCCCTCCCCGTGTTGTGTTAAGTGTCAGGTTGCTGAGGAATTCCGTCACCGCACTCGAGACACGCAGAGCAAAGCGGCCGCGTTCCCTCCCGCCACATTCCTCGCCGGCTCGGAGCACCCCGTAAAATCTCGGTGACCGACTCTTCACCGCAGATGCCAGGAGGGGAACAATGAGGGGCTGTTAAACGGCATCATACAGCGGAGAGGGACAGATCTGCGGGGACGCCGGGGGCAGGATTCTCCTGGCATAATGTCACACATGATTTACAGGAACAAACAAATAAGAACGATAAGTGGCGGCCTGATAAGTTCACGGGACACTGAAGAGGAGGAACTATCCAGCTATCCGGCCATTTATGTTGGTGCGTGATGATTTCTGACACCCACAACGGTAACGCTGTTTTTAATAAACGGGGTTTGAAAGGGGGAGGAGCCTGCAGACATGATTGACAGATCATATTCTGGACGATTTGTTGTGTTACGTCCCGTGGTCATGTGATGTGGTGTCCGAGTTTTCCCTTTTGTAGGAGGAGCCTGTCGGAGTTAAAGATGGCGTGGTTCTGCTGAGACGAGAGGGAAGGAGGGGGGAAGTACGCCAGACAGATGCCCTGTTCACAGCAGTCTACCCTGTGCTTTTTCATGGCCTGACTGCTTGAATTGTACTTCTTTCGTTTATTAAATGACGTTGTTTGTGGCGTTTCCCTCCCTCTTTCTGACCATTAACGTTCCTGACCTAGACCAGTCAATACATCACACGCCCAAGTCTGTCTCCTCCATTTCTCCTCAGTTTCCCTCCGTTCCCTGCCCTCCTTGTACACAAACATGGCCACGCCCACTACCAACTTTAATTCACGCGTTCTGATGGTGTAACCGGTGACTCCACACACTACATCTTAGGAAAAAGATGACCCAGGGTGCTTTCATAAATTCCAGCCCAATCCAATACCAAACACCACCTACCCCCCTGGATTCAAACCTCAATGATTACCACAAATATCAACCATTTTCTGATTATCATACATTCTTGAGGCATCATTTGGCCTTCTTTTGGCACGTGTCACAGCGGGAAAACTTTATGATCAAACCACTGGTGGTGCATAAATTCCACACATACATCTCTTCAACTGAAATAAAACCATAATAGTACAGCTGATTCAAGAATCTTGTCCATCAAGTCGGACAGACCCTGCAGGCTACTGTCACTGAGTAACGTTCATCCCTTCACACTACATGTGACGCTCTTTGTCATGATTGGGGACACGAAAAAAATGTCTGAAAAATCTCCAGGATGAGACAAGCCCCCACAACCAGAGAGAGCCACGCCCCGCCTCCGGGGACCCCACAACACCATACGTTTTAATATCACTTTCACTCTCGCCCATGGCCAAACCACCTGTATCATTTGACAGCTTCCGCAGAGAGAGGCCGGAATTTCGCAGGCACGGTGGATCTTTGCAGCAGAAGAACACATGTCTGCTTCCGTTAATTCAGCATCTGAAATTTCCCATTTCGCTCAAAAAAAAACCCACTAGATATGACAACCATACTGTTCAAACCATGCTGGTGTTAATACGATGCATTACTGACCCTTTAACAAGAGCATTGGTTCAGAAGCACAACAGAATGTACTAAGACCAGCATCACAAACAATCAGAGAATTAAAAAAAATATGCACTTATCTCTCTTATTAGTCGAGCAGCCTGATGAAAGCGGACACCCCCGGTCAGACAATTTATTACACTTTTCTTAATTTAATTTCTATACGGCGCCCAATATGACACTATGTACCGTAGTTCTTAGTTTGCATTGCGTCTAGAAACCCAAATGGGTAAATTGTATGGGCACAGACCGACTTTGTGGGAAACGAGATGGTTCGTAAATCCTGTTCCTTGAGACGTTATTATTAGGTGGTATACCAGGATCGAGACTTCTGAAGGAAGCTGTTTGGGCCACGCCCACTATCCGACGTTATAATTAAGCAGCCTAATGAAATTAATTTTTTACAGCCCATCGTGATCTTTAATCCCGTTACCTGCACCACGTTCCGTGTGATTTTGCCGAAGGAGTTGGGTATGATGAGCAGAATGGGGCTGCTGGAGTTGCTGGACGTCCTCCTGCGCCTGTGGGGGGCCGCCGGTCCCGCAAGCGCCCAGTCCAGCGCCACGATGCCGTCGTCGCTCATCTGCAGGTGGTCGCGGACGAAGCGGACCGCCGAGTCGTGCGGCCAGCAGACCCCGAGCACGGTCTGCAGCAGCGGGCTCGACCTCCAGTCCCACCCGCGGCACGCCGGGGCCCGGCGGAAAGTTACACAGTGGCGCAGCAGGTAGCTCGCCAGCGCGGAGCGCTTGCACGTCAGCGCGGCGGCGCCACCTTCGTCCCCAGCCTGACCCCCGCACGGGTCAGGTGCACGCCGCTCCCGGGCCGCTGGAGCTCCCGGCGCTCCGGAGAGCCTCCAGGCCAGCCAGGCTGAGAGCACGAACACGGGGACGCCCCAAAAAGCGACCCATTCCAGCATTGGCACGGCGGGGGGAGAACCGAGCACGAACCGCGGATCCTGCAGGTCACCGCAGCCTTCAAAGGGGCCGCCCGGCGACTCGAGAATAAGTACCCGCCCACCTCGCGACAGGCCCCGCCCCCTTTCCGAGAGTCCGAGCCAGAGCCGCCACGTCCAGCCGCGTCCCCCCGCACGGTGACCGCGACCGCGTTCTCTGCTCATTTTCACGATCGCTACTTTTTTTTTTTCTGAAATCAAAAGTTGTTTCTTGGAACGTTACTTAGCAACATCACGTTAATATTCTAGGGGTACACTGTAATGCATTGTTTTATAGTAGTCTACATATATACAGTGCCGGTCAAAAGGTTGGATCTAGACTTTATTTAATCGTTGTAGAAGAAAACTGAAGCCGCAGAACTATGGAAAAAAACACACGTGAGTTTAGGTAATAAACCAAAAATAACATCTGCGTCTCTCCAAACCAGGAAGCTTTTGCTGTGATGGCAGCATTTCACACTCTCCTCTTCTCTCCACCACCTTACGTTGGACAACGGGGACTGAAGGTTTGGTGATGACATTAGTGAACAAAGCAGCCATGAAAGTAAAAAGAGGAAAAAACTGATTCATCAAACGTACTTCACTTCAAGATTCAAGACTGGTTTATTGTCAGTACAACAGGATACACCGTTTATTGTGTATTGAAATAATACACAATAACCCCCCCCATGGTGCAATCATATATATTTACATTTACACTTACGGCATTTACCAGACGCCCTTATCCAGAGCGACTTACAATCAGTAGTTACAGGGTCATTCCCCCCCCTGGAGCAACTCAGGGTTAAGTGTCCTGCTCAGGGACACAATGGTATTAAGCGGGATTTGAACCTGGGTCTTCTGGTTCATAGTCGAGTGTGTTACCCACTAGGCTACTACCACCAAGCTATAGTGTGGTTATAGTGGGGTTATATATATGTATAACCACACTAAACTATACTAACTAAAACTAAAGCTTAAATACTGTACAGGTTATCGCCATAGAAGAAAAGTAGAACTTTTCTGTACAATGAAGAGGTTGAACTGGACATAACTGGACAACATCATGTAGGATGCTTGTAAGTGGATATGTTGGATATTTCAAACAGGACACACAAGACAAGACAAACATGTTCAAAATGTGCAGGAACGTGCAAAAAGAGCAGAGACGTGCAAAATGTAGCAGTGATGTAGCAGCAGAGAACACTCTCAATGGTCCCCTGGTAGAATGATGGGAGGAGGGAGGTTGGCCTTCTTCAGCTTCCTGAGGACGTGCAGATATTGCTGGGCTTTCTTGGTGGTGTTGAGGCTCCAGGAGAGGTCGTCTGTCATGTGCACACCCAGGAACTTCACGCTGCTGACGAGCTCAACAGCAAATCTATTCGGTCGGTTTGTTCCTTAAGTTGACAACCATCTCTTTGGTCTTGGTGACATTTAGAGTCAGCTTGTTGCTCCGGCACCAATCCACCAGATGTTTTATCTTATCTCTGCAGGCTCATCATTGTTGGTGATGAGCCCCACTACTGCTGTGTCGTCTGCAAACTTGATGATGTGGTTCAAACTGTACTGTGCAGCGCAGTCGTGTGTCAGCAGAGTCATTCTCCTGATACAACTAATACTAAATATGTTTCTTGTATTGGTTTCTTTAAAATGGCACCATCTTAGTCTCTAGACTCTATAACCGCCACAGAGTAGGTGCAAACTTTTTACGGTGTGTGTGTAATTGCACCAAAATGCCACACTGACGTTTACTAGTGTGTGTGTGTGTATATGTGTGTGTGTGTGTGTGTGTGTGTGTGTGTATATATATATATATGTGTGTGTGTGTGTGTGTGAGAAAGTGAAGTGATTGTCACATGTGATGCACAGCACAAAGTGCACACAGTGAAATTCGTCCTCTGCATTTAACCCATCAGTGGGGAGCAGTGTGTGGGGACGGTGCTTTGCTCAGTGGCACCTCAGTGGCACCTTGGTGGATCGGGATTCAAACCGGCAACCTTCTGATTATCTTATCTGCTAGGCCACCACTTTGTGTGTGTGTGTGTGTGGTGTGTCTATAATTGCACCAAAATGCCACACTGATGTTTTTTTTCTAGCTTTTTATTTTTATTTATCCTACTTAAGCGTTCTTTGTGGGTAAAGAATTGCTTTAGGGGTCCGTATAGTGCAACAAACTTGAACTTGATGGATTTCTGCAGCATGTAGAGGTCAGAAGAGGAGAAAGTCCCATATGATTCTGGCCATATTTCAGTGCAGAGCAATATTAATACACTAATAAAGTCTGCTTTTTTTTCTGTGTAAACCTCTGAAACCGGCCAGTCAGAACACAGCAGGAACTGCACACACAAGGCAAATATGGGCGCCCTTCCGCCGAAAGTCGTTCATAAAACCTGACGGAGCTGAGATCCTGCGACCTTGTGACCAGCTGCGTCAGAAATGTGACGCAGATGGGAGAACGAGGAGCCAACGTTCCCTTTGATCACCGGGCTCCTGATGCTAGGCGTCTGACTGCTGCGCAACCGTCGCATCATTTTCACTGTTGATCGTCGCTTGTGCGTCTGCGCTCACAAAGCAAGCAGACACAGTCGAATGCCTAAAACAAAAGAGCGCGGCCCTGTGGTTGTGCTTGTTAAAGGGGGCCGTTTGGATGCGCCCGCATAACGGTGCCCGGTGTTGCCAAGTGAAATTTGATGGCGGGACCCAGTGCGAGTGAGTGAACAAAACAGCTTAAGTGGGCACTGGGGGGAAGGGGGCGGAACATTTTGTTTGTTCGCGTGTTCGTGGGACGCGCGGCATGAATACACAGCTGGTGGAGCCACCGCGTCCGCAGAGCGCGATCCCAACGACTCCAATTGCCCGCCATAAAAAAGGCCATGTGTTCGATTGTCATGCTCCTTTCGTCTAGAAGAATCCTGCGCCAGCGGCGGCGCGTGACGTTCATGCACGCAGCATCATGCTGCTGATGCTGAGCTGTGCAGGACGGTGCAACATGCAAAATGTCTCGGGTTCGTCCCCATCACCCGCCCACCCTTAGTGTTGAAGTTGGCAGGGCCGCATCGGAGCGCAAATAGCTTTTCATGGACGAAAAGGTAAATACGTTGAAATAAGAGCACGGCCCTCGTCTCTATTTATGGCGCTGCTGCGAGCATAATGTGTGTAGACAAGCAGGAAGGGAGGGAACCGCAGCGAGAATAACTGTGCATGTGTGCGTGAGACAGATAGACGACAAGAAGAAAAAGGAAAAGGGCGTTTATGTGTGTTATTGTCTAAATGCTCCCCTCTTCGTCTGCTGCTCAGAACGCAATGGCCTTCCAGGGGCAGGATATCTAAAAACGATACGGACTGTACAAAGCATTTCCAGCAAACGCACTTACATAAACAGCACCGTTTCGGTGCACAAGACAAAAGCGTTCCACCCTCTCACCGCGGAGTACGCCGCCCTGACACGAGCTGCTGCCGTTTCCGGAGGATCTTTGGGCTGGTGGGTGACCGTGATGCCTCGAGCGTGTCCAGACCTTCTCGGCTTGCGTGTACCAGGCGCGCCAGGCCGCTGATCCAGCCGATTATGTGCCACTGTTTCGTTATTCATCTCAATCTGGCCGCGGCTGAGTCCAGGAGAGAAAACCAACCGGCCTAACAGTGAAAACAAGACCGTATGGCGGTTGGATTATAGGATACGATCCAAATGCATTATAGATCAAACCTGTCGCAGCCTTGCAGTGGGGATTGCTGGGAAAAGTCATGCAAGTTTAATGCACCACGACTTCAAACCCTGGCAACGCTGGCTGCACATTTCGGACACAAAACTGGCGACGCCGCTGCATTTTACAAGCAGGAAGCTTGTAGGCATGGGTAATGGCAGGGTTTCGGGACGCCCCTTGTGGTTTGCTCAGTTCTGCAGGCTCCATGTGTATTTCTTCTGAAACTTGGCCATTATGTTGGCATAAGTGATCGTAAAATGTGCTGAATGCCCAGTTCTTACCGTACGGACGTAGCCGATTCAGAAAGCCCTGTCTAATAAATCACACCGAATCAGCCTGACACCCTCATAAAAGCGCCTTGATCGAACCCGATCAGATGGCCACAGCATGAACCCTGCAGATGGCTCTGGGACGTGAGCCTGTGTTGGGAGGGATGCAGTGCTGAACATCATTGCGCTCAGACAGACATGGAACCCTGCTTCGACCACGTCTATGCCATGCAGCCGTGCAGCCACATCCTTTCTGAATCACTTCCTGTCCCTTTTTCGTTTCCTGTCATGATAGGTAATGCTAATCTGAGCTACCCTCGTAGCCTGGGACATCTCTTTCCATAAACTGTGGCTTGTTTCTCTAGATTTATTCTACTGTAAATGTCACTGAAGCAAACTCTGACCCGGTTATTAAAGCAAACTGTGGTCTACTTCAGGATCCTCTTTCCAGATGACGCATAGTACAGTTCCATGAGACCTGCTGATTGCTGTTTTTTCTGCTTTGTACCCGCACAAACACTTCAGCTTGTCACAAGTTGCAGGGCCAATAAAAAAAGAGAGCAGATATGTGTCCATCCTGTGACAAAATGACATTTTAAAGAAAACAGAAGCAAAGATTGCACCGTGCTTCCTCAACACACATGCAACTACCACTGAAATGCCTCATCCAAGAATGCAAGAGGATGACCATGAAGAAGACCATGTATGCTGTTCTTGGGTTTGACTGAAAAACTTTAACCACAGGCGTAAAATGAGCAGAATTCATGCAATGATTGACTTTAAATGAATTCTGTTAGCGTTTTCCTGCGCCAGAAGTCTAAATGCTCTCTGAGTACCTCTCCTTTTTCAAAAAATAAAAAAAACCCTGACAGAATGAACGTTCCTCAAGGATGTCCGCTTTCATAAGGCTCTGGGCTCCTCGGCTTCTTGCAACGGAGAGGAATGAGATTTGCAGTAAAGTGCTACCGTATCAGATTAATGGAGATTAAGGGATCTTCTTTGTACAAACAAGAGGTGGTCTGTGGAGACGCATACCCCCCCCCCCCCCCCCCCCCCCCCCCCCCCCCCCCACCTCCTGCCCGTCTCGTAGTCTTCCCAGGGACGCTCGTCCGGGGGCTGATGGGGTCTCTGGCGCTCAGCCACTCAGATGCGCCTCGCTTCCAGCCTCGCTTATCCCACTGGCAGCGCCCGTTTCCATGGAGACGGCAGACACACTGGCGCACGAGGGACTACAAAGAAGTGCCGATCGAGCGTGGCAATTTTGACCGGAAAAAAAGAAAGAAAAGGAAACGAGCGACCCACATTCAAACTATAAAGGGGGGCAGATGATCAGGTTAATGAAAGTTGCTGTGACAGCAGGCCTCTGCTATGTGGGCCATCCATCTTCATCAGCTGTGTCAGGCCACCTGTGAAATGAGACCTAACTGAGCGCGAAGTGATCTTCTCCGCAACATACAAATAAGCCAAATGTGTGAAGAGGGTCCCTGGAGGAAGGGGGGGGGGCATCCCTGCAACCCAGAGAGGGTGTGTGTGTGTGTGTACGTCTTCACTGAAACTGTTCAATGACGCACCGACTGTGGCTAGTGACGTCCAGGCTGCGAGCCTCCATCATCCCAGGAGAGCACGAAGGAGAATTCTTTTTTTTTTTTTTTATAACGCCCCCTCCCAGGTTTACGCATACTTTATCTGCAGATGGGGGGGGGGGGGGTGATAATGGCTCTCAGCTGCTGTTCTGCTCCCCGACGCTGTTTTTTTGGAAGCTGTGAGCACAGGGATGCATGAGCTGCTCTGCTCGAGAAACGTATCTGAGCAGAACAGCGTACGTTAATGGCGCCGTCGGTGGGCTTTGTTTGCCCCAGAATTCATGGTGAACAGAGCAGGACCTGCTACACGGTGGACAAACTGTCTGAGTTTGTCCACCGTGCCTGGCACAGAGAGCCCACGGTAGGAAGAAGGGATCCGGACCTCCATGGCCTGACCTTTCCAGTGCATTCCCACAATCCTGTTTGATTTTCCCACAGCTCAAGTATATATTTTCCCCAGTTCTAATATTTTGTAGAAACAGTATCTGTTACAGGGAGTACAGCAGGGGGTTGTTTACATTCAAAACTACCCCTGACTTCCCCTGATCTTTATCTTCTTTTCATATTTATCTTGATGAATTTCCCTTGAGAATTATTTCCATTCTAACCCTACTTTTTTGAAATATACCTGCTTACTTTTTATTCCACTACATCAGGCCAAATCTGTCATTCCTTTTTACTGAAGAGATGGCCATAACACAAAAAGTTCACAGAAATGCAGAAGCAGTATAGTAAAAGAAACCTGAGTTTCTGTGAGTCCAAGGTATAAAGCGTTAGTTTTCAGGTATAAAGCGTTAGTGGTAGATCCCCCGTAGTGAGCAGCCATGACAGGAACCCGGGGAGCACTGTGTGGGGGACGGCACCTTGATCAAGGGGATCTCAGTGGCACCTTGGGATTTGGACCCGCAACCTTCCTATTACGGGTCCTCTTCCTTACCCGCTAGGCCACCCTGGCTCACCAGGTGGCACCTACTCATGCGCACCCCGAGGTGCATGGAGCTTCAAAAACAGGAGAGTGCCCACCCTCGCCTTGTGTTACAAATGTGTTCAAATGTTCCTGTGAGTTTCTGTGAGTACGTTTTTCGCCCATCGCTCCATTTTCTTTTTGTTTTTTCATACAGGCTCAGGCTCCTCATTCACCCAACATGGCATTACAATCTTTCGTTCTTTCTCTCCTGCTTAGTTGTAGATTTGGGGTTATATGAGGTGACTGTTTCACATTTTTCCCACAAGTTATCTGACCAGTTCAGGCTTTGGAAATCACATTGGCTTGGATGTTAAGTTTCCAGCAAATCTTCTTGCAAAAATTAAAAAGCTGCTGCCATTTTAAGTACATATACATGATGACAGTCTCTGTGAGAGTTACACCAGTTTTACATTCCTCTGTGTTGACCATTATTTGCAAAACCAAATTGCCCTCACCACATTGGCAGGGTCACATGAAACACATGCATTTCACTTTCCTCTTGTTATGTGCCGGATTTATGTTAAATACCAATTATGTTTCCATGTTTCCAAATGTTCTGAGGAGGAGATGGGATTCCCTTCAGTGACTAGGGCAGTGGTGGCCTAGCGGGTAAGGAAGCAGACCCGTAATCGGAAGGTTTGAATCCCGAGCCACTGAGGTGCCACTGAGCAAAGCACCGACCCCACACACTGCTCCCCGGGCGCCTGTCATGACTGCCCACTGCTCACTCAGGGTGAGGGTTAAATACAGAGGACACATTGCATTGAGTCACTGTGTGCTGTGCTGCAGTGTATCACAATCACTTCGCTTTCATTTTTCATATTGGTGTGGAATGAAATCAGCCTAAATTTTGCCTTGCGGCACCTCTGTGTCTGTGTTCATCCTCCAGTTGATAAGACTGTTTGCCTGGCCACACCCAGCCGGTGCTATCCTTGGCAGTCAGAGCCGCCAACCAGCGCGTGTGTATTTTTCTCGTTTTATTTTGGCACACAGCTGCTGTACAGTTATTACAAAAATACATGTTTCAGCATTGCGACATCAATCTAAACATCTAAAAAAAAGTCTGTAGTTTCACACATTCCCAACAATCATTTTCTAATTATGCATACGATGTTTAGGAATAAAAGCACCCAACAAGTACTATTTATAATTAAAGTGCGGTGGTGCCTATATGCAATGAGTAGTGTGCAAAAAAACTGCCTATGGCAACGTGTAGGTTGAGAGGAAGTTATGGGTGGGAGGAAGCCTTGGTTTGGGTGAAGAAACTCCACCCAAGTCTCTCTGTTCTGGCCACGATGCTCCTGTACCTCCTGTCTGTGTGCAGCAGTGGAAACATATTGTTTCTGGGGTGGGACGAGTCCTTAATGACTCTCATGGATCTGGTCCTGCATCACTTCTTCTAATGTTCTGCTGCACGGATCGTGCCCTGGAGGGTTTTACGATCCCGAAAACAGCTGTTTCCAAGCCAGGAAGTAAAGTTCTGCTGTCCAGTAGTAGAAAGTCTTTAGGATTACAGGAGAGACCCTGAACTTTTCAGCTGTCATTTTGGACAAAAAAAAAAAAAAAACAGGACAAATCCAGGCATTAACTCTCAGTTCATCTGTGGATTTACAGAGTTCAAGTCACATCCCCTGCACAGTATACAACACCTGATGACATGTACTGTACTCAAAGAAAAGGACATGATCCCGTCTTCAGTGCTTCAGTAGAATTTTGGCAAAAAGACAGTGTGTACGGTACACAGATCTCAGCTCGGCCAAACCAAGCTCTTAAGACCAAGAGCGGACCATAGACATGTTAAATATTTACTTCTTAGATAGCTCTCTAGCCACAAAGGCGACTCGGCCAACGTCATACCTTAGCAAACAGCCCTAAACCAGCGTCATTCCTGTCCCAATAATCAGTGTCCAGCTCTTTAATTTAGGTGACGAATGGGTGTTACGCCTGTTTCTCTCTTTTTTGGCATTAATGTGTTGGAATGGCACTTTAATTAGAAGCAGCAGCAGCCATGCTGATTACATCAGAGCAGAGTGATATTCTCATGTTGCTGTTTGGGGTGGAAGTAGGACGGAGCCTAGTGGGTAACACACTCGCCTATGAAGACCAGAAGACCCAGGTTCAAACCCCACTTACTACCACTGTGTCCCTGAGCAAGACACTTAACCCTTAAGTGACTCCAGGGGCGACTGTAAGTCGCTCTGGATAAGGGCGTCTGATAAATACCGTAAATGTAAATGCGTTTTAGTCACGATTGAGGGCTCAAGGGGGAATGAAGCGCAGGAGTGGATCCTTTTTTGGGTAAAGTATTTTATTCAAAGCACAAAAAATGGCATGAGGGTCAAAAAGAGGAAACCAAAACCAAGCCTCAGGCGTGTGTCGAGTGACAGGAAAGTGGAAACGAACAAGCGATAAGTCTCAACGGGGATCCACATTAATGTCGCAGTTCCGACTGGGTGCTGCCGAGCTGCCTTTAAAGAGGCCTGAGTAATTTTACTTAATTCTCAAATTCTTCAGCCAAGGCAGAAAAAGCGTAGGTACGTGGCCTGATAGAAGGACGTGTAGGAATGGGTTCCGGGTGAATTGAGGATAACAAAGAAATTTATCTGAGAACAGGAACAAACTGGGTTGGCCTTTCAGATGAAAGTTAGTTGGCGAAGCGAATAAATAAAAAAAAATTGGGATGTGAACTCCCACAGCCCATAAACAAATAAATATATAAATAAATAAATCTCTCCCTCTGTTTAACCCGGTTCTCTTCCTTGTCAGTTCATTTCGGATGCAGTGCCCAGCTGCTTTAAATAGCGCTTCCTGTTGCTTCAAACACAAATCATGCCTCACATCTGATGGCCAGATACCAACTTATTAAAGGTTGTGAGCCATCATGAGCCAGTGATTCTCCAGTCCATGTTACTCTAGTGGAGGGATGGACACAGAACCTCCAAAATATATTAGGTAAAGGAGATGCTATGTTGATTGTTTTCTGTATGAAGTTCTTTCTCATGTAATGATATTTGATGCCTTGTTATTAATTGATCAGATGAATGTGTCGCTCTGTTCAGAACCTCTGTGATGGGATGAGTCTGAACTGGCTTCCCTGGATGATTTATGGCCTTGATTTACAGGCTTGTTTCATTACATACGAACGGACGGTGGTAGAAGTGGCTGCCAGATCCCACATCAGCCAGTAACTTCATCTGGAACCAATTAGAGGAGAGTCTTGCATTCTGTAACCCCCTCCGCATGACACTGCGGTGTCACCGTGGTCACTGAAACCCATCAATAGGCCAAAGGAGGCTGCAGAAGGACACCCAATATCTCTGTCCATCTCCGTGACCTTCCAGTTAAAGCACCCATGTCAGTGCAAAGATCTTATCATCTGATGGTAAAAGAAAAGTCTGAAAATAGCCGGTCTGCTGATGGCCCAAGGGTCCCAGCATGCAACGCTCTGAGAGACTGGTGCTTAATTTCCACTACAGAGAGAAGTGTCCAAAATGCTTGCGTGGCAATTATTTAATTTAACATTAATATGCATCATGCTGTCTTTTAAAAGCTTGGGCAGAGCTGCTGCATTATGTAACATTTCCAGGAATAATCAGCTCCCAGGCTGTCACCTTAAGGTCGAGTTCGTCTCCTGCCAGCCCCTGTGCGGTTTCTCCTGCCTTTAAATGCCATCTGCATCCTAAACGCAGAGAAGGTGACATGCAAAGGTTACTTTGCCCACATGGCACTGAGGCATCGTGCCGAAAGCAAACAGGGAGGCTCTTCCTGCCGAACACGGCAAATGGTCCAGGACTTTAATTACCACATTAGCCTGCCTCATTGTGTCTAATCGGTGTCATGCATTCTGTCCCAGTCACGACGCCCAGGTCACAATGTTCCTAAATTTGGTTGTGCTTGTTATTTTTCCCTCTCAAGAAAGACTGTGGAAATGCAATACACGAGAAAAAAGCACATTGAATGCCACAAAATACCATTGTTACTTGTCTGTCTATATATGTAGCATGTACGTTTATGGGATGATTGAGTGGATGAAGAGGGTTTGTTGTTAGAACCTGATCACGTGGGGAAAACGCACAATATTAATAGATAAGACAAAGACCCCGCAGACATTGTGGCATCCTGAAAAGCTCCCGCAGGCGAGCTGGAACCGCTGAGTCCGGGGAGATGATCAGATGGAGCCGGTGCTCCATGCTCACTTCGTTGTTTATATGCTCGAGGTCCATGTCCAGGTGCCGGCACGTGGAACAATATCATCGCCTTTCTTTCCTTTTTTTTTTTTCTGGTTTTAACCTTACTTAACAGTGTGTGGTTTCCAGACCAAGAAAAGCATTTTTAAAAGGAAAATAACGAAACAGTTCCTCGACAGCACCCTTGGAAAGTCCGAATGCATTAAATAGTAGTGACGAAAATAGAAACTCATTTCTGTGTGTGAGTGCGTGGGTGAGTGAGTGAGTGAGGGAGGGAGGGAGGGAGGATTGTACTCGGCCTTCCTTTCTTCTTGGTTGAATATTATTCTAAGCTTGGTTCGTGCCCAATCACTATTCAATAATATTAACTGTGGAAGGTGAACCGAAACTGAAAATACACCACGGGACCAGCCGCGGTAAAAACGTTTAATTCTCCCCAGAGTCGTCACAGTCAACTGCCTTGTAATTAAACCCTCACGCTGCCAACAGGCCAATTTACAAGACTTCCTCCCAGTTGGCACCATACACCCACAGACATACAGAAATGCGATAGGAGACCCACTGCTGGTTTTTTGTTTTAATGAGAAAGAGACCAACGTCTCCCATCACAGCCTCAGTCATAACTCCACCGTGCATGATGGGAACTAGGAAAAATGTAACAACTAACTACTCAAGCTTCTCACAAACCGACATCTATGTTCCCCAAAATGCAGTGTGCACGTCTCTACGTCCAGTAAAGCCCTTCAGTCATTAGGGTAAGGGCTAAGGGCCAGTGGTGGCCTAGCGGTTAAGAAAGCGGCCCCGTAATCAGAAGGTTGCCGCCAAGGTGCCACTGAGGTGCCACTGAGCAAAGCACCGTCCCCACACACTGCTCCTCGGGCGCCTGTCATGGCTGCCCACTGCTCACCAAGGATGATGGTTAAATGCAGAGGACACGTTTCGTTGTGTTTGACCTCTGTGCTGGATGGGCATTTGAAATGTACATTGAAAATTCCATAGAGCAAGCGTAGGTCAGAGTTCCGGCTTTGAATGTGACATTAGCTGATTCCAGTATTAAGGAAAAGTGTTGTCTGGGTGTTCTGTCACTCCACTTGTATCAGCTAGAAGGCCACACTGTGACATTTATTATTATTTTTGATGCGCTGTTATCAGGTAGCACCATGAAATGCTCTGCCTTCTTCCATCAGGACAGGACGTTGCCACGTCGTCATGCTGCTGCATAATTCAGACACATAAGGTCCTGGACAATTCATGGGAGAGCTGTCACTGAAGCTGGGCAATGCAGGGACACTCCCTTTTGTTGCAGCACCTCGCAGGTGGCATTCATGCCAATATATTGATGTTGTGCTTGCATTAAAATGGGATTAGGATCTTAGCTTTGTGTGTGGGAATCACCCTCAGTGGCACATTGGCGGTTCGGGATATATGGGATTTCAACCCACAAACCTGCGTTTAGAAGTCCGCTTCCTTACCCGCTAGGCCACCATTACATCATAACTTGCGTATGTGATTAAATATTAATCTTTGAGCTATTTCAATAGGGAATAGTAAATTATATACATTTTATATACAGGGTGGGCCATTTATATGGATACACCTTAATAAAATGGGAATAGTTGGTGATATTAACGTCCTGTTTGTGGCACATTAGTATATGTGAGGGGGCAAACTTTTCAGGATGGGTGGTGACCATAGTGGCCATTTTGAAGTCAGACATCTTGGATCCAACTTTTGTTTTTTCAATAGGAAGAGGGTCATGTGACATCAAATTTATTGGTCCTTTCACAAGAAAAACAATGGTGTGCTTGGTTTTAACATAAATTTATTATTTTATGAGTTATTTACAAGTTTCTGACCACTTATAAAATGTGTTCAATGTCACCAACATTCCCATTTTATTAGGGTGTTTCAATATAAATGGCCCACCCTGTATATATGTATGTATGTGTGTGTGTGTGTGTGTATAAATATTTTCCATGTTACATGCCGAACCAAAGGCTTTATGCCAAAACCAACAGCAACGAGGACAACACAGTAGCAGGCTGTTTCATTCATTCATGAAACTTCTGCAAAACATTAAGATGTTCTTTTTACATTCGTAATGTATTGCTACGGAACTCTTCGCGTTACAGATTAAACCTCCGCTCTTCTGCAAACACGTTTTCCAGCCCCCTCGCTGTGATGATTAGGCCAAACAGAAACCGGGTTTTGTGGCAACAAGCCAGCAGGCACAAGCCGCGCCGGCAGACGGGCCACATTAGCGTGTGTGAGCAGCTCCAGCGTTTCCCAGGTGGACAAAGTGTTTGTGGAGGTGGGGGGGGTGGCGCCGCGGGGGGACGTCAGCGAGGTGAGTGGGAGAGCTTTTAACAGCCTCCGAATGAGGGTCATTAAAGCTGGAGCAGCTTCATTAGCCCCGCCGCCTTGCGGGGCTTCTCGTGAGAGGCGGTCAGCAGGTCCACTCCGTACAACACACAGGAGAGCAAACACTTGGCAGGCCACCGGCTCTTAACCCATTTTCCAATGGAGTGGATCCGACCTCCGCTGGAAAGCAATCTAATATTGGTACCGTACTGCTGCATGAGGTACGGTCCCATTGAGCAGGGAAGCTATAGACTGCAGTCTGATATTAAATTAGAGTGGCAGTTTGCGCCTGGTTATGTATGAAGGTCCATGAGATGAACTCCAGACTCCACAAACAACATTAAAATGTCTGCATGGTGGGTATTTCTCATATAAAATCATCCGAGCAGCTACATTGAGGTGTTTTCCTTCAGCCATACCAATACATTTCAATACATTACAATACATTAGGATACCATCCATCCTCACCACCTTCTATAGAGGATCCATTGAGAGCATTCTAACCAGCTGCATCACTGTCTGATTTGGGAACTGCACTGTATTTGACCACAAGACCCTACAACGGATAGTGAGGACGTCTGAGAAGATCATCTGAGTCCCTCTTCCCTCCATAACAGACATTTACCACACATGCTGCATCCGGAAAGCCAACAGCATTGTGGAGGACTCTACACACCCCTCACATGCACGATTCACCCTCCTACCTTCCACACACAGAAAGGATACCGAAGCATTCGGGCCCTCCCTGCAAGACTCTGCAACAGCTTCATCCCACAGGCCATCAGACACCTGAACACTCAGGGATTTTCCACTCTGGACTGACACCCTCACACACACACGCACGCACACACTCTACCTCTGTTATATTGTATAATCATCTGTAATATCATCTATTCATGCGTTGTTCCTTTTTGATTATCTATCTGTAATATGGTCTACTAATGTACTGTTCTATTTTGCACAGCAAAATTTGCTCAATTTTACTTCACACTTATTTATTATTCATATCACCTGTCTGTCTCGGCCTGTTTTTCTGTTAAATGTTACTCTTGCACTGCCTGTTCCGTGTTTGCACTTTATGTAGCCCGGTTTGTATGTGTCGCACCCCTGCACTTTATGTCAGTAGGTAACTTTGTCTAATCATTCAAATGTTACATGTAGCACCAGGTTCCAGAGAAATGTTATTCTGTTTCACTATGTACCGTCTAACATGTATATAGCTGAAATGACAATAAAGCTCAACTTAAACTTCATTTACATTTCTACATTTACTTTTCGCCCTTGTCCAGAGCGACTTACAATGTGTTCTTACAGGGACAGTCCCCCTGGAGCAAGAAACACAATGGTAGTATGTAGGGTTTGAACTATTGTTAATAGGTGATTTACACTTTACTTTTGCCACGGTCATCAGAAAAGAGCACATTTTATAAAAAAGTAATGGGTCATTTCTAATATTATGCCATGACTACATGAGGGGACGAATAGTTAATATATGTATGTTTCTGAATGAGTTTATTGGCATAGATGTATATATAACATTAAATTGATCAAGAATTTATTAATAGTTTCCATAGATTGCTTGATTTACTTCCATTTCAACCTAAATGTAAGGTAGATCCCCTCTGGTTTTCTCCTAAATGGATTCTGGAATTATATTTGGAATATTCTCAGAATATAAAAAAAAGAATCATATATTTTGCTGAAACCTGGTAATCTAACCTTTTTTACCATAGTAAAGTAAAGTGAAGTGATTGTCACATGTGATGCACAGCAGCACAGCACACGGTGAACACAGTGAAATTTGTCCTCTGCATTTAACCCATCACCCTTGGTGAGCAGGGTGGCAGCCATGACAGGCGCAGTGTGTAACAGTGTGGGGACAGTGCTTTGCTCAGTGGCACCTCAGTAGCACCTTGGCGGATCGGGATTCTTCTGGTTACGGGGCCGCTTCCTTAACTGCTAGGCCACCACTGCCCCAATAATTCAGTTTGTTCCTAAAACAACACAGATGGACGGAGGAGATGGATAGCACACAGGTAAATGGTTAAAGAGGGAAGAAAAGGTTAAAATGTCCCATGTGACAATCATAAACCCAGCATTTACGTTTTCTGTTTGAACGGCCTGTCAGATGTTTGCCCGACTTTTGGCCTGAAGTCTGGGGTCAGCGAGGACGCCTCTCAGGCTTTAAATGTCAGTCTCCCCCATGCATTAAATCCCAGTGTGTCAAGCCAATAATGAGGACAGACTCCAGGCCTCTCTCGAACAATGCCGCCTAAAGGTTAACGTTGAACCCTACACCACGATTCCGTTTCAGACCCTTTTAACCGGCACGTACTCGTTATCGATCTGTCATTCTGCCCTCTGGACAGAACATAACAGAAGTCAGTGATTGCGACTCACGTAGATCGTCCTTTTTAATGACATGCACTGAAATTCTTATCAAGGGATGAGCTGAATGTGAAATGAAACGACCACTTCAGGACAAGAGCCCCTCCAGGTGGCGAAAAGTGGCATTTCAGCATGACGCTCACAAAGCCTGTATTTGTATAACTTTTTCTAATTACAGGAAAGGATATGAAATTAAAATATGGGTCTCTTGGAAAGACATGACCTGTGTCTGGATATGTTGGGGAGGAATAAAACTCAAATCTGAATCAAATCATAATTTCACTGCTGTGTTAAGAATGGTCCCTGTAATCTCACAGTGGTCGGTCAGTGAGAAACTGACCATTAGTGAATCTTGTTTTGGGTGCCAACAGACTGAAACTAGACTCATCGGTCTATTCACATTTATTCAAAGATGGATTGTTTCCAATCACACCACTGCCCGTAAAACACTGCATCTTTTCAAATGAACTGACATATGTCTTTATATTATTTACATTGTAAATACATATATTATTCATGATAAATGTGAAATAGAAAATACTTTCCATTAATCAGCATAATTAAAAAAAAACATATTTCCATGTATCGTTCAGTTAAAATTAGATATAGGTATATCTAAATTATCGGCGTTTAAAAAGATTATACACTGATATTCTACATATATTTTTCTTAGTGTGCTGAGTGAGTTAAGGTCAGTCCACATATCATCTCTACAGTTAAATATTTCTAATATTTAGAGATATCATACTGTGGTGTATAAACAATGACTGAGACACTAAATGTTAATTAGCATTAAATTGACAGATTAAAAGAAATAATAGCATGAAATCTATTAAACTGTAGTGGTGCAAATGTCACTTGTTGTATAATGGCACCCACTTTGCCATTTTGGTGTATTTTTAAATGTACTTATGGTTTCTCGTGACTGTGAGCCGTGGGAAAATTGTTCTTTTTCCATTCACAGCTCGCCTGATAATGACAAGACTGACATTTCCAAGCGTCCTCTATGTCCACTCCCCTGGCCTCCCTGTTGCCCGTCCAGTAGGCCAGGTAACCCTGCAGCTCGGCCCGCAGTGCCGGCTCCTCAAACGGGACGTCCTCGGTGCCGATGGGGTCTCCGGAGCCCTGGTGACAGTACTGGAGTCTGAGGTGCGCGGGGGGGCGCACGTTTGAAAGCGCCAGCCTCCGCAGCATTACTTCCAGAAGGGTGCCGAAGGTGTCCGCCTGGACGCCCATAGCCCTGGCATGATTCAGCACGTCTGTTCCGAGAGCCCGGCCCGCCTGCAGCCCGAGGTGGTCCGTGATGTCACTCTTACTCACGCTGCCTGAGATCATCCCGTTAAAAAGGAGCATATACAGCCGAACCTGCCACGAAAAGGGAAGAAGCCAGTCCTTAAAGAGACTTGTACAGGACCCTGTAACCAAGTTACACCGCAGCGGAATAGCCACGGACCTGCAGGCCGTCTCTCTTGATCTGAGCGGGTCGAGGGATGGACATCTGTCTCCTGGTCTTCAGCTCACTGAGGACCAGTTGTCCCCGTTCATCGTAGCTCAGCTCATCAATGAAACCCATGACGAAAACCCCCTCGAGCACTCCAAACACCGGGAACTCTCGCACACACATCCCTGAAGCACAAATTTCACGGCCGTGACTGCAAGACGATCCGGTGACGGCATCATTAGGAACTCTGCTGGGGAGTCAACTTTAACCTGCACCTGTCTCTAACGTCACAATCTTCTGCATGACGTTGAGGGCCCTGACTGCCTCGTCGTCCTCCCTCGACAGGACAAGGATGGGCACCTCCTCGTGGACTTCTAATGCTGGGAGAAGATGTAGTAGTAATATCGCATTTTCATCCTCTCGCTGAAAGCGGGTGTGCAAATGTTGTTACTGTTATTTACGGCGAGATGCACTCCTCCCTGCAAGCATGTCTAAAATGATCCGCATTCCAGAGTTAATTTGCATAATGCAAAGGCTGACACAAAGCGAAAGTGATTTTTCCTGTCATTGTGACACACAGAATAGCACAGCGCGTGGTGCACACAATGACATGTGTCCTCTGCATTGAACTCGGTATTGAGCAGTGGGCAGCCACGAAAGGTGCCTGGGGAGCAGCGTGTGGGGACGGTACCTTGATCAAGGGGACCTCAGTGGATTTTGAACCCCTTTGGCTACGAGTCCGCTCCCTCACCTGCTAGGCCACCGCCGCCCCACCTCAATGATATTATAATAAAAAAAAATAAAAAAAAGTGTTGAAATTAATCTCATGATCGATGCATCGCGATGCAGACGTGGACGATTGTGCATTGATGCAGTGCAAAACACAATCGATTGTATCGATCAGAATGCTGATGTCGAACGTCCGTACGGATGCTTTGAGAAATGGGCTCACCTGATGCCACAAACTCGCACTTGCACCTCACTGACTAATTAAGTTATTGTGAATAATGTATGGGTTGCATCGTGATGCCAGATATCGAATCTTAATTGAAACGCATGACCTGACACTCGAAAGACTGACAGTCCCCACCTCTAATGCTCACCACACCTTTTTTTAAATGGATCTCAGCGCCCATCTTCACCTCTGGCCTCGCCATTTCTGCCTTTTTGTCCAGAGGCCGCAGCAGCCCGCAGACCACCTTCACCTCACACCACGACTGCTCGCACAGCAACGTCACACTCAGGTGTCGCCGGCGGAAATACTCGAGCGGGTTCATGCTGTAGAGCGACACACGTCTTCTTTTCAGGGGTGAGCGGCTCCATATCTGCTTCAGTGCAGCACGGGCCGCCTTCTGTGGACTGTCACACGCAAAAATCTTTGGTCAGATAGCACACCATGGGTCAACGTGTACATTTACGGCATTTACCAGACGCCCACTTACGACCAGTAGTGACATGGACGCCCCCCCCGGAGACACTCTGGGTTAAGTGTCCTGCTCAGGGACACTAACGTAGCTGGTGGGGTTTGAACCGGGGTCTTCTGGTTTATAGATGAGTGTGTTACCTACTAGGCTGCTACCACCAACGAAAACAGTGCCCACGAGTACGCCAGAGTTCTTTACTGTAGGTCACAAAGTTCCCATATTTTACAGACCTCGTCTCCGGACTCCTGCCTGCACACGGCTCCTCATTTCCATGGCTTTGTGCACCGGACACACAGGGCTCTAAATCAGATGATAAGGAACAATAAATGTAGACATAATTACACGGTGACTATGATATACCGGAGCCTAATGATACTATGAGTGCGTTCAACAAACACGCACACAATTTCTTACCAGCTTTGCATGTTCCTTTGCAATTATATAGACTGATAGACTTTTTAGACTGATAGACTAACAACGTCAGGGATTGATATACACTGCTTAAAAAATAAAGGGAACACGAAAATAAGACATTCTGGATCTGAATGAATGAAATATTCTTATTAAAGACATTCTTCTTCACATATCTGAATGTGCTGACAACAAAATCAAATGTATCATGGAGGTCACACTCAATATTAAAGTGGAAAAACGCACTACAGGTTGATCCAACTTTTGATGTAAGGTCCTTAAAACAAGGCCGACCAAGCCAGCATATGGTCTCACAAGGGATGGATGAGCTGTAATACCTTTGTAGACTCCGTCTCCTGCTACCACTACAGTTAAAGCACCGCCAACATTCAAACCTGCAGAGCCACGCCTTTATTGGGGACGTCTTGCTAATTGCCCATAATTTCTACCTGTTGTCTATTCCATTTGCACAACAGCATGGGAGATTGATCGTCAATCGGTGTTGCTTCCTAAGTGGACAATTTGACTTCACAGAAGTGTGGTTGACTTGGGAGTTTTGTATTGTAAGTGTTCCCTCTATAAATAAGAAATGGTGGAAATTTACTAACCATCGATCTCGTCCAGCTGAATGCTGAGAAACTCCGAGTCGCTGATGTCACTCCACACGTCCTCGCTGTCCCCCATAACGCAGAACCGGCGCACCATGGATTAAATAACGAGGTCGAGCCGGATCGGCGCTCCGTCTCCTGACGCGGTCCAATATCCGCGTGTTATGTCTGGACATGTCGATGCGCCGTGACGTCATCTGTCAAAACACGTCGCGGTCGCACTGTTTCTTTTCTTGTATTACAGTTTCGAGCAGAAATTTTTAATTCGGCGTTTCGACACAGGACAACCTATGTAAAAGCAAACGCGGACATGGAAGCGAATGGAAATTATAGATATGCGTGTTGGGTTCTCGGAGCAGAAAAGGCGGAAGTGTTCAGAAATTAAGCGCGTTAGCGACGCCTGGCGGCCACGACGTGCAACTGCCATTTAAATTATAACGCTTTCACGTTCTGTCTGAAAAAAATCACCCTAAAATGAAACCTACTCATTTCACGGAGCATCGTATATTTGTCACCGGAGTTTATTTTTTGGAAAGGGACCGGTGGAAGCACAACAGGAACTGAGCATTTTAACTTTGGTTCCTGTGCACGGATTAAGCCTAGTCCCGGACTAGAATAGAACATCTGTGAAGTTCAACTAGGCTATCCGTTGAGCTTGAGTGATTGCACGTACTTCACCAGTAATAGGGTCCATCTTATGAACGTTCATACTGACGTTATTCCTCTAACGTCAGGAAACGCAAGTGATAAGAAAAACAAGTGCACTATCTTTCGATACCTGTTGTCTTATTTACGATTCCTGACTCGGCAGCACCGCTTCCGTCCGGCAGGGGTCGCTAATTCTACGCGGTTCCGCCTCAAACAGGACAAGGATAAATAAATAAAGAGCAAATAGCTGAACTCACCAAATTAACTAAATCACACGAATTCCGACATGGGCAAAGAGGGTCTTTTAAATATGTATTTATTTGTGACTATAAAAGAAAAAAAAATCGAATCAAAATATTTACCCAACCTGGCTGTTCATAAGGCATCATAGAGAGTAGAGATGAATAAAATAACCGCGACGTCGAGGGCCCTAAAATAAATACAACAGCAGTCATGGCGCAGGCCAAAACGCTGCAGGATCTGATGAGACAGAAGCTATTTCGGTGTTATGCGAATTAAAAAACACGGCGTGTGAACACACCAAGCCCTGTGTGAATTCTAGTTTCTGGTTACAATGCTCCGCAAATCAAACACAAAAAAAAAAAAAAAAAAAGATGGAAATACAAATATATAGAAAGAACCAACAATATTTACAGCAGTACAAACCCCACCGGTCCGGCACCGTGCTCAGGGCGTGTTAAGAGGAAGACCGTCCGTTTGTGCCAAAAAAAAAAAAAAAACAACAAATAATGAAAGACAATTCCAACAATACCCTGTTACCCAAGAGATGTACCCGGCCCTGAACTCCCACCGGTGACACCGGCATGGACGGAACCGCCATCCTTAATCCGTTCATAGCCGAGCAATCACCTCTGGTGCTTACAGGAGTGGCACCAAAGGTCCTTTGTTCACTTTCAAGTCCCTTCAAGTTCGACCCCCCCGTTAAGCACCAGCCTGGACTCGGCCCGTATTCGTAATCTAGTGTTTTCCGGGTCTGTAGTCGGAGGCCTCCAGCTCCACGCTGGAGAGGAACCTCCTGGCCAGCCTCTGGCCGTTGTAGTTCAGCTGGGTGGTGTAGACGGTCCGGGCGTGTTTGGGGTAAACGATGGTGGTGCTCTGCACCCGCTGCACCCGCTGGCGCGGCTGGAACTCCAGCTGGGTCCTGTAGCGCCTCCAGGTGCTGCCGGGCAGGGCCAGGACCGTCTGGCTGCACAGGTCCAGGCCCAGGCCGCGGGGCTGCATGGAGACGTTGTGGATGAAGTGTCGGTCCGAGTCGTAGCGCACGGATGAGGTGTACCTGCGGGACCAGAGGCAGGAAGTCAGGGGTCAACCGGGGCGCCGACCCTTCCGGGTGACAACAGAGCGACATGCCGAGACCTTACCTGATTTCCTTCGGGGGCAGAGGGTCCAGCTCGATCCCCTCTCCATACGACAAGGGGCACAGCGGGGCGAACTTCGTCTTAACGGGAACCTGCGAATCACAGCACCCGAGTTTAGAACCGCAAACTGCATTTTGAAACGAAAAAGCGTTGAAGGGCCATTAAACCCAGAAGAACCGGTTCCGCCGCTCGGATACGCACCACGCACTGCCCCCGGGCCTCGTCCTCCGACGCCGAACCGCCCGTCCCGGAGGCCGGCACCGGCACCGGCCACGGGCTCGGACTGGGACTGGGCGGCAGCCCCGAGTCCGGGCTGTCCAGAGCCCGCTCGGGCTTGGAGCTCATCTCCAGCGGGTCGTCGTCTGACACATGGCGCAGGTTCAGTCGACCCACCATCGCTCCGCGGGCGATCCGGACGGAAGAGGGACTCGCGGCGCGGTGAACTGCGGGCGCTATTCCCGGCCGACCATGCCCGCTTCTCCCCCGACTTCCCAGCCTCCGCTGCCGGGGCGACTTTTTCTCTCCGGCGCCCGCCGTGTCACCGGAGACGTAGAACCCGCCTTCCTCCTCCTCCTCCTCCTCCTTCCTCCCTTCTTCTCCACCTCCACCAACCCGCTGAAAGGCGCGCATTGTTCACCAAGCGCTTTATTTTCTGCTTAAAAATGGCCATTAAGCGACAAAAAACTTTCACGTTTCTTTAAACGCACTTCTTTTAACGTTCCATTCAAAAGCGCTTTTATTTCTGCCGTGTTCGGCCTTTACAGTCTTCTTTTGATTATTAATTAACAGCGCTTATTAACGTTTCTAATGAACGATTATTAATTAACAGCGCTAATTAAGGTTTCTAATGAAACGTTAATTAACACTTCTTTAAACGCACGGATGACGGTACACGCACTGAACAATATTTATTGTTCCATTCAAAAGCACTTTTATTTCTGCGTGTTCGGTCGTTACATTTTTCTTTTGATTATTAATTAACAGCGTTAATTAACGTTCATAAAGAGAATCTCTCTCTTTCTCTGTGTCGCCTGGATTAAATGATGGTAGACGCAGCAGATATACCATGCATGTTGTATAATGTTTATTATGCACCATCATAATCCCCCCTGCACGATTACAAACAGCGTCTTATTAACAGAAGGCATGAATGTATACAGCCCAGACACAAAATATTCATTTTGTTAAATTCAATTAAATTAAAAAGCAGAAACTGAAGAGGGAAAAAAAGATCCCACATGAGCAACAGATCAAATTGTCTGACATGTTAGTGTTTTATTAGAATTACCGTTGTTTCCTTCATTTTAGATATGGGGTCAGAGGTTAGTTATCACAGATAAAAAACAGGCTTGTGATAATAACTGTGACATCATCATTATCACATAAATGCAAAAATGACTTATTTTAAGGGTCAGGTTTTATGTGAAATGTCCCAAAGAAACATTGCGGGTTATGTTCTGCACAAGTGATGGGGGGGTTTTTGTTGTGACACGAGATGTGGCCTCCACCTTTTTACGGAATGACAGTAATAAACAGAGGTAAAGTACAGTACGCAGCACATTCCGGGTTCCAGGCTCCTCCTCTCCAGGTTCTTTCCCACCTCCGCTCCACATCCTGGGTCGGGTCGAGATTCACACGGTGAAGCAGCAGAGAAGGGAGTTCAATAAATCACCGCGTTAAATCAATACTGGCAAGCGGTCAAGGTTCAAAGAAAAAGAGAAACAACCTGGGCCTCAGAAATGGCCCTGGAGCAGCCTGCGTGTGAGCGTGTGTGATTGGGGGGGGGGGACAGGAAATCCCGCGTTCCTCTGCTGACGAACGCCTGCGGGCCTGGGTGTAGCAGGGCTGGAGGCGGGACGAGACGCGTCTATCATCACATGACTCAGAGTGATGCGGTCAAGCCCCTGAAACCAGACAGCGGCAGGTTTTCTCGACTCATTATTTTTTTTTTTTTTTTTTTTTTACATTGTGAGCTGGGAGGAGGGAGGCGGAGCTGAAATGACGGAAGCTGCGCGTTGGCCTACAGTCGCGGCTGCTGCCGGGCATGCTGGGTAGCGGTGTGCCGGTGTGCGGACCCCCAGGGAGGGCATCACAGTCTCTTTTTGATTAGCTTCTCCAGTTTTCGGATTCGGGACGACTCCTGCTCCGGGGTGGGCGCGTTGAAGGACAGGGCGGGGCCGCCGTCGGCCCCTGACGGGGGTGCTGGCAGCCTCTGCCTGAAGAGCTCGATCATGCTGCTCTGCTCGCTCCTCTTCAGGCCCTGCGGAGAGACACCAGGGGTTGAAACGGAGAGGCAGAGGGACGGGAGGGGAAACCTGGCGTCGGTGCTAAATCCAGCTGACTAATGAATAATTATCCAAAACATGCAGCAAAAACATTTATCGCCGCAGAGAAATGCATGAGCCGCGGCAGGCCACAAGAATTCTGGCTCGCCTTCATATCCAAGATCTTCTGGAAAGTCTCTGGGTTCCCGTCGGCGAGGAGCTTGATGTAGTTATCGACGAAGACCACAGGCGGCTCGTGAGGAGCCATGACCACCTGCAGGGAGCAAACAAGACATCAGCGCGAGCAGCAGGGCCGCAACAACATGAACTAGCGCTGCACCGGGCTGCCTTCACCCTGGAAGCGGGGGGAGCATCAAAGCCACCAAGTCGTTCAGCGGCCAACTGGGTCTAGATGGTGCATCTTGGGTGGCTTGGATGTCACAACAGAGCTGGATCAGTGCGGTAATGAGCGTTGTTGGCAGGGCGGCCAGAGCAGACTTTCACACTCAACGTATATAGAACGACGAAGTGTAAACCCAAAACATTTTCCCATATTCCCCCAGGTCGAATATGTCTTAAATAAACAGACTGCTTGCTAATTATCTGTGTGCTGAAAAGTCCTTTCTGCTGGGGTGTAATTATTTCTGACGCCCAGAAGATCAATTTTAATGATGTTTTTATAAAGTTGGGAGGAGCCCGTCACACCCTACTTCCTTGTTATGGACAATTTAAACCCCCTCCTGTCAATAAGTTTTACTCCTCCCTTTCCTACACTTCTAGTACCCCTTGTACCCAGGGTATGTCAGCGGACACCACAAACGTGACCACGCCCACTACTAACACGTAATTTTTTTTTGCCGAACTAATGAATATGAAGATTGAACATACGCATGTATATATTTAGTCACATCTGCATGTGAAAGTGAAGTGTTTGTCAAAGTGAAGCACTGCAGCACAGCACACGTTGGACACATGAAATGTGTCCTCTGCTTTTAACCCATCACCCTTGGTGAGCAGTGGGCAGCCATGACAGGCGCCCAGGGAGGTGTGTGTGGGAACGGTGCTTTGCTCAGTGGCCCCTTGGTGGTTCGGGATTCGAAACGGCAATCTTCCTTACCTGCTAGGCCACTACTGCACTGAGCAGAATGAGCAGGAGGTCTGGGCTGAAAAGGACCAACAAATTCAGAAAATATTTATATATACAGTACGGGCCAAAAGTTTGGACACCTTCTCATTCAATGTGTTTTCTTTATTTTCATGACCATTTACGTTGGTAGATTCTCACTGAAGGCATCAAAACTATGAATGAACACATGTGGAGTTATGTACTTAACAAAAGTGGAGACCTGGCCTCCACAGTCACCGGACCTGAACCCAATCCAGATGGTTTGGGGTGAGCTGGACCAACAAGTGCTAAACACCTCTGGGAACTCCTTCAAGACTGTTGGAGAACCATTTCAGGTGACGACCTCTTGAAGCTCATTGAGAGAATTCCAAGAGTGTGTAAAGCAGTAATCAGAGCAAAGAAACTAGAATATAAAACATGTTTTTAGTTATTTCACCTTTTTTTGTTAAGTACGTAACCCCACGTGTGTTCATTCATAGTTTTGATGCCTTCAGTGAGAATCTACCAACGTAAATGGCCATGAAAATAAAGAAAACACATTGAAGAAGGTGGGTCCAAATTTTTGGCCTGTACTGTACATCTCCCCTTTGTATGTTTTTACAGGGCAATTGCTCCATGCTTCACTGAAGCAGAATTAGCCTCACCGGTAATTATTTTTGCTATAATGAGAGCAAATCCGCTGCAGTTAAATAAAAACGGGGTAAGCGATCCTGTAAAAATAGTTGTTGTTCCGAGGAGAATCTTATTGTTTGTGACGTTCTTATTTGAAAAAGAGCAGAACACATGGCTGACAGATACCCCAGAAAGGGGTGGGGGGGGTCTGGAATGACACCCCCAACGATTTTACCCACAACCCTCCACACACACACACTTCTCCCTTTTTCCCAGCATCTGATGGCTGCCCCCAGGATGCACAACAGGGGGGGAAAAGCAACATGTAGCACTCCGGATTGCCCGGAATTCTTAAGGCCCTTTTTCCATGTCGACGAAGTGATTTTACTTAGCAACCACCCTGGCAACAAGCCAAGGGAAAGCCTTGAGGGCCTCAAAAAAAAAAAAACTGCGGGTTCTGCCTGCCTTTCCATTCACTCTGCAGCTCGAGCTGCGACGGGAAGGGGGAGCATTCCAGGTCTCGGCGTGTGGAAAACGGCCACGTCGTACAGGTTGCACAGATGGCCTCTCCCAGGCTACGGCTTGCGTTGGACTAGGTTAACAGCGAGCGGGATCCTACCGAGGGGAAGAGAGGGAAGGGAGACCGGGGGGGGAATTGTTAACAGATCGTCCTCACCATCCCTCAGAAACTCGCTTTGTAGAGCCTTCACGGAGAAGGGGAGGGGCACCAATCTCCCCCGAGCGAACGGGCCTCGGTGACAGAGCTGCGGAGGTAGCGCCACCGAGGTCACTCCACGTCAGGACGGCCTGGCTAAACATGGAAGCAATTACCTGAGACGCACCTCATGGAATTTTAACCAGATCCTTCAGGTCAAGGTCCCAGAGGATCTGGTAATGCCAGGGGTCTCGCATTCTACATAAGACTTTGCAGTGCGTCCTGTGCAACACCACCGCATTCGCCAACTCGATCAAGCTACTTAACCAGCAAGCGAACTTTGAACTCCTTTCAGCAGCTGAAAGGTCAGCAGGCTCAGAGTGGAATACAATGGACGTTTATTGTCCATTCAGTGGAAGATTAGCTGTGTTTGCGTTTAACTTCGCTCTTACTGTCAGAACAATGAGCCCCACCCACACAACGAATGCTGGCTTGGAGTCGTGTCCTCCTTAAATAAGCGCCCAATCCAGCTGTAAGATCGGGCCGATAGCAACAAGTCACACTAGGTCCTCAAGTTTAGGTTTGCGGGGTGGGCGGGGCTAGATAACTGCCATCTTCTCCACAATCTAGGAACCGTGATTGGGCCCCACCCCAACATCACAGAGATGAAGGCTGACATTCCAGGGAGTTCCAGAGAGCAACAACAGGGCATCCCCGGGGAGTCTGATGGCTGGCTGGGGAGTCGGGGGGGTCAGACTAGAGGAGACGGGGGTCAGGGGGAGATGGGCAGGGCCGCCACCGTCGCTACACATTCCCCCCCGAAAAACACAGGACCGCCAGAGACCGTGTTCATTGTAAATCAGGGACCCATGTGTCAACCAGAGTGTGTGTGTGTCTGTGTGTGTGTGTGTGTGTGTGTGCGCGCAACCTCCAGGAAGTAAACACTAACTTGACAGGAATTCTGTTAGCAGCTGCGCTCCTCTCAGCTGCCAGGCCGCCCCACGCTACTTCCTGGATCCCTGTGAGGCTCATTAAAGCAGAGACACGCATTTCTACGAATACCTCGCGAGCAGCCAGGCAGCCGGGGCATTTAGAAGCACCGACAGGAAGGTTCGGGGCCGCAACATGCCGCTCACCTTGAGGATCATCTCCGCCCGGGTCATCCCCTTCACAACTATTTTCGTGTAGCTCGCCGGCGCTTTGCGGACCACCTGAGAGCCGATGGACGGCAGGTCCAAGAGCACGGTCTTCAGGGAGTGTGTGTCCAGCAGGAGCTGGAATAATACAGCAGCGGGGCTGTTAACACACGTCGGAACATCTGGCTACTGCCGCGGAGGTGATTGATGGCTGAGTTTAGGGCTGCACAAATAAGCAGTCACTGAACTCAACATATTGACTTTGCCATACCAAAACATGCCAAAAAGTTTCTCAAATCATACATAATGAATGGTGGATAATGACCATACTGAATAAATTCAATAAAATGCAACATCCCTTTAAGACCATGCTTCTCACTGAGAATACTGGCATTGTGGGATATGCTCTTTTCAGCATTTGGCGTCCATGTGGACTGCTTAAAGGGACGTGCACGCTAGTGTGCCTTATTTGAATATTAAAAACATTAAATTTAGCATGCTCTTGTCTAATGTAAAGGAGAACATGTACCTGCTCAGCACCAACCATACTAATGGGCTTACACCTGAACAGGTGATTGATGAACTTTGGTATGAAGGAGCTGCGGGGGGAAAAAAACAAATTCACATTTTTTAAAAATCAGAGCGTGTCTCCTAATACGCTTTCTGAAAACGTGCCGGGCTCAGGAGGGCGAAGGAACTCACTTTGTGAATTTGATGCAGAACTGCGTGAAGTACTTGCGGGTGGAGGCCAGGTTGTCCCGGATGACCGGCACGTTCTGTTTGATGTGCATTATGACGGAGGTGACGTAGGGACTCTGGTCCCCGACGTGCTCCACACTCTGCCATGGCATCTGCACAGACAAGGAAAGCCCTTCATTCAACTTCAGGGTGTTTAAAAGCTGAATTTTGAGAAACCATTTAATGATCTCGAGAGGTTTCTTCTGGACTGACTTTACTCATGGCCGTTAAAGCGGGGTCACAAGCAGAGTCCAAGTCCTGGACCAAGAGCTGGATGCTGTTGGAGATGACGCTGCCAAAGCAAGCATGAAATACAGCAGGAGAACGGAGTCAGCGGGGACTTTATAAATAAACACAAGTCAACAATACTGGGCCCAATGTGTGCGGGAATGCAATAAGGGGTCACCACCGGGGCCCAAAGGCGCCACACCTGACAGCTGTGTGATTTCAGGGAGGAATAGTTACGTGCTGAAGGTGTCCATCTCCCCGGTGAGATTGATCCGGTCCACCAGAGACTTGTCCACCTTCTCCTTTAGCTTCTCCTCCAGCTGCAGGGTGGAGAGAAACCAGACATTGGTCACAAACAGCACAGAGGACCGTTTCCAACGCCCTCAGCAGGGTGGTGGCAGCCGGTGTGTGTTCTTGTGAGTTTTTAGTGTGTGTCCACTTGTGTGTTTAAACTAGAACTAGAATATTGGGGGAGGAAAAACAAAAAAAGTTTTGTCTCTCTGTATGCCTGTCCAGTATATAGCAGAGATTACGAGACGATGTGGCTAGAGCATTTACAGTACACAGAACAGCAGCAAGTATATAAATAGAAAATATACCAATAAATATAAACCAAATAGTTCTGACAGGTCTGTTTAAGCAGGTGAGATTGGCCATGTGTCGTCACAAGATACAAGACTGCGCTGTACACATGCTGTAAAGTATTTTGCTTGAACGTTGTCATAAAACATAAATGGGAAAACTAGCCACAAGCACCTTTTGGCACCAACGATTTGTATGTGATTAGGTTTTCATTTAATAACTTAAATGATTATTGTGGATATTCATATCCCTTTGCCATTTGAAATATTTATGTGAATATCAATTACGCCCATCTGGTTCCCACTTATTAAGGAAGGAATAAAATGCTGCATTGCAATGTATGTATAATGATCCATTTAACATGTAGCATGCATATTATATGAATTATATTATACGAATGGCCAATAATGAGAATAATCTGTGAGAATGTGTGCAATTTCTGAGTGTATTCTGAGACCTGCTGCGTTGTGGCCAGGCAGTACTCTGCCGTGCTGAGGATGCTGCAGATGAGGCACAGCTCGTCCACCGTGAACTTGGCCACCTCCGAGCCCTCCTTCTCCTTTAGCAGACTGCTAATGGTCAGACCCCCGCTGTTGCTGCTCGTCCTGCGGCCCAAAAACACACGAGGGGCGCGCTCTGTTACCACGGCGACAGGAAAACCGGGAGACCTCCGGGAGGAAAGCCACAAGCCCAGCTGCTCGCAGAAAAGGGGCCCTTTTCAAAACCCAAAGACAATACGGCGCGAGAGCCACACAAGGAGAGCGCGGTGTGACTTTTCGCCTGTTGGCGGCCAGGACGCCGAATAGTTCCAGCGCGGCCACACAAAGAAGAAAGAGACCCTCCAGCCGCGCCTGTGTTCACACGGCTCCTCAGAGCATCAGATCGGCCTAAAATCCTGGTAATGGATGAACGGGACTTCATGACTTGTATCGAGTGCTGCACACTGCGGTCATCATCAGACCCAGCGTCTTTAGACGGTTGTTAACAAGCCAACAAATGCTCAGCGAGTGCTCGACACTTTCATGGCTGTTGAAAACCATCCCCGTTGTCTAACTTGAGGTGAAATGCTGCCATCACAGCAAAAGTTAATTGCTCTGAAGAGGCTAAAATATGAAGCATTTTGCTTTTTTTTTTACCTACATAACCTCCTGTGAGTAAATAAAAAGTGAAGTGATTGTCACTTGTGATACACAGCAGCACAGCGCACACAGTGAAATTTGTCCTCTGCATTTAACCCATCACCCTGAGTGAGCAGTGGGCAGCCATTACAGGCGCCCGGTGAGCAGTGTGTGGGGACGGTGCTTTGCTCAGCACCTTGGCAGATCGGGATTCGAACAGACAACCTTTTGATTACGGGGCCGCTTCCTTAACCGCTAGGCCACCACTGCCCTGGGAGTAGGTGTGGTGAAGCTTTTGAGTGGAAGTTCATAGTGCTTTTAAATGACTGTTGTATTTAAAATGAAGATTTAATAACCAACCGTTTAATCCAGAGCCGTTAAAGTTTTTTTTGTTTTGGGTGTATGCAGCTCCAGCACTCACTTGGGCAGGTTCCCCGAGAGGATCTTCCAGGCGTACTCGCGCAAGTACTTCTGGAAGATGGTGGTGAGGGCGATCATGGGCTCGCCCGTGCTGAGCTGGGAACACTGGACCATGCACTTCTTGTAGTACACAAACAGGTCGGCACAGCTGGGCAGCACCGCGCCCCCCTCGTCCGTGCTGGACTTCGGCGGCCCCTGCGTGCGGAAGTCGGCCACGAAGCGGTCGATCAGCTCGCCGAGGTTCCTGCCGGGGGGGGAGAGAAGAGCCCAAAAATCTCCAGTGAGCGTGTGATTTGCATGAAAGACGACTCATTGTTTTCCGCCCCTCGGCCTGCTCATGCCAGACAGGTCGGAAAAGGCGACGCTGAAAGGACACCATTGTCCACGAAAGGTCAGGCCGAGATGACCATGACGGGCCCGGGAGCTGCCCCCCTGCCGAGGACTCCCCTGCAGCGGTAGCAAAGGGACGACGGGTGGAGAAGGGTGGAGGAGTGTGGCGTGTGTGGTTACACAGCTAATGGGAACCATTTCTGGCCGAGCGGAGAGGCAGACAGAGAGAGGGACGGAACGTGCTGGAGACGGCAAAGGGGGGGGGGGTCAGGAAACATCCCCAACGCCACACGGCTGGATTCGTTCAAGACCTCCATCCCCCCCCCCACCTGGCCCGTCGGGATCTATTTAGACGCGCGTGGGTGCACGCAACAGCGGCTGTCACTCACTTGTCCTGGGACTCGATGTACACGTAGAGGTGTGGCTCGAAACACTTGGACACGATGCCGTGGAACGGGTTATCGGGGGCTTTGGGCTTCTTGGGCTGGGAACAGGAAAAGACTGATCTGTAAACTGGGATTTTGTTTTTTTTCAGGTTATACGAGAACATGGAAGGAAATGAATTGTTTGCAAACTAAGTAACGTCTGGTGTTACGGGTGCGAATTACTCAAGCGGAGGTGAACTTCTTCTTTGTTGAGAAACAAAGATGAACCAAGGTCCGGTTCATGGTCCATGCACCGTTTTATTCGGAATATTGTGAAAATGGCCATTCGTTTCGCAACATATACGTGTTCTCGTTTTCTGAGACACACCAGTTAATCTTAAATAAAATTATTGGAATGTAAGTAAAATGAAAAGCAGAATGTCGGGGGGGGACACAGACCACGCTGAGGCCAGGGGATGATTGTTATTCTTCTCCTACCCTGTCTAAATCTTCATCCTTCTCCGACACGGAGTCATCCCCCACCTCGTCTTCCAGAAAGGGATTTGTGGGTTCGAGGGGGGTGTCGAGCTTCTTCTGCAAAAGAGTGATGCACCATTCTCCTGATTTATGCAGGCACGACATTCGTGGGAATGCAGAGGGAAGGAAGCCTTACCCCCGGACCGTCGTTTAAGGTGCACCCGGAGAATCGCTTGGCCAGCAGGCCCTCGAAGTTGGTCGTCCTCTGGATGGCGAAGAGCAGCAGCTTGACCTCAATCTCCCTGGCACGGGTGCGCATGAGCTTCGCCAGTTCTGTCCTGAATAAAACACGAAACCACAGACACAGAGAACAGTCTGGTGAGAGGACGGGCCATGAGCCCCGGGTCAGCGCATCGAAATTCTCCATTTTCCCCGTTTACAACCGGCAGCCATTACGTCCGATCTTTCCATGCGGAGGAAAAACTGCTGATCGTGAGATAAGAGAACCCAGACCATCCCGGGGACGGGCCGTCCCACTCGAACCACAGCCTCCTCACTACCAGAGCCAGTTTCTAACCGGGTTCCAGTGCTGTATGACCTTTGAATGATGGTTGGTTGAATGAATGATGATGATGATGATGAATTCAGCCTAACAGAGGACCAGGGACAAAATTCTCTTATTCTAGAGTACATTCTGAGAACTACTGATAAGCTGAAACCCCTCCAGGCGAAGGTTAGGACAGGGCAACCAATCTGGAATTCCAGGAGCTCTCCGTGGAATTTTTATTCAACCAAAATGTAACATAGCATATTTACAGCAAGTCGCTGTGCCAGTTTTCAGTTCAGTCCACGAAAACCTCCACTGCTGGACAGGGTTTCATTCAATCACCATTCAATGTCCTTTCAATATGACTGAACAGGCACGGGTATGTTGGTACGTCGGAATGGTAGGTGGCAATGGTCTCTCCGGTACCTGGTGATGTGACAGAATTCCACAGCAATGCGCTCCGTCATGCACCACTCCTCCGGAAACATGCGTCCATACTTCTCCTCATAGTCCACCAGCTGTCGCTTTATCCAGGCGTAGCGCCGGTCGATCTTGTCCAGCCATGCCACCTTAAAGTAAGAGGAGTCAGATGGGATTTCAGCCATTTTAACCAAAAGACACTGCGTCACTGTAACTGTTGTCACTCACGTCCTGGTTCTCCTGAAACAGCACCAGGTACTCGGACAGGTGCTGCCTGATGAACTTCTTGATGATCTCCTGCTTGATGCGGGGGTCCAAAACGTTGGCCACCAGGCATGCGTCTCTGAGGACGATGCTGGGACCGCCGGTTCTCTGCAGCGTCAAGGCACATGAAGGCAGTAATCATTTATTTTGAATTTCTCCACATTCGATAACTAATCCTGAGCAGAGAAATGCAAACAATTTGGGAAGTCAGTCGTACGACTAACACATCAGAAGACAGATATTCATCCACATTTTCTTCTGCAGAAAATAATATTAATACACTTATTATGACAAAAATGATATTTTTGAAGTGATTTGTGAGATTGATATTAGTGTATATTAATTAATATTAACATTACTAATTTTAATATTAACCTAATTTCTAAATTAAAATGAATTGTTAAAGAATTCTACTGGTGACAACATTCAATTATTTAGTCATCATTTAATTGTGAAATGTTAAGTTTGAACCCAGTTTTGATCAGTCGATAAGAGTAACAGAGACCACAGTCTCCCACACCAAGATTTGATTTAATCAGTGAATGTGGTGCTGTGTCATTTGTTTAACACCTCGGTTTTGAAACTTAATGAAGCACTTTTTATTTGGGTTGGGATTAGGCACAGGGTAAAGGTCATGGTTACAGTTAATGTGTTACTGTTGGTGTTCAGTAATCCTATTAATCGTCCACCAGAACCTCCAAGGAACCTCCAGTGTTACATAGAAGATCCAGAGTCTCTGGTGAGTAAGAGAAGAGACGCGGTTATTAAGGAGCCCTCATCATACCTTGGTGCCTTGTGATGGAAAAGCCTCCTCGAAGTCTGCCAGTATCTGAGTGCCGAGCTCGCTCTGTGCGGCTTTCACTCTGTCCGCGGGGGAGTGGGGGGGGGGGGGGAGATAAAATGGACAAATGTTAACAAGAGGCCTCCTGCCCCCACGGAGGTGCAGTGTAACGGGGAGCATTTTTTTTTTTTTAAAGAGGCCAGATGCGAGCCTGACCTCCAGCTTCGAAGCCCCACAGCAGTGATGCAACATCCGTGACCAATCGAGCCCACACCTCGCGCCTTGTGGTAATATCAGCAGAGCGCTCGCTCACCAGATCAGGGATCCTGTCCATTCAGGATCAACGGTTTGACTCGGCCTGCACTTATGTAACCTCACGAGACGTCCAGTCGTCTGTTTTGGCAGTGTAGGGGAGCGGTGGCCCCCGGTGCGAGGGCATAGACCACCATGCCGCTTACAGTTCCATCGGAAAAGCTCATGGGCCGCAGATCGCACTCTCAATATCGGGTCAACTCGTTCAGATGTAAACGAGCTTTCGATGCTGCGGTTATTACAGGGCTTTTATCACCCTGACCTCAGTAAAAACCGGCCTGGAGTCTCAGAGTCATCAGAGGTAGTCCCAGGTCGTCCGGGCCACAGAAAATGCAGACCATTCGCTGTATTTCGGCCAGGATTCCATCCCCAGGACAGCGAGTGCCGCCAGAGTAAACACCGGCATGAGAATGGATGCCCCCCCAGCACCCCTGGCAGCCCAATACCAGCCAGAGCAGCTGACTGCGTGAGGATCCGTTCACCTTTCTTTCTTTTTCCCCCGTCCAAGGCTGCAACGTCCCATCAGACCCCCCACGCCCTGGCGCACAGGCAAAGTCGCATATCTGTGCCGGGTGGATCACAGGCTGGAACAAAGAAACGCCCTCCGATCCCACCACCACCCTCCTCTCTTCCATTTCTGGGAGAGAGCGGGTGGGGAAAAAAGCAGCAGCATTGTTGCACTGGGCAGGATCAGATAAGGAGAAGCGAGGTCGAGCTTGGCGGTCCAAAGGCGAGAAGTTATGCTCTAAAAACAGCATGAATCCCGGCTCTCGTCCCTCTCCCATCTCCGTTAAGCCAGTAAGCCTGCATGGAAAACCACTTTCCAGACAGATCTGCACCCAAAAACATATTTATAGGCTTTTCTATGGTAATTGTAGATCGGGCTGTTTGGGAATATTTGTGTGGAAAAGCGGGTCGGAGCGCATTTTCCTGTACAGGTCCGTCACCGGGCCGGCGTGCAAAAACAGAGAGACGCCCCCAACCCCAACAACCCCTGACCACCAGAGCAAACGCTGTTCCAGACAAACACGAGGCCGTTGGCACGATCCGGGGGACGGCTTCTTGTCAGCCTGTCCGCAGCTGAGTGGTTTCGCGGCCCAATCCAACAAAAACAGGTCGGTCGAGCGCCGAGTCACAGGGACCCATGGAATCTGACCGGCGCCCTCCAACGGCACACAAAAGGGCTCAGTCTCCGCGACGGGGGCGGCTGCTGGAGACAAAGGGGCCGCTCACTGCGAGCCCTGCACACCGGCGGGCCGGGCGAGGCCTGCCGAGCACATTTCCTACCCCGCCCGCATCCTCGGTAAACATAAACAGGAAATCTCCAAGCCCCTTTACGGCTGGAAGGGGGGGAAGCAACTGCACGATCAGCAGGATAAACACGGCGCCTTTCACATTAATTAATGCCATAGAGGCTTTCACAGAACGAGGGCAAGGGTCACGCTTGAGACCGCAGGACCAGCCATTTAACTTGTGGCTTTGTTTGGAATAAGAGACAAGAAGCTAACAGAAAGACTTGCTTGTGTGTGTGTGTGTGTGTGTGTGTGTGTGTGTTCCCAGCTGCTACAGATCTAGTTACCTCTCTGAGAGCTGCCGGATCTGGGGGATGCCCATGTACTTCTGAAAGTGTTCCAGAACGTTCACCACGCCCTGCAGCAGATTGGCCACCTCTCCGTACTGCCTCTTCCGCGTCATGGCCCTGCCAGTCGGGAAAAAGAACAAAATAAAAATAAATCTTCTTATTCCTTAGGTTTATTACAATCCTGATCTGTGTGTCATTTTTTTTTGCAGGTTTGTTAAGAAAACACATTTACGGCATTTACCAGACACCCTTATCCAGAGCGACTTACAATCAGTAGTTATAGGGACAGTCCCCCCCTGGAGCAACTTAGGGTTAAGTGTTTTGCTCAGGGACACAATGGTAGTAAGTGGGATTTGAACCTGGGTCTTCTGGTTCACAGGCGAGTGTGTTACTCACTAGGTTACTTCCAGCCACCCATATCGATATGTATATTTTTCTACTGAAGCACTGAGAAATTAAAAAAAGACCCAATTTAGTTAGCATGCATTCGGTTTAGTGTCACAGTGTTGTTCTCTGTCACCAATGTCATGGAGTCATGTGAGGTTAAATGTTTTGGTACATGGGAGTCCGTTCTTCTGTGAAAAAGCTTGGGGCAGTGGTGGCCTAGTGGTTAAGGAAGCGGCCCTGTTATCAGAAGGTTGCTGGTTCGAATCCCGATCTGCCAAGGTACCACTGAGGTGCCACAGAGCAAAGCACCGTCCCCACACACTGCTCCCTGGGTGCCGGTCATGGCTGCCCACTGCTCACTCAGGGTGATGGGTTAAATGCAGAGGACAAATTTCACTGTGTGCACTGTGTGCTGTGCTGCTGTGTATCACGTGTGACAATCACTTCACTTTCACTTTATATATGTTTAAATATAAACATATGGGACCCCAAAAAAAAAAAAAAAAAAAAAAAAAAACACAATTCTGACAAAACTCTGTTATAATAAGATGGTTTACTCAAAAAAAGGCAGAGGCTGCCTGACCCCTGGCACCTACTCTAGCGAGTCGACCCCCCCGGCCAGCATGTGCAGGTGGTTGAGGGTGGTGATGGAAGTGGTCAGGTGACGCTTGGCGTGGTCTAGCTGTTTGATGTCGCGGGTAATCTCCTTGACCTGAGGAAAAAAGGCCAAAGATGAAACAAGAAGGGGATAGTTTAAGGAATCACCCCAGGGCCCAACCTGGTGGGTCCCTGACTGGGTCCAGAGCCCGTGGCCTCCTCGCGACCCAGTCTGCACAGGCCCAGATGGGAAGGACATTACTTTGGAGCTTAAAAGGAGGAAAAAAAAAAAAAAAAAAAAACACAGGATCTCACAATTTCCTCCAGGCCTGAGCTCTGCTCGCCTAAATTAGAGGGACTTTTTGATCCGCGTCGCCTTTCAGCAACATCCCAGTCAGGGGCCACGCCTTCGACTTTCTCACCCACCATTTGCTCCGACTTCTCAGCCTTGTCTTTGATGTCCTTGATTTTGCCAAAAAGTTGCTGGATCGCTTTCTGCGCCTCCTCCAGAGCCTGGAAAACACAGAGAGACAGAAGCTGATCCGGGGACAGGTTTCTCGCCCGTCAACTCCTCCAAAAAGCAACGACAAAACACAAAATTAAGGCCCATCTGTCGAAGCGATTACTCTTCCGCCGTCTCGGATTTCTTATCAAAATAAAGGAAGAGGCGCGTTCTTTTTATCCCGGCGAGGCTCAGCAAGCCTTTCACAAGTCAGGTCAGGTCTGTTGTGAAAGCGGGATCCTAAAATAACTGGAGAGCAGGAAGTTTTGTGACTGCAGGTAGATGAAAATGAAGCTGCCTGGCATAAAGGATCAGGAAGGGGGGGGGGGGGGGGGGGGAGTTGTTCCTTTTGTTTGTTCAACACATTCCAGTGAGGAATTTTAAGCAGCGTTGCACAAGGGAAGCCCATCTGGGACACAGTTCCCTTCCTCATCCCCAACCAGCAAGGCCTCATGGGTAAATCTGAGCTCCAGTGGATGAAGAAACCAGCATGAGAGAAGCGGAGTGCAACATATGACATTAGCCGCCCCTTCAAAAAAAAAACAATGATGGATCCTGATGAAGTTTAAGGGCTATGGAGCCATTTTTTAAGGGAAAGCAGCTGTGTGGACGCCGTCTCCCCCTCGCTATCCCAGCGCTCCCTCACAGACGGGTGGAATGCTTACAGCCGGCACCAGCTGCCCCTGGAATGTACCACTTTTACAAGCCCCCTTAAAAATCGCAGGCGGAAACACACACACACACACACAGTGCTGACAGTGCTTTCCCAAGGAGCATCTAAAGACAAGCTCAAGGTCACACAGACGTCTCACACATCCAGGTTCAGTTGCATTTATGACCGCCGGGCCCCTTCGGGAAAGGGAAGTTTAGCAGTAATGGTGGGTGCATCTAATGGGGCTTCACAGTGGGTGTTCAGGTTAATTCACCGCTATCAAGCAGATGCAGGTACAGACACGTCACTGGAAATCAGGCGGCCAGTCTAATGTCTACTACTGATAGTCCATAATAGTACTTGGTACAGAAATTAAATGTTTGCGCTAGTCCACCCTTTTGAGTGTTTATTAGGTCAGATCGCCACATGTACAACAGATTAAAGGAAAATTGCAGCGTGTTGGCCAAACTTTATCTTGGAAAACACCTCCCACCTCCCACCGCCTGCACGAGTCCCTGGGCGGCTCCTTCAACAGCAGGCCGCTCCACCCACGCTGTCCTAAGGGGCGCTTCTGCAGAGCTCTCGTCCCTACAGCAGTCAGGCTCAGAGGTCACCATGGCCCGCAATATTATTTTTATTACTTTTAATATAATCTCGTCACACTGAGCCTTAGTTTTTATATTACTACACGTTTATATTGCGACTTCTGTTTTTCATTTGACACTTTTGGATTCTAATTTCTGTCAGCTGTAATATATATAAAATCATTAAATACATTATATTGTGTCTTTAAGTCTTGTGTATAAGATAAGACAAGAAAAAAAATTATTTTATCCTAAAAAAAACGTGCTCAATGCAATAAGAGGACATTAGAACAGAACATTAGTAAAAGACCCTAACAGAGTAATAAACAATAAATAATTTTTTGTACATATTTGACATTCTTTTATAGTGTGAACTTGATCAAATATGTGTGCCATCATAGTGGGATTTGACAGAAAGCCCCCCACCCACCAGGCATAAAGGACGGCCATCGTTCTGCTGCGGTGGGGGCGTGGCCCTTCTCTGCCACGCATGTGGACGCTATTTGCAGCAGTGCGGGGATGTTTTCCTCCCATGTTTGAAGTAGACCACAGCCTGAGACTGTACCATCTGAGAAACAGGATGCCCTCTTACCCAGAGTCCCGGGCCAAGATGAAAGGGGCGCGCGGGGGGGGGGGGGCAACCATCTGTACGTCTTTAAAGGCCTCGGCGTGCTGCATACAGTTCACATCGAGCCGCGGCGCTTTAATCGTTCGAGACTGAGAGCGGGATCCACCCGTCAGCAGGCAAAAAGCAAATCCTTTAATTGAGCCGGCCTCATTTCAACCGGACATTAAAAGCAAGAAAACACCAGGCCTGACTTATTCATTTCATTCCAAGATGGAAAAAAGTAAAGAAAACCACAAAAAAATAAATAAATAAATAAATAAATAAAATATGTGGAAACAGCAGAGAGGAGGAGCCGAAGAGATAGAAGCCGCGCAAAAAAAAAAAAAAAAAAAAACGGCCAACTTTCCGTCCAGGGTTCAGATTAAATATTTACGCTGCATTCTTTCGGGAGGTTTCTTCTTGCCGGCCCTAATAAGCAGCTCCAGATGCCAAAAACTACACGAGACGCCCTCATCCCGACCAGCGCCGCGGCTGCCGTAAAAAGCACGCCATCCATCTAGGGACGCAACGTGGGCACTTGGAACTTTGCAGATGGATTATGGGGGAAAGTGTACTTTTACTGACACAGAGGGGCCGCGGTGGAACGACCCCTCCCCGAGCGGCTTGCCGTAATCGGCACCAAATGTTTTGGCCGGTTGTTGTCTTTTCCCGCTCAATCGGTAACCAGGAAAAGGCGCCGCGGCCGTAAAGTGTTTCTTGGGGTGTCATTCCCAGCCCTCATTACTGCGGTTCCGTAATGAGGACCGAAGCAGCGCCTGTTGTGGGTTAGGGAAGTGGAACCGGAGCGGGGCGGGGCAGGGCGGGGCACGAATGAAATCTCTGATTGAGACGGAGCGGCGTGGCATTCGGTTTACTGCCAGAGGGCGATAAAAAGGGCCGGCGGAACGATGGAGACTGACATCAAAGCCGGCAGGAGCCATGTCAAGACACAAAGCGCACCAGAGCACACACACACACACACACACACACACACACACACACACACACACACACACGGCAACGCCGCCACAAATGCCCTCCCACAGACCCCCGAGACCCGGCTCCAGGCAGCCGATGCCTCGGTTCAGCCCCCCTCCCCCCAGACGAACACGAATTCAGACTAAACAGAGGAGCAGCCGTCCGACACCATCACGCCCGCCCATCTGATGTCTAGGTGGACCCGACCCGACCCGCCGGACGTTCCACCGAGGAAGGCGAGACCGCCGGCTGTCCCGTTTCCCCCAGCTACGTCTCACGTTTCCCGCGCGCAACCTGCACTGATTGGACGGCGGCTTCAGCCTCTCCGAGGAGCTGCGGGAAACTGAACTTCTGCGCCTCAACAGATTATTCCAGAAGAATTCCAGAGGAATTCCATTCCCGGGACGAGCAGTCCCTCCTGACTCATCCCCTCCGCCAAGACGAGATTGAGGGGTGGCAGAAGCGCCATGGGAGGTGGCGCAGGGACACGTCACTTCAGCCGCGGTCTGCAGACAGGGGCGTGTCCTGGGTGCTTTTCTCCCCCCGCCCGGGAGCCTGCGTGTCCTGTCCGTCACCAGGCCTGAACGTCCCATGCCCTGAGCCTGTGGAATCTGCCAGGACCTGGCTGTCTCGCGGTAACCTGCTACTCCCATTCATCTGGCAGCAGCGCCTGTCACACCGCTTCAAACCGTGTACACACACACACACACACACACACACACACACACACACACGGGGTCTTAAACACACCGACTCTATGAGGAATTGTGCTGAGTTTTGGTGACCCACCTGCCTGCCATCCTGGCCAACATTGGTCTGCCCTCGGACCACCGTCCTGATGTTGTCATCCAGACGACTGTAAACACACAATAACATCAACAAACAAACAAACAATCAAACACTCAATGTTGCTAGTCCTGAAAACCACTCTACCGTATTTTCAGACGAATCTTGTTCACGACGTCGTCGATGTTTGCAAGTGACTGTGGAAAAGGACGAAGGCAGGGTGGTTATTCGGCAGAAAGGTGCCAGCGGGACTTCGATTCAGGCTGCAGACGTCCGGTGCATCCTCCGGTGCATGCAACCGGGCAAAAAACGGTTACCAAAACAAAAAGCATTTTAGTAGGGGTGAACGAAACAGCGCGTGATCCCAGTGCTTACTGCCGAAGGTACACAGCGCATCCTAGTGGCCGCAACTGAACACTACAACGACCCCTAAAAAGCAGCAACTGGGCCTGAACGTTAAAATGATGGTATGCGTGCATGTGAATCGGCCAAATAACGACTGAAATAAGTGGATTGCAATGGTCTGTCCTGCCAGTGCGCACTCCATTACGCATATGCAGCGTGCAACTTAGTCCACGGCCTGAGGAGTCACGAGGAGTTCAGCAAAACATGCGCATACATACATTTATCTAACTTTTATCTTAATCACCTGAGGATTTTTTGGGGTGGTTTTTGCTAAATGGCAGCCATTATTGCTTAAAAACACGGCATGGGAAATAGAACAGGCTCGAGCAGTGTGAGAGAGTTTTGACATTACATTTCGGCGTCACAAAACGGCAGATTTTGCAAGATTTTGACGCAATCATAAAGTTGCAAAAAAACGCAGAGACTGTATATTGTATTACATGTAAAGAAAACAATATTTGATTCTGTGTTTCCCTTAGACATAACAGAGTAGCCTCAGTCTCTTCCCCACAGTTGCAGTGCAGAACATAATCGATTAAATCATAATGACGTTGCTTTTGACTAGTGCTGCACGATTAATCTAATCGCAATGTCAGTCTGTGCGATTACATGAACGCAAAAAGCTGTGATTTAAATGTGACGTGTTTGGTCACATGACTTTCGATTCGGTTCAATGGAGACCTCAGATTCGTGATTCGCATAGACATATGGGTACACGTACGTCAACGTCGCCGCCATATTGCGATAGGCTGTGCTGTGGCGTGAAGCATATACATGTCTATGGAGAGAAGTGCATAAAAATGCCTCACTATTGTGCTGCTTGGGGCTGTACAGACCGCTGTACGCTCCAAACCAGATCCCGGGGGATTACATTTCATAGGTAAGGCTGGACAATTGTTTTGAATATATTTGGCCATTATAAAATCTCGTTTTATAAGTCTTAACCTTAGCTAAGCTAGGCTAAGCTAGCGAAGCTATGCATTCCTGTGTTCAAGTCAGCCTCCAAACAAGGTTTTGGCTAAACGTAGTCATTAACTATTTAGACTGTTCTTAGCTGTTTAGTTAACTTTTTTCAAACTTTAAAGGCTTCCTAAAGGAATTCACCTCAGTTTACAAACGTTAACCTTAGCTAAGCTAGCAAAGCTATGCATCCCTGTGTTCAAGTCAGCCTCCAACTATAATACGGGATTTTATAATGGCCAAATATAATCAAAACAGTTGCTTAGCCTTACCAGGGTTTGTCGTTCGACAGTAATGTTTTTTAAAGTAAAGACTTTTTTGTGATTATTTAATTTTGTAGAATATTGTATTTTGAAAGCACTGGGCATTTCAAGTTGTTATAAGTAGTTTGTATGTTTCACTTTGAAATAAAACATTTCACTATTAGTCATTTGTATGCGACTTTTCATTGATATACAAGCAAGTGCCCTTTATCATATCGCTATCGCAATATTGATCTCAATAATTGCAATATGTATTTTTCCCCAAATCGTGCAGCCCTTCTTTTGACACTGATCTTCTGGCAGCCGCGTAAAAATTCTCGTTTAAAAAGTAGTGCCGGCAGTGACTGTGGCTGGCTGGTCGGAGTAGAGCGCTTCTCCGGGTAGGAGTTGGGCCTAGTCCACGCGGACGTTTGAAATGAACAGTGAGCCACTCAGTCCGTGCTCACCTGATGCCACGAACGCCGGAAACAATGGCCTTAACCGTCATCTCACTGATGAAACCCCAGGTATTGATATCGGTATTGGAACTAATTAAGTTGTGTTGTTACAGTCCTAATTAAGCAATTAAGCAAGAAATTTCCTTCAGGATAAATAAAGTTTTCTGATTCTGATTAATTATCATTGCTGAGTTGGCAGAATAACATTAACATTTACAGCATTTACCAGACGCCCTTATCCGGAGCGACTTACAATCAGTAGTTACAGGGACAGTCCCCCCTGGAGACTCTCAGGGTTAAGTGTCTTGCTCAGGGACACATTAATAAGTGGGATTTAAACCTGGATCTTCTGGTTCATAGGCGAGTGTGTTACCCACTAGGCTACTATTACTCAGAATAAACCGCAGTATTGTAATATTCTACAGGACATATTTCCATACATGGATTAATGTCTAATTAGTTATGTTATGTTAACAAAATTAAAGGTTGCCTGACGTAGTGGTCGCTTTGCTTAGTGGTCCCGTAACACAATATCATTACAAAATTCTGACTTTTTAATCAGTCCCACAGTAAGATTTCCTCAGGTGTCAGGTGAAGCTTTAAATGATAATGAGGAGGCGAGAGGCGGGATGAGGAGGAGAGCGGCCTATAGAAGTGAGGGGCAGAGGGGCGGGAAATTCTCTGGGTGGACAAAGCATGAGAAAGGGGAGGTAACCTTTCCTCTTATGACGACATAAGGGGACAAATTCCAGCCTCGGACCGCTCTCTGACCAAAGCAATAACAGCAATATTAAATACAGAAAACAATACGGCTTACCTGCTCAGTTGGGAACAGTGTATTAATGTACTCCACTGCATTAAAGTCAGCTCTGTCTAAAGGGTCTTGGCTCGGGAAAACCTTAAGAATAAATGAAACACATTACAACACACATCATCGATACATAAATAATAATTTCTTCAGTCTCTCTTGGTTTCAAAAAGTGGACAAGCTTATAGAAAACATGCCTGTTCCTCACTGGATGAACTGAAGGCCCACGCAGGTTAACATTAATGACGGCAAAGTTTAAAAGGTGGTGTTGTATTGTTATAGTTGCCTAATCAACAATTAATACTTTAAGGATTATGGATTATTTAACGATTTATATATTTTTGCCGTTTCACACCACAGAGCCCAGACTAAAAACACAGAACACAAACTAAATAATGAAATCATTTCGATCTCAAACATCCTTGATTCAATACATATTCCACTTATGTAAAGCCTTATTTTACACATTAACATTTTCATTTGTTAATACCACTACTTCTACTACTGCTTTTGCAATGAATAGTGCTCCTACGAACAGTGACGTACGTTTTGCATGTACAGGTGACAATAAAGTATATTGGGATGTAGGTAAAGAAATTATGTTTTTTAATAATTGTTTAACTCTAGGTAACGACCGCTCACGTTTCCAGCAGCGGATGATCATGATAAATTGGTGACATATCGCATTTCTCACGCTGACGGTGCGGAGCGGGACGCGGCGGTTACCTGCTCGATGGCCAGCTGCACCTCCGGCGACAGGTGCAGGACGGCCTCCAGATCCTCGGCGAATTCCAACTCCTCGTCCTCCATCGCCGATACAACAGGAGAATCCGCAGGATCGCGGAGCCTTCAGGTATTACGCTTCCTGGAAGAAAGGGATTGTGGGATACCGGAAGACCGGCCGCGCAGGATCGACGTCACAGCACACGTGTTCAGCGGCAGACCATAATAGTTCATTTTTACAACAGTTTTGACATTTTAATATCGTCTGAACTACACGAGGCCTCTCTTTACGTAACTTTACACAGTAGGCCTCTTTTCTTAAAGGAATGATGTCATGATTACTGTCCATGTTGTTCTGCTGTACTTTTTCATCATGTTTCACTTATCGTTCCCAATGTAGAGCAGCTGGTCAGCTTCACCCAGACCCTGCATTCTGTTTTTACGTTTACAGCATTTATCAGACGCCCTTGTCCAGAGTGACTTACAATCAGTAGTTACAGGGACAGTCCCCCCCTGGAGACACTCAGGGTTAAGTGTCTTGCTCAGGGACACAATGGTAGTAAGTGGGATTTGAACCTGGGTCTTCTGGTTCATAGGCGAGTGTGTTACCCACTAGGCTACTACACATCCTTTTTTAATACTCATGGTTAAGGTAAAAAGCATGGAAATATTTCATGTTCACATACGTAAACACAATAACAACTTTTTGAGCCCTAATATTTATTGTATATTGCAGAAATGCAGTAGTCATTGCTTAAAAATGACTACATTTGTGACAACCAAAGACTCCTTGACGTAGCAACTTCCAGGGGTTAGTGTCTGATATCTCACGCAACTCAAACGAACCCTGAAACAAGGATGTGGGAGGCATGAAAGTGTAATAGTGTAGTATCATTTAATGGTAGAACGACTGCATATAATGTATAGCACAAAACAACACAGTAACAGAAGAAAGCAATTGTTAAAAGCAAATGAAAGAAATAGGAGGTGTACTACACAATTATTACTACATTTAGTAATCATTAGTATGATGTTGCACGCAAGGGGGCAGTACACACACACACACACACACACACACAGTAGCACATGCTACAAGACTGGCATCATATATCCAAAATATATACAGACCCCAAATATTACTTAATAAACTAAAAGATTCAATATAGTGTGGACAAAGCACAAGACTCTGCGACTGTAACTAAAGCTGTTTTCATTACAGTGATGGTATTCGTGAAAAATAACAACAATCTGTAAACAATTTCACTGTTGTGGTCCCTAAGAAGAGCATTTGCAGCAACGCAGGGTGCGTTATGGCATCTGCAGCCAGCTAAGGTCATCAGATCTAGAAGACACATAAAGCATAAAATATTTATGACATTTGATTTAATAAAATATATGAGTGTAAAAGATATACACTGGAAAATAAATATGAATAAATATTTGAGTGTTGTTGGTGCGAACTCACTCAGCCTGTGCCTTGGTGATGGTCCTCCCTGTAGCCATCATTTCCGCCAAGCGAGCAACTGCTGGGTCAAAGTTCATGCTTGCTGCTGCCACAACTACACCCTCCCTGTTTATCCCAAAAAATGCTCAGGGTTACATACAGCAGCTTTTTCCAGGCCTTACACTTTGAGACTTGTCATGTATCTTTCTTACTTGATGTAAAACGCAAGGAATTTTTGTTCTTCCACGTTCCCTTTGAACACAATCTGAGTGTAACCTTCTCCATAACCTCCATACACAAAACAAAATAAAAAATCATGTACAGTGTCTATATATATATATACACACACACACACACATATATATATATATACATATATATATCATAACAAATGTGTAATATATCAAGTAGTATGTGCATATGTGACATTTGAATAAGTGAACATTTGAATAAGTGAAAGTGAAGTGATTGTCACTTGTGATACACAGCAGCACAGCACACAGTGCACACAGTGTAATTTGTCCTCTGCATTTAACCCGTCACCCTAAGTGAGAAGGGGGCAGTCATGACAGGCGCCCGGGGAGCAGTGTGTGGTGACGGTGCTTTGCTCAGTGGCACCTCAGTGGCACCTTGGCAGATCGGGGATTTGAACCAGCAACCTTCTGATTACGGGGCTACTTCCATAACCGCTAGGCCACCACTGCCCCCGTTACATTTACGTACCTGCTGGTACATTTACGTACCTGCATATCGGACACTCTTCCCCTTCAACATGGTCCAGAAAAAAGGAACAGAGTTCATTTCAGTCGGTTTGTTCAGCATGTTTAATGCCGCAATTCTTCCTGCATTAAAAACATTATGGAATATGCTGGAAAATCATCAAATGTTACATCTGTCAACCATGATTTGTAACTGCTAAATGGTGATTACCATGAGCGTGGGCCATCTGCCAGTGGGCAATATTGACCTGGAGGTTCTGACGGAGCGTGAGAGGAAAAGAAGCCACATCTCCAGCGGAGAAGATGTCAGGAACGTTGGTCCTCATGAACTGTGTTCAAAAGTGCTCAGATTTAAAAGAACTCTGGTTTGAGTGACAGTAAGAAATGTGTATATTGTCTGTATATTGTACATGTGAACGTAACTAAAAACTATACTGAAACATTGTTCAATCTCAAATTACTCTACCTTATCAACAACAACGTGACTTTTGGAATCTGTTGCAATTTGGCTTCCTTTCAAAAAATCGGAATTTGGGGTAACCCCTAAGGATGTAAGAGTAAGACACTTAAATGATCTTAACATATTTCTACCTTGCACTTTTGTGTGTAAGGGACTGAACAGCCTGAGACATACCAATTCCCAAAACCACTACATCTGCGTCCAAGACAGAGCCACATTTCAGCAAAACTTCCTTCACCTGAAGACACATTTAACACACGAATGCATGATATATATTAATTGTTAAAAACACAATTTAAACACAATTCATTCTAGAAGATTTAATAAAAATCAGTATTATAAAAGCTTTGCAAGGTGTTACCTTTCCATTTTCTCCACGAATTTCACTCACACCGTCTTTCATGTAGAATTTCACATTTTGGTCTTTTAAAATCTTTAATGAAAAAAAAATATATATGAACTCAAATGAAATCTGGAAAATTTTAATTACTGTAGTTTTTTAGTTTTTTTCTTCAACCTGCATGGCCATTTTCCCAACAGCTGGTCCCAGTGACATCTGGTAAGCGTAATCTGAGGTGCCAATAACTGACACAATGGCAGCTTTATCAGATAAATAGGCGGCTACCTCCATACCTACAGAACAGGAAATCATCTGTGTGTGTGATGCCTGAACATTTTACTCCAGTAAATTATACAACATTTTTTTTGCAAGTTGGTACCAATGAATGAGGTCCCGACCACGACCACCTTTTTGCCAACCGCCAGGCGATGGATCTCTTTAGCATCTCGGAAACTCTGCAGCACCTTCACGTTTTCCAGTTCGGCTCCCGGACACTGCATGGCCCTGGCTCTGAGAAGCAGAGGGCATGAAGAACCGAGGCCAGGTTCACCTCCACTAGGCAAAGTGCAGGACGACACACTGACCTGCAGCCTGTGGCGATGAGAAGCTGGTTGTAGCCATGCACTGTCCCGTCTCCCAAGGCCACCGTTTTAGCCCCGGTGTCCACAGAAATCACCTTTGCAATCGAATGAGAAAACATAACAGTCACAGCACCCATGACACATTTTGCACAAGTAAATAATGACAGCAGATCATTATTGACCGGGGTCAACAGCAGCCGCCCAAGCATATGACTGTGTATGTGATTGAACAATCCTGTCCTCACCTCTCTTTGTGTCCAGACCTCAATCCCATGCTCCTGAAGGAAATCACTTTGCCGGAGGAGAATGTTTCCACTTTCAACGTTCAAAGCCTATAATAACACAGCAACAGACTAGTAAGTAACCAGCCTGTAAAACGATCAGCGCCCCTCTGGCTCTACCTTGCTCAGCTTGGGCTTGTCAAAGGGCAACAGCTCTTCTTTAGTGACAATGACGATCCTGCCGCCATAACTGTTCTGCCGAAGGGTCTCGGCACACACCAGAGACGCCGGACCTGAAGAGAAAAACAAATTTTTGGTCAACCATTGCTCAAATACTTTACCTAAATCATTTATGGAGGAATTTCCTAATGTTCCTCAAACATTGCCATTGTGTGTAACTGTTGTTCTCTGAGCAGCAATACAATATTGTTCTCCATCCGTAGACACATATCTACATATACATTATTGCCACTTTCAGTTTTTTTAATTTGTGTCTTTTATGTTTTTGGATTCCAGGGTTACTGCAGGGAAGATGTAAAATTATTTAATTCATTTCACTACTGCCTACTGTACACACAATGGCAATGTAGGGATATAATAATACAGATTTTACTTCGTTGTAATGGCACAGAGAAGACTGCTCAGCACACACCTCCTCCGATGAGCATTACTGTGTGGCAGACGTCTGGGACTCGACCGCCCATTTCCTTCACGCGCTTGGTCATCTGAAGACGTGAGCAGCAGGAGAAGAACCATGTTAGTATCTTTATATTGCAATATGAATAGCATTATTTTTGCATCTGCTCAGTACAGGATAGAGGCATACCTTGTTTTTTATGGTCACATACACTTTGCCATCGTCAACTTTCACCTTTGAAAAAAAAAATCAGCACCTTCAGTATGTTTCTGAAAGCACTTCAGCCCTTGAATGATGCATAAAGGCAACCTACCTTGTAAGCAGGTAAACAGTCCAGGCCAGGGTAATCTTCGATGTCTCCGGTCTTAATGTTGAAGCAAGCCCCGTGCCAAGGGCACCTCACCCTGTCTCCTAGCAGTGCTCCTACAAACATGAGACGCACAATACTTAACCAATTATTCCTGTTGTTCAGGGTGGCAGCTCCCGGAGCCCATCCCTGGACGCTGGGTGGGGCGTACGCACACACACCATTCAGTCGGAAACACACAACATCTACACATGCAAAATGCGGCACAGAGACAAACAGCCTGAAATGGTGCTAAAGAATTACCTTTGACTAGTGGAGCACCATAATGTGAGCAGAGGCCGCCAACGGCACTGAACCCCGCCTCGCCCCGGACCAGCAGGACCTTTTGTTGACCCACCTCCACTTCTTTCATTCTGTAGAAAACAACAGCACTTTGAGACACAAACTATGCCCCGCCCATCGAAATTTGCATTACAGATTAATTAGTTGAATATCATTACTGTCCATTCTGCAGGTCAGATTCTAAGCAGGCCACTTCTGTGATCTCCTCTTGAACAGGAGTAGGAACCATTTTGTTGCTGTCTGCAAAAGGGATCAAACAATTTAAGACATTAGTGATCTGGACAAGTAAAACATCACATTTGACATTATTTTACCGGTTTATTCCGCGCCAGCGAGACGTAGGAAGTGTTGCAACTGCACGAAAGAAGTAGATCGTAGATGCTCCACATCCACATGCCTACTGCGCATGCGCACTCCTCACCTCCGTACAGAGGACGCCGGCCATCGTGAGAACCGCGACGCGCCGGGAGTCTGATCCCGGGGAACAAATCCGAAAAGAGTCCGAACGCAGTGCGGTGGTGTCGAAGCCCTTCACCTCGCCGAGTCCTGATAAATCGGCCGATCGCCGCACGCGGAACCATTTCCCCTGCGACGTAAACCCGCGGTCGCTTCCAACTGGTCTGAGATCAGCCGGCGACTCCTCCTGCAGGAGTTACGAGCGGGGTTCGGGTGGAGGGCACTGATCCCGGTGCAGCCTACCCTCCGACCGAGATTTAAATTGCGCGGTTTGTCGTTTAGCAGCCTCGCTTTTCGAAATATGTTTAAAAGAGCACGAAAAGACACGGAACGAGACAGAGCCACGAACTACTCGTCTATTACAAGGGAACTTGGGGAGGTTTTTACTAAGTAGTTCGACTATGTTGAACAGTGTGTATTATTGGGATGTGCTGCTTCATTTTTACCACGAACCCGGGCTTATACAGCTTTTCACCACCTGTTGCTTTACCTCAGAAAAGTCCTATACAAATGTGTCTCGATATAATCTCTGTTTAAATGTGCATACGTAGACCTAATCGGTGCCGTTTAAACCTTTACTTAACCCATTCGAAGCATTTGGTTTATTTAGCATAGAAATTCTGATGGACGACGATAGCGATGGTTTGTTCTCATAGAAAATACAGTTCAAACGCAGTACTTTCGACAAATGGGAGCAAGTGTTATAAGAACGTAGCGACGCACCAGGAAATCCAGACCTGCAATACCAACAAGATGTATTACCAGCGCTTTACCTGTTCTGGATAGCAAACCCAGACGATCGCTGCCGTCTGTGTGCCCGGCTGCAGCCCAGTGAGACGAGAAATCGCTGACACTCGGTGATTCAGCACTCCTTCTATAGAATTGATTAATTAAACATGAGGGTGTGCGGCATTTGTACAACGTACACGACGCATCGGTCACTGTCAGGCTGATACAATGGGGAGGGCTGTAACGAGATACAGTACAGGCCAAAAGTTGGGACACACCTTCTCATGCAATGTGGTTTCTTTATTTGCATGGCCATTTACGTTGGTAGATTCTCACTGAAGGCATCAAAACTATGAATAAACACATGTGGAGTTCTGTACTTAACATAAAAAGGTGATTACTGATTACTGCTTTGCACACTCTTGGCATTCTCTCTATGAGCTTCAAGAGGTCGTCACCTGAAATGCTTCTCCAACAGTCTTGAAGGAGTTCCCAGAGGTGTTTAGCACTTGTTGGTCCAGCTCACCCCAAACCATCTGGATTGGGTTCAGGTCCGGTGACTGTGGAGGTCAGGTCTCCACTTTTTGTTAAGTACATAACTCCACATGTGTTCAATCATTGTTTTGATGCCTTCAGCGAGAATCTATCGATGTAAATGTTCATGAGAATAAAGAAAACACATTAAATAAGATGGTGTGTCCAAAATGTTGGCCTGTACTGTATATCTAATATATTTGTGCTGTGCAAAGGCACAGCGGTACAGCACCACGGCATCATATTTCATCTATGGTGCACGGCTCATCACAACAGGCTCATCACAACTTGTCAATAGAATGAAAAGACCCAAGAGTTCTTGTGCTGCTGTTTTTTTAATCACCAGAGCAGGTTAAATCAAAGCACCCAAAAAGGAAAAACAGGCAATAAAAACTAGTTCCCAACAACGGGCTCACAACACTGAGCTCAGTGCACCACAATATAAGGCCAAGGTGCATTTTCCGTTGCTTGCTCCAATGTGATGTAGTCCTGTCCATTACGTCACAAAACGTCCAACAGACAGCTTTCGTACATTACCGCCTCGTTACTAATTTACCACTAGCCACTTCATTGCTAATGCAGTTTTTATCATGTGATGTGTTGTTGGTGGTATATTAAACTGTTGCATGTGCAAAGTCACTGTTACAAAATTCCTATAGCGATGCCTTACATAAACTGCAGTATTGTAAAGCGGCGCAAGGGGGCGCCACAAGACACAGAGAGGGCGTTAGAGTAAATATGTTTCATTAAGCACAACAAGATTGTAGTCGCCAAAAAAATGTCCAGGGAAATGTCATGATTCAAAACCACGTTCCAACATACTTCGCGTTCAGAAAATCGAGGTGAACGGTGTACCGCGACTGTGTAAACATCCCCGGTCCGACCTCAGGTCAGCGTGCGTGTAGCACAGAGACCAAAAACTCAATTTCCCAGAACACCCCGGGCCAGGGGGCGGGGCCACGGGCCAGTTGAAGGAAAAAAAAATAAAAAACGACTGTCGCTTATTTGCCCAGCCGTGCCTGTAGAGAGCAGGGCGGGGACATCTGTTGTATGGGTTCCACTACAAGCGACAGAAAGTTACACAAGCACAGGCGGGGTTTGGTAACATGCTGTCAGGTCGAACGGAGTCATCTTCAGACAGCCACCTGAGGCAGGCGCGATGAGATGAGTTTGCCTTTATCACTGGGGTAGAATGAGAAGCGCGCGTTGGTGCGCCGAGTTTTGTTTGACAGGCTGACAAATCAGAACAAGACAGAAAGCGCTCGAAGTCGCACCCAGCCGCGCCAGAAGTGGCCCGAAACCAGAAGCCATGGAGCTGAATTCGGTGCTTTTGACGGTGGGAGGGTCCGCCTGCTTCTTCAAATTGGTGAACTGTGGCTTTGACAGACTACCCATTCCCGACACTGCGTGTAGAAACACGTGGAAATGGAGAAACATCTCGACGTCGCTGGTGCACAGTCTCATAACTGGAATATGGGCCGTGCTGTGGTGAGTTCATTCCTGTATTTCATTCACATTCTTTCCTTTAAATTGCATGGATCGTTTTTTTTTTTTTTTGGTACCCAACCGTCGAACTGGCCGAACGCGTTTCAATCCCGACGCCCTCGTGGTCGTTTTTTCAAGTCTAACCCGCCTTTCGCCCTCTTCTTTCATCACAGCTTTTACGTGCACCCTCAGATGGCAGAGGACCTGATCGCCACCCATTCCTGCTTCTCGCATGCTCTGGTGTCGCTGTCCATTGGTAAGTGGACGATTGTCCCGCCCTTAACGCTCATAAACCCGACACATCCCGGGACATTTCAACCCGCGATTTCTACAGTACAGAACTGAAGACACACGACCACGAAATAACACGTGCGAAGTTATTTAATAAATCAAACAGAAATGCTGAACGCTTTTCTTATTATTCACTCGTGTTAATGAGCAACTCATCAAGCGGCTTTTGAACAAAGCCCCCGTGAAGGTGAAAAAGAGGCGACTCTGAAAGAACAGGTTCATCAAACACACATCACTTTCTCCTGATACGACAAATACTAAATATGCTTCTTGTATTGGATTCTTCAAAATGGCACCAACCCAGGCTTATTAACTGCACTGAAAGCTGACATGATTGGATGTGTGGAATCCTGTAAAGATCTGTAGCGTTCTTCGGAGAGTCCCACCCCTCCGTTCGGAGTTATGTTAGCTGTGGCCGTAGAATCAATGGGTGGCTTTATGATCCGTCCCAGGCGCCAGGCCTTCCCACAGAGGTCACATGGCCACAGAAGGCCCGACGTCTACTCGGAACAGGCGTTTTATTTACGTGCACGTTTGGTTTCCATAGCAAGCAATGTTCTTCAGCTTGCCAAGAACACAATGGCACTTCCAGTGGAACCGTCTGGAAGCTGATTTTGGTCTCGGTGATCAACGGTGCCCAACCCTGATCCCGTCGTCAGTTTACATTGGATTAACTGATGTCAGTAAAGTTCTGCCTTTTTGCTGTCATTTGTGGGTGACAATTATGTCCTTTGTTACACTAGAGAAGACAGTCAATCCTGACATTCTACAGCTAAGCTAATAAAGCTTTATACACAGAGAGAGAAAACAGTACAAATCCAACATTCTGTCATTCTGTGAAAAGAGCCACCCAATCTTTGCAGACTGGACTAATGAAAGACTGCAGGACTTGATCACTTTAAATGAAATAGTCGTTATATTTGGACCAATTGTAGCCCATTATAACACATAAGCATCCTCACCCCCATTTCCCAGTCACCATGGATACGCTCATAGCAGGAGTAGGATATAAATAGCCATCAGGAACGAAGATCATTGGAGCCATCATGGTAATTACTGTTCTGTTTCATCAGGTTACTTTGTATATGACTTCATTGACATGATTCTGAACCAAAGGATCAGCCAGTCATGGGAGCTTCTCTTCCATCACATGGTGGTAAGTAATGCACCGCATTTCCGTACATGCATGCTTTTACTGGTGATTACGCCAGAGAAAGTTGGCTTGTCGTGGGGATTGCTGGCATTCTGGAACACTCCTGTCACCCGCCAGGCTGCCAGACCAACTACCAGTTTTTCTAGTCTTAAAAACCCCCCACAACCTGTCTGACTACCCAGAAACCACCTGCCTGTGGCCAGACCCTCTGCTGGGTTTATTTAGTGAGATGTTTCATTTAGAATGGATTGGATTGTATTTTTTGGCTGAATTTGTATTTACCTACATTCTCAATGTCAAAATTTGCATGTAATAATAACATGCAGGTAGAATAAATAAAGAAAATAAATCTGACTAACAATACCGCGGTGTATATAAATAAAATCCATTTACCTAGTCATTTATTGAGAGGCTATGGGCCAACACTAACCCCATGGTAGACTATCATTGTCCATAATATGTTATGCTTTATCCATTATTTTCCAATGGACCTTATTCATTGAAGGAGCTCCTTAGAATGGTTTCTGGTTTACAACTTTTACTGCAGTGCTTTTATGCGGTGTTTATAGAATTGCTGGGACCGGTTACAGCTTCCCCATGATCCGGTGTGAGGGAATGGTGTACATCAGTCCACGCCGCATGCTTCCCATCAAATTTCACAAGGCTGCGGTTTATCATGTGGCCGAATGCTGATCAGTGAATTGGATTACAGGACGTAGAGCCGCTCTGTTGACCAAGGACACAACAAACTGCCATCGGTTCCCTTAGTGACTAGGGCTGCAACTAACGATTATTTTAATAATCGATTAATCTGTTGATTATTTTTTGATTAATTGTAGAATCGAGAGAAAAAAAAACAAGAAAAGCATTTATTTCCAACCCTTTATTCAAAAACAGAACCAAAATCTTTAGAAAGTGCACAAACATGTTGCTTCTTGAGCTGTTATAATAATAATTAAAAAAAAATAAAGATTGACTAACACAAAAAAATACACATGTATGCTTTACATCTGCCAAATATACTTTTTTTTTTTTTTTAAATAAAGTGCCACCTGAGCTGCCAGAACGATAAATAATTTATAAAAAAATAAAGAACAATACAAATCAGAAAATTTAACAGGATTTGTTTGAATGTCAGAACTTGTTCTCTACACTACACTGCAGATGCACACACTCACAAACTCACACTGACACACACACACACTGCAAAAAATGCTTTTCTAACGTAGTAGTTTTGTCCTGATTTCAGTCCAAATCTCTAAAAAATCTTAAATCAAGATACATTTACTAGACACATTAAATAGCATAAAAGACAATGTCTTGTTAGCTGATAAAACATCTCAAAATTGGATGACGGGTTAACATTTACATTTACACTTACAGCATTTATCAGACGCCCTTATCCAGAGCGACTTAAAATCAGTACTTACAGGGACAGTCCCCCTGGAGCAACTTAGGGTTAAGTGTCTTGCTCAGAGACACAATAGGCGAGTCATACACGCGGAGACGCAGAGAACAGTCCGAACGCTGTTTCATCCCCCCTCCACACCTGTAGGTAGCGCTGTAAGTCCCCGTCTAGTTCTCCTCCGCGGCGAGTTTAACACCAGCACCAGGGACATTGCGTTCCTCACTTCAAAACGGAACAAAAGTAGAATTCTGTAGTGACTTCCCCTGCTGCTGAACTCCCTTCCTCCTCATCAAACACGCGTTTCAGGTGCAGGATCATTGCTGTGGTGCTCCCGTGCCATGTCGCTTTTTCATATTTTTGCGCAGATTTCTCCGCCTCCGCCATGTATCTGTCCTCTACCTCCGCTCTTTTTTTTTTTTTTTTCTCCGCGCTGTCTATGAGGCGCCAAACTCTGCTAGCAAACGTGTCCGCGTCGCGCGACATAATGAATCGATTAGGAAATTCGTTGCCAACTCTTTTAGTAATCGATTTTTATCGATTCAATCGATTCGTTGTTGCAGCCCTATTAGTGACGCAGCAGCTTGGGATCTGTAACAATCAGTAGTGACAGGGACAGTCCCCCTGGAGACACTCAGGGTTAAGGGTCTTGCTCAGGGACACAATGGTAGTAAGTGGGATTTGAACCTGGGTCTTCTGGTTCATAGGCGAGTGTGTTACCCACTAGGCTACTACCACCCACTTTCCCCCACCAGAGGGAAGTCCTAGTGAACCGGAATTGATCTCTTCATCGATGGTAACTTGAATGCACGTTGTAAGTCGCTCTGGATAAGGGCGTCTGCCAAATGCCATAAATGTAAATGTAAGACCACCAGTTTCATGTTTGTGTGTGTTCCAGTTCCTGGAAGTTCATTCTTTGAAGCAGCTCTTCAGAAAATGGTTGCCAGGTCCAGAGAACCAGATTAAATAAAGGTTTCTGTGCTTCCTCTGTTTCCTGCAGTGGATGTATGTGAAAGGTTAAGTGGGACGTCATCCATTGATTAAACAGGAAGATTCTTCTCTTGCTGGACGGACTTAGCATTGATCGTACATGTTTGTCAACTCTTAACTTTCCCGTCCTTTGGGGAAACAGGAGGTTCTCCTGTCTGGGTGAGAAATAGTGAGTGACGTTTAGCTTCCACGTCCACCTTGGATGGGCTGGGATTCAGATTCAAATGTTCATGTTGTGATTTAACTGAACTGGTATAAAAGGTCCTGCGTTTTTATTGGCTGAAACAGCTGGTAACCACGGCGCACTGTTTGCCATTTTAAATCACTCCAGAGCCGATACACACATGTAACGCTATTGTAGATGTTCAACTTTACACCTGTAAAACTTTTGCAAGCAGTTAATCCTGTTCTTGTGGCTTTATATGTCAAAATCAGTCCTAAGTCCTTTACAGTGCATATGCATCATAAATTTTGTCATGCTTTCAAAAATTATTCTGTTTAACTTATTATTCTGGGTTCCAGAATAATGTCTGTTTAAAGAGTGTGAGGGCCTGACCCTGATGGCCCGAAGTTGCCCGTTTGAGTCTTTTGATTGGGAAGGGGGAACATCAGGGACCATCGGGAGTTACGGATTTATTTTACCCACACAAACAACAATCCCATTCCTATCCACAGATGTGCCTGACTGGCTGAACTGGTAATGTGTTCAAGTCAGGAGGAGTGCAGGAGTCTGTACCATAATCCCTGTGTCCATTCACATTTCAGGGACACATTTATGCATCTGTGCTTCCTTCCGAATGTTTGGGTGGTTGCAGAGTTTTGGCCCTGTTCTCAACTTGTTCTTGTACTTCTCCAGAAATAGCTCATCCTTCTCTTATTAGGGAAAATTGAGTTTGCCCATTAAAGATGGAAAGGATCACGAGGATGCAGTCCTGTGAGAGGCTGCTGTAGTGGCCATTTTGTATAATGGGGAGATGGAAATGCAACATTCCTCCCAGGCAGATCTTCAGAAGACACGAGTAGGAAAAAGCCTTGTTGCCAGATGCTGCATTTTAATGAGAGCTTACTAAAATGTAATCATTTGGTGAATCTGTTAAACAGTCTTAGGTTTGCAAAGTGGTGTTTGCAGATCTACAGGTCAGGCCAGACGGCGGGGTAGAGCCGCGGCTTGAAATAGGACCGCGCTGGTCCCGACAGAGGTAGCAACATCTGGCCACCACGTGTTCCCCAAATATGCAGAATTGCTGGATCTCCTGCAGCCTGTAGCACCTGCATCATGTAGCTTAATGCTCAAGCTCAGAAAACCGTTGCACACTCGGCTCGGCATCACACCGCCAACTCATTCGGGCCGGCTGCACGTCTGCACATCCTGGAGCACAGAGATGTGAGCATTCCGTTCCCTCACACTCCTATGCTTTACTGTTTTTGGTAAGAGTTCTCGCCCGGTCGTACAAGAAATAGGATGCCAGTGCAGGTATTTGTTACCAGGTTCTCTCTCTTTTTTTTTTTTTTTTTTCCCCTGCTTATTTAAAGGTCCCCTGACATGAAAATTCGGTGTGTGTGTAGCTTTAAATGCTAATGAGGGGGAGAGAGGCGGGGCGAGGAGGAGAGCAGCCTCTAGAAGTTGAAGAGGCCGAAATTCGCGGAAATGGCGTCATCGACACCATTCAATGTTTGTTGCCGACATGACGTTCTGTAACCTTTCCCCATATGAGGACATAAGTGGACAAATTCCAGATCATCTGAGCTGCTGCTCTCTGAATGGCGAAGTATAATGGCCAAAGCACTCTTTACACCTATCACCATTTCTAGAGACTGCAGGATCATCGACAGGCTCGGGGAACTCGTAATAATGTTAAATCATCTCACAAAGTGGCATTTTCATGATAGGGGACCTTTAACATTCTCGATCAGTTCCATCTGTAATATAGTGTTGATAAGCTCTGGTGATCATTTCGAATTGGAATTTTGGTCACAAGCTCGTACTGTCTCCCATTTCCATTTTTTATTGGCTGCCTTGACCTTTGGCCCTGTTAGCCTCTGCTGTATATATGCTGCGAGTGTGGCCATAACTCATGTGTGAGCAATGAGTTAGCCCCGCTTTTGAAAATAGCCCTACTACATTCAAGAGTTCACATTAATGGAGGAGGAAGTGTGATGCTATGATATTTTGCTTGAGACCTTCAGCCGTGGAAAAATAGCTGGGTCACATGTAGTGGTCACATGGCATGACCTGTTTTTCACCGCCTCATTCATTTGGGAATAAACATACGTGTCTGGAGTGCTAACATGCTTATTAAGTGAGTCACTGGAAAACGCACACAATGTGCTTTGTGTTGCTTTTTGGCACCTTGACATGAGGGGAAAAAAACGTCAGGCCTTGTCTGTTGAAGCGAATTAGGAATTAAAAATTAGATAAAGGTCAGGGCGAGGCTAAATTTTCCCAGGTGAGGTGACCTGTCTGGTATTAAACACTTTAAATGGATGCTTGTGAACCCAGCTGTCATGTTCGCACATTTGCCCTCTTCCTCGCAGCCAGGTCTCCAGGGGTCCACAGTCTCCGGATGAACTGGTCTCTGAGGTGCACCATTCTTTGGTTAATTCGTTTGTCTGAGGGCTTTAGTGTGCTTCAATCGAACTCGATGTTCTTCTATCTATCATGTCCCTCCAATTTCTCACAGACACAGTCCACAACAGCAGATCTGCTTCCTGTATTTACTTTTGTTGTTCCCGCTGCGAGTCTTCGAAGCGACGCCTTTTCGATTTCTCCCTGTGTGACTGGGAACAGAACCAAGAGGAAAATGATACAATGTTCCAGACTCACTGACTGATTGTCACTGAGGGGTGGTAGTAGCCTAGTGGGTAACATACTCGCCTATGAACCAGAAGACCCAGGTTCAAATCCCACTTACTACCATTGTGTCCCTGAGCAAGACACTTAACCCTAAGTTGCTCCAGGGGGGGACTGTCCCTGTAACTACTGATTGTAAGTCGCTCTGGATAAGGGCGTCTGATAAATGCTGTAAATGTAAATGTAAATGATTGTCCAAATCAAATGTGCTGTGAAAAGTGGCCTTAGTTAGAGCTGAGATTTAAATTATAATACTGGACATGATAAAACCGTAGAAATTAGTGTTTGAAAATGTCTATACAGAAATATATCGCAATATTTTACGTGGTGATATTGCATCGATACAGGGACATCGAATATCGACATTTTTGTAAACAGGTGTAGTCCACCGGGTGGTGCCGTCGAGCATTTTCTTTAGCGAGGCCAGCAGATGTGTCATTGTCACTTCTTAAGGAACAACCTCCACTCCTGTAGATGGCGATGTACAGCTGGGTACTTTCAGTTACTGCTTGGCATTTCAGACAAAAGTGAAATAGCAAAACACGACAGACTGATCACAGCATGTTAGATTTCAGCTCTGTTTTTACATTTTCAGTAATTTTATCACAGTATGTACAGTATCACAATACATCACGATATATCGTGTCGTGACCTGTGTATCGTGATGCGTATCGTATCATGAGATCCTTGCCCATATACAACCTTAATTGTTTGAATGCAGTAAAATATCTTTGGTAGACTTTCTGTTTGCAATGGTCAGGATTCTGGAATAATGTAGTACGAAACCATAAAGGAGTGATCTGACATCTAATGGTGCTTCCTTATATCACACTGAAATAACTGACAGTTTTGGTTTTTCTGTGCGTCTTTATTTCAGTATTAAAATTGTAATTTCACAAAATATGTGAACCCCACACCAACCAATTTGTATTTAGTTATATTCAATGCTGTGCTTGTGATTTATGGCAATTTCTACATTTTGAACGCTGTGCCAGTGTGTCTGCGCGCCTGTCATGTCAGATTGCCTGGACCTTGATCCCATCATCCAATCTTGCATAAGCCCATCCTCGGTTCCTCTCCTGTCCCAAGTGAAGAGAAACCTTCCCCACCACTCTGCACGGGCCATTTGAAGTCCATTCAGCCAGATACACCCAGTGCAGAGAGGAGTGGTGGAGATGCGAATGTACTTTTTATTGTTTCTGCGATGCATGAAACAATAATGTATCGGTTTACAGAACTGGTTGTGCAACATTTCAACAGTCCCGGTGGATGAAGTGTATAATTACTGAGCCGGTCCAACTTTTGGTTTATCTTTTTTTAATCTGGTTTATCTCTTACCTGCCTCACCATAATTTTTCATTTACATTTACATTATTTATCGGACGGCCTTATCCAGAGCGACTTACAATCAGTAGTTACAGGGACAGTCCCCCCCTGGAGACACTTAGGGTTAAGTGTCTTGCTCAGGGACACAATGGTAGTAAGTGGGATTTGAACCTGGGTCTTCTGGTTCATAGGCGAGAGTGCTACCCACTAGGCTATTACCGCCCACTAGGCTACTACCATTTTTGATTTTGTAATAATGAAAGAGAGAAGAGTGGCGCTTTTTTTATCTCTCTCTCTCTATCTCTCTCTCTCTCTATCTCTCTCTCTCTCTTTGTTAGTAGTTCTTTTGGTAATATTTTGGTAAAGTCCAATTTGCTTATATAAAACCTTACATAGTGTAGGCCACCAGCCTCTTTTTTTACCTCCACCAATACAGTGACTTTTGCAGAATTAACTTGTATTCAGTACAAAAATGTTCAAATAGACTCCAACATGAACTAATTACATTTTGGTCCTCTAAGGTCTTAATAAGAAGTGAGGTAACCTTAAATGATGTGCCCATGGGATATCTTCATTTGTTTTCCAGCCGTAAACTGCCCAAGGCAAATAATTGGAGGTGGTAAGACTAGTTTTGAACTCAGGCTTGACGAGGGGAGCAGCTTTAAGGTGATGCATATAAAGATTTTTTTACACCATAACCTGCCACATTCTTCCATTTCATCTCCTTTTTTTCTCTTTATCGCTTCCGCGTACAGATTTTGTTACACGAAACCATTCCTACACCCCGGTACACCATGCGGTTGGCAGATCATTCCATGTCCTCCTGCAGTGCCTGGCACAAATACTGTGTTTTTTCCACTCCATCTGAGCTGCTGGGAGCCATCGAGTATGGCCAGTCGGATTCTGTTATGTTTAGCGCGTGTGAAATGCGTGGGACTGTTAACGTTGGCCGGGCCGTGCAGTGTGTGGTTCTCAGACGAAATCACAGCTTATCTGAGTGAAGTGCGGCTTGGTGGAGATGTCCCTTTGTCTGAGGATCCTCTCCTCCACCCGTCAGCCACCTGTCCTCTGCCAAAAGGTTAATGGCTTCCCTCACTTCCCTGCCAGCGCCTCCCGGCACTTCCTCTTGAACCCGCCTTCAGATAGTCACTTTGTCGCCTCCATCAAATGGAGCTGAGAAGACAACAAAGTCAAACGCCACTTACCACCATTGTGTCCCTGAGCAAGACACCTAACCCTGAGTGTCTCCAGTGGGGGACTGTCCCTACACCTACTGATTGTAAGGCACTCTTGATAAGGACGTCTGGTAAACGTAGAGACCCATGTTGGTGCACAGTGCAGAGATAATTGAGCCCAGTGGGGTTCAATTATCATCTCCTCCCGCTCTCACGTCTCTGAGGCATGTTGTCCGCCGGTGAGACTTCGCAGAAACAGGGCTGACCGTAAAAGGGAGTAAAAGTCAATTCCGTGCTGCTGTTGCATCACCTCAACTCTCAATTCCAGTTTCTGATACATAAAGGCTGCTGTTTTCTGCATTCTCACAGTTTGGCCGTAGTTCCATCTGTGGAAACTTCTGGAATGCTTTATGGAGTCCAGCACCCCCCCCCCCCCCCCCCCCCCCCCCCCCAAATCACACCCAACTAACATTCCAGAAAGATGTAGAATCGGTAAGCCTGCAATTCACATTGCGCCGTGGTTATTCCCCACCTCGCTTTGCAATTGGCTGAGAGGGGCATCAATATATCAACACAAATCTAATAAATTCTTCATTTAAATAGTTAATTAAGCAGCAGCACAGATTTTACTGCCAAGTAACATTTACTGGCGACAAGTTGTCCCCGATGTTGTCGTGTGTTGTCTGGCGCGAGAGTGACGGAACCCCTGGTAGAACAGGACTACTGGCCACTTGGCTGCGGTCCCTGAATTGCGATGGATTACCACGGTAAGCCCGCCTGTGCTGATTCACTCTGACTGTCTGCTGCGGGCGGAGGGGCCGCCCGGGTTATGACTGGCTTTTTTCCGGAGGTCACCGCGCCGCCTACGGACTGCCCGCGTGCAGCATGTGATGTTATTATGAGGGTGGTTGTGTCCCTGAGCAAGACACTTAACCCCCAGTTGCTTAAATGGCGTAAAATGGGAATGTGGCCGCTCATTCATCGTTTTCCTGCCAAGGTAGGAGAAAATTGTGCTATTGTGCGTGTGCCCTTCATTCACGTGGGAGCGTGAAGGTTACAGAGACAGGCGGTTAGTGAAGAGCGGCGTCACGTGTCTCATTTCTATGGAGCAGATGAGATGAATGTGCAACCCCTCTTTAAGTAATAAACTTTGAACAGTCTTTGTGTATACATCCTGTCCGGCGCTGCGGTTGGCCTCTTCCTGTGTCTTGGACCTGATAAGACAGGTTGAAGATTTGCAGCTGTTATGGAAGCGGCGGCCTTATCGGTATGTATAAAGGCCTTTTGGTGTTTACCTCCTCCGCCCTGAGGAATAAGTAACGTGGATCCCCTTTGTAGCGTTTTTTTTTTTTTTTTTTTTTTTTTAAACAGCCCACCTTTTGCCCATTTTCTGACCTGCACTTAACAGCGGGAGGTTGTAAAGTCCAAGCTGTGAATGACATGTGCCGATTGGCACAAATTCTTCTGAAGTCATTTGTAAATATACATGCGCAAAATGTAGTTGAGCAGTGTGTGTGTGTGTGTGTGTGTGTGTGTGTGTGTGAATATTTTGTTCACACTATACACTACCAGTCTTGCATTCTTTTACATTAGACAAAAGAAAACTGAAGACACAGAACTATGAAACAACACATTCATGTTATGTAATTAACAGAAATATACAGGGTGGTCCATTTATATGGATACACCTTAATAAAATTGGAATGGTTGGTGATATTAACGTCCTGTTTGTGGCGCATTAGTATATGTGAGGGGGAAACTTTTCAAGATGGGTGGTGACCATAGTGGCCATTTTGAAGTCGGCGATTGAATCCAAATTTAGTTTTTTCAATAGGAAGAGGGTCATGTGACACATCAAATTTATTGGTAATTTCACAAGAAAAACAATGGTGTGCTTGGTTTTAACGTAACTTTATTCTTTCATGAGTTATTTACAGGTCTCTGACCACTTATAAAATGTGTTCAATGTCACCAACCATTCCCATTTTATTAAGGTGTATCCATATAAATGGCCCACCCTGTATATCAAACAAATTTGAAAATTTGCATCTATCCAAACCAGGGAGCTTTTGCTGTGATGGCAGCATTTCTCGCTCCTGTCTTCTCTCCTCCACCTTAAGTTGGACAACGGGGACGGTTTCCAGCAGTCCTGAAGGTTTATGCTGAACGCTTATTATTCATTCATGTTAATGAGCATCTCATCAAGCGGCTTTTGAGAAATGACAATAGTGAACAAAGCCGCCATGAAGGTAAAAGAGGAAAAAACTGAATCATCAAAAATAATTAACTTTCACTTGATACCACAAATACTAAATATGCTTCTTACTCTGAATTCTTCAAAATGGCTCCATCTTAGTTGCCATAACAGACACAGAATAGGGGAGTCCAAACTTTTCACTGATAGCCTATGAAATACCATTTTAACTCAATTGCCAATTTCATCTGCATCAGTTTACTAATTATCATGAAATATATTTTTATTAATAGAATTTGTTCAATTGTAACTGTTTTAAGCACTTCAAAGTACTGTTATACAATTCTTTAAGGGATGATAAGGTGAGAGCTACTTTTTTTTTTTTAATGTTTAATCAGTTGTTCAGTTGACTTTTGCTGATTGGTTCATTTGTACACTCGATAATGATAATATTGTCAAATTTTCATTTTGGCAATAGCTACACCGAGGGGGAGTGGTGGCCTAGCGGTTAAGGAAGCGGCCCCGTAATCAGAAGGTTGCCGGTTTGAATCCAGTGTCACTGTGTGCTGTGCCATGTATCAGAATGACAATCACTTCACCTTCACCATAATTAGAAATTTTAAATATCGCTAATGTTGGCTGTCTGTCCGTCCAGAGCGTCTATTCATTCCCCCACGCAACAGCATCTGAACAGGGTTACATTTTCTTTCTGGGGTACAGTGGCAGAAGTAGGACTGGGTGACATGATTAGCTGCTTCTCACTTTTCGCATGCTTCACATACCTCTGCATTTTGCAAGTCCTTATTAAAGCCCCCTCACTTGGTAAATTAGGCTGAAAGACCCTGTCATGTTTCTAGATTTAACCCAATCGGTTGTGTGGTTTGTGGTAAATGTACCTGACGTGATTGATTTGCTGAGAACCATGGGATACCCAGCGATAGCTTGGTAGGGCCATGAAGTTTTCAGGAGCACTTGCCTGTTTTATTATCTATTGTTCGGTCAATGCAAATTGTGTGTGGGCGTATCATTTGAACACATTGTCCTTACCTTATCACTTTTAAATGAGTGACAGTCACCTGGACTGTTTTGGCACCCTGTGAATGTAGGTCAGCCGCACCATGTTGCAGGAACCAAACAGAAATGTGTGTGTGTTTCAACTTTATATTTGCATTTACAGCATTTACCAGATGCCCTTATCCATAGCGACTTACAATCAGTAGTTACAGGGACAGTCCCCCCCCGGACCAACTCAGGGTTAAGTGTCTTGCTCAGGGACATAATGGTGGGATTTGAACCTGGGCTTTCTGGTTCATAGGCTTGTTCATAGGGTGACTCACTCATGGCGAATGCCATCAGTCTGCCGGGCATGGGATGCATTCCTTAATGCATGAGCAGTGTGAGGGTCAAAGGTCACTTTTTGCCAACTTGTCGCCACTTTTCCTTCATGCATTTTTATAGTCAGGCAGTTCAATCAGCAATATTGTCTGTATTTGCTCTGGAACATTCTACAGCGACCATGTGGAAGATGTGTACTACAAGACAGTTAGATAATGCCTAATAACATCTGATGATTTTAAAATTTGGAATAGCTTTTGGTGATCAAACGTAGTCCCGGGATGATCTTACTGCCGTTTATTGTACTGATTAGGAAAGGGCGACACCCAGCGGTGAAGGGGAGGAATTATATATCCACAGCTGAAAAAGAACCCTGGAGCACGGATCCTATTACCGGCGCTTTGTGGGCATGTTTGTGATTTGCCTAATCTTAGTAATCTGACTATTTTGAGTAATTTCTGCTGGACCTGAATGTTTCTTTCTTTCTCTAGTCTAACTTGTAAATCGGAAGTCCGAGTTGATTTTGTTCGAGGTTTTTACAGAGCAGTCCTTGTTGGAAACCACTGGCCCTTACAGTTCACCAGGTTTACCTCTTTTGTAGAGTTTTGATGTCAACTTGTGTAATGGAGGACCTATGGATCCCCCTGTGCAGGATATCTGAGTGGTGATGGTGGCAGGGAAGACGACAGACTCCATTTATTAAATCATATTTAAAAAAAAAAAAAAACTGAAATAAATACATTGAGTGATAAATAATAAACAGCACATTCCGCCTCTCTCCTTCGCCAACCTTCTCTCCTAACTAAAAACTTGGGCCAGCCTTTATAGGAAAAATCAATAACCTTAACATTCCAACAGTTCATGATAATCAAATCGCCCACTCATTAATTAATAAACTACTGTTACTAAAAAATACTGACATTGATTTACAACCTTATTACCGATTTGGTAAACCTATATGTCTGTTCAGAGTACTGGTAACAGGTCTGTCACATCATAGCTCAGGTTGTACAGTCTGACCCGACATGACCAGGTATTCTACATGTACAGTTATGCAACAACAAAACAAATGAGTATACGGTGGGGGCGTCTTGCTCAGAGATACAATGGTAGTTAAGTGGGGTTTGAACCTGTGTGTTACCCACGAGACTACTCTAGAAAGTCACCTTAGTTCCATGTGAAGAAAGAAAAAAAAAAAAAAGAAAAATCCCAATGACTGATGGAACGTGTTTTCTGATTCATCCACTTGCATTCTCTGTATTATTTGAGGTCACTTGAGTCATACAACTTCTATTCTTCAGGAGTCACTTTTGGATTTAAACATCTTATAAAATATAATGTATGCTAATTCCCTTTTTGCAATTACTTTGATAGCCGTGGGCTTATTTAGGGCTCATTTCGTAACCCAGATAATCACGGGGGCCTCGAGAGGAGTAAAAAGATTGATGTAAATTTAGATTGATGTAGGTTATCATCATGCCAGTGGTCCGAATGCCATCAGTAACTGCCATCAGACTTTTTTTGTTGTTGTGCCATCTCACATTCTGATTTTGAGCAGGCTCTTTGCCATCTCGCCTGACTTTCTTGACTTGCTTTATGACATATGTGCTGCTCAGAGCTCCATTTAATCACAACTGGGCATATGCAAAAGATCATTTTAATATGCACAATAATCCCCTTTGTAATTTAATGCCCATTTAACATGATTTTCCTGAAGTACGTTATCTTGATACCTGCTTTGTTTTCTGTCAAAATAATCAGTGTACAGAAAATATATGTTGTATGAATTTATGATACAAAGGTGAAGGTAAAAGTAAATTAAATACAAATAAAGACAGACCACTAATCTATTTGCCAACATAGCTGGGCATCTCAGATTCCTCAGAATTCCATACAAAAGGTTTAGCATACTGAATGCTGGAGGGCTATGTCGGCCATTTTTAGTTTTTTTTTTTTTTTTTTTTTTTTTTTTCCATTTCTTGTCTGACCCAATAAAACATCAGAAGAATATGATAGGTTGTAATGAATAAAATCTGAATTTGTGCTCTCCCTTCAGGTTATCACCTGTTTCGGGATCTCGGTGCTGACCCGGCATTACGTGGGCTTCGCCGTGGTGGCCCTGCTTGTGGAGATCAACTCTGTGTTCCTGCACTCGCGGCAAGTGCTACGCATGGCCAACATGTCCAAAAGCACCACGTACCGGGTCAACAGCATGGTCAACCTGGGCACCTACGTGATCTTCCGCATCAACACGCTGGCATGGATGACCCGCTGGCTGGTGATCAACCGCGACAACATACCCCTGTTTGCCTACACCGTGGGCAGCGTGGGCATGGCCATCATGACGGCCATGAACATCGTGCTCTTCTACCGCCTGCTGCGCAGCGACTTCCTCAAGACGAGCCGGGAGGCAAAGAAGGAGAAGGAAGCATAGGACGTCCGCCTTCTACACCCGCAGTGCCTGGCCCAGGTCCACCCACCATGACAGACCTACCCCCTAAATCGCCTGTACCAGTCAGTGCACTTACTACATCATCTGGAACAGTTCACTGTGGGTGCGTGACCATCGCAACCTGCTCCGTTGCCTTTTTCCTAATCTGTATCATTCATTAACGGATAATACGTTTTTTTTTTTTCGTTTTTTCTTTAAACGAACCCCAGCAACAATTAGCATTGAAGACCAACCAAGACTCTTGAATACGTACACCTGCTACCTCAGACACGGTCAGGGGGTCACGTCCGGGGAACGGCAGTTCGCCCTGTTTACAACAGATTGTCTTTTTGTCAGACTGCATTTTGACTGGCCTCTGTGAATTTCTTTTAAGTCGGTTGCTGTTTCTCAGACGCCTTCAAAGTAACTGGTGATTCGTGAGGATGTGGTGATTTGGCAAGATTTTGATAAATTCTGATTACCACAAAAAAAGCTAAACGTAGACAATTTAATATGGCCATAAACAATTAATATTGCAAACAAACAAAAAAAAAAGCTGTATGGATCAAGTAAGCACAACAGTCTGAAAGTATGAAATTGTACAGCATTTTTGTGCTACTTTCTTCTTCCCCCTGCGACTGTGAGCCATGCAGTGAGGTTCGGTGATGTCAGGTGCACAGATCAGAATGCTGTAGACGCACCAGTAGCATTTTACCAAGCCTCTGCTGACGGTGCGTTTAAACGAGTTAGTGATTTGTGGGACTAAATCTGGAGGCTGGTGCCTGTGGGAACCTGTAGGTGGCGCACTCAGTGCACGCTGGGACTGTGACCTAGTGCCACCCTGCACCGACGTCACTGTTGGGTCTTCTGGTCCTCCTGTTAAATGAAGAGGTTTTTGTTTAGGTTTTTTTTGCATAATTTATTTGTACTCGAGTAATCGTTCTGTTAATTTGTTGTGAATGTGTTTAAACCTTTAAAATGTATCATTCCTCTGTTAAAATTAATGTAATTTTTTTGTTTGTTTTGTGCTAAATTCACATTGTGAAAATGGTGAGAGTTATTATGAATGGTCCTGTAATTTTTTTCTGTTTGACAAGTTTGCCTTTTCGACTAGATTACGAAGCACTGGTTTAAACTGTTGATCCGGTGGTCAGATGGCGTCTCGGTCTGCTGTACTAGACTGGGACCGTGACCACCACCAACCTCTCGTCCGAGCTAGAGAGGTCCCTCCTTCTGTTACCTGTGTGTTTCTGCCTTTCTTGTGATTGTATGATTGGACAGGCCTGTCTAGTAGTGGTTTTAAAAAAAAAAATGACAATGTGGTGAAAACAGTTGTTTGTGCTTTTTGTTATTTCATTTAAAAAAAGTTAAATCCCTTCAACCCAAACCGAGAATTGAGCATATGAATGAAGATCTGGCCCTGGGTCATGTCGGTCCTAGGTCCTGTTCTAATAATTTTAGATACTGATTCGTAATCATCAACATTAAACCAAAATATTCCACATTGTGGCTATATGAAGGATTAACTTTTTTTGGATGATAATAAAAAAAACGGCAATTGCAGTAGTATTTGGTTGAAGAGTTTTTGGGGGGGTCCTTAAACATTTTCTTTACTGTGTATTTGAGAGGTGGAGCTGCTCTGATTGTACATCTGTAGCTTCCTTCACCAGAGTGTTAAGGATCCACACCAGACGTTGGTGAAGAATCAGACTAGATGGGAAATGTGTTTACAGGTCTTGTGATTTGCTCTGATTTCTAAGCCATGTGTCTGATTGGTGTTTGATGGAGTTGTTATGATGTGGAAGTTGAGCTGAAAGGGACATGAGGACGGCCCACATAGAATTTGTGGAAACCATCGGCAGGAGTTAGATGCTGCTGTCCAGTCAGCTTTCTGTACTTAGCAACAAAAACTTTTTCTTAACTTTGTGCCTAAACCGTTTGATTTTTGTAATATTTGTGAAATGTGTAATTAATAAATACCAGTTTAATGATATTTTGTTCTTTATAAATGTTCATTGTGAAAATAATAAATTGGCTTTCTTGATTTGCTTTTTTTCTGGGATTGCATTTATGGGACATGAATGATATATACAGTACAGGCCAAAAGTTTGGACACCTTCTCATTCAATGTGTTTTCTTTATTTTCATGACCATTTACGTTGGTAGATTCTCACTGAAGGCATCAAAACTATGAATGAACACATGTGGACTTATGTACTTAACAAAAATGCTTTATAGTCTAGTTTCTTCAAAATAGCTGCCCTTTGCTCTGATTACTGCTTTACACACTCTTGGAATTCTCTCGATGAGCTTCAAGAGGTCGTCACCTGAAATGCTTCTCCAACAGTCTTGAAGGAGTTCCCAGAGGTGTTTAGCACTTGATGGTCCAGCTCACCCCAAACCATCTGGATTGGGTTCAGGTCCGGTGACTGTGGAGGTCAGGTCTCCACTTTTTTTGTTAAGTACATAACTCCACATGTGTTCATTCATAGTTTTGATGCCTTCAGTGAGAATCTACCAATGTAAATGGTCATGAAAATAAAGAAAACACATTGAATGAGAAGGTGTGTCCAAACTTTTGGTCTGTACTGTATTTTTTAGCTCTTCCTAAAGCCATTAATAATACAAATCCTCCACCGATTAGGACCATGAAGGGGTCCTGCAGGCCAGATCCTCACCGGAAATATTAAAAGTCCCAAGAAGTTATGGCATGACGGGGCTGTCAGCTCTGCAGAAGACGAAGGTCCGTGCTGATCCGCCGGTTTAATAAGAGAAACGCGTCGTTTTAAGCCATTTTCCGACCGACGCGGGGCGGAGCAGCTGATGGATGGAAGCCGCGGATCGATGACGGAGGGGCGGGTGGGTGTCGCGCCTCCTTCCAATCAGCTTCCTCCCCGTCTGGCGATCATCTCGCGTGTTGTTGTCGTCGTCGTCGTCGTCGTCGTCGTCGTCGTCGTCCCGTCCTCCTGCTCCTTCCTCTCGCCCGCTGTTTTTATTTCTTATATATATATATATATAGTTTGCGTTTTAACCTCGCTTTATTTCTGAAATGCGTGACCTTGCCGTCGACGACCGACGCGCGGGATGAAACGACGGCAGCGGACTCGCCCGTCCCGGTTAACCTCGGCGGATGCTGGCGGCTCGGCTTTCCTCTGGAAGCCGATCGATCGGCGCTGCGCTTCCTCCGAAACCGTCTTCCTCCTCCATGGGGCGTGAATAGAGAGGAGCAGGAGAAACGCGTCCGGAACGAGGTGCCAGCCCACGGCCGTGCGTTTTTCTGCTAATGCATGCCTTGCAAACATAATAACAATCATTATGCAACGTAAATCTAACGCATCGCATAGAACTGAATAGAAATGCTCGACTTTACAACTTCATGGTTGGTTTGTGTGGTATTGCACGGAGGGTTTTTAATGGATGCATCTTGCAGGGTAGGGAAATAAATGAATAAGCTAAAGCCAAGTCAGCCGTTTACACCGGCGCTGCAGCAGCAAGGAGTTGTGCCCTCTGACCGCCTGCCCTCTTCTATTGCACAGAGGACAGGGGTCGCCATGGCTACCGCCTCCCTGGCCCACCAGGTGGAGGGAGTGGAGAGGGGCATCGCCTTCCTGCGGCAGGAGCAGCTGGCCCTGCTGCGGGGCCTGCACCTGGAGATCCTCAGCCTGGAGAAGCGGTGCACGGGTTCGTCCCCCCACCCTCAGAATCCCACACACTCCCATGCAGTGGCTAGTGAGGTAGGCGTTGGGGGCGGGAGGGAGATAAATAAAGAAACGGGGGCAGAGAGGCAGTTTGCTGGTGGAGGATCATCTCTGCAACCATCATCTACCGCCAAACACACATTACAGAAACACACAGCAGCATGCATCATATTAGTTGAGCGCCAGGCCAAGATATTCGGGTCATTTTAACGTGTTTAATCTAGACTATTTACTGGGACTGGTGTAGCCACGGTGACTGCGCCCCGAGTAGCAGATCGGATAAATGGCACATGTGCCACGCCCAGTCTGGCTGCCACCCTGACCCGCGGTGCTGAAGGGGGGTCCTTTCGAGCTCCTCCACCCCGAGCAGCGAAGGAAGCCGAGGGGGTCGGGGTCCTTTTCTCCGCGCTGAAATGCATTTTTAGATTCGTTCCCCTCGCCTCAGGATGAAATCCATGCACAAATGCATACCAATGGAGAATCCTATATAGACTACTTAATGATCCCCATTTAATACCCATTTCATCAAAATAGCACGATTCATTAAAGGTGTATTTTTATAACTTTAACAAAACAGGTAAAGAGATATTGCAATTTTTTTTTATTACAGAGCTGACCTGTGACCTGAAGGTCAAGCCCCCCGGCAGATCTCAAGCAGGTGAGCTCTGAACTCTTCCAGTACACACACACACACACACACACACACGCACGCACACTGCAGCTCAGTCCTTCCTCGGGGGACATGCTGCATGTCCCCAGTTTCTTCTGTTGTTTAATGGCAGCTGCTGGGCGGACGTGGACATTGGTGAAAGGTTAAATGAGCCCCGCTGCCTAAAATTGTAGACTTTGAATGTCTCTACTGTCCGATCTAATAAACGTCCCCTGTGCGGCGTGCGAGGGCGTGAGCGTATAAATAGCTGCGCTGTGGAGACAGCATAATCAGAAGGACGGCACACATCGTGGTGGGCACGTCCTCATCCAGACATCTTATTATCCTCCTCCTCCCAGACAGTCCCATGCTCCAGCCCATCTCCAGATCGATCCACAGTTTTCTCTTCCTCTCCTCTCGTTTGTCTTCGCCGTCCCTCTGGGAGTGTCCAATTACGGCTTGTTTTTCTGTTTCGTTTTTTTCTTTTTTTTTCGCTGAGCCAAGAGTCGGTAGGTAGGACGGGGAGGGATCGCGTGGAGAGAAATAAACATATTTTCTGATGAAACCCGCAAAGACAGAGGGCCGCGGATAAAGGAACAGACGGACCGAGGGAGAAGGGGAAGGGGGGGGGGTGTCACGTTACGATGCATTTTCCCTATTCAGCGCATGACCTCATCTGTGGCGTGTGGGAAGTCGAGGACCCTTGCGGCAGGGATTACCCTCGGAAAGGGGTCAACTGGCTCAGACGAGACTCAGACGATGGGACCGGAGGCTGCAGCTCATCCTCTAGTGTTCTGCCCAAAGATACCGGACTTGATAAATATTAAATATTACACAGTAACGAGTGCTCTGACTAACAACAAATCGCGCCTATTTTCCTCAAACTCGGATTAAAGGTGAGGTAAACAGGATTTATGGAGAGTTTGTTTTTGGAGGGTTCATAATAAGCCTGAAATGAGCCCTTTTAAAGAACCAATCACAGGAAGACAAAAAGTCAAGACGATACATTAAACCGTAGATTTTAAAATAATAACAACATAAAGTAACATAATTAGGAATGCTGTAGTTTCTAATAGACACAGAGATGAGTGCAGGAGGGGTAACAACATAATCAATAAAAGATAATCAACTACCATTAAAAATTGCCACATGTCATGCACAGACCAGTTGGGTGAAGGGCCTGGCTTGTCAACAGAGCCATGCCCTGCTCATTTCGGTTCGTTGACTGTGGGGTTTTGCGCTTTTGCTTATGTTCCCTATAGCAGATGGCAGCCGCTCCACAATGGCTTGAGTTGAGGGATTTTCTCTAATCCTCTGCATTTGTCTGCCCACCATATCATCCATCAGATTAGTGGTAAAATGTCCTTTCAGAGTGAAGGATATTTAATATCATCCGCCGTGTTGCTCAGTGTGTATTTTGATTGGATCATGGGATCTGTGTTGGGGGATGAAGGCTTGTGTGCAGAGGTTCCTTGAAGGACCTCTGACCCCGTTTGTTCCGTGTGCCTGGCGGGATTGTATTAGACATACAGGAGGAGGAGGAGCAGCTGGAGAGTCGCTGTCGGGAAGTGGAGGGCCGTCTCGTCGAGCAGCAGCTCACCGTGGTGCAGCTGCAGCAGGAGCTGAGCCAGAAGGGGACTCTGGTGGGCGCCCTGCGGGCCAGCCTGAAGGACAAGGAGCGCCGCTTCCTGGAGGAGCTGAAGCGCCGCAGCCACCAGACCACCGTGCTCAACACCGAACTGCAGAAGCAGACCGAGGCCGCGGCCTACCTGTCCTTCCAGCTGCACGCGGCCACGCAGAAGCTGCAGCACCAGCAGCAGAGGTCGTCGGGGACGCCGCCGCCCACCTCTGCGAAGGCCAAGCGTCGCCATGGCAGCAAGCACCCTGCACACATCCGGGCAGAGAGGGCCAGGGAGTGCGTTCCCAGGGAGCGGGTGACGGCCCCCGAGGAGCCCAGAGCCATGCCGGACCCGGCGCTGTTCTTTCAACCCCGCAGACACCGGCCCAGGCCCCGGCACCAGCACAGACTGCCGCTGGACGGCCGAGACGGGGGCGAGGAGCACGGGGAGCCCCCCGAGAGGGCTCCGCCCAGGCTGGCCGCCGCGGCGGCCACGATCGCGGCTGAAGGCAAAGCCGAGTGAACCCAGCAATACTCGCCCGCGGACAACCCCTTTCACCTCCAACCTACGCACCTTGATGGACTCCAGCTCAGTTGTATAATCACTGCTGTCGATTTTTTATCAAGCTTCCAATGAACACTTTGGTATGAGTGGGGTTCAAGCATATCTATGCAAGTGCATTAAGATCACCTCCTGGTTGCAGGTCGGCAGGACTGGCCCGACCCTGCAGGTACGGTCCTCCTCTCTCCACTCGGCTCACCGTCTGTCGTCCTGGTAGAACGTCACCTTTTATTCCGCTGATTCGTGGTTGAAAATGGCTGCGAGTCCTTGCAGTGAGAAGCGTTTTTTTCCCCTTCAGCTAACACCTGACGGCCCTCCAGAGCAAGCAGGCCGAGGTTCTCACTTCCCAGTGAATTTGTCATCGGTGGACAGTACATCTCTGTTAAGTCCTGTTAGATTTCTGTTCTGTGTTTGTGGCACAATTTGGAAAACGTTTGCCCTCAGGGATAAAGGACTATTCATTGATTTCACTCTTGGGGATGGTCTTCATAACCGAAGGAGCTTGTTGTAGGATGGTATAGAGTCTATTTTATTTGCGGTCTGAATGACACCCCAACACTGAGGAGCTCCAGGGCTGGTCGATAACATCTAAAGCAGTTGGGTGAACATTGGGGACCAAGAGTCTGAAACTCAAATAAAAATTCTGGGATTCATCTCGTTATTACGCGGCACGTTCTTGCACCATGCTGGTGCATCATGGATCATATGGTTTTGCACGAATCTGAGCGTGAATTCTGATTTCTGGTCTCAAACCCAGATTGGCGGAGCTGGCACACTCCCGCCCCCTCATGGTGCTGTAATGGAATAACATCTGGGAAGAGCAGTCAGGACTTAGAATGGAAGTGTGACAGTTCAAATGACAGCATTGGGTTCATGATGCCGTAACACTGAAAAGGTCATTTTCACTGTAGACCTTCTCTTAACTGCAGCTTTTGCAGCGGGATACATTTGTACAGTATAATAACCCTTGCACAATATTTAACACTTTAGGCTCTTACAGTATATCTAAGTCTGATTTTTGAGATTTGTCCTTGGAGCCTTATGGGCTGATGAACAGCTACATATGTGATAGAATGCAGAACTATTTATCCATAAAAGGCTGCGTATACCGGCATCTATGAAATATTCAGCACTAAAGGAAACTTATTGAAATTAGCATTTACAGGATTATTTAAATAGTATAGAGGACATGCTATTAGAACAGGCAATACTTTTTTACATTTACATTTCAGTAATTATTAGGTTATTTATTTTGGGTATTGTATAGAATTGTATATAAGTGCATCTGGTTTGGTTATGGTTTGTTTTGTGCCACCCAAGGTTCAGTTGAATATATTTGTGTTATAATTATGCACTATTTAAGACTAGAATTACCAGTTTAAATGGAAGTTTTTGAATGCAGTGATCTCACTGGTGGCTTTCGGTCTGTGAGGACGAAAGAATGGCAATATGCGGACAGCATGCTGAATGCGTCTCTGCATGCAATGTCCGCAGCCTGAACTAGTGTTTGCAAGGTGTCATATGCTCTCGCCCAGGACTGTCTGCAAAGAATATTACATTACAAAATGTGTCTTGTGGTGCAGAGATATAATGCTTTGCTTTTTTATTAATATAAATTATTACTGATAGAAAGAGCAGGTATGAAAGAAAATTGGAATGTACTGGTATATAAATTATTTTTTCAGTATGTTATTTCTGTCTGTATTTACTTGGAAATTATGTTATGCCTCTGTGATATTTATTAGGTAGCATGATTCTGTTCTATTTGGAGGCTTTTGGTGTCCCTTTTAAAATGTCATTTGTTTTATAAAACTTCTTGCAATAATGGATTATAATCATTTTCACACAGATAGTGCAGGTGCATTTTAGATTCTGTTTTTACCGCGCACTGTGTTTGCCTACAGTTAATAATAGCTGGACAAAATACTTTAATAAACTTGAACTTGACTAAGTTGGTGTGGACAATGTATTAGTGTAATGGAATACACGTAATAGTGATATGTAAGGTGATGACAAGAAAATAAGTTTTTGTACTGTCCATGTTACATCTCAATCATCTAAACTGATGAACGATCTCCTACAGATACAGAGTCACTTTCTCTACAGACATCATGCCATTGTTTCATGAAAGTAAGGAAATTCTGCAATAAACGCTTTCAGATCAATAAATAATTCAAATCAATAATTGTTTGCAGCATAGATAAAAATTGTTTTTGTTTTCATTAAAAATGTGTTTTATACAGTACAGGCCAAAAGTTTGGACACACCTTCTCATTCAATGCATTTTCTTTATTTTCATGGCCGTTTATGTTGGTAGATTCTCACTGAAGGCATCAAAACTATGAATGAACACATGTGGAGTTATGTACTTAACAAAAAGTGGAGACCTGGACTCCACAGTCACCGGACCTGAACCCAAACGAGATGGTTTGGGGTGAACTGGACCGCAGAGTGAAGGCAAAGGGGCCAGTGGTGGCTTAGCGGTTAAGGAAGTGGCCCCGTAATCAGAAAGTTGCAGGTTCAAATCCTGAGCCGCCACGATGCCACTGAGCAATGCACCGTCTCCACACACTACTCCCCGGGGGCCTGTCATGGCTGCCCACTGCTCACCAAGGGTGATGGGTTAAATTCAGAGGACAAATTTCCCTGTGTGCACCGTGTGCTATATTGCTGTGTATCACAAGTGACAATCACTTCACTTTAAACTTCGCAAGTGCTAAACACCTCTGGGAACTTCTAGACTGTTGGAAAAGCATTTCAGGTGACGACCTCTTGAAGCTCATCAAAAGAATGCCAAGAGTGTGCAAAGCAGTAATCAGAGCAAAGAAATTAGAATATAAAACATGTTTTCAGTTATTTCACCTTTTTTTGTTAAGTACATAACTCCACATGTGTTCATTCGTAGTTTTGATGCCTTCAGTGAGAATCTACCAACGTATATGGTCATGAAAATAAAGAAAACACATTGAACGAGAAGGTGTCCAAACTTTTGGCCTGTACTGTACATGGTTTGCGTACTATTTTCGTTCGTGATCGGGCGTGCCAATAGTGAAACGCGTTTTCTAATATAAAAAAAACTGGGGGAAATGACACAAACGGTTTGCCGTAGCCAGACTCCGGGGGCGGGACCGGGCGCAAAGGCAAATAGGTCAAGAGGAGGAGAAACCACGTGTGACAGCAGCCAAGTCTGGAAGTGCCCTTCCTGGCTCTAGATGTTTCTGTAACATCGGCCTCGCCGCGCGTAGCCGAAACACCCGCCGCTCGTCACATCTGCTGCTCGGTAGTGAAAACAGGCGAGGCGTCCCGCTGCCGAACCATGGTGAGCAAGACCGATGACATCCCGGCGTCGGCGCCCGACGGCGGCTCCGCGGACCTCGGACGGGACGGAGCGACGCCGGACCGCAAGGCGAGCGGCAAGGCGCCCTTCAAGGACCCCTGCGCCCGCGGTACGTAAGCTGCCTGGACGTTAGGTGGCTGCCCGGCGTCCCTCTCCTACGTCGCCCCACGCACATCTCTATACGGGTTAATTATTTTTAATTAAAACGGACGCTTTAAGTTGCGATTACGCCCTTGCGTCTGCCAGGTTTGGAACGGAACGGCGTCGGTCCGGTGTTCCGACATCAAAACACTGCGACAGTGTTGGAACACGGGGGGGGGGCGGATTTATCGCCGGCGGTCGAAGCTGCAGGGACGGAGGAGGAATTATGAAAGAGCGCGTTTTATTGTTTCTCGGTCCAAACTCGCGGGACGCCGGTTTGAATCTCGCCGTGTGGAGCAGCGGGCGTCGGCGCACATGTTTCCGTAAAGGCGTGCGGCACGAACGAATCAACTGAAGGTCACCTTCAGTGGCGCTCAACAACACGGGCGACAGGAGGGGGGTCGCGTTCCGCACGTCTATTATCCCGGCGGACCGACTGCGCCGCGGACGCGGAAAACCGACGAGTGCGGAGCGTCGCGCTCCGCGGTGTCACGCCGAAGCCGAACGGCCCACGCCTGTGGCCGAATTAAACCACAGTTCGTGGACGTCGCATTCCGAACGCCCCCGCGGACTCGGGTCGGGAGAGTGGAGGCTTCCGGGACCCGGAAGAGGAAGCGCCGTGCGCGAAAGTCACGGTGCGTGTATGGCGGTGGAAGGTTACACTCGAGCCTCTTGGTTACGGAGACTCTGCTGCGGGGTGAGTCTCCGACCTAAAAAAAAATAAAATAAAAAAAAAATAAAGAACGTCGTCGGTCTTCTTTCCAGATACCGTTCATTTTGTTGGTGTCGCGGCAGGTTTAATAACATCGTCTTTACTAATAAAAAAAGTGTATTTTAGTGCTATATAACTTTCGTCGCTGTCGCGTTTGAAGAGACCTGTCCCTCTGTCCTCATGCAGTTGTCACGAATTAATTTTAAAATCACTTTTCCTTTATTTCATTGAGGAATTGATCTTTGATTAAACTAATATGCATTTTAAATTTATATAACTCTGAAGTAATATTAGCCTTTTTATGATGCTGTAATTTATTTCATTATTATGGACAATATATAGGTAGTTGAGTTTTTTTTTTTTTTTTTTTTTTTTTTTTTTTTTGTATAATTATTTAATACATGAATTTAAATGCTATTTTCTTGGGATCTTACTATTTGCCTGGAAAAGCAGATATTCATGACCATCACTTAAAAATTAAGCATGGAAATAATTAAAAAAAATTTTGCATGGTAAGGTATCCTTGTGTCATTATAAAACTTTCCACGCATCTTCACATCTCGAATCGGATTTGTGGGTTTGGTTAGAAACTGCAGCGGCTCTGGCCTATTGGGCCTTCAGCTGACAGTGGCTTGTGATTGACGTGGCCCAGCGGGGGGTCTGGCTGCACGGTGTGTTGAAAGTCTGTGGTCCCTGCTGTTGGGTGTTTTAATCCCCGTGTTAGCTGTAATTCAGCCTGGCGCTGGCAGACCAGTCCTGCCCTACACGAGTTATCTTCGGGTTCTGACCCCCAACGGCCCCTCATAGGTGTTGCATCCATTCCTAGATGCTATTAATTCCAGTAGAACTAGATTTCCCCGTAATCTGCTTCAGAGGACTGAGCTGTTCAATTTGGCAAGACAGATTAAATTAGCAGGTAGAGGCAGATGAAATGTCTGCTTTGTCGCCTAAGTCCTTTTAAATGTATTTAAGTCTGTAGTAACCTGCTGGAAGTCAGCTATTTCTAACCTTTTCCGCAGATCATACGAAATATGAATGAAAGCTGAAAATCTGTCTGAAAGGCTTTCTCCTTCCAGAATGATTGACTGGCTGCGTTATCTCAGGAGCTGTATATTAACTCGCTCCTGTTCTTTCGGATAATTCTTTGATCAAAGTTGATTTTTCTTGACCACGTCGTCTGTTGTAGCTTAGCACATGACCACTCAAGTAGGTTCCTTTTTAAAGGCGCTAACAATGGAAACCCTCCCATCATGGTAAAATGATAAGCCTCCTATGCCAGCAGTCGCTCCACCGCCTCTGTTCTGCTTGTTGACTAAAGGGTACGGTGTCGGACAATGCTGGTGTTGGTAGGGTTTAAATTCAGAGCTCAAAAGGCAATGGGCTGCTGGACACAACCCAACCAACAGAGGGAGGTTAGAAGGACGCTTGAATCGACTTTAGTGTTGTGCAATGTGGACCTCTAAATGGCCCGCCTCAGACCTTTGCTCTACTTTTTGGCCGAATCCCATTGGCGTGAGATGTGGTGTGAGCATTTTATTGCTCCACGTTTCATGCCGTGATATCCCGGTCTTGCAGATGTGAGGAGAATTGCTGTAACCGTTCAGCATTTGGAAGTTCCACAGGCTGTTTCTTAGTGACCTCAAAGCCCAATAAAACACCAGCTGAATTTCAAGTGTCAGGAAAGAGCGGCCCTCTGCTTGGGAATTGTGAGGGAAGCCCCCACCCACCGTGAGCTCTTCTGCTGGCTTCAGATGGACCCTTTGATTGTTGAAAGACTGACTTGGGTCAGGTGGAGCCAGGACACTCAAAGCAAGTCCATGGCTGATGCAACCTTTTTAAATCACGCTGCTTCTTTAAGGGACAGAGGGCAACAGAACGTCTGAGGACAGAAAACACAAAGTTCATCCGCTTCTTAAATCTTTACCTACAGTAATCCCACCACTAGTTACACATGCATAGCCATTCCCTTAATTTTTTTTTTTTAAACACCCAGATTGCACTAAAGGTCTGTGTGATCCATTTGGCATCATGGATTTGACCTTGACCTCCAGTCTTGCCCTCCTGTCAAGTCAGAGTGTCGTCCAGCAGCTGTTTGTTTCTCTGCAGCCCTTCACCCTCCTGCAACTTTTTAAAAATATTTTTTGACCTTGATTGTGTCCAAGGACAGGCAGCAGTTCTCTGGGGGGGTATTTGCTGCCGGGCCCGGCAGGGTTTCTCGTGGAGATATGGAGTTCCAAAATTCGTGCATCTGACAAAAAAGATTACACATACAGCATGGAATTCTTAAAAACTGGTAATGTGATGGCGATTATGGGCTCTGGTTGCATTTTGAGTTTCAGGTTGGTCAGTTCAGGGATTCACAAATGTTTGCCACACCTGGCACAGGAATAGGATACACAGAACAGGATATTTTAGAACTGTGCTATTAACTGAAGAACAATCTCTTCTTTATGTCTGTTAATATTGGCTTGGAACGCCGGTGCTTGCATACGTTGCATGAAGACTCAGATTTTTTTTTTAGTTTTTCTGAAAAAAGCTTTTGTTATTTTGTCTGCAGCCTGTTTAATATAGACTGTGTATGCAGAGGGTGGTGCAACATTATGGCTCTCACTGCACATTATGCCTGGACACGAGGGCTCTTTATGAGTGTAGTTTTGCCGGGGAAGGACCAGACACATTCAGGGGACAAAATAAGCACCTGGTCAGAAAATGCTCTAATGTTTTATTTGTTGGTCCTGATCGCCGACCTCAGTGCCATAGTGTCGTGCTAAATTGACCCCAGCTTTACAGTCTCCTCACACGTAGACCTCGTATGAAGGCCTGTCTTCTCTTGTAGGGCACAGTGCCAACAAAGCAGTGATGAATGGTGACGGCGGCCATGATCACATCGAGGAAGCAGAGTCCAAACAGGAGGGCGGCGCTGGCGACGCCGACCCAGGCGACGAGGCTAATGAGCAGGAGGTGATTGTCATTCAGGACACGGGCTTCACTGTGAAGATCCAGGCCCCGGGCACCGAGCCGTTCGACCTTCAGGTACAAAAATCCCCACCTTCGTCCGACGTTATTTACATTTTTCCCGGATGTTGTGCAGCACCGCCCATCTTTCTTCTGCTGCTGCTCCTCAGGTGTCTCCCCAGGAGATGGTACAGGAGATACACCAGGTCCTCATGGACCGCGAGGACACCTGTCACCGCACCTGCTTCTCCCTGCAGCTGGATGGGAACGTGCTGGACAGTTTTGCTGAGCTCAAGTCCATCGAGGGTCTGCAGGAAGGCTCTCTGCTGAAAGTGGTGGAGGGTGGGTCCAGCGTCCCTTTTAAACATCTGATAAAAAGGTCCCTCCGGGAATTCGCATTAAACACAATTTAACCTATTTCAAATGTAGAATTTCAGCCTACTGCAGCACTTCCTACACTTTGCATTCATAATCAGTTTTACTTCTGTGTTACCGAACATGCAGACATGTGTGACTGGAAAGCTGCTCATTTACCCTCAAATTTCCGCCAAGGATTGTGCACAACAGTTTCCAAGTGTTCTGCACAAAAGCGGGAGTAAACTTAAGGGCGTACTGACGCTGCCGTGTCTGCGTGGAGCGGGACCGCACGACAGGAAGGCTTTTACTGGCAAACGGTCTAGCTCCAACATCTGAACTGAAATTCGATGTCAGGGCCGGTGACTAGTGACTTGTGTGTGTGTGTGTGTGTGTGTGTGAGACATCTGCTTCTCAGGAACTATTTATACTAGAAGGCCACTGTGTGCCAGTCGGCTGACTCATGCAACGTTGTGGTGGCACGCAATTGAAAAACATTTTTCTGCCGCAAAGCACTCACACAGAGTGCTGAGGCAAATCGCCCTGATGGCGTCTCACTTATTTCAGCAGTTTCACAACAACCACAAAGGTTTATTGGCAAATCCTGGAGGGGCCTGATTAAAGAATGCCAGGGATGATTGAGGGCATTTCAGTATCAGGAACTTAAAGCAGACCAGAATTTTCATGGAAAATTAACTCTTGCAATTTTAGTTTCTGGCCCGGTAACTTGTTAGATCCTTAGCATGCTAACTAAGTAAACATCAAAATTATTACTGTTACTGTTTGCTGCATTATTAAGTACTTTCATTGACCGACACTTTCCATTCCTGTTACCTGCAGAGCCTTACACTGTTCGGGAAGCCCGCATCCATGTACGTCATGTCAGAGATCTTCTCAAGAGCCTTGACCCTTCAGATGCTTACAATGGAGTCGACTGCAACTCCCTCTCCTTCCTCAGCGTCTTTACCGATGGAGACCTGGGCGGTATGTGCGCCCTGCATGGTTTAACTGGATGTGCCTGCCTAGTTTTTTTACTTGAAGCCATGCTGATGGGCTCTGTATCCTACTATGCAGAAAGTGGGAAACGGAAGAAGAAGGGCAGCGAGCTTGAGCAGATTGACTGCACGCCACCGGAGCACATCCTGCCGGGTAGCAAAGATCGCCCCCTGGTGCCACTCCAGCCAACGAACAAAGATTGGAAGGTAGGTCTAGAGCGCCCATGTCAAACTCGCGGCTTGTGGACCATCATTAAAACCATGATATTCCATGATAGTCATTTACTTGGAACCATTTTAATGTGCGTTCTCATAAACCTTTATGTCTTATATAAAGGAAAGGTGTGCAGTAGTGTTTTTTTTTTTCTTTTGTTTTGAAGCCTCTGCAGTGTCTCAAGGTCCTGACCATGAGTGGCTGGAACCCTCCACCTGGCAACAGGAAAATGCACGGAGATCTCATGTATCTTTACATAGTGACCATGGAGGAGAGACATGTTAGCATCACTGCATCCACCCGTGGATTCTACCTCAACCAGTGAGTATTAAGTCAAGCCTTTATTGAAAAATGTCCAGTCAAATGAGTTTAAATTCACTGATGATGCTTCGGCAGGTCCACCACTTATACCTTCAGCCCTAAGCCAGCCAACCCCAGCTTCCTAACCCACTCTCTAGTGGAGCTGCTGAGCCAGATTAGTCCGGCCTTCAAGAAGAACTTCACAGCCCTTCAGAAGAAGAGGCAAGTGCCTAATCTTTCCTTCTGCAGTGCTGGAGGATGCAATACAAACTTGTTTTAGGGCTGGGTGATTGTTTAAAAACTCGACCAACTTCTGTGATAAAATTCATCTCTATTTTGGTGATCAGGTCTATGCATTTTCCACGCAAAAAATGGCAGAAATTATCATCTTTTGTGTATGTACTTGCATTAATTTTAAATAGACACATGCGGCTGCTGAGGTGCTGGAAAACAGAAGCTATGCATGCAGCACCACGTGACGTGGTTCACTTTGTAAAGCTAGCAAAGAGAGAAATTGCTGAAAACTGAGCCAAGGAGGGCAGTGATAGTCAGGAAGATGACTTGCAGTTACGTGCAGACGTTATTGGCCAGAAAGGTCTGGTTATGGCCAAAGACACATGGCACCAATGAAGCCTCTATGTAAGATGCGCCTTCAAAAAATCAGTTAAAAGACATTTGAGTGGCTACACAAAAATCATGAAAATGCAAGTATTGTGCATTAATAAACTGTTTATTATCTCTGGTGGCTTTGGTTTCTGTCTGTGATTAAAATCAAATAGATTAATGCAGGAAACTATATTGTTATCAAAGTGTTTTTTGCCACATCGACCAGCCCTGGGCTGAATCTCACGTTGCATGTTTCCCAGGGTCCAAAGACACCCATTTGAAAGAATAGCCACGCCTTTCCAGGTGTATAGCTGGACTGCACCTCAGATTGACCATGCCATGGACTGTGTAAGGGCAGAAGATGCTTATACCTCTCGCCTGGGCTATGAAGAGCACATACCTGGCCAGGTAAGTAAAACAAAGTGTTTTCTGCATTTTGTTGAATGGCGTTCCTTTTGTTTTTGACACTCCAACACTGTGTTCATAGACCAGAGACTGGAATGAGGAGCTCCAGACAACTAGAGAACTTGCCCGCAAGAACCTCCCAGAACGCTTGCTGAGGGAGAGGGCTATATTCAAGGTGGGTGTGTACAAGCTACATCAAAAAGCATCTTCCTAACTGGAGATTTTATTAACCATTATTCACAATCAACCCTTAGGTCCACAGTGACTTTGCGGCGGCAGCTACACGTGGTGCTATGGCAGTCATCGACGGCAATGTCATGGCCATCAACCCAGGCGAGGAGACCCGAATGCAGATGTTCATCTGGAACAACATTTTCTTCAGCCTTGGCTTTGATGTGAAGGACCACTACCGTGAGCTAGGTGGAGATGCTGCTGCCCATGCTGCACCCACAAACGACCTCAATGGGGTCCGGGCCTATGGGGCTGTAGATGTTGAGGGCCTCTACACCCTTGGCACGGTCGTTGTGGATTACCGTGGTAACCGTGTGACTGCCCAATCCATCATCCCTGGCATTCTGGAGCGTGAACAAGAGCAGAGTGTCATCTACGGGTCCATCGACTTTGGCAAGACAGTGGTATCTCACCCAAAGTACCTGGAGCTGCTGGACAAGACCAGTCGGCCGCTGAAGGTACAGCACCATGCTGTCCTCAGCGAGAAGAACGAGTCTGTAGACCTCTGCTCATCTGTTGAGTGTAAAGGCATCATTGGAAATGATGGCCGCCACTACATCCTGGACCTCCTGCGCACTTTCCCCCCTGACCTGAACTTCCTGCCTGTGGAAGATGAGGAGCTGCCCCCTGAGTGCCAGAAGCTGGGCTTCCCATGTCAGCATCGCCACCGCCTGGCCTGCCTGCGCCAGGAGCTCATAGAGGCCTTTGTAGAGCACAGGTAGTTATTAAAGTCTTTGAATGTGAATAAATTCTGTATTTAATTGCAATAATTGTAATTATTTAGGCTTTAGAATGATTCTTTCTTATTCCCCATCATTGTGCATTAGGTCCTCCCACTTTTCATAAGTAATATTTAATTCAATATAAATTGTATATACTCAATACAAATTTTCATTTGGAAAAACTGTCTTCCTTTTCATAATTCACTCGAACTTGTTCCACTTTTTGCTTATGCTTCATAGATCGTGAAATCATTAGAATAATGATCTGATTTTGAAGAGCAGTACTACTTCCACTCTCCATTAATGATGGATTGACTTATGAAGAAATATACTTCTGACTGTGTTCTGCAGATACCTCCTCTTCATGAAGATGGCTGCCATCCAGCTCATGCAGCAAAAAGCAAACAAGGAGAACAAGGCCACTGCCTTGACCAATAGCGCCAGTGCAGAGATGACCGCTTCATCTACAGCTGCCCCCAAGGATCCTGAAGCTTCAAAGGCAACACAGACCAACTCAGAACCGACACAGACGGTATCTGAGGCCACACAGACCCCAGCTTCGCAGCCTGGAACAACCACAGAAATCACCACAGCAACCACCAATGGGACCCTGGAGTCAATCACCACAGAGAGCCAGAATGGCGGGTGTGAGAGCCCGCTGGAGGGTAAGGAGGCTGAGGAAAATATCCTGGGTCTGGCCCAGGCCAAAGAGCTGGCAGAGTCCTTAGCTGCAGAAGATGGATCTGGTATTGGTATGTTCAGCACGGCGCCAGGCTCTTGGGCAATGGCAGCATGGCAGATAAATGCACACAGAACTGGTCTTTTCCCCTCTCAAATCCAATTTTTTAAATTCCTCCCTAGTTTAATGCAAATGCTTGTAGTTTTTTTAATTAAACAAAATCTATCTAAATTAAACAAAAGATATCTAAAGATATTTGTCCACACGTTGATTCCAAGCCTGTATTTAGACAGAATCATCATTTAAATTGTTTTTAAATGATTAGTGAGGGCCTGTGCATTTCCCTGCCATGTTTTGTAGCTCTGACTTGGTGAAATTGGTGTGGCAATGAAGTAACAACCCTCTTCCTTATGCCATGTGTTCTTGTGACAACCCTTTAAAACTCCTCACATAACTTCTGGGTCTTTTTTTTTTTTTTTTTTTTTGTGAGTGACTAATTAATAATATGATTAATAATCAATGAGCTCTTTTTCCAGGGAAAAGGAATAACCATGCTAACTAATTTAAAGTGTATTTATCTCCTCTGTACTTTTTTCTTATTTCCATAAAATAATCTCTTTCTAATATTAATAGAAGCATTAAATTTTATTTTATTTTTTTTAAACAGATCCAAAGAGCCGAGAGGTTGTCCTCAATGCCTGTAAGGCCGTTGGATCAATCAGCAACACTTCCTTTGACATTCGCTTCAACCCAGATATATACTCACCAGGTACGCAAAGGGGCCTGAACTGCTCTACTGTTGCCATGGAACTGCCTGAATGGTCATGTGACCTCAGCCTGTCTCTCTTTGCTGTTACGGTAGGTGTTCGTTTCCCTGAAGACTGCGCCGAGGACATTCAGAAGCAGAAGCAGCTTCTGAAAGATGGTGCAGCGTTCCTGGTGTCCTGTCAGATCCCCTCGCTGGTGAGTTCACGCTGGGTCTGAGCCACTTGGCTGTTTTGCTGGAGGTGTGAATCCCATCTTAACTGGTGTCTGCCATGTCTGGGGGAGTGTTTCTAATTGGCCTGTTGCTTCTGATGGGGAGCAGAGTTGCTTTATTGCTGCCACAGTGACACCTGCTGTCATTTGGGTGCAACTTGCCTTTCAAATTTAACAGAAAACAAGAAATAAAATGTGGAGGTGGTTGCTGGCTGACCGTGGTAATAAATCATTTTAAATACAATTCATTTAAGCACAATAAATACTGCAGTAACTTCACCTGTGCAGGTGCAAATCCTGTTAGCTTGTGAACAAAACTAATTCCTGTTTAATTAAAAGTGAAGTGATTTTGTTATTGTGAAACACTGCAGCACAGCACACGGGGAGCAGTGTGTGGGGACGGTGCTTTGCTAAGTGGCACCTTGGCGGATCGGGATTCGAACCGGCAATCTTCTGATTACAGGGCCGCTTCCTTAACCGCTAGGCCACCACTGCCCCGTTACATATTGGTTAAACTGGGTTATTTCATTTTAGAGAAACTGGGTTAAGATGCACACTAGGGGCTAGTATCTGGCTATAATGATTATGCCAATAATGTCCATGACAGGTGAAAGACTGTTTAGACCACAGTGCTCTTCCCATGGATGGAGCTACGCTGACTGAAGCCCTGCACCAAAGAGGCATTAACGTCCGCTATCTTGGCACCGTGCTGGAGTTCGTGGACAAGACCCCTGCAAGAGCACAGCTTGACCACTTCTACGTAAGCTACAGTTCCATGTGACCTCAAAAGACTGTATCAGCAGTTGACACTGTTGTGACCAATGGTTTTAAAACTTTTTTTCTTTATCCCTCTTCCTTTTACAGAGAATAGGAATTAGTGAGTTAATTACGAGATGTGCAAAACATATCTTCAAGACGTACCTCCAGGTGGGTTAAACTGGATTTGTTACTGTGATGAGTAAAAGCTGATAAATGGACATATTTAAAGTGGTTTAATTGTATGTAGTGTAATTAAATTTCCCTATAATGAAATTATATCTTGCCAACTTGTTTTTTATGATGAATCTTCGGTTTCTCCTTCAGGGTGTAGAGCTGTCTGCTCTGTCCGCCGCCGTCAGCCACTTCCTCAACTGCTTCCTCAGCTCCTTCCCGGATGCTGTGGCTCACCTTCCCGCCGATGAGCTGGTGTCTCGTAGGAAGAACCGCAAGCGTCGCAACAGAGTCCCTGGAGCGGGGGACAACACTGCGTGGGCCAGCCTGACTCCTACCGAGCTCTGGAAGAACGTTGTGTCTGAGGCTCAGAGCTACTATAACTTCACTCTACAGTGGTGAGGGAACTGCTCTAGACGTGGTGCTGCTGATGGCCCACCAAACGGGTTTTGGGTCTTTATTTTGTCTTTCTGTGTTTTTAACATAGTGACAATGTGGATCTGGTGGTAGAAAAGTATGGCTTGCAGAAAATCACACTGCTGAGAGAGATCTCCATCAAAACCGGCATCCAGGTACTGGAGAATCCTGTTTGGTTGTTTAAGTTTTATTTATTTAAGCTGCACGTACTTAAATAGGTTGTAGTTGTTTGGAGATTTGTTCCCTTTGAAGATAATGACCTTGACTGACCAGACTGTGTTGAACCATTGGTCTGTATTCAGAATTTTATCGTTCACTGACTCCCGTACCTCCTCAGATTCTGATTAAGGAGTATAACTTCGACAGCCGCCACAAAACAGCCTTCACTGAGGAGGACATTCTGAACATCTTCCCTGTTGTCAAACATGTAAACCCCAAGGCCTCTGATGCTTTCCACTTCTTCCAGAGTGGGCAGGCCAAGGTGCAACAAGGTAGTGTCTCTTCAAAACAGGCAAAGCTGTGAACAAAATCTACAAATCTCCACCACACATGAGTAATTATCTGTGCAACGTTGATTACCAAAAACATGAGAATCAGCACACAGTTTTAATGCTGATTCTACTTTTACATAATCATACAGCATGTGGGTACACATTGCGCCCACCGTGGCACTGTATAGTAATTAAAGTTAAACTTGACTCGTTGCTCCAATTCCAGGGTTCCTTAAGGAGGGCTGCGAGCTCATTAATGAAGCCTTGAACCTTTTTAACAATGTGTATGGAGCCATGCATGTGGAGATCTGTGCCTGCCTGCGCCTCCTGGCACGCCTGAACTACATCATGGGCGACCATCCTGAGGTACAAAACATTATTTATTTATTTATTTATTTATTTAGCGGTAGACAAATAGTAGGGAATAGCATAGAATCCCTGATATTACAATGCTGGTAATATATTGCCAGGACCATTCTTTACAATTTGATCATGATTTCTTTGTAGCTTCATTGATTAAATTTTTTGATCAACTGAGTATAAAAGGCCTTCATAGCTCGAACGTGTCTGAATCCCATTGTCTTCTTTGGGATGCATGAGTGAAGAGTGCCTTGCACTTTGCCCAGCAGAGCAAAGCCATTCTCCACGAGCCTCTGCAGTTGGGTTTCTTTAATGCGCAACCAATAGAAACAAAGCATAGAAGATTTAAGTTGACTATCCATGACAGAAAGACATTCTGCTGGAGAAAAATGTAAAATGTTATAGGCCCGTCTGATCTGTTTTGCTTGAACGTTGCTTGTTGGCTGTGTAGAAGTAGCAAGTGATTTTTTTTTTTTTTTTTTTTTTTTTTTGTTAACTGAAATAATAGTTTGAGCCCATGTGGTATATCACAAAAAGAATCTTGAAACGAAGTGTCTGTTTGGCAGGCCCTGAGTAACCAGCAGAAGGCTGTCCTAATGAGTGAGAGAGTACTGGGGATTGAGCATCCCAATACCATTCAGGAATATGTAAGTTGCACATTAATTTCCAAATAATAAAAAGAATGGGATTTAATTCATTGTGAAAATAATAAATGACTTTTGTTAATGTTAAAATTTTTTCCGCCACAGATTCATTTGGCTTTGTACTGCTTTGCAAATGGCCAGTTGTCCACTGCCCTGAAGCTGCTCTACCGCGCCCGCTACCTCATGTTGATGGTGTGCGGAGAAGACCATCCAGAGATGGCCCTGCTCGACGTGCGTGAGCTTCTAGTGTTGTCATAAAAATTGACAAGCGCCGTAACTTTGTACATTTTAACCATGCAAAATTACTTAACATTATTTTCATTTGAATGTGCAGAGCAATATCGGCCTGGTGCTGCATGGAGTGATGGAGTACGACCTGTCCCTGAGGTTCCTAGAAAATGCCTTGGCTATAAACTCTAAATACCACGGACCTCGTTCTCTTAAGGTGGCCCTGAGGTAAGTAGTCCTTTGCTGGTATAATGTAGCCCTTGAACGATTTAAGCATTGATAGGAGATTAAGCACAGATTGGAGTATTTATGCCACCTTCACCGAATTCTTGAATTACACCGTTGCGATTTGAGTTCAGAAATCAGTCCTGGATCCACTGTACATAACTTACCAGTGACATTTTGGCTGCAGTCATCACCTGGTGGCAAGAGTATACGAAAGTAAAGCAGAGTTCCGCTCTGCACTGCAGCACGAGAAGGAAGGCTACACTATATACAAGAACCAAGTAAGCAAATCCTCCCACAGGAACTCTGGTACCCTTGGGACCTCTGGTTCGGGTACAAATTCTTGGTACCATTTCTTCAGGTTGGCGAGTCCCACGAGAAGACAAAGGAAAGTTCAGAGTATCTGAAGCACCTCACACAACAGGCAGTGGCACTGCAGAGGACCATGAACGAGATCTACAAGAACGGATCCAGCGCCAGCATCATGCCCCTCAAAGTCTGTTGTCTGAATTATGATATAACGTTGAATCATATTACGGACATAATCTTGACCATGTCTGGTTTTTTCCCCCCTCCCCAGTTCACAGCTCCCAGCATGGCCAGTGTCCTGGAGCAGCTCAACATAATCAATGGCATCATCTTTATTCCTCTAAGGTGAGCTAGATAATATCAGAAATCAGTCACTATATGAGTAACTGAGTGTTTTGTAATGCTCTCCAGATGCTCCAAGAAGGATCATGATGACTAGTTAATACATTTTATTGATTTACTTATTTTTAATGTGTGGTCCATTCTGGGTTCTTTCAGCCAAAAAGACTTGGAGAACTTGAAAGCAGAGGTACAGAGGCGACAGATGCTACAGGAACCTGGGAAGATCGAGGAGAATCAAGAGGACTGCCTCCTAGAGCTGGATGACAAGCTGCCTGTGGATGATTAATACCAACACGCCCCACCTGCCAGGGCAGGTCGTGATGCAGCAGCCATCCGCTCGAACCTGTGGACCTGAGAACTGTGCTGTGAAACCTAACTAAGAAATTGAGAGCAATCAGAGAAGGGGAGGGTCAGATCAGTCAGGAACAGGGTGTGAGGGACATGAGGAACCAGTGTATGTGTGTGTATAACGAGGGGACGGTCTCATCTGGTCTCTGCAGCGAGACCAGAGATGGCAGAGAATGACCATGACATTGTATACCAGAGCCTTATCCACTGCTCACCCCCACATTCTCACTGATCTCACCCGCTTTGTCTGAGCCCAGGACCACTCTTACCCCACTTGAGCCCTGTGGAGACAGGTTGTCCCTCCCCAATCCCCACATTCATTCGTTCATTTGCTCTCTCGGTCTCGCCACACGTAGCATGGCCTAAAACTCAGGTGATTTCTACTGTGCACTAGGTCGAGACTGAAACCTTGGGCTCGATGCTTTCATAGTGGTTTGAGGAAAGGGGGGAGGAGGAAAAAAAAAAAAAGTGGCCTGCAGAATGTAAGCAAGGTCTAGCTCCAAGATCATTGCTGTCTTCTCATCTTGCTCCTTCACCAACTGTTGTTCTCATCCGTGTGGATTTAACCACACATTTTCTGTAAAACAGATCATGTTTTTGTAAAGCTGGGAATGGGGGAAATAATAAGCCATTTTAGAGCTGCCATTTACCATTTAATTTTTTTTTTTTTTTTTTTTTTTTACAGAGAGAGAGAAATACTGTGTGGAATACTGTCTGTCATGTTAGACCGAAACTTGAAGTTCAGATTTGGAACGTCCAGCATGTGGTACACTCGGCTTAATACTGGTTCTGTTAAATATTTTTCTGTCACCCTGAATTTCTTTTTTTTTTTTTTTTTGGTGTATTGTCCAGGGGAAGGGGCTGATGCTGCTACTGCAACACTTGGTTATTTTGTAAAATTTTATTTTTTATAAATATAGTATTCCCCGTTGGACGGCTGCTGTAAGCTTCTGGCCTTTGGCGCGTTGTACCCCAGCTTCTGACTCTGTGAATTTCAAGGAAAGGCTCCCTGACTTTGATCTTTTTATGTACTGGGTGTGTCTTTGTATTAAAATTGATCTGGCCATTTAGTGTGGGTTAGTGAAGAGAGGCTTCTGCATTTTCTTGAGCAGTATTTAGTGCAGTTTAAAACATTGCACCACCCACCGTGCTGCTTCAGTGTAATATACCAAAAGAAATGTGTGATTTGTGTGAGTGTTTTGTATGGGGTTGTATATGTGCGCTATGTACCCTCCCTACATAAGTCTCATGTATTATGTATGTGTGATTTAAAGCAATAGAAATGCTGGACCTGTCCTTTTAAGTGCAGCATTTTCCCCATGACTGTCTGCAGACTGTGTATTTCCCCTGGAATGTACTCATTTAGAGCACAATAGGCCTCAAGAGTTCCCATGAACACCATCAAATTGGCTGAAATGGACTAATATTGACCATGTAAAGATCTGTGCCTATTTAACCTGATTTGCTTTGGGAAGGAACCAGGGTGCTGAATTTCTTTTTCATTGTTTGATCTCAGTATGATGTGTTTTTTGTCATTGCCTCATATCTCAACATTTCTACAAAAATGAAAAAAGAAAAAAAGAACTCGCGATTTACCTTCACTGGGCAACTTTTTGCAGACGTGTGCGAATGTCTTGTCGGTCTTGTCCTGCACTGCCACTATTGGCCACCGGGCGGCGCTCAGCAGACTGCGCTTCCTCCCATGCTGCAAGGTGACGAACGAGATTTCCTCCAGGAGGCGCTGTACAACGTACACGCGTTCCAGTGCGTTGACTGGATGCGTGTTTGCTCCAAGCTGCCACGACAAAAAAAAAAAAAAGAAAAGAAAAATTACCTACTGAATTGTGATAGTTCAGTTTCATGTGGGGTCAGAAATGCTTACTTTGAGCGCTGCGAGGGGTAATAAAATATCAGGAGGTCTATATACATATATAAAAAGTCAGCGCTCTATACAGCTGCTTAGACATGGTTTTAATCAAATTTTCAGAGCATAGAACTGCGGTGCTTTAAATACGAGGGCGCTCTTCGATTCTGTCATTTAATTTGAAAGTTGTAGCAATATATCACTACACTTTTTAACAACTGCATGAGAGATATTGGTGTTTAACTGTTGAATACTGCTTTTTTGTAATAGTAGTAGTAAAGTACAAAAGCCCAAATTTTTAATCGGACGATTTGACAGCGAAAGTTTTTTTTTTTTAATGTGTGTCACTGTGTTTTTTTTTTTTTAGATATATAATTCGACCTGGCGATTGATAACTCCACTGGAATAGTACCGTACTGGTTTGTCTCAGGTGTTGTGGTTTTGATATTTCAAAATTACTGGAACAAACCGTCTGTACTTTTGCACATTTCCGCAACCTTTTGGCTTTGGAGTTCAACCCCAGTTTACCAAATATGGCGCAAATTTAAGACTTCATAGGACAAAATTGTGTGTGTGTGTGTGTGTTTTTTTTTTTTTTTTTTCTCTGTGTGCCTCTATGGAGTTGCTTACAGCGCAAAAAAAACGTCATGAATGGAGGCTGAATTAATGCACAGTGAAGCACTCGCGTTTTTTCCACGTGCAGGACGCTGGAGGTGGTTTGCGTTTTCAGAACATGAATGTTGCTTTTTCTGCCCATAGTCTCCCTTGGGTTTCAGTGCTGTATAAAAAAAAAACCTGTCTGTTGCTCTTTGCAAATGACTAATTATTTTTGGGTTTGCTTTTGTATTAAAAGAACGTAAATTAATAAAGGAAATTTACCAAACTGTATTTTTGCTTTGCATACATGGAGAATTGAGATGAAAGCACGCAGCAAATATTAGAAAAAAAAAATCTAGTATATGTATATTTTTTTAATGGTTCTTTCTGTTCTGTCACCTCAGCCAACGTGTACGTTTCGATGAAGCAGTTATAGTTTGTACGTATTATTATTATTATTATTATTATTTTAACCGTACCGAGGGCGTGGGTCTCGCACGGCCGCTGGCGCGCATGCGCGGCTGCCGAAGGCGAATGCGGCGCAGAAAACAAGGAGCGCAGCTTGAGCCGGGAGGGAGGCGAGACGGTCCACCTCACCCCGGAGATCGCGACTTCCCCACCGAGCGGCCCGGACAGACCCGCCTGAACTCGGAGGAGACGCTTAGGGTAAGAGCTGCGGCGCCGGGGACGCGTTTTCACGGAGAAGAATGTGTTTTGTGTGTGTTTTTTTTTTTTTTTTTTTTTTTTGCGCGCCTCCTTCATCGGTGTCTCAAAATGGCGGAGCGGGCCGTTAGGGCAGGAGCAGCAGTTTGCCAGTTAGCCGGCAAACGAGCTCCGCGTTTGCGACCGTCGGTTGTGGTTCTCCGGTGGGTTGTCGCGTTACATTCTCGCCCGCCCGTCAGCTTGGCCCTTGTCCGTGTGGTAACGGCGAATTAGCCGCGAATCAACACGTTAACATCCCCCCACCACCACCACCACCCTTCCCCTCCCCAATGTCACCGGTGCGCCCAGCCGCCGGCGACTTTCTCGCGGCCGCCTGCTCGCCCCGCGACCGGATCGACGCGAGTCGGGTCTGCACGGTGTGCGTCGTGTTATCAGAAGGCTCGGCCACTTTGCGCGTTGGTTTTCGCGGGGACCGGCCGGTCACTCGGCCGCCCGGCCGAGTAACGCTAGCACATTCCGGTGCAACGTAGGTCACTTGTTTCAGTCGGCGTGGTGCCGCAGCCGGTGCGATTTTGTTTTCTGCCGTCTTTATACCATATTAACTTATTTTCGGTCAACTTTTAACGAGACATTGAATTTTGAATCTGTTTTGTTACGTAGTTAGCGCAACCGGCGCTGCGTTACCCGTGTTAGTGAACGGGCGGATGCTAACGTTAGCTAGCAGGCTATGCTAACGATAACATTGGCGCGGTTGTCACCTTTTAGGGGAGTTTGCTTCCGTACAGTCACTTGAAGTCGGGCATGTAACGTTTTTTCCCGCCTCTGACCGGACTTGTTAACTTTTAATAACTGGGCTGGTTTCGTTCGTGTGCGGAGCCGAATGAACGAGTGAAGGTCTTCGTTTTTATTCCCCCCAAAATATCCGCGGCGCAATAAATAGTCTTGTTTACGTTACGGCATTCGGGGTCATTCCTTCACACGACAGTGTGTCGTGTAATGGCTTCGTTCGTTAGTAGAGCGGGGCGTTTATCATACGTTTATAGCAGATTCGCCAAACGGGAAAGAGAGTCTTGCCCTTGGCGTCATTACTTAAATCCGTGCAGTTGGCTTGTGCACATTTACCATTTCAATCGACGTTTGCGAAATGTGTTACGAGGTGCCTTCTTAATTCGTTAATTTTGAGTGATTTCAATCCGTCTGGTGCAGAGTGTGCAATTTGCGGTGTTTTTATAGAAGGAAAGGAGCGGCCTGCCCCTGGGCAGAAGCTGAAGGGCGGCGAGCTGCTCGATCGCTCCCCAGCGACCGAGTCGCCGGTCGCTTGCTGTTGTGGTCCTAGTCGTGACACGTATCGGACATTTGAAACGCGGAGCGGGGCGTGCGCCTCTCCTGCCGCGCCGGGCGTCGGAGCGGCTTGCGTGGCCGTACGGAACGCCGTGGTCTCGGGTTGCCCCGGGTTGGCGTCTCTCTCTGTCCTCGGACCGCGTCTGGCGTCGCGCCGCTGCGCGGCAGCTGACGCAACCCGAGCGGCGCGTCGTCCGAACCGGGCCTGCACGGTTTATCGCCTGTTCATCAAATTAGCAACCAAGATATGTTATTCACTTACATAAAGCATGAATAATTGCAGTAGCCTCTGCTTTGTGCTGATATAGGTTGTTCAGTGTAGAATGAAACCTGTAATCAAACGAAGGATGACATGCAATTTGAACATGTAATGTGTTTATTTATCACAAAATGACTGTAATTGTGCAGTCCAAATATGAAGATAAGGTGGATGCTGCATGGTCCAGATTGGCGTGAATGTGTTCTATAAACCACGTGGAGAGTTACGACCTACCTCAGCTGGAGATAAGGGTTGTATGATATTGGGCCACTTTTATTCTCTGGTTTACTGATCGTGAGCCTGTGGATTGTCTACATTGATTCTGGTGAGATCAGGGACGCGTCTGTTCTAAAACTGAAACGTTCTGTTATGTACTTAAAAGCAGACACGGGTAATATTGAAGTTTAATTTATTTAAAACACCTCTGCTGAATGAATAATTTAAATATGCTTATTTGGGAACACAAAAATAAGACCTCCTATATCTGAATGAAATATTGTTTGTTAAATAGTTGAATGTGCTGACAACATAAAACAAAAAAATGGATGGAAATCAAATTTATCAACCCATGGAGGTTGGAAAAACACACTACAGGCTGATCGCCTGGACATGCCCCTGATGAGGTGGCGGATGGTCTCCTGAGGGATCTCCTCCCAGTCCTGGACTAAAGCATCCACCAACTCCTGGACAGTCTATGGTGCCGTTGGTGGATGGAGCGAGACATGATGTCCCAGATGTGCTTAGTTGGATTCAGGTCTGGGGTAAAGGCGAGCCAGTCCATAGCATTAATGCCTTCGGCATGAGGTCTTGCATTAGGAGGAACCCAGGGCTAACCACACCAGCATATGATCTCACAAGGCGTGAGGATCTCATCTTGGTACCTAATGGCAGACAGGCTACCTCTGGCGAGCACATGGAATGCCATCAAAGAAATGCCAGCCCACACCAACGGTCATGCTGGAGGAGGTTGCAGGTGGCATAATGTTCTCCACTGTTTCTCAAGACTGTAAAGTCTGTCACATGTGCTCAGTGTGAACCTGCTTTCATCTGTGAAGAGCACAGGGTGCCAGTGGCGAATTTGCCAGTCTTGTTGTTGGCAAATGCCAAACGTGCTGTGGGTTGTAGACTCCATTTCATCCTACCACTAGAGTGAAACCACTGCCAGCATTCAAAAGTGACCAAAACATCAGCCAGAAAGTATAGTAACTGAGAGGTGATCTGTAGCCACCACCTGCAGAACCACGCCTTTATTAGGGATGTCTTGCCTATTGCCCATAATTTCCACCTGTTGTCTATTCCATTTGCCAATTGGAGTTACATTTGTGTTCCTTTTTTTGTGTGTGTGTGTGTGTGTGTGTGTGTGTGTGTGTGTGTGTGTGTGTGTGCTTTTTAACCGTCAATATGGAAGATGCCGTTTCTTTTGCTGCCCGTCAGCGCACCCCCACTATGATGATTCAGCCTCATCCTGAAATTGTGGCGTCACCATCCGAGTAATGACTAGCACTAATAGCCTGGGTTTGTTCTGACTCTTATAAAGACCTTCACCACTGAGAGGCACTTGATCTTAAAAAGATTGAGTAATTGATCTCATCAGTTTTGTGTAAGGAAAGGAGGGAAAAAGTTTTGATTTCCTCCCTGTTAGAGCTGACAGTTCTAGCAGGTGGGAGAGTTCAGGGTCCCAGTTTGTGTGCCACGTGGCCGAACATGACGTCCTGTCGACTGTTACTGAAACGCCGCAGCCAGTGCTAATCCCCAGCAGGCAACTTTTCCAGAACTTTGCAGTGCGTCCGTTGCTAAGAAACCTCTCAGACACTTGGTTGAAACAGGTTTTCCATTTTACCAGAATGCTACTGGTGGAACTGAAACCAGGAATTTATTTCTGATAAGGCTGTGACGTACGCTGAGGACCTGGTCAGATGATTAACTTAATTGTTGCAGCCAATAGCGTTGAGCTGCCTCCAAGTAGGTCCAATCATAGCGGCCACGCAGAAGTCAAAATACATTTACATTTACAGCATTTATCAGACGCCCTTATCCAGAGCGACTTACAATCAGTAGTTACAGGGACAGTCCCCCCTGGAGCAATTTAGGGTTAAGTGTCTTGCTCAGGGACACAATGGTAGTTAGTGGGATTCGAACCCGGGTCTTCTGGATCATAGGCGAGTGTGTTACCCACTAGGCTACTACCACCCATACAAAATACATTTCTCCTTTAGTTGGTTCATTTGAAAGAAAGTTAATGGAAATCTTACACTAATGCTTCTGGACATTTTAGAATTACAGATCTGCAAATTTGAAGTTCAAGTTTGACATCACTGTAGTGGTCTAAAGGTCAAATATTGATTATTCTTTGTCTGACTTTTGGATGACTTGTAGAGAAGCTGATGCCAACCTGACTTCCTGGTGTTGGAGAGTCTCGGTGTACCGACATTTTCACAAACGGCAAAATGAATAGTTGGAATGAGTAAACTTAATTCGAAGATCTGCTGTATTTAATTCCAGTAGAATGTTCCTGGGTTCTGTACTAGAAGCAGATTTCCCCCCAAGAAAAGCAGGATTGGTTTTAAGGGGTCATGGGCTGATATAAGATCCATGGAAACAAAGGGCTGAAAGGATCGCTGCTGCATTCTCTGCTGTTCTTTGGTTACCATGAAAGGGAGATGGACCCATCCTGCTCTGGGCATCTCTCATTCTCATTCACATTCTTGGCGTGTTCCACTGCCGCCCTCAACGTTGAACAGCCTTGTAGAAAAAAAAAAAAAAAAATAAGCGAAATCTCACACAACTGAACACCTCACAGCATCCAGATCACGTTCTGCAGTTTCTGAAAAGCTGATGTTGCGCTACTGACTACTTTCTGCAGCCATCATGATCTTTTCAAGTTTGCCTTCCTGTCTGGAAGCTCGGACCTGGCATGTTCAGGCTGCCGTCCGAGAGTTGGTACGAACCCGACGGCTTGATTTCCAGCGGGCATGTGAGCGACCGTTACCGTGACGCTCGTGTCCATAGGTCAGGCGCTCAGAGCGGTTATCTGCTGCCGATAAGGAGTTCTTTTGCATCGCTGTGTCAGGACGAGGTCTGATAAGGCCGTCGCTCTCTGCGGTTATTTTTGGCATGTCTGTGCATCAGATTTTTTTATTTTTTTGTGTGCCCCCCATCACATCAGCGGTGAGTGTTTTTGTTGTCGAAGTAGCCTGCATCTCAGGCTATTTGCTGTCGCCCAGTCTGTGCTGGTTGGACGGTGTTGCCCGTGTTGATGGGGCTTTGCTCGCTTGGTTTGCTTTGCTGATCCTTTTTCCTCACAGGACTAAGAGGCTTACCGGCCCTCCTTCTTTCTTGGTGCATGCAGTTGGCTTATCAAAAAAATAAATAAATAAAATCATTGTGGTAATTTGCGTTATTCTAAAATATTCTAGAGCAGTTCCGTTACAAAATGCTATTTACAAAAAATGCCAGTTTTACAACCTCCGTTTCACCAATGTTCTGTTTGTTTATCGTGCTGCCGACGGTTCCGTAAGAGACTGTAGTGGAGGGTCTGTTGTGTCGCTGTGTGGTTCACTGCCTGCTGCTGGGCTGGTGAAGTAGCTCCACTCAGAAATCTGGGTCATCTGTCCCCTCCCATGTACCTGGAGAGGCGTGATTCACAAAGAAAGCCAACTGGCCGCTGGGGAATATTAAAAAAAAATATATATATAATATTGTTCACATCTCTCCGCAGATGCAGTGAAGCTGAGGCCAGTGAATGTTTTCAGGCTGTCCGAGAGTCGTGTTCCTGGAATCACACTTTCGAGGAGGAGGAGGAGGAGAAGAAGAGTCCAGGTTGAGCGGCAGACATCCCCGTGAGCCGGAGCCAGTGTCCGATCGGTGATCTCCTGCCAGGGAGACAGCAGCTGCTGCACGCCCTTGTCCTGCCCCTGCTGCCACCATGGTGCTGTCACAAAGGCAACGAGACGAGCTGTGAGTTCATCCTCCTCCACCACTGATTCATACTAGCAGCTAAATTATTATTATTTTTTTTATTTTTGCTATGTGGGCACTGGATGGAGTGCTTCTTCAGATTTTGTTTTGAGGCAAACCTTTGTCCAGAAATGCAAGTTCTCCTGGTCCCTGTTTGCTGCTGCGGGTGTGAAGATGGTGGGGTCTGGGTAGGTTTATGCATTTGGCCCAGATCCTTCTTCAGAGGCTTTTCACTGAACAGTTATGTAAGGTACTATTAGAAATTTGCACGCAACGTCCCTCCTTGGGGTCATTTGTGTGTGGGTGAACTTGGAGAGACCCCCCTTATTTTATTATTTAATATCTATCTACCTGTTTTTCGTGTTCTTTGATTGGATGAGAAGTGATGTGGTCATTACAATCACATGGGTGGCTTGGTGACTCCTACATGCCTCATTAAACCAGGTAGTTGCTCAGCAGCCGTTTGTTAGGACTTCAGTGCTTTCAATAAGAACATTAGTGTGTCTGCACAAATTGCCCCGGTTGGTTGGTGAATTATGTTAAATTAAGAATTCCTGTCCCAGGTGAATCGATGAAGGAGCCAGTATCAGAGCTTCTCTGAGGTCACCTTGACCTGCTGAAGGTCAGTCCTTCAAAATGGCAGATTTTGACCTCTAGCACCGAAGGACTGGTTTGACACGAGCAGTGAGAGCTCAGGCATGAGTCTTTTGTTGTGGGCAAATGTAGCCCGCAGTGCCGTTCCTGGTGTAATTAACCCTCGCCGTGAGTTTAATTAGACCGATAAGAGGGTTTCATCAGTCCTCCATCCAGAAAAGGACATAATGGTGGAATGGAGCATCACCGGTTAAGCCAGACCTGTAGGTGAAAAATGACTGACATGAGTTTAATTAACATGGCCTTGGTCCAGGCATATTAAACGTTAATATGCAAAAAGAAGAGCAGAGACTCGCAGACATGGCGGAGCTTTATTTGTCTTGAAGACATATTTTCCCAAATGAAGGGTGTTTTGAATGCTGGCCCTGTTCATAACAGCCGAATGCCGGGCAGCTGATCTGCCGCTAATGGCTGTGGGGTCTTTGGTGGGCGCCAAAACCAAACCAGCATCTGGAGGGAATTGCTAACGGTGACCATCTGACTGATGGCCGGTTCAATAGTCCATTCTGTGTTTCCCGCGCCCGCCTGTACAGCCGTGAATAAACGGAGAGTCGCGTCCTCGTTTGGTCTGGTGTTGAAATGGGCTTCTGCCGGGGATGCAAACAAAAGGTTCATTTTTACTTATTTTTGTGCCCCTGGCTGTCCCTGTGCTCTTGTACTTTAAGTAACGTAGATTTTTAATGTTTGTGTTTTTGTGGTAGGTCACAGTTTAACTTGGCATGACTATAATTAGCTCAAGTCATAATCTGGCTTCATGCGAGTCAAGAACACTGCGTTCGCGTCACAGGTCCGAGGACGCCTGCCCTGAGCCCCTGTCAGGAATAAACATGAACTCACTGGTCCGGGTTGATGCCACGAAATGGTGGTTTGTCTTCCTGAGCCTCCGGTGTTTTGCCAGGCCGTTTCCAAGAGGCTATAGGCTGTAAGGAATGTTGTTATTCTGTAGAAACTCTCCAGAGATTACACCCCCCCCCCCCCTCTGGAATGTACTGTAACTCTATATTGTGTGTTGAGACGCTCGTTCGGAAAGTGGCGAGCAGTGGTTTGTGCCCGGAGAGAGCCATTTTACATCTGTCATATGAGTTTTCATATTAAAATGGGAAGTGTCTATGGACAACAGGAAGTGTGTTGTTTTTCTTTTTATGTTATGAATAGTGAGGAAAGCGTGACCTTTCGCTTTTCGGTTATAATGAATGGGACATGTAGTGCACTCCATTTTTTAATTGTCGTTCATCTTGCGATTTTACTTACAATATTTAGTATCTGATGTATAGCGATATATGTATAGCTGTATGAATCTCACCGAAACTAGATGCTGTGCACACAAAGATTATGTTCTTGAGATTAGAGCACCAATTTTCTCCTACGTGCCGTGGCTGAGGGCACGAAGAGACAACCTTTTTAATGACAACCTTTTTTCCAATATACATTTGACCCCATGCCAGCGTGCATGGGCTGGACTCCTTTTTGCATGTGGTATCAGCTTTAGATATCCAGGAAACACAAGTAACAGCACGTGAGTCCAAGCATGATGCTGGTATTTATGCATTCATAGAATGAATTTAATTCTGCCATTCTGTAACTAATTTCCATGAAACATTCCAGTGTCGTAACTGGACACTGTTGGCATGTTGCTTTTGTAAATATTATTACTGCATGCGGTCACACTCGAGTCACTCATGGATTGTCATAACCTAGTTGTAAATAGTGGGTAATGAAGCAGACTCGTAAGTGGAAGTTCAAATCCTGAACCGCCAAGGTCCCCTCGAGCAATGTCCCCCACCCACTGCTCCTTTCATGACCGCTCACAAAATGGTGAGCTGGTTCAGCATGGCATCACAGAGATCTTCGTAACTCGACATCTGTGGTACAGCAGAACCTGTGAACTTTTTATTTATTTATACATAAATAAATCTTGATTCTTGCGATTATGGCTTAATCATATACATTTTTGGCCATATCGCCCAGCACCAGTTGTAAATGTAATGATTTTTAGGTCAGCCCAGGCCAGTGTGAATGATCCTGTGCCCTGTGGGGGTGGTAGCTGGCAGGATGATATGGGGACTGGGCACCCTCAGGCCTTTTCCTGGACTCTGGTGACTGAGTGGCGGGGATTCATCAGTGCTATGGATTTAATCTGCTGTTTGTCTTACCGCAGGGTCTTGGGCTTGTCACTGCAACAAAATGGGAGATTTCGGCAGCTGCCATGGAGATTTTGAAGACGGCTAGTCAGTCAGCTTTTAGATAATAAAAATATTATTTATGCAAATTTCAAAACCGGACCAAAGAATAAACATTAACCAAGGTTACAATGTGAGTGTCACCTGCCCCAGTTTCATCCTCAAACACGATGTCAAAAGAGGGACACGTCAATACAAACAAATACACTAAATTGACAAAAGGAGGGGGGGGGCACGATGTGTGCTGCTGCAGTGGGGACAGTGAAATGTGCTGAGCTGACACGGGGCATAGGTTGCTCAACCGCTGGGGACATCTAGCTGGAGAGATTCAACATGCTCTAGAAGAGTCTTCCAAATTCTGGAGGACAATGTGACACTCACGAACAGTGTTTAAAATAAACAGCAGTTGGGGGGGGTGCAGCGTAATAAGATGAAATGTCTAGCCAATAAGTGGCCACCATATCAGTGATTTGAGATGGTAGATGTAGTTATTCCCAATGGGTAACTAAGGGTGAAGTAATACCAGTGTCAAACACACCCCTCCAAAACAACGAAAGGGCGTGACTGGACCAGAACATGTGACCTAGACTGGCGGGGCTGAAGTGACCCCTAATGCAGCTTGGGTCTGTATCAGGAACGATAAGGACATTTAGGTTTAATGTGACCGACATTGCAGTACAGAGACTTTTATTAACCTTGTGAATAGTGTGTAAATAGATTCAGAGGGGCACCCTAAAAAAATTATATTAGTGTTATTTCCTTCGGTGAATCAATACTAATAGTCCAGTATAGTGTCCAGTATGACCCCCCCCCCCCTGCACATGAACCTACTTAAGGTCACCGGTCTTCACTCCTCATGGTTACGAGCAGGTTGGAATGAGTTTGCATGATTTTGCCGAGTGCTGGCACGAACTGTGTGCAGTATTATTGATTTTCTGACTTCCCTTTCCCTTCCTCCTTCGGGACGTGTGCGTTTGTGTAGCCGTTCTTAGTCCTGTTACTGTAAATAAAGCTCCAGCATGTCTGTAAGTCTCTGCTCATCTGGGTGTGGCCGGCAGTCTGCAGCTCAAAGCTCATTAAGGCTGCTGTCCACGGCCTTCTGCTTTTCTCGACTGGTCCAACCATCACATGACACACTCGCTCTCGATGTTCTGTCTGTGCAGCTGCCCAAATGCGGCCATTACATTTCATGCTGTGGATTACACTTTTTATTTGTCTTTTTGTTCCTTTGCTGAAATGACTTAATTGTCTCTTGGACTGGGCAATATATGAATTGTGATAGAATGGGTGAATGTAGCTCTGACATGAATTTATGCTGAAATGGGACTGTGTGTGTGTGTGAGAGAGAGAGATTCCTGTGGGTCTTTATTAGAGTTGTGAGTCGAGGTTGATAACCGTTCCTGCTCACCGAGCAGCACTGCTATTAAAGTGCTGGTTTAACGTCAGCATGTCGTCTTGGCATGTTGGTCCGGAAGTGTTGCCTGTGGTGAGGATGGTTGGCGGTTCGTGTCTGATCAGCTTTTCAGCAAAGGTTATCCATCTATCCACCTTGACCGAAATGCTTCTAATGGTCGACAGCTGTCGTCTTTACATACCAAATGTAATAAGTGGTGCCTGGGGGGTGTGTGTGTGTGTGTGTGTGAAGATGGAGGACTGTGCTGATGTGGAGGCGGATGTGCGCTGCAGCACAGGAAGTGATGCACGAGCGAGACGGGCTCTTCAGGGAGGGATGAGGTAATGCTGCGTGCTGCAGCTCCTGATTCTGTTCACACACCACACTGCCACCGCTCTGTCTGGAATTTATCTTTTTCGCTAGGAGCAGCACACTGTGTAGTGCTTTCTGCGGAATTTCAATACCGTTTTAATATGAATAAGCGATGTTTAAATTAAGGACATTTTGGTTCCAGGCTTCTCAACCTGTGAATCACATTGTATTCATTATTTTGAATAATGAATACATACGTTGTGTGCATGCAGTTGATGCCTCAAGGTGGGGCAATGAATGTAGTCAATATGCTGGTACAAGATATTGATTTGTGTTCAGGTTGTTCTAAATTTTGTGTGTTGTAGCAGCAGAACAAAGGCATGTAATGAATTGTCTTACATTGGTAACACACATTATGAATTAACATAGTCCATTATTTCTAGTATAGTTTTTTTGGTCAGTCCCTGACCATTTTCCTTATGTTCTGGAATGGAAGGAATTTGTCTGTTGGATACGTGAAGGTAGCAACTGAAGAGCTCTTTTGTTCCCCTCGTGCCCATCTACCCACTTGTAAACTTCTCTGCTCTGCCACTCGTCAGACTGCATTCTGGTCTCCATAGAGACCAGAGCGACGCTGCAAACCATGAATTATTTTATTATTTTTTTTGTTTCCCTCCACGCACTTAATTATTCTAATTAGGTCACTAAGGGGCAGAGTGGAGTGTTTTATGTATATTTTTATATACATTTTTTTTTTTTTTTTTTTTTTTTTTGCATGTTTGTTGTTGGATGGTGTCTTCCCTCCTTGTCTTCTAATTCCTTGTTTAGTCTCGGATTACGTGAGATCCCCTCACCCTCCACCCCGGCACCTGCTTTACTGTACTAATCCCAGTCGGGCTCTTGTGTGGCTGTGGTGCCGTTGGACTGAAGATGTGAGCAGATGGCAGTCAGTCTAAAGGCCCGTGTGTGTTTGCCGCTTTCACCCATCCAAGATTCCTGCTCGATGTCCAGAGAGTTTGTCTTTTTCACCATGGAACACACAGCAGAAGGGCAGCTGTTGACTGGGTCTTTTTTGCAGTTCCCTCCCGGCATGCCATGTGTCCTGTCCCTCGTGGTGCCACTTTTATAAATGGTCTGTTTTATTTTGGATTTTGACACCCTGAGTCATTTCATTATCTCTAATTCTGCCTGATGAGACGAAGAGGCTTTGTTGCCGCTGCCTTGCCGAGGCGGCACACAAAGGCGCTTTGTAGCCTGTCTGTGTGTGGATAAGAATCTGTTGGGCTCTCCTGACTCCTGACCGAACATCCCTCTCACCTACCCTGCAGCACTCAGCCATGAGCAGCGCAGACATGCAGCCTGTCACATGAGCGATAACCTCCTGCTGACCTTGACCCCCGGCAGTCCTGGGCCCATTGTTGCGCCGCTGCAGGGTCTTTAGCCCACCTGGCAGCTGTCAAGCATCTGTGCCCTCGGTGTGAAGCAATGAAGACTCCTCGACATTTGACTTCACAATCGATGTATTAGCTTGTGTGTGTGTGTGTATGAATGAATATTTTGCCGATGCTGCAGGTTTGTTTGACTCCAGTCTCATGTTCCCTCTGTTATGTCCACCTTCCCGCTCCTACGACAGATCCATTGTCTGTGCTATCACTCTGATCACAACCAGTCATCTGCTGTCTGCCTTGCTTATTTTGTGTATAAGATAAGGATATTGGGCGGAGGCGACTACGCCACGGAGGTCTGTGTTCGGCTCCTGGTCTTATCTTTTTTTTTTTTTTTTTTGTCCCTCCCCCTGTCTGTAAGCAGGTGTTTCTCCATCTCCTAATGAGATCCTTCTGCCTTCATTACACCATCATGACAGATGTGTGTGTGTGTTCTTTTAATCAGACTGATTTATCTACCTGTATGGCTGAATTTGCCTTGTAAAACGGTTTTGGTTTTTGAACTGTTGTGCTATCCGGTGCTAGACGGCACTGAATGCAGTCTGTATGCCTATCAATTGAACTAATTAGCTTCGCCTTTGTCTCATTCAGAAATCGAGCGATTGCTGATTACCTTCGTTCCAACGGATATGAAGAGGCCTATTCAGTCTTCAAGAAGGAGGCAGAATTGGACATGGTGAGTGTGGAAACCCCCCTCTCGACAATATGCTGTAAAATTTAGGGGGATTTAAAAAAAAAAAAAAAAAAAAAACATTCCCCCTCCTCCTCCTGTTGACACCTGCTGTAAAAGCGAGTTTTGCCGTAAGTGAGACAAGGCTGGGATAATTGCTGAGCAAGGCACACAAAGGAACTTGCACTCCTAAAGGAGGGTGGAGCAAGTGTGGAAGATACCTTTCCAGTAAAAGAATCCCCTCTTCTCTCCCCAGAACTGGTTGGAATGGGGAAAGTCAAGCTTTTTTTTTTTTTTTTTTTTTTCACCCACCCTGTCCCTTCCTAGCAGAGTGTGGTTTCAAACATGGTCACCCACTGTAGAAGCACGTCCGTGAATAGTTGATCAGGCTTGTTGACATTGAGATGCACTGTGAGGTAGTGCTAGGTGATTTAAAATTAAAAAAAAAAATGCTAGTGCCCAATAAATTTCCATATAAACCTCAGTATTTTATGCCGTCGCTTGTTTGAGTGGTTACCAGGTGACCAGCATCACATCCTGCTGTGTGGTCCAGATGGATGGAGCCCCATCCTGATTGACTCTGTTAGGCTGTGGCAGTGGTGAAGGCCTGGCAGTGCCACTCGGCCGTGTATTTAGCCGTTGGCTCGGACGGGTGATGGCAGAGGGTCTGGGCAGATGGTGGATCAGCCGCCGGTGGAATGATGTCCTCAAGACACCCCTCAATATTTCCCCCTCTTATCCCACCCCCATCATTCCCTGTTGCTTGTAACCACGGCAACTGTTGTCCTTCAAATATGTTCTCTTTAAAGGCCCCCTGACATTAAAATGTCACTTTGTGTGCTTATTTAATATTAATACGAGTTCCCCTATCCTGTATATGGTCTGTCAGTGTCTAGAAATGGCGATGGGTGTAAAGAGTGCTTTGGCCATTCTGCATCGCAGTTTAGAAGAGCATCAGATCAGATGGACAGATCTGGAATTTGTCCTCTTATGTTCAGTCCCTGACAATCACTTCACTCACGCAAGTCTTATCGCTTGTGTACAAATTGACCTCAAGTGCCACATATATTTCTAATCAAGATTTTATTCCCAACAGCTTTTGTAATAATGTTTCAGTGCAAAACGGAACTGTAAAAAGTATTCTAATACTCAACGCTTGGTAAAGCCAATTGAGTCCAATTTTGTCACCTTGTCATATGAGCTTCACCTGTGACTAATAATGGATGAATTAGGTCTCAGGTGTGTATAAAAAGAAGCCCAGTACACTAGACCTTCACATCAACTGCAACCAGATCTCTGCAAACATGCCTGAGATTCACCCTGAGACTAAAGTGTCAAGAGGCTGAAGACCAGATCCACTGCTGATGTGGCAGACACCTTCAGTGTGTCTCAGCGTCAAGTACAGTGGATTTAAAAAAAATAAATAAATAGATTTGAAGAGACTGGATACGTTTTTGACTATTTCTGTATAGTCGACAACTTTTGTCCTGCCAAAATTTGACCTTTCTGTCTTGATTAAATGATGTATTTTTTTTTCAGTGAAACAAATTCATTTCAATGCCTTTAACATTATTTGGTAGGGTTTTAGCTTTTCATATGAGCTATTTCTAACACCAATTGATTAATTGTCAGGTTAATAGCAGTCATAACATTGTGTTTGGGTGGAATGGTGTCATTTTCGCGAATACCCGCGCACTTCTATAGGCCTCTCTCCTCCTAGTCCCGCCTCTCACATTCTTGTTAGTATTTAAAGCTCATTGTGGGTCTGGATAAAATGGGCTATAATTCTGCACCAAGGCTGATTTTTGGAAAGAGATTTCAGATACAGTATTAGGGGACACCTAGACCAATATAAAAGAAATAAAAAATGTTCATGTCGGGGGACCTTTTAATGTATCTGAATTTTGGTCATGTTCCCAAGTGCATATATATGTTAGCAAGCTTAGACCATGGGCCACATGCATATGAACACTGGTCCAAACATCTTTACTTGGGGGAAAAAAAAAAAAGACTTTTGATCAATTCATTGGTTGTCACCAATATGTTGTGCATCTGTATACATTTGTACGAATAATTTTTATTCCACCCACCTACTGTTGATTTGTCGCCATGGTGACTATTGGCTCTTAGCCGTTAATATTCTTGGTATCTTGCGGTGAAATCCATTCTGAGGTTAGTGCCAGGCTCCCCAGAGTTGATTTTTCAGTCCACTGTTTCTATAATTGTAATCTTGCTAAGCCCACTGTCTGCTGAAGATTAACCCATGTGAAGGGATTAAAGGGGCAATTTACAGTCGCCTCCTGGGGGCTCGGTGTGAGGTGCTTGTTTTACTCTATGCGGCTGTTGTCTTGGGCCAAAATCCAACCAATTTTGCTTGCGTTTGGGTGTTTTTTTTTTTTTTTTTTTTTTTTTTTTTTTTCCCTCCCCACATTCAGTGCGTTTTTCTTTGTTTTTGCTTCTAGAATGAGGAGTTGGATAAGAAGTATGCTGGCCTTTTGGAGAAGAAGTGGACCTCTGTCATTAGATTACAGAAGAAGGTTAGTTTTTTTTCTTCCCCTCTCTCTCCTGATGCACTCTGTCATCTGTAGTCATTAACCCTTGATGGCAATGATCTGTCATACTGCCTCGCAGGTAATGGAGTTAGAATCGAAACTGAATGAGGCTAAAGAGGAGATCACTTTAGGAGGGCCTGTTGGACAGAAGCGAGACCCCAAAGAATGGATCCCTCGTCCGCCAGAAAGATACGCCCTGAGTGGTCACAGGAGCCCAGTCACCCGGGTCATTTTCCACCCGGTGTTCAGCGTCATGGTTTCGGCCTCCGAGGATGCAACAATAAAGGTGCGTGCAGCTTCCATCCTGATGAATGAATGAACAGGCTCTCAATGCATCATGCATAAAGATAATGCATGATTCTTTGATCATTTCCATAGCATGTTCTATTGTACTTAGTGCACAGTTTTTTTTTTTTTGTTGTTGTTTTTTTTTTTTCTCCCAAAAATGGTTGACTGCGAATGTCTCTTATTATAAGTGATTGAAAGTATCAAGTAGTGATATTTGTCTCCTTAAGATGGGCAGAGTTTTTGTTTTGTGTTCAGTGTAGGGTTTGAGTTCGTCTCGATTTCCTGCTGTGTCATGCAGTGTGCCCTGAGACGGGCAGCGTTGGCATGGCAGCGTTCCCCGGGCAACGAGCTGCGTCCTTGGATATGTGTCTGCCGCTTCCGCTCGCCTGGCACTTTTCTCTGCAGGACACTGTGGAACCATCTTTCATTCCAAAACATGAAGTTCTATTTTGTCTTCTCTGTGCCCATGACCCATTTCGCCATAATATTAAAGATGGTTTATTCATGAATTATAGAAAGTAATTGATTTTCTCCTGGTTTGCTCTATCCTCCTCCCTGGGCAATGGCCATGAAGCCAATTCATCTTCTACTCTAGCGCCAGCAGCTGCTATCACCCACCACGAAGCCCCCCGCTTCCCCCGAGCCGTACTTTCCCATCGAGTGTCATTAACGCTTCCCCTGCCAAGTTCCACCTTCCTCACCATCTTCAGCCCACTGAACCCATCCTCATATTCAGAATTAATTGTCACAGGAGCCCTGAAGCCCCCTTTTTTCCCTTTTCTTTCTCTCTGAACCACAGTTCTTTGTTCTGCTTATGGGAACCAGTCAGAACTTGAGCAATGCCACACCTTGTTCTGAGAGGCGACGTACCACATGGCGGATAATGCAACATGTTTTATAGTGTAATCATCTTTCATTGCGTGGTTGTGAGGATAAGATAGCAATGCAGAATGGTGAACTTGGCATCCGCGTGATATCCGTAGCTAAAGAGCGGCTATCGTCGGGGGGGGGGGGGGGGGCGGAGCGCTGAAGCTTTCTGTTAAGACCAGCAATAAAATAATGCCGCTTTTTGCTAGCTTGGCTTTCCGGCTGTGCTGGCACATGAGCGGATTAGCCCGTTTCCCCCAGACGCTGCTGTAACACTGGGGAAGGGGAGTTTGGAGTGCCGTGGAAGACCCCCAGCACCCCCCACCCCATTTCTTCTCTCACTATGTTTTTCCCAAATCCGGAGCTTATCAGTCCGCGTCTGGCAACCCAGATGCTGCTCTACAAGGCTGTCTGGTCAATTTCAGAATGGTGGGGTTGGTGTGCGTGTGTGTGTGTGAGAAATTCTGGAGACAGTGGATGGTATTAGGGGGTGTTTATCTGTAAAGTAAATCACGCTGCTTATTAATCGATTGCGGTCTGTTAATCAGGCTAATTGATATGATCTCATTGATTTAGGGCTTTACAGCTTAGGAGAGCTGTTCTGTTGATTTTGTGCTGGCGTGTTTCAAGGCGTGTTCTCTGCCTTTGTCTGCACTGATATGGTTCTGCTGAATGTTCTCCCTTTCATCATAACTGTCTGCCAACCTGTCTGGAATTCAACAACATTTATTTCTTATATAACCCAAAATCACATACAGTATGTCTCAATGTGCTTCCCATATCGAAACTTGAGTTCAGTTGCGCTAGTTTTGCACATGAATCACCTTTTAGGTGGGTATCACTTATTATTTTTATTAAATACTTACTTAAGTAATAAACCGTATATACGTGACACTGGACTACAATTTGGACTTCTCCACCTCTACAACTGTAGGACTTTTTCTCTTATTGGGCAAATAATCACAAACCCTGCACTGACACCAGCTGCAGGCTCACTCTACCCTGGAAGGGGGGTCCCTCTCTGGATCACTCCTTCCCAACGTTTCTTCTTTTTTTTTTTCTTTCTTTTTTTTTTTTTTTGTGTGCAGGGGTCAAGTGGGGGGTGGGGGTCAACTGTAGGGCCTGTCAAAGCACTTTGAGATGTACTGTGTGTGATTTTGGGCTATATAAGAAATAAATGTTTCATATTGGCAGTAAAATGACATGTTTGTCATGAGTATAATCTGATATTTCATGTGACATGCCTGAGGCAGAAGTGTTTTTGACCCCAATCTTGCTAATAAAGTGTGGCTTGTTGTAATTTGTGGTGTAGCAGCGGTTTAGTACCACAGCCTGAAGCTGTTCTGTCCGCATCTAGGTGTGGGATTACGAGACGGGGGACTTTGAGCGCACCCTGAAGGGCCACACAGACTCTGTGCAGGACATCTCTTTTGACCAGACCGGCAAGCTGCTGGCCTCCTGTTCTGCTGACATGACCATCAAGCTGTGGGACTTCCAGGGCTTTGAGTGCATCAGGACCATGCATGGTGAGTGGCAATCTGTAGTTTTTCCAAGAGAAATCACTTCTCAAGACAATCTGCTACGATCATCTTTCACCGCCTGGGATTGATTCTCCCAAGAATAGAATTTTTTGCACATAATTTTTCAGTGCGGTTTAACTAAACCGTTCCTGAGGCGATGCCGCCTTTAAATCCTAATTGCTTGGAAAATTGTGGGGACGTATCAGGTAATGTGAACCTGGAGGATTTTCTGATTTGAGCCGCCCGGGCACTTAATTACATGAGTATTTCCCTGTCCCGGCATTGTCTGACACTGAGAGAGAGAGAGAGAGAGAGAGAGAGAGAGAGAGAGTACAGCTCAGAAAGAGGCTTGTGCGGGTAGAAGCGGTCACACTTTTTTTTTTTTTTTTTTTTTTTTTTTTTTTCTGTCAGAAATTAGTGAAGCCTCAGCAGTATGAGTGCAGCACCGCAGCCTTTTAACGCATTCGCCTCTGCCGGCAGTGTAATTTACGCCCTGTCAGTTGGAGCTCTGCGGCTGCGATGCCACAGGGCAGGAGGGGAGCGCCGGGACCCGCCTCCTTCCTGCTGGACCACGGCCTCCTCCTCATTCATTAAATTTTTTTTAGTTTTATTTTTTTCCATGTCAATATTCTCTAAATTATTTTGGCTTTTATTGTGCTTTTTTGGGCCATTTCCCCCCCTTCATTTGTTATCCTTTGCCCGCTTCTCTTCCTTTTCCATCTTTTTATTTCTGTATAGTCCTTCCCCTCCCTCCCCGTTTTTCTTGCTGGGCTGGATGCTTTGGCAGGGATTTAGCAGATTTATACAGGAGTTTAATTATCCTCACCACGAGGAGATAACATTCTGCGGGGCTCCCCCCCCATATTTAAGACTCCCCGCTTTTATTCCCCGCCTTCTTAGTTTCAGCTGTTTAGCAGCTTTTAAACGCTGCACCATGTAATTAGCTCCTCTTCTTCCTTCTCCCTTTTCTGTCTTTCAGAACAAAGAAACCCGTGGCAAATTGGTTGTCTGTCTGGTTATTTAATTGCCTAATTTATTAAAGGCTCGTTTGTCATGGTCTGTCTTTTTCTAATTATCAGGTTTTACTTATGGATGACAATCTAATTTGGGTTTTAGAGATGGTGGTTAAGGCTGGGAAGGATAATGTGTTTGAACGGCTTATTCTGTGCATTTTACTGTAACTGAAATCCCTCCCCTCCCCCATACGTACCAGTTGGAACAGTGCTGCTCCATTCACACTACGCTCTCTCTCCCCCCGTTCTCCCGTCCAGGACACGACCATAACGTCTCATCTGTAGCTATAATGCCCAATGGAGATCATATAGTATCAGCCTCGAGGGACAAAACCATTAAAATGTGGGAGGTGGCCACTGGGTGAGTAGCTCTGAAGAGTCTTAACCACAACCTGTACATTTTATTGAGGAATTTTGAATTTCTGTGTTCAATTGTCCTTCAAGAAAACCCTTTCTTGACCCGACCCGTCTTGCAGGTACTGTGTGAAGACGTTCACCGGCCACAGAGAGTGGGTGCGCATGGTACGGCCCAACCAGGATGGCACCCTCATTGCCAGCTCCTCCAACGACCAGACGGTGCGCGTGTGGGTGGTGGCCACGAAAGAGTGCAAGGCGGAGCTGCGGGAGCACGAACACGTGGTGGAGTGCATCTCCTGGGCCCCGGAGAGCGCGCATCCGACAATCCTGGAGGCCACCGGCTCCGAGGTGACCGCCCAGGTTTAGATGGCTCCATAAATCACGCTAAAAGCACTTGTGGCTGTATAATAACGACGTTGTTAGGAGATTTTCTCTCAGCGGCATAAAAAAAAAAAAAAATCTATTTAAAAACGTAGTGTCGGTAGTGACTGTGCTCCAGGTTGGAGTTTGGCCCCGTCCACACGGGCGTTCGAAACGTACGGCCACCATATGTGTTTTTGCTGCACTTGATTGGCGATTCGCTGCCGCTCGCTTGATGCTGTTTTAATGCTCGTTAGGATTTCGAGATAGACGCTGTATGCCATGTTATTCGACTCCGCCCGAAGGCGCAGCCAACCGAACGCCGAATGCCCATCTGGGCTATTTGATTGGCTCCAATGAGCAGAAAAACGGTCCGTGTTCAGTCCGCGATCACCTGACCCCACGAACACCAGAAAAAAACGTCTGGTTCAGACGTTCGTATGAAATGAGACCTTAACTCTCATCTCACTGATATGTCTGTAATCATAATGGGAAATAATTGATGATGAGGCGAATGTCCCTCAAGTGGAGAAGAGAGTGGGGGGGGGGAAGCCCCGTTTTAACCAGCCCTGGTTGAACAATGACAGAACCATCTGACATTAATTATAGTCGCTCTGCCGACGCACCGAGGTGTGACATTTAAGTCGCCGCTGTCCCCCCCACGTCCCATTCTTCACTCGTGTCTCTCCAGCTCTGATCGTCTGTTTACTCTACCGCTCTGCTCCATGATCACAGCCTGGGGGGGCGTGTTATTTGTAGGAAATGAGCGCTCTGCAGGCGGTCCTCGAATTGGTTAAAGAGACATACAAGATTAAACCCAGATTTAGTGCTTTTGGCGTTTAATTTGTGCAGCGCACGCCCGCTTGTGTTATGATAGTCTTTTTTTTTTTTTTTTTTTATTCCCCCCCCCCCTAACGTGCCGTGTACATCAGTTCATCCGGCATCAGGGCAAATGGAATCTATGAAATGCATTGGATCACTTTGCCTGCTACTTCTGTACCTCGTTTCTGATGGTTTAATGCAGCTCATCTGTCAGAGAACGGCAAGGTCTCTGCAGCGTGTTAAACCCTCCTCCGGCTCTCTGGGGCGCTGCTGCCGTTAATGTGTGCTGAGGTAGCGGCTAGTGGCCTTAATAACGCAGCCCCTGGCTTCTTTTGCCTTTCTAGACAAAGAAGAGCGGCAAACCTGGACCCTTCCTGCTGTCTGGCTCCAGAGATAAGACCATCAAAATGTGGGACGTGAGCACGGGCATGTGCCTGATGACATTGGTGAGTTCTGGACCATTTCAGTCGGTGACCGTGTTGAAGATCATGTAAGGGTGGTAGTAGTCTAGTGGGTAACACACTCGCCCATGAAGCAGAAGTCCCAGGTTCAAATCCCGCTTACTCCCATTGTGTCCCTGAGCAAGACACTTAACCCTAAGTTGCTCCAGGGGGACTGTCCCCTGTAAATACTGGTTATAAGGTGCTCTGGATAATGCTGTAAAATGCAAATGATACTGTGGGTGATGTTCTCAAAAGATTGTAACTTTGAAATATTTTTATTATATTTCCTTTACTACGATGTACCAGTACTAAATTATTTGTTTGCCGATTACATATTTTGTATATGACTCACTGGCTACAATTGATGTACAAACATGACACAATTCCGATAAAAGTGCAAGTTATCATCTTTTGCAGGTCGGCCATGACAACTGGGTGCGCGGCATGCTCTTCCACCCAGGCGGCAAGTTCATAGTGAGCTGCGCTGATGACAAGACTTTGCGGATTTGGGATTACAAAAACAAGCGTTGCACGAAGACCTTGAGTGCCCATGAACATTTTGTTACCTCTCTGGGTAAGCAGCCTGAATTGAAAGAAAATGTTTTCGTCTCTCATTCTCTAATCCCCACAGTGGGAAGCTGACTGGCTCTAGGGACCATACCTGTCTCTTCCGTATGGGGCTATTTCTAGCCTAGTGCGTCCCTCCACCTCAAAGGAGGCATCCTTTGGGCTGGTAGCAGCTGGTTCAGGGCCGACTGATCACTCCGGGCCTTTTAGTCTGTCTGGGTTCAGGGCTTTTGAGGGGATCAAGGTCCAGGAAGTCTCCAGAGAAGCTTGAACAGCTCTTCAGGGCAGCAGCCCAGCGGGCTGTTTTGAAGCCGCAGTTTTAAATGCCGCAGTTCTTTTTTTTTTTTTTTTTTTCTTCTCCCCTCTCCCTCTTTCTCTAAATCTTTGTTAAAATGCACATCTTTTATTTTTGACTTGTCCTGCGCTTTTGTCTTTTGCAAGTGTTTTTTTTTTTTTTTGTTAAACTGCATAAAACTGTGTAAAACTGCGATGTTGTGTTCAGGTTCATATAAATGCTAATCAGAATTAAAGCATTCTCTCAAATTGCAAATAGCATTCAAATTGTGCACAGTCCCTCATCAGAGTTTCTCATTTAAATACTACCCTGTTTTATTTGAGTGTCCTTTTTTTGTTTTTTCTTCCCAGATTTCCACAAGACTGCTCCATATGTTGTCACCGGAAGTGTAGATCAAACAGTAAAAGTCTGGGAGTGTCGCTGATGATTGCCAGCAGGACCAGCCTGTCCCCGCCCCTCCACACCCCACCTGTCCCATTCCACGCCCCACCTTGCTCCGCCTCTTCTGGATGCACTCAAAACTACCATGGTTATAACCCATCAAGCTCTGGTTAAATAACTATTGTCCTTTTTATGTAAATTATTCTGGATGTAGAATGAGCTATTAAATGTTACACACGAGAAAGTGTTCTTGCATGGTGAATCCAAAATTGTATACTGTAAATTTACATAACGTTGTCTAGAAGTACCATAGGTTTAACTCAGGCTGACCTTTCACTCAGCCTGACCTACCGAAGGCAGACGTTGACTGGGTTAATGTAGGGCACTAAACCGATAATTTAATGACAGTGTCATTATTATGTCAGATTATTTTTGCCTGTCTCCTTTTTTTATTTAGATTTTTTTTTTTTTTTCTTCCCTTTCCTTCCACTGTTGTAGTCTGGTGCCTAGCTTGGTGACCTTTTTTTGAGGGGTAAAAGCTATGAGGGGGGGGGGGCGGAAGATTTGCTTGTCCGTGGGGCTTGTTTTTCCGGAGGTCTTTAGCTTTGTAACACCACTTCTGAAGTGTGCTTACCGTTCTCTTACTGTGGAACTAGAACTTCTATTAATGGCTGCGTCTGCGAATGTTTCAAACTGTTGTCTTGAAACCTTTGGGGAATAAAGCTTTGTCCTCTTGTCATGATGTATTCAGCTGAACCAGTGAACGAATCTCAATTAGCTTTTGCCGAACTGACCGAAATTCTTAACTGCCATTGTAGCAGAGCATCTAGATGGTGGACTGGGCAGCATTTCACTCACGTTTGACCTCATACCCCCCACCCCCCAAGTTGAAAGGTGACCATAACTTTTTTAACATTTTTTTTTTTTTTTTTTTTCCCCTCCCCCCACCCCTCCTGCCCATCATACACTCTCAGTAATGTGGAGTTTATATTACCAAGGCAGGTTGAAGCACTTCAGCAGGCCATTGTAGGTCTGCTGCATAGCCAGGCCGTCACCCGTCTTAATTGCCTTCATTATGCCCCCCTCCCCCCTTTTAATGTTAAAGTTTGTTAAGTGATGCAGAGATCATGATTGTTTGTATGCTGCTTCAGTGGCCGAGGCATTAAGAAATTAGTTTATGAGGAAAAATGAGAAATTGTACAGCACAGCATGACAAGAATTCAAAGTTTCCCGATTTGTAGGGGATGTGCAAAGAAAAGTAATCAAATAAAGAAGAATATCACTCAAATTCAGTAGAAAGTGAAAAAGAAAAGCTTTTTACTGAAGGAAGTTCTGTTCTGTGACAGGTGTGTGGGTATATTAATAAAATTTTAAATTGGGAGGGGCACGAAAAAAAAACCGCAATCTTCTGTTTGGCAAATCTGCTGCTAACAAAGGCTTTTCCAGAGAAGCCCCGTCAGGTTGCTGTTGTGACGGTTGAACATGTTCCTATTCTGTTTGTCACGCGAAATGCTTAATGTACAATTAGAAATAATATGAGCAATGTTTCCTTAAAGGTCACCTGCTGTTCCATATCTTTAAAAAAAAAAAAAAAAAAAGTTTAAATTGTACGATCCCTATCAGCAGGCAGTCAAAGTGAGAAAAATAATCATAATAATTAACTTGCACATCCCTGCTCTGTTTAGACCTCTGGTCTCTTTGGACTGGGCGTCTAAGAAATGTAAGACTTTATTAATAAATGCATACACTTGATATCATTTTAATTAGCCTTTTCATTACAATGCAATTATATAATAAAGAATTCCACTGCTTTACCAGTCTCTTTATCTAGCCATTTCCTGTTGTGTGTTCTGGGTGTATCTGCTGAACACCGGAGTGTGTGCGCCGTAGTCTGAGATCCGAGTAGCACTGCTGCATGTAACAGTCCTGATTGAGCTGTCTGCTGGGGCGTCTGTGGTCTGCCAGCGCGTATGCTAGTTTATGACCTTTGACCTTAGGACTAACTTCCGACTCTCTGGCTCTAGCAGAGCAGCTTAATTGACACATCTTTCCGTAATAAATGATGCTTCCTGATTAACAGAGGGGTGGTTATGTGTATATAAACTATATATACATATTAATATATTGCTATTAATGAGTGACTTCAAACACAGGCCCCCTATCAGACTGGTCAGCTGGCATGATAACTGTGGACGGCTCGATTATGTGGTTGTAGACCGATTGGTCTGTGTGTGCTGTTGTGGAGGAGGGTGTCTCCTCTCCTTTTCATTTGTGATGGGATTGCGGCAGACTAGAGACCCCAAGGGAGCTGTGCCTACCCCTTCTTGAGCGAACACCGCCAACGTCCCCTGTAGAACCATATTGCATTTGTACAGGGTTACTTTGGACCGTGATGGCCAGGATGGGCCCGTTTGGCTTTCGTCTGTCTTGCTCCAGTTCGGAGGCCGGGGAATGTCTTGACTGTCTGACGAGGGAGAAGGTTCAACTCCACTCGGGGTGTATATTACTTCTTACACTGAGGACTTGATGCTACAGAAACTGATTTAACACAAACCAAAAAGAAAAAAAGAAAGTGGGTAACATAGTACAATGCTGTTAGTTCTATTTACCCAGATCTTAAAAAAATAAATAAATAAAAAATATTTCGTTATTGGTGTGTGTCTGCAGAAGATGCTCTGCAAAATAAAGCCATTCTGAAAAGAGACAAGTGCTTCTCCCTTGTTGCTGGCAGACTTTTACGATTCTTAGGGCCAAAGGTCTTTAAAAAAAAAAAAAAAAAATTGTCTTAATTTGTTATGCTTCCTCTCCTTTTTTGACAGGAGGGGTGAGACTCAGTAAACAACCTTGTGCCCTAAGAGAGAATCGCGCTTGCCATTCACAGGTCCCAAGCAATCCCAGTGCTGCACTTGCCGGACGGACTGATGTACGGACAGACGGGCTGTGCTGTCCGTGTGTCTGTCCTCCAGCTGCAAGTCCATCTCTCTGCTGTACCTGCATTGTGAATAGGTTGAGGGTTTCAGACTTCACAGCTCTAATGGGATTTTTTTTTTTTTTTTCCTTTTTTGCTTTTCATGGTATCACTGTTCACTCAGCCAATTGTTAACAATATATCTGGATGTCATTGTTTGCAACATAATTAAAAGAAAATCCTGAATTTTGTGTCCGTCTCTCTGTTGCCACATGAAAAGGATGGGGATTTACCGTAGGTAGAGTTTATGAACATAATCTGCCTGTGTTTGGCGAATAAATAAGAAGCCTAATAATTACAAATAAACTATGTACAGCAATGTCAGCGCAGTCTTAGGCAGGCTGAATAGGAGTTACATCAGTGAGGGGCAACTTCAGCGTGTTTGTGAACATATATATCTAAAATAAGACATACACATATTAACAAAAATAACAAATGCCTTGTGGCAATTTACGAATGTTACTGTAATCCGTCGATTTTTCTCTGGAATTGTTACAAATGTAAACAAATAACGCGAGTGCGTGACGTCATCAGCCGAGTTCCTGGCGCGTAGTCGTGACCAACCCGGAAGTAACAGCAGCAGCGTGATTAGCGACGTGCTGCTAGTGTGAGCTGTGCTGAGAGACTGAAAAACTGTAAATATCTCGCCGCATTCGTGTTTGCTAGTTGACGCGAGTTCTCGGTTTTAGGTGCGTAAAGGTTGTAATGCAATAATAACACATTTGTGAGGGTTTACACACGCATGTGCAGTTAGCTGCTGCGTCTGTTTATAGTCCCCCCCTGTAAATATCGGTCTCTCGCAGCCCCTTTTCCTGTAAAGGAGAAAGAGATGTCAGTTTCCCAGTGTGACGAACATAAATGAAATTCGATTAGCTCACTGGCCCCGTCATTCATTCTGGAGCGTTCCAACAGGAGCTGGTAACGCGTGGTTTCTCTTGTCCTGCAGAGGTTCCGTGATGGCTCTGAACAGGTCCATGCACCCTCGGAATCGCTACAAAGACAGGCCTCCAGATTTCGCCTACCTGGCGTCGAAGTATCCTGAGTTCCAGCAGCATGTGCAGACCAACCTGGCTGGAGGGGTGATGTGAGTACATTGGTCGCTCGTTCATTTCAGCTGCTTGTTGCAAAATAAATTAAAAAAATTAAATCTTCCTTATAAGAATTTAAGTCTAAATTCCATGGGTGTGTAAACGGTCTCAGCTCACGGGACCTTTGTCCTGAATAATTAGGCCTGTGCACCCTGCAAGTTGGCTTCAAGTGACATTCAGGATGGGAGTTGCAGAGCAAAGTGATAGCCAGTGATTATTATTTTGTTATTAGTTTAAAATGAATGCAAAATTGTTCATTCTCAAGAATTGCAGGACTGCAAGGATCATGATAAGGATTGCACTGTTTGTTTCTCAATATATAAACCTCAATACGGTGCCATGTTTTCTGCAGTTAAATGTCCCCCGTTATGAAATTTGTCACTTTGTGAGATTATTTAGCATTAATATGAGTTCCCATAGCCTGTCTACGGTCCTGCAGTGGATAGAAACGCCACTTCAGAGAGTGGCAGCTCAGATGGCCAAGTTTGTTTCATCATAAGGGGAAAGGTTAAAAAGTCAGAAAAAGAACGAGAGGCCGTTCATCATCACCCAGAACCTCTTGTAATCTGTGGAATTTGTGAAGGGCTTCTTTACGACTCTCTTGCTGCGTAGAGCAGTGTGGCGACCCGATTCAAAGCGGTAATTATGGGTTTCTGGTCCAAATGGGGTAGCAACAACGCTCTCCCCCTCGTCCTGCCACTCTCTTCCTCAGTAGCATTTAGAGTGACACACACTGAAACAGCGCATCCTGGGAAATCTGATTGTAGGACTGGCTAAAAGTGGCTGTAATTCTGTTATTAGGGGTATTAGGGGTCACTAACACCTATAAAAAAAACATAATTGAGGACCTTGAGGACCTTTAAAGGATTGACATGTACATAATGTAAATACATGATGCACGATACTCGTCAACCCTGTCGTCAACTTTGGTCCAGTTCTGATGTTTACGTGCCATTTGTAGGTGCTTTTGGTCATGCACCGTGTAGACACCGTGTAGTCCTGCTTACAAGCATCTTCAGGAATAAAAATGTTCACTTGCTGCACAATCCCATACTCTCCATGCGCCACCATGACAACATAATCAATTATATTCACTTAATCAGTTGTAATGTTATGCTTGTTTGGTGTATGTTCATAGCACACCTCATTTTATTGTCCTATTGTAATATTAATGTTTTAATATTAATATATAGGTTGTCATGGTGCATGTATTGACTGTACGAGTTGTGCTTGTTGCTAAAATAACTAGATATCCACAATTGCCAGGCCTCCCTTTTCCAGCTTTAGTTGCTCGAGGGTCGGTGTGTCTGAGGGCTTGAAATCCTCCAGTGGTTTTGGCACTGCAAGATGGTAACTCTGAAACCTGCTGTAAGCACTTGGACTCAGACCAAGGTATTTGAGTATGGAGGAGGTGGAAGAAAGAAAGAGAGAGCGTCCTCTCCTGAGGTTTACAGGGTTTAATGCGGCCGCACATGTGATGCCAGAGGCCGGGTCTGGAGTCAGTCTGAAGCCTGCATCTTCTCACACAGCTCTGGGGTCCTCTTACACAAAGAAGTAAACACACAGACAAGAAAGAAAAAACCCACATGTTTGAAGAGCGTATCCTCACGTAACCCGTGGTTTGGATGCCTGTGTTTATTTTGGTGGATTATTTATGCATGCAGACTCTGCATACATCCCATTTTCCTGGCCTCTGCAGCTTCTTGCCTGCATCCGAAGTGGTGATGAGCTGCAGGGACTCTGACTGGCAGGTGAAGGGGGCGGTGGGCTGGTGTGGATGAGCTCCGCCGGTAATTGGGACACACAGGGGTATAAAATATGTAGGGACGGGAGAGAGCTGTGTGTTCTTCTAAAGGAATGGGGCAATGGGCTTTACTTATACTTGAATTAGAATTGTTGTTTGTACTTGAAGCTTTTCTGAGCTTTTTGTACCTTTTTTAAACGGGCAGGCACTACAATGATATCATAATATAAAAATATGATTTTTTTTTTTTTTTTTTATTTATTAGGACCTTTTATTTTCTTTTGTCAGTAAGGACACAAGACTATGTCATCATACCAATCATGAAAAGACATTTTATTGTCTTTTTTTGGTCTCTTTAAGGATGACTATTGGAAAATAAATGATATACAAATTTTTATAATGTTGATTATATTTAGCTAATCCTAATGTATGTAATTTCAAAATGTCTAGATCTGGCTTGTTTTTTGAGATGGTTTCACAGAAAGTGGGGGTCTGTAGGCCAGGAATACGCAAATGACCTTCACCTACCGTCCAAACATGCAAATGACTCTCTTAATTATCAGAAAAGTGGGTGTGGTTTAAGCAGAGCTTCCAACCAACATGGCAACTTGTTTTTTTGTTGTTTTTGGATCGGGGTTAAAATACGTAGATGCTTACTGTCCTTATTTGGGCCGCATCACTACGCCCATGATATTCACATGGACTATTACTGATAAATAGCATTGCTTTATAGAGCGATCCATGCGCATGGTATCTTCTGAGTTTTTGGAAGACACTCAAGTCCTGTCCGAAGCTCCTCAGCATGTGGCCACGCAGCACAAGCCCATAAATTGGGCTGATTGGGAGGACGCGTTCCCCGCGCTCAGCGTGCGTATTGATGGGCGTACCTGGTGACGAGGTAGAGCTGACAGGTAGGGACGAGCGTAGCCCAGGGCCTCAGATGCACTGTCAGGTCTGGCTGTGTGGGCTCTGTTTGAAGATTTTGGCATGAAAAGAGCCCTGCCTTGCCTGGCGTCCTTCTTTGATCCCCTAATAATGATGGTATGGAAGCTGAAACTGACCCTGAAGCACCCATCACGCTTCTCTAATTAGCTGGGCAGTCCTGGTGCTGAGTCTCTCTCCACTGTCTACTGTGAGATTTCTTTTTATATCAGTGTATTTGCTCTGTTTCTTTGTTCTCTGTGCAGATCTGTCAGCAGGAGTGGTCGTGCAGTATAGGAAAGCTGATCTGTATGAATAGTTCCCCCACATTCTGAGTGGACCTTCTCAGAGCACGCACGCTTCTATACACACACACACACACACACACACACAGCCTTCATGATTAATGCATGCCATTCCCTGTCCTCAAATCACACGAGGAATCCACAGCAGCTCCCGTCCCGTTCTCCATTATGAAATATGCACCGTGCTGCATAAACTGCCTTGATGTGGTGGCTGAATGAGAGTTGGCTGTCGAGACCACTTTCAGCATCTGCTTGTTACTAGTCTGCTTTAAGGCTTACAGCAGTTTAACAGTCTTAGGTGTGTGTGTGTGTGTGTGTGTGTGTGTGTGTATTTGCATTTTAACTCAGAGCTCAGCACATGTTCACCTGTCCCAGTTTCTGGCAGACGACCGTGGCAGAGTGTTGATGTGCTAAACGCCATTGTGTAAATGCAGATAGATTCAGATAGAAGCCCAGCATCTCCAGCAGGTGTGTGTGTGTGTGTTTGTGTTCGTGTTCCTTCCTTATTTTCATTTATCAGGTGTGTAAGTAAACTGAGCAGGTGTGTGGATCTGCTGCACCACCAAACATATGGATGCACAACACACACCGCAGCCCCCTCAACACAGCTGCTCGCCTGGCCCTGACAACAAAGTCCCAGACAATGTAACATGTCTGAGTAATCGTATTGTGTGTGTGTGTGTGGGTGTGTGTGTGTGTGTGTGTGTGTGTGTGTGTGTGAGATATATTATGTGTTTTTTTTAAGAGCTGTTACACATTCATCTTCTCTTTTAGTAGTCTGCAGACTTAACCCGTCAAGATGAGCTTCCCTGCTCTCAGTATCAGCTCTTAAGTCTCAGTCAATAGGGGGATATGGGTAATCTGTGGAGAGAGACGTTTCTCACTTTTGGTGGGGGGGTCCCCCATCGAGAGGCGGAGATGTGGCGGGCGGCGGGGAGATTTGTGCTGTAGATGTCAGCGCTGGCGCGATGGGATTAGGAAGGCTGGAGCAGAGCGGCGGCGTCCATCACGGCAGTCTGGCGACCTCGTTGCGTGAGCTGGGCTGCATTAAAAATTCAGGGTCCGGGGTGACATTTCACGTTCGCTCTCTGAGCTCCAGATCCTTCAGCACTTCTTCTTCTTCTCCCCTTAATCAGTGGAGCTTTAATCTCCACAGCCGCCTCTCACCACCCTGCATTATTGATGTCGTGGTGGTGGAGGGCTTTTTATTCTGGAAGGAGTGAAGGTGCCTGCTGGACCTCCTCTGTACTTTTTAACGTGTTGCCCATTCATTGTGGCCGACCTCATGAACACCCGTCCATCTTCAAAAACCACCTTTCAGGTTTCCTGAAATCATTTTAACCAATTTTGGAATATACACGAGATTGATTGTGATATTAATGACAATGATACATAGGGGTGTGTGATCATAGAAAATAATAATTGCAAAATTTTCTGGAACGTACAGTTTCAATGTCATATTTTACATGCTTTAAGCTTGTGAGTGACTCTGACACACTTCCTTATATTTTGTGTGATATGAACGACCCACCTGGTTTCACAGATGTACAGTATGCCAACCTTTCAATTTCAACCTAATTATTAGTTGAGTAAGGTGACCCCCAACTTAACCCTTTGGTTTCATTTTTTTTTTCTGCTTTGTTCTTAAACGATACAGCAGTAAATGTCACTCTGGTCATTTCCACTCTGCTAAATTATGAATTTAGCTCAAAAAGCTGTCTGGTGTTCAGCATTCTGCCTTTGGGTGATTTGGCTTTATGAAACTAGTGATGCAGTTTGGCCAGAGGAGCATCCAATCATGTGCATTTCTCATGCAAATGGTGTGTGTGTGTGTGTGTGTGTGTGTGTGTGTGTGTGTGTGTGTGTGTGTGTGTGTGTGTTGCCCTTGAATGAAGGTGTTTTTTCCCCCTCTGCACTGCTGACGCTGTATGAATGCTTCACTGCTGGCGACGCATTTCCCCCCCGAAATTGACAAATGCACTTCAGCCCCTCCATGGCTGTACACTATAAAGTAAGGTTTTAAGTATGCATTATTTGTAGAGTTGGATTCTTCGGTGTTCATTTAGTTTCACCCTGAACATCATCAATAATTTTATTTCATTTTTTAGCATGTCACTCTTTCATTCTTTATTCAATTATTTTTTTTAATTCTGTGTGGACCAGCCAAAATACAGTTTCCCCATAATATCACAGTTTTAGTTTTATTGATATAAAGCAAATTATATAATTGATTCTCTGCCCGACTCCAGTGGTCTCAGTGTTTTATGATGTTACAGCAGAACAGCAATATGCAGCAATATTGAACGTGAAAACACGAAACGTGGCACACTTATGAACGGATGCTGCCATGTAGCTGTTTGGATATGATCCAGCCTCCTGCAGCATGTGCAGTCAGCAGAATCTCGTTCCCTTTTATCAGCCGTATTGATCGCCAGGAGAATTTGCACCGAAATGCAGACTCCTCTTGCCATCACCTGTTGTGTCCCCCTGAATTCTTAGAGCAGCAGACATGGCTGATCAACATTTGCACAGCAAACTTTTTTTGTTTGTATGAAGTCCATTTTCCTCCGGCGTGCTCTTTTGAGGCACATCACAAGGTATTTTTTTATTTTTTTTTCCCCCTCCGTGCGTTTGAAGTCAATTTTTTTTTTTTTTTTTTTTTTTGTGGACCGGTGTATTGTTGCAGCCATCATCGGCTGCGTTTCTGTCCAGGAGGCCGTCGGCACACCAACTTCAGACTAGTTCCCTCAATCCAGCTTTCATCTCTTTTGTTTGAGTCAAAGGGGGAACAAATCTTTGTTCTCCAGAGCAAGGGAGCTGCATGTGCTACGTCATGGGCCGGTGTGTGTGTGTGTGTGTGTTCCTGAAACACTATAGCCACAGAACTCATACTGTGTACAGACTTAACTGTGTCGTCTACGTTTGCCGCGTCTGTTCGTGAAAGGTCACCTTTCAGTAATAGCAATTGTTAAAGCGGGCTGCTGGTCTGTTTAGAAGCCCCTCTTTTATCATAAGATGACTCGGTGCAGTTTATTTGCTCTGCTTCTGATGACTGTGTGTGTGGTGTGTGTGTGTCCACGCCCTTGTTCTGAAAATTCAGTACTCAGGCAAGCATATTTAATGATTCATATATATCTGTCGCGGTCCGCCGAGGTGCCACTGAGTAAAGCCCCGTCCCCACGCACTGCTGCCCGGGCGCCTGTCATGGCTGCCCACTGTTCACCAAGGGTGATGGTTAAATACCGAGGACACATTTAGTTGTGTCACCATTTGCTGTGCTGTGTTTCTCAATGACAATCGCTTCACTTTTATTATTGTTTTTTTTTTTTTTTTTTTTTTAACCTAAGTATGAATAGTGAGCGGTTTGTTTAACTAATTACACTGGACTTCATGATAATGACATTCAAATAATAGATTTGTGTCTGAATAGAATTTGATGTATCACAATACTATTACAGCATCTACTACAGTAGTAGAGTCTCGCTGTACAAACATCAGTAAGTGAAATGACTACTTTAGATTCTGTTGAACTCAGTCTTTCACAGGACATTTGTCTATGATGCAATTATATATATAACAGAGGAAATTACTTTGATAAAAGAGCAATTTGGTGCAAATCTTCCCCAGCCCTACTCTGTTCTCAGTCTTAATTTTCAGTGGCTGGTCGAGAGCTCAGTGTGAGGAGACTGGTTCTACATTCTGGTGTCCTTGGGGGGTCTCTCACTCTCTCTCTTCATTTCTTTTTTTCCTCATCCTGACTGTTTTCTGACCTGTGGTCCCTTGTGAGTATTTAATGTCACCTTCTTACAGTCACCTTTCCCTGACACACACACACACACACACACACAGTCTCCACCCATCTCCTGCCAAACCCTGTGCCATATGGATGTACATGGACAGCCGGCTTCAGGAGTACCATTGCGCCGCGGGGAGGAGGGTGATTTGGTTGCCATGGAGACGGTGCGTGGCACTGCAGCTCTCCAGTACAGGCACAGGCTCATCAGACAGCTAAAAATAGTGTGGCAGACCTCATCTTTTGCGTATCGATCGTGACTTGACTGAGCAGTCTAGAACGTCGGCCCAACAATGCCTGCACTTATCTGGGTCAGATGCCGAGTGCGTTCGGGGTTTTGGTGCCCCACCCTCTCCACGTGGCATCACCAGTCGAGCTGCCACAAAGGGAGCGAGAGAAGGGCTGTGCGGAAGAGCTGTAATTACGTCCTAATGATTAATACGACCATCAGTCTCACTCTCGTATTCAATCTAGAAGAATGAAGGCCATCTTCAGGGTTCCTGTAGTTATTAAAAACCTGGAAAAGTCATGGAATTTGAAAAGAGATTTTTCCAGGCCTTGAGAAGTTTTGGAATATGAAATAAACAAATAAACTTGTGGAAAAGTCATTGTAATCTGACTGGTACATGAATTTATAATGAAGTACATAATTTCTGTTTTTAAAATGTTTTACGATGCTCAAAACTAGTGCAGGTCTCTTGTATCTTTGCTGGCTTTACGTAGTGAGCCACGTCACGTGGTGCTGCGAGTGTTTTTTCGCAGCCTTTTAAAAGTCATGTACATTACAGTTGATGGTCTATGCCGGAACATGATTGGGTCTGTATTACTGTAGTAGCAGTCATGGTTACACCTTTTGACATTTCATTGTATTGTCAAGCTTGACAGGTGTTATCACCTCATATCTCACTCATAGACAGGGAATATTACTAATGAATATTTTATAATGGATTAAAACAATGGAACATTACTGTTCCGAAGATGAAAATTCATTTGGGGAATCATGTCAAGTCAACATTCTAAAAGGGGATCATCATGTCAAAAAGGTGAAAATCCTTGAGGACAGGAAGTTAAACCTTTTTAATTAAAACAACCTCACATGCACAAAAGCAATGGCCCCTTTATGTAAAGACCAATTTCTTTAGAATATTTACTTATCTGCACCGAAAATGGAAAATCATTGATCGGAAGCAGTTCTCTGGCAAATGGCACCCTCCTGTCACCTTAACGTCTAGTGCTGCCGACCGGCTCCTTAACGCCGTCAGTCAGGATACGTGAGGGGATTATGGGTAGGCTGGCGCATGCCACGGCTTGTTTTTAATGTTAATCTGGTGCACGTCCGCAGCAGGGGGGTTGCTGCTGAGAAGTGCACAGGCTCACGCCAGCTCGAATACCGCGTACAGACGTGAGCAATACTCACATGTGCAGACATTGCGGAGGTGCCAGACAGCTCGCTCCTCGGCTTTTTGCATCTGCGGAGGTGTGAATGCAACCTGCGACGTTTTAATTACACCTATCCCTGCGCTTCCCGACACAAGCGTGGCTTCCAGCCTGCAGAATTCATTAAGGAATTTAAGCTTGGGAAGCTGGGGGGGGGGAATCTTGTTAATGAAGCCCTCGCTACCATTAACCGTCTCGCGCAAATTGGTGCAGCTCTGCTTCATCAGCGTGGACGGGCTTTAATGAAATGAAAGCATTGGTCCTCTAATGGGACTAATGCACGGAGTGACCATGTTCCCCCCCCCCCCCCCCCCTGCGCTCCCTCCCCCTTCCTTTCACCCGCAGGCTCAACTTCAAGGATCCGGAGGCGGTCCGGGCGCTCACCTGCACCCTGCTGAAGGAGGACTTCGGGCTGAGCATTGAGATCCCCCTTGAACGCCTCATCCCCACCGTGCCACTCCGGCTCAACTACATTCACTGGGTGGAGGACCTGATTGGGAGCAGGGGGGACGGGGAAGCCCAACGAAGGGGCATTGACATCGGTACGCCTCCCCTCTCATGTCTGCAGCCTCCTTCATCTCCACCCCGCTGTGTGTAATATGGGCTCATTTCTCCTGGCTGTCTGCTGTATTATCTGTGTGGAGACCCTCTTAGTCTCCACCCACCCGTCTGGGCTCTAATTCTGCGTCCTCCACCCTGTCTGATGCATGCTGCACATGCGGTGTTCAGTGCATGTTATTGTGTGTGCAGACGAGACTTGTTAAAATAGATAAAAGGGCACCCAGTTACCTGCCGATTTACCGCAAATGGACATTAAAACGCATCATAATGTGCTTATATTTTATTGGGACATATGTAGTGCCCTATATATGTCCCAATATTGTGTCCTGTCAAGTATGAACTATGTTCCCGCATGCCGTATATACACATGCATGCACACATACATATAGAGAGAATTATATGGGTTTAGGACACTGGGCTGCTAGACTGTTTTATAGGTCAGAACACAGCGTATTTCTGGAACTTGGTTTGACTCTGCTGGTTTGATTTTTGCTGCTTGACCTTTTGAGTGTAAAAACTAATTTCTAATTTAACACTAGTTTTTAAAATGCCTAGATATTTCTTAGACATTAATGAATTGATAGTTAATATGCTGTGTATTTTGGTTAAGAATTAGGACTGGCAGTAGCTGCAGTGTTTTATCAAGAGAGTGCAATGGAAGGACATTTCTAATGTGACATTACTTTCGCTTCAGAGGATTTAAAGGGTCAAACTATGAAATGCAATAATGGCAACAGAAATATTTGCATTAAAAATTACGCATGTTAATGCAGAATTAGCTAAATTAATGTTGGCGGCCGTGTGTTTTTTTTTTTTTTATTGCAACTTTTCATTGTGTTTAACCATTTATATGTTTAATATATAGCACACTCGGTACAGAAAGCCATAATAAAAGGCTGATTATCACTGACAGTCGCACTGCTGCCCATGGCACGGCTTCTCCGGCCCTCAGAGAAAATTGATCATTTCCATTACCACCAGTGAGCATGGCTTCAGCACTACAGATACGCGGAGGACAGAGGACAAATCTCTAATTTAAAGCTCACATTTGAACCCTGAAACCTCTACACCGTGAATGCAGGATTCTCTGGATATCTAAAAAACTCTATTTACATGTGACTGCAGTGGACTAAAAACGGATGCAGAGATGTGGAGACTTCCGCATCAGATTTTCAAGAGTGACGTACAAGTTACACGAACGCTGCTTTTTCCTGTTCAGACTGTATACAATTTATGACCACAGACTTAAGTGGCCCAAATCAGAATTGAAAATGTTTAATTTCATGTGCTGTTCATATGTTCATGAAGAAGATCAGATGGAAGCATTCATGGGTCATGTTTGATCTAGACAACTGTTACGATTCTGTTTAAACCCCTAGGTGACCGGCTGATTGGTGACCCTCAGCCCGGGTTGTCACCCACGTGATGAATGATCGCAGCTCCAGTCAGCTCTGACCTGCAAACCTGCAGTGTTGCTTTACTTAGCCTTGTTACATCTCCTCCTCCTGCTCTTTAGACAATGGCTGCCGTGTCACAGCAGTGGCTGGTTCATCCTGATTCCATTACTCGCCCGTTCCCTGTCACTTTTTGTTTATTCTTCCCATTGTAGTGAGCACACACTGTGTCACTTAAAAGCTAATAATGGCCTGTCACCTTCTGTTTGCCTTTGTCCATCACAGTAAACCAATCCAACAATTTATCTGAATTATTTTTGATGTAGCCGAACTGCTGAGTGTCACGGCACATTAGTTCTCTTCATGGGAAGATTGAAAATTATTATTCGCAAAAATATAATATGCTGATTTTAAGACCGTTTAGGATGCAAAATTGTATATTTATCCGTGATTTGCTGGCAGGCACTGGAGCCTCCTGCATCTACCCTCTTCTGGGAGCCACCATGAATGACTGGCACTTCCTGGCTACAGAGGTGGATGACATCTGTTATAATTATGCAAAGAAGAACGTGGAGCAAAACAACCTGTCTGACCTGATCAAAGGTTCGTCTGTGCTTATTAACGCTCTGCTTTTGTATCATTTGATGTGGAATATCCTGACCACACCCATTTCGTCTCTGTTCCAGTGGTGAAGGTCCCTCAGAAGACGTTGCTGATGGATGCATTAAAGGAAGAGTCCTCCATCATCTACGATTTCTGCATGTGCAATCCGCCCTTTTTTGCCAACCAGTTAGAAGCTCAGGTACGGTCTGTGCTCGTTCGAGTACTTTCCCTCACCGTCTGGCAGGGTGTTGTGCATTTCACTTCCATTTTTCAGCCTAATGCCGTTCCACTCATGTGTCACTTCTGACCCATCTGGGATGGCTTTCCTTATGAATATTCATGAGCTTTCCCTGACAAAAGTGAAATTCATGTTTGGCTCAGACGCATATGTGTGTGTGAAGATGTAGATTTTGAGCTGTAATGTAGGTGTAATGTATTTGTAGCAACATATGTGTGATCCGTGCTGGTGTTCATATTTGTTTTTAACAAACAGCACAACCAGGGAGAAAACAGGAAATAGAAAAGGGCTGATCTCTATGCTCCGCCTCCGAAACGCTGCAGGTGGGGTTTGGGGAGGTGCAGATGTCAGGGTAAACCTTGGCAGCCAGTGTTAATCTATGTTCTGTCTGTCGTGTGATCGATCCTGGCGTTTTCTGGGTATTTATTTTAGAAGAGTGAACGTTGGTGTTATTTTTGCCTGTTCTCCCTTTGATTGGTCTGTCTCCGTCGTCGTCTTCCCCTCCACCTGTCTCTCCACCCTCAGGGGGTGAACTCCAGGAACTCCCGTCGGCCCCCTCCCAGCTCGGTGAACACGGGGGGCGTGACCGAGATCATGGCCGAGGGGGGTGAGCTGGAGTTCGTGAAGAGGATCATCCACGACAGCCTGCAGCTGAAGAGGAGGCTCAGGTGAGGGCAGGTGGAGCTGACGAACATCTCACTGTTCGCGCTCATCTCCACAGCAGAGTAGGTCAGTGGGCAAATTACAGTCCACAGCAGTGGATTTTTTATTTTTTTTTTAGTTGGGGACTTAGTTTATTAGCCTTTGACTGCTGCAACAGAAGCCAGTAATTTAACTCCTTGTTGGGTGTCGCCCAGTTAGACTCGTTTTAGGGGGCAGAGGAGGCGGGGCAGATGGATGCCGGGATGAATCTGTCACCCACACTTTGTTTAATAAATTGGCACACAAAGTAAGCAATTACCCATGGCTGCATCCGGCGCCCCAGTGGGAGCAGCTGTTGGGGTTGGGGCCGTGCATGTGCTCTCCCCGCTGCCCCCACCCATCCCAGAGCTGTCAGTGGGTGCATTGATGTGAGACAGTGGCACCAGAGCGGGGGGGTGGGCACCATTAGGGATGATTAGAAACGCCATACCTGGGACGTCCCTCGGGACTCTGTGTCTGTGTGTTTCTCTCTGACATAGAGGCTTGTTTTTTTTACATATACAGCATGTTCAGATAAGGTGTGTGTGTGTCTTCCGTCTCTTCCCGCTTCCTGGCAGGACTGGCCCAGACAGGCTGGCTGTCAGAACGAAGCGGGCGCGCAGAGTCGGCAGGTGCCTGAGGACGCTTCCAGCAGCGCTGTGATTGGTCCTCAGAGATCCGTGCCCGTCTTCAGCTACGCAGAGCTGTAATTAGCACCTGACTTCCATGGGGTCGGTCCCCGTCACTGTGCCACGCCGAGCTGGAGAAGCTTTTTGTGGGGGGGGGCAGGCAATTCATATTATAATTCAGCATTTGCAGGAAGGACTTGGGGGCTTTTTGGGGGGGGTAAATGAGTTCCAGATACGCAGATCTGTGATTGGATATTCACACTTTATCACGAGAAGCAGTCTTGTGTGTGTGTATGGACTGTTTAAGCCCCCACCCCCCTGTGACAGTGGAGGAAATCTGTGGATATTAGGACTCTTTAATATTTCATACCCAAAAATGGAATAAGAATCTTCACCCTCGGGCAGTTGGGTGCCCATCCCCTGTGCCCCGCCCATACCCATCCTGACATTGCTGCCCCTTGGAGACCTGAAACGGTGAGACTGGTCAGAAAAAATCTTTCGCACACCCCTTTGTGGTCGACTGTCTCGGTTTTCTGTGGATTTTGCTTTGCCGGATATTGATTTGAGCTGAGCACGTCTCTCCTTGATTTTTATGGTGAAGGCTAAAAATTGATTTTGGTTGACTGTGTAACTTCAAAGGTTTTTTTTGCCTGTGATGAACTACGAGGTGGACCGTGTAATCACGCCAGGCCGCTTCTTTAAACGCACTGGCTAAATCTCACGGTAATCGCCTGGCTCGGGTGGCCTGGTCCGGGAGAGACGCGGGGTGGGGGCGGGGTGGTCTGACGTCCGGCCCTCGTTTGATGTTGTTTATTTCTTTCTTTCTTTTTCATGGTGCTCTTGTCTGCTTGCCGATTACAGGTGGTACAGCTGCATGCTGGGAAAGAAGTGCAGCCTGACCCCTTTGAAGGAGGAACTGAGAAAACAAGGGGTAAATACCACTGAGACCACATTAAAGCCACGCACACACCTCTCGGGTCTGCAGTGTGCCAGCAAATGAAAGGAGAGAGTGGCTGGAGAGGGGCGTTTTCCTCTCAAACACCCAGCTGTCCTCCCTGGGGGGCACCGCCAATAGAACGAGGGGGCCGAGAAACGGATTTTCGGGTTAATGGAACTAAATGAGGCTCAGATTGCTTTACAAAAAGTGTGTGATTTGGGAGATTTCATTAGCGCTCACAAGCCCGCCTATGTCAAGCGAGAGTTCATTACCCCCTATTATCTTCCCTCAGCCTGGGACATCAGCGGTGCAGCGGGGCCCCGCACTCGTACCCCCCGTTCCAGGACAGGGGGAGGAGAGGAAACCCCCTTGATAACTGTGAATGAGTGACATCAGTGTTGCTCACAGGTTATTAGATGAGCGATTCTTTGTTCATCTCGAGGTGTCGGCCCCGTCACATCTCATCGGGGTCACCTGGTTGAAAGTGAAGTGAAGTGAAAGTTGCTGGCCAACTTCCAAAAAAATATATAAAAACCAACGTATTACAGAAGAGCGGGACATTTCCTGCTTCTGTACAGTATGCGTCTGCACTGGGGGTGTAATTAATATGCTAATGGAGTTCTCTCTTGCTCGCCCCGCTTTTATCTTACATGAGAGCTCTTGTCTGTCAAAGGCGGGCACCCAGCATGCTCGGAAGGCCAACGCTGAACATGCCGGAAGCCTGCCCTCATTTATGCCTGCTGAATCCACCTTGGTTGAGCCATATGAAATATTATATGCACTTTGTACAAGTAGAAACCGCAGACAGGATTGCAGACAAAAGAACTTGTAGCTTTGGGACACTCTCAATGTAGTGGATGATGCCGAAAATGCTGTTGCGTTAAATATTATAATTAAATACTTTAAAAAAAGCATAAATTTATATTCCAGAAAATTCCTTTTTGTGTGAATTATCATATATATGTCTTTGCCAAGTTCTGTCATATTTCGTACAAAACAAACTATGTGACAACAAACTTGATGATATTCAGGTCAATGAAGCCTTTTTATTTGTGCGTGTGTGTCTTGCAGGTGCCTAAAGTCACCCACACGGAGTTCTGTCAGGGCCGCACCATGCGCTGGGCTCTGGCGTGGAGCTTCTACGAGGACGTGCTCGTGCCGGTGAGCTGCTGCGTTCGCGTTGAGGCCTGCAGATTACGAATATGGCGGTTAGAGACTGTCTGAGTTCAGACGGGGTAAAGCGCACCTTCCCTGGAGTTGATAATGCATCCCTGGCCTGCCCCGCTTTTCACTCTCTTAACCTGCTTCCAGGAAGCTCTTCGCATTTCCTAATTCGATGTATCCTGGCAACAGTTGGCGGTGCCATGAATGCGGGCTGCGCTGCCAGGCTCAGGCTGAGGGGGGGAAAGAGGGGTTTGCAGAAAAGAGGGTCGGGTGTGTGTATGTGTGTGTGTGTGTGTGTGTGTGTGTGTGTGTGTGTGAAGGATTGTTCAGTGCTTTCAGAAGAAACTCTTGTGCTCCCAGATGCCTTTCCCCTCAAAAGCACTTGGGCAGAAAGATTGGCCTACATTTCCTCTACGGCCACACCCCCCCTACCCATACCTCCCTCTTCCCCCCGTACCCCAAACGCCGCAGGGCGTCTGTGACTCGCCACGAGACAAGGTTCTGATTACCTGTTCCCACCTTTCTCTCTGTGGGGGGATGCAGAATTCGCTGCGAAGATGGATATGTGGCGAAAATGGCCGTATTGAATTATGTGTAGACATGTGTAACGTTTCGGGGGGGGGTTTTTTTGTTTTTTTTTCCTCTTCTCACATGTTCCTGCAGGATGATACCTGCACCCCCAGGCTAAAACAGGCCCATTAGCGGCGCACACAAAGCCGGAGCTGTCCCTCCAGCTGACAGCGTCATCGCTAATATGGACGTGAAACATTGGACGAGGGTGTGTTTAGGAGGGGCTCCTGTTTAAAAAAGAACAATGACAGCAGCGAGGTAGAACCGCAGCCCTGGTGTTTTGCAGGGTAGGAACCCCACTGAGAGACGGAGCAAATGGTCTAATGATGAATAATGTGTTTAGGGTGCTTCGGAAGGGGACATTTACTCTGGGGATGGGCGAAATGGTCAACGGTCACAATTTGAAATTGTCACATGGGCGGAGCCCTGCTGTAAATCGAGGTGCCGTGTATGGCCGCCTGATGTCTCCCGTTTAGGAGCCCAAGGTCAAGCGGCGATCACCCCGCCATTCATCAGCGTCTCCTCCGGATCGGCGATTGAATAATGACCTTTTATCCCCCCGACATGCGTCTGCCTCCCGACTCCCGGGCGGATTTAAAAATAGGGCAGTGGGGGATGAGCGGGTGTGGATATGATTGAGCTGTAGGTGTGTGGCTGTCGCCTCACTGACGCCCACCATTGTGTTGAGCTCTTCTGCGTCGCGTCTAGATCAGCAAAGCACGAAGCGGACGTTTAGGAACAGTATAACTGTAGGGGAAGCTCCTTAAAGAACCTGTTATAGACAGGATGCCAGGTTTTGGCATCTAGCTACAGAACCATATGCACGACCTGTAACACCACTGAATTTTCATTCAAAGTCGTGTTTAATATTTATCTCCAAGCTCGGAACTGGTGGCCAGTGAAAATACGCCCCCTGTACTGCTCTTTCGAGGCTGATGGATCATTGAAGTATGCCCGTGCCACCAGGAAAGGAAAACTCCACTGATGGAAGAAGCGTGGTCGGTCAGTATATTCAGGTAGTCGGCCTTTGTAGATCCCAAGTCACAAACACATCGGGCCGATCATTGGGCTCTTGGCATGTAAGGATGCAGCCCCCCCCAAACTACACAGAAGAGCAGGGTAGAATAATGGCACAGCGTTGCCGTCCTCAGCATCACGTAGTGCAAATGGTGGATTACTACCCTCTTCATATTAATTTACTGTTTACCTGCGTGTGTGTGTTATATTGTGTGTGACTAGTTCAGTGTTTTCCGCTGATCTGTTGTGCCAAGGATTTGTTTCACACATACACTGGCAGACCTGATGGACTTTATTGATTTTTTTTTTTTTTTGCTCTCCTCCTCAGCACTTAGAGCGGGGGGGCTCTATAGAGACCGGGGTTGTGGGGGGGGGGCGAACACAAAAGATCACAATACTGAAAAGGAGTCTCTGAGCCACCATTAGAGTGAACGGGAGATTAAATGTGAAATTGCACCTCTCTTTCAGGGCTGGTGTCATTTCGTTTCATATTCAGAGGATGCCTCAGGAACCCATTTGCCGAATTAGCCGCCTCGCCCGTATTGTCCATTACTGGCTGCCAGTTAATGGTCTCTTCAGGGTACAGAGCGTTTGCATGCACCTTTGTTTAACAGACACCAGATTTGGTGCGAAGGACGTTTCGCTATGGTGTGCCGAGGCAACGCCAATGTCATTGCAGAGATGTGGGTGGTGGCACAAAAATCGGGAAATTGTTCCCCCTAGTGGTGTGTTGTGGAACAGCAGTGCCTGTACATAATCTCAATGATATTCAATCATCTTTATATGGGTCTCTCCTAAACGCAGTGCTGGAAAAGGGTGTTTGTGGGGTGGGGGTGTGTGTTTTGTGTGTTCAAAGACAGCGGGGATCCCGAGAGCTCAGGAGATTGATGTGGCTTTAGTGAAGCAGCCGTAATGTGATTAGCGGGATGCGGCTCATTTAGTTACATGAAAGTGTGGTGTGTCACAGGGCAAAGCGATGGAGAAATCATGAGCGAGAACGGGCGGGGAGATGGTGCGTGTGTTTGTCCAGGGTAACATCACTATGTTTCCTCACCTGCAGAGATTTCTCTTCATCACAATGTCACCAATCACAGCCAGAAGCTGGAAACCTTTCTGTGTATTCTTTATCGTCACTATTTTCTGTTTTATTAAAAGTGTGCTGAGGTCTTTGACTGGATGTTAATCAAGGTGTATATTTACTGCTTCTCTAGACTGGTTTTCTGTGTGGGTGGTGTGTATTATGACTGGGTTGTACGGCATGTGCTGAGCGCTTGCCTCAACCGATCATCAGCTGCAACCACATGATTTGCTCTTTAGCTCTGAACCTTTTTTGGGGGCAGTTTTGAACAAAAGGCTGCATTTGCCTGATAAGCACGTAATTTGTTACCACATGCACATCAGTGGTGGCCTAGTGGTTGAGGACGCTAAGCTGAAAGGTTGTGGGTTCAAATCCCGAACCGCCAAGGTCCCACTGAGGTCCCCTTGATCAAGGTACCATCCCCACACACTGCTCCCCGGGCAGAGGACACATTTTGTCTGTGTGCTGTGCTTGCTGTGTATCACAATGACAAAAACAATCAAAAGAAATTACAAAACACTCTTTTGAGGACTGATATAAGAGGACTGATTTTATTGGTTTCAATAACTGTTCCAAAGTTCTGACCTGGTGATGTGAAAAATAAAACAATTCTTAATACTGCCTACATACAATTGTGCAAAAACACAATTTTTGGGCAATATGGTATTATTCTTTTATGGTTTTGATTCATCATGGTCATGGGTTATTATGCCACTTTCTGGTTAGTTGGGTTATGCTGCCCTCACCTGGTCGGTATGTAGGATTGGGTTTTTTTATGACGTTTAATTTTTAAATTAAATGTCACCAAGTGTATCCCACTTATCTCAAAACAAGGTTTTGTCTTGCCTGAAGAGGCTGCCCTACAACTGACCAGCATTGAAGTGCATTAGTGGCAGCAATGGGATTCAGTGCAGAGAGGTCTTTAGTTCTTGGTCTAAAGTGAACACATGGAGACAAAGAGAGGAACCTTGCATGGGAACCTGTATCAGTCTGCAGCAACCGCCATGGACATTAGATCCACACTTATAATTTCAGTGGGAATATAGAATAGATTCAGGGGCAGTGGTGGCCTAGCGGTTAAGGAAGGGGCCCCCATAATCAGAAGGTTGCCGGTTCGAATCCCGATCCGCCAAGGTGCCTCTGAGGTGCCACTGAGCAAAGCTCCGTCCCCACACACTGCTCCCTTGGGTGCCTGTCATGGCTGCCCACTGCTCACCAAGGGTGATGGTTAAAAGCAGAGGACACATTTCGTTGTCACCATGTGCTGTGCTGCAGTGTTTCACAATGGCAATCACTTCACTTTCACTTTAGTTTACTTAACAAGTACTTACTGTCACAACACAGCTGTGATTTATTAGAATTATTATTTGTAATATTACAATAATTATTCTTATTTTTTTTTTTAACACCATTTAGTCCCATTATGTTTTAAAGAAGGCAGACATATCTAAGAGAATACAAATGTACCGTATATATTTTAGGGTGAACTGCAATTGTGTAGATTTTTTTTTTTATGCAAACGGCCTCACCGTACATATTATTGTGAAGTGCAGTATCACAGATTCAGTGTGTTCTGTGATTTATGAAGTATGTTTTAATTAAAGCAAAATTGATTGACTGGGTTGAGTTGAAGTAAAATGTGTGTGTGGGTTTGGCCAGGTTTCTGGTCCTCAGCATTCCTGAAGGTAGGAGCCTAATGAGCTGAATAAGGTGGGGGTTGAGTGAAACCGAAACCTAGGACTGTAGATGAGCACAATAAAAAGCACCAGAACATGAAAAATAAAAGAAATGAGTTATTTTAATGTTTATTTATAGATGCTGTGTGTTTTCCAGTCCCCGCCTAGTAAGAAGCGCAAGATGGAGAAGGTGCGAAAGCCGCTGACCTTCAGCATCCTTCAGCCCACGATCAGAGAGCTGCAGATAAAAGCCTCGGCCTGCGACTCGTCTCAGAACAGCATCGTTCAGGCTGTCGCAGCATGGCTGGAGAAAACGCTGTCAGATCTAAAGGTGAAAAGAAATCGCCGGTTTTATAACATCAGTGGAATCAGTTAATCAGATCGTTTAATTAATCCTGACTGATCGCATGCTGCATTTTTGTGGAGGTCACTGTACAATTTTCCTTCTAATTAAACAAGGTAAGAAATGAATGTGCTGTGTCCCGTGATCTTGAACATGAATGGATGGATTGAGAAGCTGTACTAGAAATTCCTTTTTTTTGATCAGCTGCGCTGTCGCGTTCTGTGTCGTACACGTACATCAGTGAATAAATGCACAACGTGTGGATTAGCTGGCTTTTGTTGTACCTGCCGTTTCCTGTAAACTAGGTTGTCGTGTCTGGAGAACGGGCTGGTTGCTTAGCAACATGCATTGTGTTGCGCCTTTTTCGCCGCACTCTTTGATGTCGCCGTGTGAGAGAGAGTGCTCGAGCATTGTGCCTTTTTATAATAGTGTTTTGTTGCGCCTCTGACAGGTGCTTCATAAGCGAGTGCCCAGCGGTGCGTCAGAGCTCAGCCTTTTCCTGACCGCCGCGGAGAACACCTGGATCCACGTCCGACAGAAGCGGAGGGAGCACGCCCGGCAGGTCCCCAGAGCGCCCCCTGGTGCCGTCACCGCCCCAGGAGCTCAGTCCCCACAGACACACACCGCAGTGTGCAGCGCCGAGACCGCTGGCCAGTACTCGGGGAATGGGCAGCAAAGTGGTGGAGCCCGGGGGGATGAGCCAGATTCTGGACGGGATGTCGCCATGGAGTCGGCCCCTGAACAGGAAGCGGCATCCAGCGTGAAGGAGGAGGCGCCCAGTGCACAGGAAGTAGATCCTTCCACCGTCCAGCCCACGACCCCGGGCACGCCGCCGCACTTCCTGTTCAAATGCCTGCTGAACGTCAAGCCGGAGGCGGTGGGCGTGCTGGTGGAGATGCACTGGGTGGAGGGGCAGAACAAGGATCAGATGAACCAGCTCTGCACCTACCTGAAGAACGCTGTGCTGCGAACGTTCACAAAGCCCCAGTGAACCTCTGTCCTCCTTTTAACCCTCAGTTTCACTTTTATCCGGGACTGGCAACAGATCATTTCAGCTGATAATGAGGGTTTAGTTTTAGTTTGGTCAAAATATTTTATTTTCTTAATAAAAAATATTTTGTACAAATTAAAATCTATTGTTTTGTGGCCCTTTTTATACAAAACATACTGAATATTTGTATTGGTTAAAAAATGTATATGGAACAATGGATCTGGTGTTAAATATTAAACATCGGTGTATAACCAGCAGTGCCTTGGGAAAATAAGGTCATTTGGCTAATTTGCCACTAGAGGGTTTCCTACCAGCGTGAAATCGTAGCAGCGGATTAAACTACAAATCCAGCCTCACGCTGCTATTGTTCCACTTCCTATAAAAAGCAGGACGTCCATGGTCTTTCGCATTTTCCTGTGCCCAGAACGGTGCTGGTATCTGGCCCGGAAACTAATGTCCTCCGTGTCTGAAAAGCCTTTTCGTAAAAAAAAACAGGAAAGGCACCCCAGCTAGAGACTTGTTGATTACTACACACACACACACACACACACACACACACACTCAGCCGACTGTCATGTGACGCTGCCTGAAAGGCCAGAAGTCCACTTCCTCTTCTGCAGCGTCTCAGGCCTGCTTCAGGGTTTAAACCAGGATTGCTGACGTTTCCTGCGCTTGTGGGAACCTTGTGATGCAGCACCTAGAACTGTCTTGTGCTTGCTGTTTCGAAACCGTGGTTGTACCATGAGGTGAGGTGGTACGCAGTCGCACCGGTCTGTCTTGTTACGCAGTTGTCTGCTCGGCACTTTATTATGCCGCCACCCTTCGCTTTTGAAACGAGGAGAGCTTCGGTATTTCATTGCAACTGGTGTCATGAAAACCTCATTTACCTGATGAAACCACTAAGGTTTAGAGCATTTATTAACAAAACTGTAGTGGGTTCCTGTTCATGTGCCTCCAGCCATCATGAAGACACCAGTTGGACTGTTGGACCAAATTGAGGATGTAATATGCACATCCATGTGTGAATGATAACAAGCCACTTGTGTTCCTATCTGCTGAACATTAAGAAATGATAAAATACAAATATCAATATATACAATATTTTCATTTTCTAGAATAAAACATATATATGTGTACAGATTTATGGTAACCATGGACAGTGCTGCTCCCTGCTTTGACGAGGTGGTTGCTGGGTGGTAACGTGCACGTCCCTTTCTTCCTCTTCCTCCTCCTGTCTGGCTTCCCATGGTGCTGTCTAACACCAGGTCCAGATGTTTCCATGGAGACAGTCACATGATCCGCCTATTAAAACAGTAACACCATGCGTCACTGGTTAGTCGGAACCGTACGGGCTGCGTGAACTTCTGATTAATTGAGGCCTCAGGTTATTCCACAGATCTAAAGCGGTGCATTTAAAATAAGGCCTCAGACGTTCATATTCAGTTGTGAATTGAGCCGCACTGTCGACCGACCAGGGGTCACATAATCCTTTTTTTTTTATTTTTTAAGCAAATGGTATTTCAACTGTGTTATTTATGTGTGTTGTTTAATCTCCGAATCTACCATTATTTTAAGCAGAATGACAGCAGCAGAGCGCGTCCATACCGCTGGAAACTTCACTCCCCGCCGAGCCCCGCTCACCCCCCCCTTAAAAAAAAAAAAGAAAAGCCCCGCCTTGATCGCGGTGTTGGAACCCGCCCATTGGCTACTCGCGTCGGGGGAAACGGCCAGCGGCGGTACATTCTAGCCGACGCGTGTCGGTCAGCGTCAGCTCGACGGAGCACGTGGAAGCGTCGCGTCAGCGCGGCCACGGAAACGCCTGACTGACGGGTGGGCGGGTTTACGCAGGGTCCATGTGTACGGACGCCATGCCTGTTGTTCTCCGCGCTGATTGGCTGCGCGGCTGCGGTATGTTAATGAGGGCCGTCCGTAAAACGCGCCACGCGTCCGGTGTCCCGTCCAGAGGCACATTTCACTGAATTTACAAACGTCGTATACACGTTTAATCAGTGTTTTTAAAACGACGTACTAGTTCAAAATGACGCCCGCGTTCCTCGCTCTTTATCCTTTCAGTCCGTTTTTGGTGCGGAATCCGTCTCCGGGCTCTGTGCGGACGGCGCGTTGTAGGCGGGGCCGGGTGTTGTGGGCGGGGCCTGGCGGAGTGGGCGGTCCAGCGCGTGCCCCGACGTGTTTTCTGGCCACTCGCTTCGCCATCTTGTTGCAACTCCTCTACGTGAGTGGAAGAGTTCGTACGAGGGGGGGGATCCGATCGCGGCTCTCTCTCTCTCTCTCTCTCTCTCCCTTTTTATTTTTTATTTCATTGCGCGAAAAATTTCAAGACTTATTTTTTTTTATACATATATATATTTTTATTTTTCTTTCTGGGGAACTATACTTTTTTTTACGCACAAGACATGAGCATCGAGACACTGTTAGAGGCAGCCAGGTTCTTGGAATTGCAAGCCCAGCAACAACAGAAAACACGTGGTAAGGAGGGGACAGGGGTGCTGAAACGAAAGCGCCGCGAGGGGCTGAATACTGCACTGAATACGCGACAAAAAACGCAGCCCGCCTCATAAAGTGATCGCTGCAGCAGTTATTACATGTAAAAGTTATTTGTGAGCTGTATCCTCATGGACCCATCTAATGCTCAATAAAAAAGAAAGGTCGCTTTTGATTAATTTAAAGACATTTTGCGACGAGAACGCGATTCGCGCCGGGACGTCTTCATATCTAATGAAAGGAGCTTCTTTTGTAGTTATTTTCCCACCCACGCCAGTCGGGTCACGGTTGCGCCGCACGGCAGCCTCCGGTCCCCGTTGTTGGAGTAAAAACTTCCCAAACAACACGCACTCAAACCAGAACCGTAAAGGGCACGTCTGCAGGGCGGCGGCCACGCACCAGCGCCGGCGGCGTTTTTTTTTTTTTGCAATAATACCGTGACGCACTCGTTTCGCGTCACGTTCGTTTCCCGCTCTGGCGCGAAATTACTCTTTTTCCTTTTTTTAATGTCGTACATTAATACGTCGAGTCAGACGACCGTCGCGACATTGACCTGTCGCCGCAGTCCGTCCTGGCGCGCGTTTTGTGGCTACGTGCTTTTTTTTTTTTTTCTTCTTCTTCGCTCGGCTGTCGGTGACGTGTCCCCTTTGGCCCCGCCTCCCCGGCGATGACCACGTGGCCGAGGCCCCTCCCCTTTCGCCATGTGCACCGCCGGCACTCCTACTCACTGGGACGTTTTTTTTCTCTTTCCTCACCCCCGCTAAGCTCATTGGTGCGGGTCGGCGCAGACGGAATCTGGGGCACGACGCCCCCCCCAGAACGTGTTACGTAAACCGCGCGGAGCGCGCCGTTTTTAACGCAGCCGACGTCGACGTGAAAAAAAGGCCACGCCCTGCAGCCGCGTCCTTTTCATACGCACGCAAGCCTCGGTGCAAATTCCTTTTTTTTTTTTCTTTTTAAAACAGTCAGCACTTTTATCAGCGAGACTTTCTGTACACGGGGCATTAAAAGAGTTCTCGGTAGGAACGATGGTGTCAACAGATTCAGGAATTTATTTGTCACGTGCATAGTTACAACATGCAGCGAAATGCATAGTCATAAAAATGACTAAAAGAAGAATAAGGCTAGTAAAAGAAAGAAAGCAAGCAAACTATAATGCAAGCAGAAATGTTTGTTTACGGCATTTGTTATAAGTGGGATTTGAACCTGTGTCTTCTGGTTCGTAGGTGAGTGTTTTACGCACTAGGCATAATTTTGTAGTGGCTTTGGACCATTATAACAGTAACAATGCAGTCGACATTGGTGAGCGTTGCGATGGTCGGTTTGGGAGGTGAGAGGTGTGGTTGAGTTGAGTCGAGCCAAGCTGGCCTACTGGGTAAGGACACAGACTTTTGGTTCAAATCCAAAATAGTCAAGGTTCCACCGATGTCCCGTCCCCACACGCTGCTCCCCAGGCGCCTGTCATGGCTGCCCACTGCTCACATAGGGTGATGGTTAAATGCAGAGGACACATTTTGTTGTGTGCTTGTTTATCACAATAGGCAGAGACCATCAATTTAATAACTTATTTAATAAGAATTGGCACTTTTGTTGCCTTTTGTCGTTCGGAAAGCTTCTTTCTCTCTGAAAAGTTATCTGCGTAAGTGGTGAAAAAAGGAGCTTAGGGTGGGAATTAGGGAACTCGGCACGGTTGCTCAGTGGAACGAATACTGACAGCACAACGCGGTATAAAGGAAACGGTTGTGGTTTCCCCAGCCCGTCTATGATTATTGCGGTGAAAAGTCAACTTGAAGGGTGTCTTGAGTGCCAGCTTCTGCCAGATTGGGTGCCACTTGGACTCCCAGCAGCACCAATTCTTCCAGCTGGTCTCAATATGATGGACGCTTCATTATTCATGTACTTTTTTTTTTTTTTTTTTTCCCCGATTTTTGGTGGTGGGGGGGGGCAATGTTTACGCTTGTGGGTGGAGGAGTCTAAGCGAGGGGGGGTGACCAGTGTCATATTTCCATCCAGGCTCAACACCTGTGTGCCGTGTACATGCTGAAGCGTGCAAGCTCAGGCTTTTTTTTTTATTGTGTGTACACTTTTGTGTGCTTTTAATTAGGTGGAGGACGCATTGAAATTTAGGTTTTTTTTGTGTGTGTTTATAGCAACCATATCCACATTCTAAATGAATGTACCTTTCAGAATTTGGAGACTTCTGTATTGATCGATTGTAGTAGTGTTCGAATAATTCGCAATGCTGGATTTCAGCCACAATCATCAACATAAAACAGAAAAAAATTCAGTTTACCTGTGTATATATATTACAGTATATAAATAGATTGTTATAATGAAATTATGAAAAGAAACGACCTTTTTCCCCATGACAGTCATTTTTATACTCTCGAGTAGTAGTATTCTCGAGTAGTGTAAGTCTGGTATAAGTCTGAATGCTGGATTTGTTCTGTTTTCTTCCGATCTGCAGAGGAGAATGAGGTGAAGGAACATCTTGAAAGAGAGGCAGAGAAGAGAAGAGCAGAGGCAGCAGCCCTAGACCATCATACAGCTTGGGTTGAGGACCTGTTCATCGAGCGCCGACTTGCTCCTGCCCCGCCCCAGCCTCCCCCTCCCACAGTGCCCATCACGGTCATACCAATCCCGGTGGTGCCTTCCAACCATTCCTCCCTACCTGCAGCAGCAGCAATCACCCCTCCGGCTCCACTTCGTCTGGGTTCCCCCCCGAAGGAGGTGCACTCCCCCTCAGATCAGCCAGCAAAGCCCCAGCACCTCCTCATCTCCCCTCAACCTCCAGAGGCTGAACCCGCCTCCCTGTCCCACCCAGCCAGCATCAAGCATCAGCACCTGCACCTGGTGCAGCCGTACTCTGGGACCATAGTCACAACGTCCCAGCATCCCCTGCAGCCTCAGCCCACGCCCCCACCAATTCAGCCCTCTCCCTTCCCCAGGGGGAGTTCCCCCGATGATGGTCGGCATGGAGATGGGAAGAAAAGGCCAGGAGGGTGAGCTCACTGATCGCTTACCGAAGCCTGGTTGGCAGAGCAGGTTTGGCCGGCTTAGGCCATTTTTTTTTTTCCCGGGGAACAAATAAAAGTCACGCGTTTCTGTTGTGTATTTGCAGGGCGGGGACAAGAGAGGTCCACAACAAGCTGGAAAAAAACAGGTGGGTGAAACGGCCCCTCCGCTGTGAAAGCAGATTTGTGCAGTAAAGCTTTTTTTAAAATTTTTTATAGAACACATTGAATCATAGAGCGGGCACATAATCCCCCTTTCAACTGATGAACAATTACAGGTTATTGCTTTCGGAAGGAAACCTGTCAATTGGGTAATGACGTTATGTTGCTGGAGAGACGTTGCTGCAGATGATGTGATGCTGCGGGAAAAGTGCTCGCTTATAAAGACAGTGTCAAAAGCACAGCAAGCAGCATGGCCAGACGTAACGATAATTATCGTATTTGTACCATAATTTTACCCTCTTTGCGATATACGGTCAGTATTTCCAAAAGTTTCATAATGTACGATAATTTTATTTCCCTTGCGTGACCAGGTAAAGATCTCTGTTTCATCTCTCTGTGCAGACATGCGTGCCTTGTTAATGAGCAGTTGTCTCTGCTCACTGCCAATTCAATGCCAGATCTAAAGCATTGGTGTCATTTAATATAAATTTATTACAATGGCCTGGCGATATGAAGCGCTGATAACACACAAACTACAGATTCCATAATGCAGCGCTAACAATGGAAGACGTGAGGAGTAAGCATGCGCAACATCGCCATCAGACTTACAGAAATGAATGGGAGAAAGACCCCAGTTTTTAGGTAGAGGTGCTCTATCTGCACCATAATGCACAGTCTACGATAACATGAGCTATTTGAGCAGATTTTCTGAGCAACGTCTGAACGGAAATTGCGTGTGCACGAGATCTTTCTGAAAATCTGATCATTTTTAGCTGCTGGTTCGATGCAGCTAAAACTTTTAGGGTCTGGCCAGGAAGTGTGCTTGTAACAATACGGGAACCTAGAGTGAAATGGCGTTTCAATTCTCTGCAGTTCCAGAAGACGGAATCACAGGCCACCCCAACCCACTGCAGCCTGATCTCGTAAATTTACTAATGCAACAAAACCAGGAAATCATAATTTGGTAAATTCAGTTTGTAAAGACAGACATTTTTTACATTTACAGCATTTACCACATGCCCTTATCCAGAGCGACTTACAATCAGTAGTTACAGGGTCAGTCCCCCCCTGGAGACACTCAGGGTTAAGTGTCTTGCTCAGGGACACGATGGTAGTCAGGCGGGGTGGCTTACAGGCGATTGTGTTACCCACTAGGCTACTAGCACCCCACCATTTTCATCATTTTCTGTGCCATCCAGTGCTGGTCAGCCTCATGAAATTAAGCAACCCGCTGGAATGTTGGTCAGGTTTGCTTGCGGTGTGTAATACAGCTGTAACGCTTCACGGTACGAAGGAGGATTGGAGGCAGGCGGGAATATTAGCAGTGTTCAACAGCGCTGCCATATCACACGTTCACCTGCCCGGCCAAGCGTCTGGCAAAAGTGAAGTTCGGCGTTGAACTCACTGCCGGAGCAAATTAAACTGAGGCGAACTGGATAAAATTAAACATTAGTGCAGCGCGTTCTGTTGGATTGTCGATGCTAGCATTAGCAGTAGCACTAGCAAGCTAGTTTGCTGACGCAGTGATGAAGTACTTGTCCCAAGTTCTGACTTCTCGGTTTAGAAATTACGTAATGTGCTTAATTGGGAAATTTATGCAAATTCAGAAATAGTATTTTAATTTTTTTTTTTTATGGCCGGCCTGGAAAAAAAAAGCAGTGTTGGGAGAACCCAATCACAGCACGCAGAACACATAATAAAAATCGTTTGGCTCATTTCTTTTGGCCTTCAGGGCCCTTGTTTCAGAGTTACCCTCTTCTAAAACTCTTTACCCCCCTGTTCATGTGCTCAGAACTCAAAATTACGGCATTTCTCATAGCTCTTGAATGTAGCATTGAGACATGCCGTTTTACAAGCGTTACATGGCAGAACCACACCGACATTGTCCAACGTTTTGGTCGAGTTGCATGGACATGATCTTGTTCCTCCTCTTCGCCCCTACAGACGGGCCCACCTGAAGGAGTGCTTTGAGACACTGAAGAAGAACATTCCCAGCGTGGACGAGAAGAAGACCTCCAACCTGAGTGTGTTGCGGAGTGCCCTGCGCTACATCCAGGTAAGAAGGTGTGAATAGCTTCTGTGTATTGGTACTTGGCGAGTTGATAAAAAAACTGTTTGGTTAGCTTCGGGGCACTTGAAAGCATCTTGGAGAAAAGAACAAGATCATTTGTGGACAGGACGTGGCGACCTCATTTCTCTTGTGTCTTTATCTGATGTTCGAGAGGGTGAAGACCACGCGGTTTGGGGTTGCGCGGTACAGAGGAAGTACAGTGAGGCCGGTGGTTGGAGGTGTGCCGACCTCCTCGTCTGCCGCTGCGGCTGAAGCTCTTGTTGGAGTTGTGGGGGAACGAACAGGAAGTGGCGCTTCCAGAGAGCTCATTTGATGCAGCGGGTCGCTTGTACGGCCGGGTTCTTCGCACGCCGTGCTCCCCGCTCTCCCGCCCTCTCTGTCCAGCAGCTCACCGTGGCTTATCGTGTATTTAAAGCACACGGTGGAACGAACAAGCTGCCGGTTCCTTCCGAGCTCGAGAGTCTGTTGAACGATTGAGTCTGAGGTTTTAATATGAATATGGAGAATGTAGAAGGAATAGTTAGGTGGAAGTAGCCTTGTGGGTAACACGCTCACCTAAACCCCACTTACTGCCATTGAGTCCCTGAGCAAGACACTTAACCCTGAGTGTCTCCATGGGGACTGTCCCCGTACCTAATTTTAAGGCGCTCTGGACAAGGGCGTCTGATAAATGCCATAAATGTGTTTAATGCAAACAGAGGTCTGTGCCGGGAATATGAAGTGGGGGGGGGGTCTCGGTGAAACCGATCAGGAGACGTAATAAAGCGGAGTGGAGCGCGTGTATCGCCGTGGTAACAGATCAGATTAGCGCATTGCCTCTTGGGTCATGCCGGTGCCGCTAATTGTGCTTTTGTTGTCGCCGGTGCGGGAGGGAGGGAGGGAACAGGCTGTCCCCACGGAGCCGCCATGGGCAGCGGAGGCACGCATGAGCGTCTGCACGCTCCGCCCCTCCACGCTCCCTCTCTCCTTCTCCTTCTCCTCCCTTGCCCGGACTCTCGGAAAGGCTGACGGGAGTTTTGAATAAGAGGATTGGTCCCGAGGATTACTTTTCGTTTGATTCATCTTCTTGCCCGTCTCCACTCTTACTGCCCGGGGCCATCTGTGATGGTCGGCACGCCACACATTCCCCTCTCCGGTGGATTACTGACGTGTCCGGGGAGAGTCTGGCGCTCAGGGTATCACCGTTCACACAAATATATCTGTAATTACATTCTGGACACTTCCGTATTGATGGATCGTAATAGTAGTCTAATGATTTGCAATACTGTATTTCTGCAACAATCATCAACGTAAAATGGGAAATATTTCAGTTTACCGGTCATTATAACATTTAATTAATATTACATATTCTGAAAAACAGTGTGTTTTGGGGTAGTTTCATGCGTTCGAAGATGGGTAGATATGCCTTAGTTCCACCTGTTTAAAACGCGGTCGGCGTGGCTCTCCAGTAAAGCTCTCAGGCTCCGCCCCCTCTCGCTCCCCCCCGCCCTCGCCGGAGACGCACTCTGCCGCATGAGCCGGGAGCACATGGCTAGCCTGAGCCGCGTGACGTCACCCCCCCGTGCAAGTCCCCGCTCGAGCCGGGCTCCGTCTCTCTCTCTCTCTCTCTCTCGCTCGCTCTCGCACACACACACACACACACACACTCTGTCCCACTGAACTGCTTCTCACTGAGTGGAGAATCTGGGCTGGGCTCACGTTTCTCACTGCTGCACTGCTGTCTAGTGTCACACTGTGCCGAGAGGAAATTCTTGGCACACAATCGGGCAACAATATGGAGCGCTGAAAAAGGAACGTTTAATTAAGGGGTGTAGCCTGCGGTACTTTCAGAACAACGTGATTGCGGTCTGAGGGGCACGTTTTTTCATTTTATGTTGCTTCTGACGTCTGATCCACGCAATTAAATCACCAAAAAAGTCAATTATTTTAGCCAAACATATGAAATAAATACATTTTCAATAAATACAATAAAACTTGGCGAGCACCATACAAGTGCCTTTTTAACATCGTTGTACTGACAGTCTCAGATGTTTTTTTACTTTTCTTTTTGCGTACGCTCAGTGACATTTCCACGGCTGAAGTCAAATGGAATTGACTGTGTTTTATATATAATGGCCTTCTGTCAACAAAAGAAACGCTTGTGGCTCTCATGTGTGGCTTTATGGCGTTGCTGCCGCGCGCTCACGCGGTGTTCGTCATCTCTGGGGTGAAGTGGGTCACTCGGTCAACTCGACTCCAGTCGTGTCACTCGTGTCACACTTCCTTTTATCAACATTTGACTTTATTGGCGACCCGTTTTTGCAGATCAGATGCCTCTTGTCTGCGCTGAATTTCTCTCCCAAACCCTCCCGCTTCTCTCGATGTAGTCTGGGAGGGGAAGGGCGTCGCGCGATGGCGGCTGTCGACCAGGTAGAAGATCTGGGCCTGCGATAATGCGCAGAGCACAAAGGCCCGAGCAGACCCCGTTGCTGCCCACCGTAATTCGCCGCGGCTCCACCCTCATCGCTCCTTCCGTCATGGGTCTGGGGCTGAGTGCTCTGTAAGGGCCCGTGATTGTGTTTGGGTTGAAAATGGCCAATTTTCTCCTGACCCAGACAATCATTTCTCCTCCATCCGAGAGGGAATGGCTGCTCATAATGGCCTGTTTTTTTTATTATGGTGTCAAAACAGTGAAGGTCTCATTAAAAAAAAAAAAAAAAAAAAAAGGGACACAATTATTCCTTAGAAATTCCTTGTCCTCCCGAGAACTGACGTAATAGATGATTTTATTTGTGGGGTGAAAGGTCAGATGGATGATCTGTGCCCAGCATAGCATGCGTCCGGCGAGGCCTCGGCAGCGTGGCGTGCGGGTCTCCCTTGGCGAGATAAGCGGGAGCGTGGCGTAAACGTGGCCGGAGCGAGTCGGCTGCCTGCCGGAGCAGCCCCTCCCCGCCGCCTCGGCGCGGGACATGTGCCCGCCACTCGCGTTGCATGCGACGCCGCCTCGCCGCCGTGTTTACTCTCCACACGCCGCGGCTAATCAGACAGGCTGTTCCACTGTCTGGACGGGCGCGCTCTCGCGTGCACAGCTGCTCCACTTACACACACACAAACGCACGCACATACGCGCAGGGGTGGGGCTAAAGAGTCAGGCGCAGTCCCTGGGAGGAGGGATCGGAGGGGGTGGAATCGTGCTCGGCGGGAGCAGCCAACAAATAGATGATCGGAAGCCGCACGGGACCGGCTGTTCGTCCTCCTGTCTCCCGGGGAACCACAGAGCGGTTCCCGGTCCTGAACTCGGGGCTTGCGCCTTTTCTTATTCCTTTACTGATTTATTTAGCTTTATTTGATGGTGAATATTTTTTTTTTAATGATAGATTAGGGTGCAGCAAAATTAATCTGCTAGAAAACCGGCAGTCTCGATCAACAACAAAAAAAAACAGCATTTAAATTAAAACTGAGCGCCTGAAAAGTCAGCCTACTTCATTAAAATTCAAATTAAACTGCATGTTCAAAGGGTGGAAAACTCCAATGTTTGGGTCTTGGGGAAAATGGGAGTACTTTATGGCACATCTGACCTCTGACTAGTCTGTCTATGATGAAAATGTCACTTTGTAAAATTAGCACGAGTTCCCCTAGGCTGTGTATGTCGCCGCAGTGTCTAGGAATAGCGAAAGGTGTAAAGAGAGCGGCAGTTCAGACGGTCTGATCTGGAATTTGTCCCCTCGCGACGTCATAAGGTTACCTCCTGTTTCTCATGCTTTGTCCACCCAGAGAATTTCCCACCCCTGCCCTAAAACAGACCGTCATGGCCATACATGTGAAGCATAGCAGTTGCTCAGGGGTTGGGCGTAAAAATGAGCACAAATGTATATATTTTTTTTTAAGTTTAGTCATGTGAGACCAGTGGGTTCATTTAATTTTTTCTGGATAAACACAGACACTACTTCCTGTCTGCGGCAAACATTGTGGTTGGTGAATGCCATTAATTCTGTACCATGGCTGAATTTAGGAAAAAAGAATTCAGATACAGTATTAGTGGAACACTAAGACCAAGTAAAAAAAATTAATGTCAAGGAACCCTTAAGCATTTATCAGACGCCCTTATCCAGAGCGACTTACAATCAGTAGTTACAGGGACAGTCCTTGCTCAGGGACACAATGGTAGTAAGTGGGATTTGAACCTGGGTCTTTATAGTCGAGTGTGTTACCCACTAGGCTACTACCAATCTTTAAGGAATGTTGTGTTGTCAGATTGCTGCATTGTTTGGTTAATCTGTGTATTCTGTGCTGGGAAATTTCACTTACACTGATATGTAATTCATGGACCTTCGTTTGTTCTTTTATTTGGGATGATACACATGAACCATGCACCTCAATTCATGAATAAAACGTGTCATTTGTTTCATATTAAAGTTATCTGAATTTAAAGGTAAATATGCCTCCCACTTGTGCCACTTGATTTAAGAAATTATTCATGCAGTCCTACAATTATTCAGTCACTCTCAATAAAAATCTGAATTTCCAAATAATAAATAGCAATAAATAATAGACTAACCCAAAGTTTCAGTTGCAAAGGCTAATTGATATTATTCAGTGTCATGTCAGGAAGCACCACCAGATGAGTTGTGTGATTATCAAGGTTTACTCCGTTCGTATGGGGCCTAAGGAAGTGGACTCGTAACCGAAGGGTTCAAATCTTGAACCGCCAAGGTGCCACCGAGGTCCCCCTTGATGAAGGTCCCGTCCCCACACAGCCTTCCATGGCTGCCCACTGCTCACTAAGGGTGATGGGTTCAATGCAGAGGACACGTTTTGTTGTTTCAAATGACAATCACTTTCACTTCCTATGCCCCCTCCAAATGGTCTCAAACAACCGAATGAATGAGAACAAGCTGCAGCAATTTTAGGCGTCGGACGCATCAAAAATATAGCATGCTAACCAAGCAATGGCAGTTCGAGGCCTGATTCCACCTGGTGTTGCGGGACGGGCTTAAACGCTGAGCGTTCCGACGGGACAGTGGTCCATTCATGAGGAGGGCCCGGTGCCACACAGGGGTGCATGTTCGGGGCAGCCGTCAACACGCTCGAAGACAGGGCAGAGCGGAGTCCCTAGAGAACGCGTAAGGAGCGAAGCGGCGATCCCGGCATGTCTCGACTGCGTGGAGAATCTGCGGGAAAAAGTACCCGACACCCCTCGCCTTTTGAGTCTCCGCAGCGGCTCTTCCCCCGCGCAACGTGCTCTCCGCGAATTCGGTTGGCAAGGAAACGACGGCGGCTTTTCAGCTGTTGCCTTGACAACAGCAGGCCACTCCAGCATCTCATTTGTTGAAACAAAGAAGCCGTCAGCCGAGGGGTAGCGGGGGCGAGGCTCTGACTCCGACTTCCTCTGTGGATGTGGCAGGTATTGATGGGACCCTTAATTCTGGTGATTGGGTCGGCGGCTGAACACCTTGTCTTTCAATTGGCCACCTCGTTACTCTTCTGCTGTCACTAAACCAACATGTGACGCCGACCATGACGTCATTTGTCACTTTGTCCCGCCATGCGCGTCTGTACATTCGCCGACTGAGAGGAAGATGGCGGGAAACCAGGTTCCTTGTGTGCCGCTGTAGACTGGGTGTCTTCTCATGCCAACGCGAGCCAAACGTTCCAGCTCCATCAGGGCATGGAAGAGCTTAGTTATGAAGAATGAGGTGTGTGTGTGTGTGGTGTGTGTGTGGTGTGTGTGTGTTTTTGTGTTCTGGCACAGTCCAGTCGTGACAGTAGGGAATGTCACTTGTTGTGTCGGCTGTGGTCCTTGAACGCTGCTTTCAGTTTCTCCCTCTTGTGGCCTCTTGCCACCGTGATATGTGGCTCAGAAACAACATTTCATCACTAGTTCTTCTTATTTCCTTCTTATTTTGGCTGAAAGAGCAGCTTTGACAGCGATGACGTCAAACTAGTGTTGCAGCGTATCTCAAACTACATATTTTCCACCATTTGTGAACCAACTGCAGATGCTGACTGTTTCAACAGATGTGATCAGCATGCTGACTGGTGCTGGTGTATATTTTAAATGCCTCTCAGCCTCATCAGAAGTAGAATTTAATTCCTCCAGCAGTTTTAAAGAACTTGCATAAACCCCAACATTGCTTAGTAAAATTATGCAATATTGCCGCTCTTAAAGGCATGTGGTCAGTTTTAATAGGATTTCTTTCATTTACATTTACAGCATTTATCAGACGCCCTTATCAGATGCCAGAGCGACTTACAATCAGTAGTTACAGGGACAGTCCCCCCCTGGAGACACTCAGGGTTAAGTGTCTTGCTCTGGGACACAATGGTAGTAAGTGGGATTTGAACCTGGGTCCTAGTGTGTTACCCACTAGGCTACTGATCACCCTATATACTGTCTACGCTGTTGGTGCTTAGACAGGTGGTTCTTGGGCTTCCTCTAATGGTTTACCAAGACGTTTTCATTCTTTTTTTTTTTGCAGGTGATTCATTTAAATGTGTTTTTGGTTATTATTTTTAATATGCTTTTACATTTACAGCATTTACCAGACGCCCTTATCCAGAGCGACTTACAATCAGTAGTTGCAGGGACAGTCCCCCCCTGGAGCAACTTAGGGTTAAGTGTCTTGCTCAGGGACACAATGGTAGGAAGTGGGGTTTGAACCTGGGTCTTCTGGTTCATAGGCGAGTGTGTGTTACCCACTAGGCTACTACCACTACCTTTCAGCCAATCAGAGTGCAAGGTAAATCTAGACTCCAGAAACATTTTTTACCTCTCACGTGGTTAAAAGCAGTAGCATCTGACCGAGGAGGCGGAGCGCTTCCTTGTTCTGCTCTCCTGATTGTTCCTGGTCGCCGAATACGCAGCGTACTGCTGCCACAGCATGATGAGGATATGACCTGTAGACCACACACGCAATCTTTTTTTTTTTTGAGTTTCACTCTGCTTTGTCCTCTGCCTGTTACTGTAAACCCCGATTCCACATCTTTAAACGTGGCCGCTTTGTGTTTTTCGGTTTGTCGCGGGCTTGTTGGAGGGTCTCTGCCGGCCCGCCGTAGCCTTTGTGGTCCCGCCAGCCTCGCACTCTCCTCCGATGACGCCGGGCTGGTTGGTTTGTGCTGTCAGAGGCTGGAATTTAAATGAGTGGTGGTATCTGGCCCCGCCGGTGCCAGCAGGAGGAGTTTGTTGTGCACGTGTTTCACTTTAAGTCACGTTGTCCCCACTCCTCCCTAGACACTGAAGAGAAAGGAGAAGGAGTTTGAGCATGAAATGGAGCGCCTGGCGCGAGAGAAGATCGCCACGCAGCAGCGGCTCGCCCGAGCTGAAGAACGAACTGGGCCAGTGGATGGACGTCATGGAGGTGGACCGGGTGCTCCGGCAGACCGTCCAGCCGGAGGACGACCAGGCGTCCACCTCCACCGCTTCGGGTAAGAGCCTTCCATCACACCGATGCCACCTGGTTCACCGTGTCGTGAAGTTCCTGCTGTAGACGTGTGAAGTGGTTGTTGATTTTTGATTCTGTTGTGGGACGGCAGAGGGTGAGGACGTCATCGATGAGGACGTCGAGGACGAGAACCTGACGCTGGTGCCTGGTCATGTACCGAAAGTGCCTCCTGCACCGCAGCCAGATGTGAAGATGTCTGTGCCTAACCCCGCCCACCTCAACCAGCACAAGCCCCACCCATCCGCTGGTCTCTGCCCCGGTCCTGGCCTCCATCAGCCCGAGTCCCGCTGCCACCCAGCCACCGATGGTGCAGGCCCACCTCGCCCAGCCAGTAGTGGCACCTCAGACCCTGCTTCCTGCCCCAACCCGCATGGTGGCCGCCCCCAGCATTCAGCCTACCGTCATCGCACATGCCGCGCCGGCCACGCACGCCTCCGTCATCCAGGCCGTCAACCACGTCATCCAGCCTGGCGCCAAGCACCACATCGCCCACATCGCCCCGTTCCACCACCAGCCCGGTGCAGCTGGCGCCGTCGGCGGTGGCGGCGCCCCAGACCATCAGTCACATCACTGTCCACCCAGTGGCACATCTGGGCCAGCACCTGCCAGCCTTGTACCCGCAGCCTATGGCCGTCGCCCAGCCGACGGTGGTCAGCCATATCGCCCACACCCTGTCCCACGCGCAGGTCAACGGCACCTCGCCTGGCCCACAGGCTGCCGCCACCGCCACTGTGGTGGCTAAACAGGCCGCCATGGGCGCTCAGGTGGTGGCCCATCACCCGCAGCTGGTGAGCCAAACGGTCCTGAACCCCGTAACCATGGTGACCATGCCTTCCTTCCCAGTCAGCACGCTCAAGCTGGCCTAGGGGCTGGAGGGACGAACTTGACCGAGAGCCACGTGCCTGGTGTACGGGTGCTAAACCCTCGATCCGGATCACAGACTGCATTAGAACAACGTCAGAACCAAAACTCCGTACATTCCAAATAAGGACCAAAGGTTTTAACAATATAAAGACTTTAAAAAAAAAAAAAGATCTATAGCTATATATAAATCTATATAATAAAAGACAAAAAAGAACCTCTATCTGTGTGAATTAAGTTGAGTATAAGATTCAGAGTAATTTTGTGCTTCTCTCTCTGTGTGTGTGTGTGTGTGTGTGTGTGTGTGTGGGTGTGTCTGACCTCGTCCCGGTGAATGTGTAACCATAGCACACGCCTCTGGTTCCCAGTACCACGTGGCCACCAGAACCTGTTGTACAGATCCGATTTTTCCACCCCCCCTTCCTCTGTGTCAGCAACAACAAGGAGGCATCAAATTCTGTCCCAGCTTTAATGATTGTTGACCTAAATTGGTTGTGGTGGTCCGTATCTGAGCTTGCCTCGGGCCTGAAGATTTTGATGGCATGGGGTTTAGGGTGTCCAGGTTCTCTGCGCCGAGGACCTAATCCCGTCCCTTCCCAGCACTGATCGTAGAGGCGGGAGGGAGGAAGCGCTGCCCCGTGCCGGCCGGTCTTCCTGCGCCGCTGTCGAACCTGTACATGCTGCACAGACGGCCTCCCACCGTCTGACTTTGTTACTGCAAACCAACCCAGTGCACTTCTCGGGGCAGAGACGTTCGTCCAGGTATAAAAAAAAAAAAAAAAAAACCACGAGGCTCCAGCTCCGGGGGCTCTGAATGTATGTAGAGCGTCTAACCGCCACTGTACCTACGCATGAATTCTCCCGCTTCTACGCCCAAGACAGGCAGCTGGTGGCGCGTTCAGAAATGATCGCGGAGGGAAGTTGTGGTTCGGCCACTGTGTAAGAAGCCCCGTGTGTGTGTGTGTGAGTGTGTGTGTGTGTCTCCTGTTGAGGTTTAGCATATTGCAGTGCTTTGTTTTGGAGCAGCAGGTCTGGCTGAGGTGTCCTCAAGGGCATTGCTGAGCTTGCAAAGGGGGGGAAGGATTCACATGTGGAACTCTGTGTGTGAGACAGAGTGTGTGTGTGTGTGGCCACTGCAGTCTGTGTTAGCTGGCGGTTCGAATGCCGCAATGTGATGAACGAGCCTGACTCGAGACCCAACTGGTGACGCTCGTCATTCAGGTGGAAGAGATTTGACTTACACGTCTAGCACTGTGACCGGTTTAAAACTGTACCCAGAGTTCATTTAAAACTGTCCTCTGTGTGTGTGTGTGTGTGTGTGTGTGTGTGTCTGTGTATTTATCTTCATTTTTTTTATAGACATAGTCCATGTATTTTATTTCATTGCTTCACTCTCCTGGTCTCGAGTGTAGAAGACTTCTTAAGGCGATTGAGTTCATATTTTTAACGTTTTATTTTATTTCTGCCCCCCCCCACCTTGGACCATGTACAGTACTGTATACAATGGGACAACTATTCAGACCTCTTTCCACATTGGTATTAAACATACATAATGTGTTTTTTTTTTCCCTATGGAGAAAGTTTAAGTTGTAAATAGCCTGTAAATTTTGGGGCTGCATTAGATTTAACTGTCCATTATGTTTAAAATTATAACAGAAAACCGAACAAATGCGGAAGATACCTTAATAAATCTTATTACATTTGAATGCACCGTGTCGTCTGTTCTCTGATCTCATATCGCTGTGCAAAGTGTGGCATTCTGCAGGTGTGTACAGCAAACTGTATGTTTGTGCTTCGCAGGACGATGATGGTCCCCAAACTCAAAGGCTTGTGATTGTTTATTTCTCAGATTTATCTGCATGTTTGTGTGTACAAGGAGGTTGCAGAAGGAACAGAGGTTCATCTTCTGGGTGTCAGAAATAACTACACCGCATCAAGAAGGTGGTTAGTTCCTGCTCTTAAAATACAAATAACTAACAAATAAAGCTTTGTATTGCTTTACTTCAGCAAGTCCAGAATCCAGTTAGTCATTTTGTGGTACACCAAACAAAATATAGAATTTTTATTTTTTACTGTCGTGATAGTGACTAGTCCTAAAACATTTTGACCTGTTTATTCTGCTGAACTTCAGAAGCGCTCATGGTTCCAGTGTGTTGGACTGTTCTGTGTCCGCCCCCTTGTGCGAGCATGGGTTTTCTGCTCTCCCATCCTCCTGGAGCTTCGAGGAAGGTCGAAATGCTCCCCTCATCAAACCTGGTGGCATCTGACGACGGAGGGGGGTGGCAGCGTCAGCGTGGGGACGGCGTTAAATGTGACAAACCCCACGAGGATGGTGACCAAGGACACAATATACAGTCCTGAGAACTGGAGTTCAAATTGAAAAGCAGTTAGGATCAGTTACAGCATTTATCAGTCTGGTTGTTTACATGGGGTGTGGGACACCTTGACCAGCTAGATGGTACAAGGATTACACCTTAAGATAAGATAAGGTGACACACAACCAGAACATGTCATCCTGCCATAACTGAGAAAGTTCATATAGCCTCTTTTTTTTAAACAACATGACAGGCCTCGAGAAATCAGGCACGTGTCGCATCCTCTGATCCTCTCACTCACCGAGTACTGGAAGAGGAAGAGTCCGAAGAAGAGGCTGAAAAGGTCGGCGGTGAGCAGCGACAGGTTGGCGGCGGTGGCGCTGGTCATCTTAACCACCACGGGCATGCAGCTGTACATTCCGTACATGCAGAGACCAAACCCAGCCAGGAGCAGTGCTGACGGACAATTACGTTCATAACGGGGAAAAAAATGTCCACTAACAAAGAAATGATCCGGCTATAATTTCAACGGTAGGTTTATTTAAACATCTGAACATAATTAATTAGCATTTTTCCCTTTACCAAACAATTGACTGATAGCAGATCAAATACTTAATTAATTCATAAAAATGCAAATAGATTTTTTAAAATGCATTATTTATTGTCATTGTCTCACTGTTCAGATAAACCTAGAGACTGATCCTTTCTTTGTTAGTGGGCAAACTTACGAAAAGCAGGGGTTTAAATAATTTTTTCACTAACTTTATATGTTCATAATTCCCCATACATACATTTCATGTATACATTCACCTACATATTCATAATTCACCATACATTTATATGTGCGTTCAGTGTACAGGTTGTTGTGACAGGATCCTAATGTGCAGTTTAATTTACTGTTGTTAAACTGAATTATTACGACAATTATGTGATTATTATAAATATTATTAAATCTTATATATGTTTTAAGGTCTTCTAATCAAAGACCTGTATTTGCTTTAACTTTGTACTGTTATCATTTATTTAAAAGTATAATTTTTTAAATGTTAAACTACAATGGTGTTAAATGTAAAAAAAAAAAAAATTCTAAATTATTTGCATCAGCCCCTGCAGAAGGTAGAGGTGGGAAACGTGGCTTCATGTGTACGTGTGCAGGGTAAAAGAAAGAAGGCTCACCAGGTTTCCAGCCCCACTGAACATTAGCCACGACGGCGTGCTCCAGAACACCTCTGCAGGGCGAAACGAGAGGAGACTTTAAAAGCCCGTCGGGATCAACGGTCGCTGTGCAAAGTCAAGCGCGGTTCTGGGACCGTATCTCACAGCTGAACTCCGCTGATGAGGGTCCCGAAGAGGCCCAGCATGCCCAGGAACTCCCCCCGACTCAGGTTCTTCACCGTGTACTCCTGGCACACGTTGGAGATGGCGTATAACGTGGCACTGACCAGAACCAGGGCGTCTCCCAGAAGAATGTCTGCAGCTTTATTGGCCAGAGTTGGGCAACAGGAAATAGTCTTAACATTATTTCTTTTTTTTTTTTTTTTACCAAAAAAGCCAGAATTCAGTTAACTATGAAAAATAAGCAGTAATTAAATTACTGTCTTTTTTTTTTTTTTTAACAATGTCTCATAATTGAGCATAAATGTTGTATTATTCCTCCTCACTGTTTCCCTGGTTCCTGCCGGAGAGCAGGTCCGCCCCAACCATGGCTCCAACGCCCGCCAAACACACACACACAGCAACGTAGTGCGTGGGTCTGTAGCGGGTCTTCAGGATGAACCAGGACAGAACCATCAGAGCCGGTATCACGAAGCAGTCCAGCAGCTGCACAGGAGAAACGGTATTCATGCCTGTTCACAATCGCATCTTCTCGAGCGTTTGATGTGCAAGACTGGTGGATTTTTACTGCTTCGTATATGGGGCAGTATTTCAGAAGAAAATATGCAGATAGTGTCATTGCCAGAAATTTGACTTCTGCTACTATGAGGCCTAGAGGGAATGTCTATTTGAAACAATGCCCTTTACATTTACATTTACATTTACAGCATTTATCAAACACCCTTGCAATCAGTAGTTACAGGGACAGTCCCCCCCTGGAGACACTCAGTGTTAAGTGTCTTGCTCAGGGACACAATGGTAGTGGGATTTTAACCTGGATCTTCTGGTTCATAGCCGAGTGTGTTACCCACTAGGCTACTACCACCTTTGATTCTGCTCTGATACATTTTACTGTACACTTTGATTTATTACCATCATTTGATGTGATGTACATAAAGCAAAAAACATTGCTCCTACATAAGAGTGAATACATGTCTTTACTTTTTTTTTAATCATCAGCATTAATGTAATTTATTTCTATGTCAAATGGTATTAATGATTTATTACAATACCTGTATGCTTGTTAGGGTTGTGTACTGGTATGCTTTCACAACTGCATAATTGGCCTCAACGTCCGTTAGACCAAGCAGAAAATACTTCCACCACTTAGTCTTTAAAATCTGCAAAATATTGCCATCACCTACATTAAAAGAGAAGCATCCCGGTGGTTATCCACTCGTTCTGACCCTCTGTGTGAACAGGCAGCTGACTCCCTCACCTCTGCGGAAGATTAACGCGGCGGTGTAGGTGAGGCACAGCAGCGAGTAGCTGATGAAGCTCTGCAGCATCGGCGTGTCCATGTGCAAGTCGGTGGCGAGGTACTGCGATGTGACCGCAGTGCCACAGATCATCGCCGACATGCACTGACCCAGAGCCAGGGCTTTAAACAGGTCCCTTGAACAAAACACACGAACTTGAGACAAAATGGTCTTCAGCTAAACAGATTAATTATGCACCAACCAGTCAGTTACACGACTATTAAACAGAGATATGCTCACCATGTCAAACCATCTTTTAGTCTGTACATCCAGGTTCCACAGCTGAGACATTTTCTTGAGTCGTTCAGTGCCATTCCTTCGTCACCCCGTTCTGGTGTCATTCTCACAAGCCGTCCATAATGTCGTCAGACCTGCCACTGCCGTCTGAGGAAGGCCGCCTCGGCCCCATTGTTCATTACTTCACTGTCATCTGATTAAATCATTAACTGCTTGGGGGCAAAAGTCAAATAGTCTTTTGGTTTGGAATGTTATGTAAATCTTAAATACAGTGTGGTTACAATTGAATGCATTTTTTAAAACAAGCTTTACTGTTACTGCAGTAAATTATCATTCAATAATAGGTGCAGACTTAACTGTGTGTAATGCATTGGTTGCATATAAAAAAGAATGTGACCTCTGTGCACACGTCTGCATTGTGCCCCTGGTCCAAAGCCTCGGACTGCTAAGTGCAAGTTCATATTCGAACGAAAATGGAAACAAAACTAAAAAATGGTCAAGGCCTAACGTGTAAGCGAGCGCCACCGCGTCGCTCGGGCCAGTAGAGGGCGCTGGAGCGCCGGCCCGTGGAGCGATACACCCCTCTGTCGCCGGGAGCAGAAGAAGGAACCTTCCGACGATGTTGTCATGGCGGCGCTTTTAAACTGACGGACCGCGTTATTTCGGCGTGTGTTTTACCCGAGGACCGCCTACAAACAGCGAATATATCGAACATATAAGTATATATATTCCATAAGATGCACCGACGCTTTGGTCGACCGGGCGTCAACAGCTTGGATTTTATGGACACCACTCAGCAGTTCAGCTAGCGTTGCTAGCCTAGTATGCGGTAAATAGCGCCGACCTGACGGCAGCGATGACCGGCACGCTGCAGGCCAGACCCTCGGTGTCGCTTGTGGGGTCGAGTCAGCCGAAGCCCCCGCCGAGCCCAGCTGGTTCTGGCGCAGGAGCGTCCCGAACGCGGGTACCAGAACTCCCACACAGAACAGCTGCTTAGTTTGGTTTAAACGGACGACGAGCATCGGCCTTATTAATACACATTTAATACACGATATTTATATTGTATTCGATATTTATATTATATTTTGGTCCTTTCGGTTCTCCCTGTGTGTGAATTGTTCTGCAGATGCACGTCCTGTAGTAGTAGTTTTGTGTCATTGTTGCTGTCTCTGGAGCTTAAAGTATTTTGCTGGACTGAGAGTATTCATCAGGGTTACACTTACAAGACACTCTATTCCAGAGCGACTTACAGACAGTAGTTACAGGGACAGTCCCCCCCCTGGAGACACTCAGGGTTAAGTGTCTTGCTCAGGGACACAATGTTAGTACCTGGGTCTTCTGGTTCATAGGCGAGTGTGTTACCCACCAGGCTACTAAGACCCAGGGTTTTCACATTTTATATACAGGTCTCGGTCCAAGTCGGAGAAGAGCGACACATTTTAATGTAACCCAGAAGTGATAATGATTCAGACTGGCCCACACCAAATAAAAGGCTTACGGTTTTGGTAGTGACCTCAGATTTAGAAGGCTGACGTGTAGCTCTGTATAATTATTTAAACCATTTTAATTACAGCTGCTGTTTAATGAAGCCATGCCAGCAAGCGCCTCCAATCGTGCCACCAACGTGGCGCCGCCAGCCCCCATCGTGATTGAGAAGCTGCGTCCGCAGGCGCAGGAGCAGTCGGGTGTGTGGAGCAGAAGCAGCAGTTCTTTGCGTTTCTCTGTGCTGTCAGAGGAGCGGCTGCAGGTTGCCGTCAGACTCGCGAAGAGAGACCTTCACAGGAAACGGCAGGAATCCATCACCCGTACCCCTTTCAAGCATGAAGGGAGCCCGCAGAAAAATATCAGCACCGACCTCGATCAGGTAAAACGTTCCCCTTGGGCTCCATGTTATTGTGAGAGTTGATTTTTTTTGCTAACATTAATAAATTTATTTTCTGTGCAACTGGTTTCTAATATTTTATTATTTGAACCATGGTTTGAAGCGTCCTGACCCTAAAACACAGCAGAATGTCCAAACGAAACGACTTGTGACTGAGTCAGGAGCTGAGGTGCTGGTGTACACCCCTCAAAAGCACCCCAAACCCTCCAGACCCAAGTTTGGACAGTCTCCCCCCACCCGTGACCCTGGACCCAAACCCAGCTGTCGGCTCAGCCAGGAGGTCTGTAGGCTTCAGATGGAGCTGGCCACTTACGTCCATCGCGTTGAAACGCTGGGCCAGAGAAGTATGTGTACATGCCATGGCTGATTAGTGGTGGGACAGAAAGTGTACCGACTACAGTACCATTTCAACTGTGCGTCTAGATAATGATCCTTTTCCTGCTTCATTTTAGATTGAATGTAATAATGTAATCAATCAATAATAATTATGGGTCAAGTAATTTGGTGACTTGTCACCTGCTAATGTGTTGGATAAATTTTGGTCTGAAGAACGGTTTGAGGAGGAGCCTCTGGAACCAGATGAGCAGCGAAGAATGGAGGTCCGACGTCAGGAGCAGGCTACGCGCTCTGCACGCATTATCTACGTCTTGCAGCAACAGGTCTGTCGTCATCCTGATAAATACAGGGTGGGCCATTTATATGGATACACCTAAATAAAATGGGAATGGTTGGTGATATTAACGCCCTGTTTGTGACACATTAGTATATGTGAGGGGGCAAACTTTTCAAGATGGGTGGTGACCATAGTGGCCATTTTGAAGTCAGCCATTGGATCCAACTTTTGGGAAGAGGGTCATGTGACACATCAAATTTATTGGTAATTGGTTTTAATGTAACTTTATTCTTTCATGAGTTATTTACAAGTTTCTGACCACTTATAAAATGTGTTCAATGTCATAATAAAACCATTCCCATTTTATTAAGGTGTATCCATATAAATGGCCCACCCTATATTTATTGCTGTATATGAAGCTATTTTCCCCAGTGTTTACATTTCTCGGCATCAAGGTGAGAGACATTCAGGAGGAATTGGAGGAGCTACACTCGCACAATGTGAAACGCACAAAGAAGGTAGGTAACAAGTGAACAATTCCCTAATCTGACGAAGGCCATTTGTATGTCTGTAATGTACTGGGGTACCCCATTCTAGACCAGGGCCATGGACCGACTGGCTGCTGCCCACAGAGGTGCAGTAAGAGCCGTGCAGGTCTTTGCCAAACAGCTGTCCGACCCGGAGGGCAGGGTTCCTGCCCATTATAAAGACCTCGGACAGCTGATTCGCCAGCTCTCCCTCTGCTCCGCAAAGGTGGAGGTGGGACAGGGGTCGGCGGTTCCTGAGGCAATCCTAGACATCCTTCAGAAGCTGGAGGTCAGTCTTTTACAATTCAAATCTTTTTTTTTTTTTTTTTTTTTACTGTGTGTTCAGTTGATTTCTCAAGGTTGAATTGACCAGATAGTTTGCAGAGCCTTGACCTTCATTTTCTTACATCATTCTAAAAGTTGCACCATAGCAGAGCTGTCAAGAATGTAGGAGATCTTTTTCTTAGAGGATAAATAACTCCTCAAAAATCACACAAACAAACAATAGATATCCCAATGAATGTTTCATTCATGAAGAATGTTAGTTCTCATGCCACAGGTTTTAGATTTTCCAATTCCTTACTGATTCCTTGGTTGACGTGACTCTGCACTTTGGATTTCTCTGACGTTGAACCATCTTTAATTTTAGAATTTTGGCAGGCCACCACAGGTTCTGTGCCAAAATTTCTGGAGCTGCTTTGGATCCACCTGTCCATGCACTTTGGTTAATGAGCTTAGTTTGGCCAAAGTGTTTGACCTTCACCTTCATTTATTGAGTTGTCATGCTGCCCACAGCTCAGATGAAGTGAAAGCGAAGTGATTGCCATTGTGAAACACAGCACACGGTGCACACAACGAAACTTGTCCTCTGCTTTTAACGTGTCGAACCAGTTACGGGTCCGCTTCCTTACCTGTTAGGCCACAGTAGATGTATGATAAATGTATGGATTTAGTTGCTCAGTGCCTGTGTTTGGTCATTAGTTTTGAAGAGTCATCCAGAATTTTCACAGTGGTCTGCTTCTTTATGATTTGTGTCATTTAGGGCTTTCATTAGCAGAGTTTCATCTCCGTGATCCCTTCTTTCCTCCACAGAATCTGGACTCCGCTCTCCGTAAACAGGAGAGCTTGAAGAAGAGAGAAGGGAGGGTGAGCTCTCCGGTCCGGCAGAAGTCTCCTGGACAAAGGTCTCACGGCATCCCACATGGCTGGCCTTCCAAGGCCCAGGCCCCTAGAAAAGCAGCAGCAGCAGCTCACCATAAGAAGCCCTCTGGTTTGTAATGTCTGCCGCATTAGATTTTGCATTTATCTGCTTAAAGTTTATTCATTATGCTCATTCAGTCATGGGCTTTCTTCCATTGACTAATCAGTGTTTAATGTCAACTGTGGGTTATTAAAATGTACACCACAGTCGGCTGAGATTAGACACCCCGGCCGTGTGGGAAATGCCCCCTTGGAAGAATCCAATTTCATGCTAGAACAGCAGAGTGTGAACAAGGCGTTCAGATGCTGCTGCTTTGTTACTTCCTCATTTAGAGGGAGTGAAGTGTCTGTGCTCGCCTGTGTTAGGTTGGAAAGTGCAGGAAGCTTATGTGTACTGGGCCCATGAATGGGACAGCAGTGCGGTGCAGAGGAACATGTTAGAGGACAAATATCTTTCTCATTGTGCAGAACATGGAACCAGGTTGTGGGTCTCAGACGACAAGTCCTTACAAGGAGAAATCCATGCTCTTGTCAGTAGGCTTTCCTGTGGTGCCGGGGAATGAAAAAATGATCTTCCTCTGCAGGGCCACCGTGGAGCAGGAGGCCGACCAGCCATCAGCTCAGCAGGTGGGGAAACACCAGCCCAGAACGGGCAGCACTGCTGAGGGCACGGCTGCAGGGTGTCCTCAGGATGGGGGAGCAGAGCGGTCAGTCTGGGTCAAAACCAACCGTCCGCACAGCTGAACACATTCCGGACAAGAGCAAGGTAGGAATGTACCTGAAGATGAAGCTGTGATCCCTTTATCGGTCTCATGATACAATTACGATTATCAACGCATTTCTACATTAATTCACATTATGTTTCAAATCAGTCCGTGAGGTGAGATTTAAGGCCTCGTTCACACGGACGTCTGAACCAGGCGTTTTTCTCTGCCGTTCGTGGTGTCAGGTGAGCAATTTCATGCTATCACATGAAATTCGAAGCAACCAAACGGGTGTTCAGTACCAGCGTTTGGTCTGCTGCACATTCGGATGGTGCTAAGTTAACGCTGCATGCAGCGTTTTCTTGCCGTCGATTTCTACCGTAATCCCGACGAGCTTTATGCACATCATGCACACACCAGTGAAACGGCAAACGAACACCGCTACAAGGCCGTATGGTGTTCAGAGGGTGTTCATTTCAAACATCCGTGTGGACGATTCCGAATTTCTACCCGGAGGAGAAATGTTTGTACTCAGATCAGCCACGGCACCTGCAATACTTTTAACTAGAATATTTATACTGACGCCAGAAAATCACCAAGCAACATCATCTGCACATCGTCCGCATTACAATGCATCGATTATGAGATTAAATTTAACAGCCCCATTAGAAAGAGTGTAGGTCTTAAGAATGTGAATGATTAGTTATGATCTGTGTATAACTGAAGAATGATTTCAAGCATCCTGCTCATTTTTTAATAAAGTGGCCAGATAGTTTGTACAAGCGGTCTCTGTGTCTTGCAGTGTATGCAGGCTCGGGAAACTGGGTTCCAGCAGTCCACAGTCTCCTCCAGACTGCGGGAGAGTCAGATGCAGCAGAAAGAGCCGACTGTGCCCTGGATACCCACCTCCCCTCACTCTCCTCCTCTGCAGAGGTTCTTCCCAACTGCACCTCCAGCATTAACACATGTCAACACCTAGATGGAGTGATAAAATGAGCCTCTCTGCTGGGTTCCTATGTGGTTTGTGTTGAAAGTGTGTATCGGTGCACCTCCTCTTCTTTTTGCGCCGCAGGCCCATATCAAAGAGGCCTGAGCCCAGGTGCCTCTTTTCTCCTTTGAAAAACGTCCCGGACCCCGCTGAGCAGCAAGCCAAAGCCCGGCCTGTGTCAGATCGCGAGCCAGCCTACAATCAGAGGCACCAAGCCCACAAAGAGGCGCTCAGGTCTGTCACATTCTTCAAAGGCCAATTGAAGTCTTTCTGAAAGTCTGCAGGCCTGCAGCGCTCCTGCCGGACATCGTACCCATATATCGCCCTGAATCGTTCGGGTTCCGTTTATTTGTGAGAGATGGGTCCGATTGGCAAAGACAGATTAGGCGAGTCGCTGCCTTGGAAACAGGGCCTTAATGGCTTTTCCTCAGTAGAGTAATTAATTCTTTTAAATCCCCTGTCAAGCTCCATTTTTGGCCAGCGGCAGGCTCTATGCCGCTTCCAGTTCAGCATTAATCTCCACTAAAATTCATGAAGAATTGTTTTCATTTATTTCTGACTGACAGAGTGTTTCTGCAACATTTAATTTCTTTAATGCATTAAAATAACAAACACCTCAAATCTAATACTTTTTTCCCTGAAATGCAGTCACTGGCCACTTTATTAGGCATAGTTTTGATTATGTGATTTACTCTTGGCAAACACCACATTTCCTGGATTTCATATCATAGCCCTAACAACATCAATTTAATTTTGTATAGCCAAAAATCACAAACAGTTTGTCTCAATGAGATTTACAGTCACTAAAGATGACGCTCCTCACACTTAGACACTCTAGACACAAGGAAAAGCTCACATGGACAAAAAAAAAGGAAGATACCTTGATAAGCAGTAGCTCAGAGCGTGCAATGGGCATCACTGCAGTGTTACACTGGGTTGACAAAAGTCATGAATTATAGTGGATATTGTCGCACCTTGCCTCTTTAAATAAACAAGAATTTATTTTTATTTCCCAGGCAAGCGTGGCTTGACAAGGTTACTACAAAACATCTGAGAGAGCTCAGCCAGCTGAGTAATGAGGAGACCGAGAGGATTCAGAGGCTCAGGTGAGACCGCCCCCTGATCCCCGTGCCTTTCAGCCCCCCGGACCTCCAACAGTGATCTGAGCCAGACACCTGCCAACAAAGAGTTTCACATTTCAGGACTTCAAGGTTGTCTTTAGTTTGAAAATGCCATGCTAGCACAGTTAAAGGCATTTCAAAGTCCAGGAAATTCTGTTTCTTTACAATGAACTTTAGAATTGCATTCACATCTGATCATTTGCTTTTCAGGCAAACGAACAGCTCTGTGTTATTCCATCGTGAGCATATTACTGTTTAAAGCATGCTGCTTCTGTGTGCGTTTTGCAGGTCTGAGGTGGGCTTGCCCACTCAGTGGGCTGAGAAAGCTGAACAGGCTGCCAGAGAGAGAATCCAGCCCCTTCTGGACCAGGCCGAGGTAAACCTGACTCAGTAATAACTCTCTTGTCATAATTGAGTTTTAGACTGAGGAAGATTACTTGTGACTTGATTTTCTCTGCATGAGTCATGTAATCTCCTGTCTGTAACGAAGTGGGTAAAGTGGGTCTCTGTGCTCTGCAGAAGCTGGGCGGGGTGTGGGACAGGAAAGGCGTTTCCCTGAGGCATGGTCTGTCTGAGCAGGCCACAGATGGAGTGAGTGAGTGAGGCCGTCTTCAGCAGACTGATCAATATCGAGCTGGAAGAGCGCATCCGCTGCAGCTCTGCTGTATTAATGGTGTTCTGCTCGCTGATAGGATGTTGATCTTGAGAATACTGACAGTAACAGTCTCTGGGGGATGAAATCAATACCCTGTCTTTTTATCTTAAATATAACTATATATAACTATAGCTATAACTTATTGTAGACTGAAAAAACCCAGAGTATAAGTAATGGGATGGGTTGGGGAAAGTAGACCGTTTTGACATCTGTGTGTGTTTGTCTTTAGACTATGGCCAGTGCAGACCTGCTGAGCGAGGCTGCTCTGGAGGACCTGCTGCCGGACAGGTCCGAGGCAGACGGTCAGCCCCTGAGACACTTGCAGGCCACTACGCTGGAGAGCATGCTGTTGCGCATGGAGGAGATGGAGGTCCATTGTGTTTTTTTATACACACACACACACACACACACACACTATTATTCTATTATTTCTGTTTAAAGTACAGCATGTCTTCATTGGTAAATGTATTTTCTGTGAGAGGACTTCAATAATATGTCCTTTACCACATGGGCACAAAATATCACATATATAATTGTATAACAAATTTTTGTGCCATTTATGTTCTTGTTTGCTCCACAATAAGAAATCACACGTGAATAACACTGCAAATGATCCATTAGGTGACAATAACATTGCGTTTTTTTTGTTTCTTGTGGTCCTCGTGAGTAGAAAGACCAGGAGTTGGTACGAAGGCGCTTTGCTCACATCTCGTACTCAGACCCTCTTTACTGGGAGAAGGCCAAGGACAGAGGTGAGTCGGCCAAAAGACTTGTCTTGAATAATTGCAGATATTGATAAATAGTGCCACCTCCCAGCTGCGCTTTTGATCTGGGAACTTTGCTTTGCTGATGCAGCCATCGGCTCATTTTTAGGCTTGGCCACTCTGGTGCCTGGTGACGGGGCCTTCGCTGAGAAGGGGCGTTATGAATGATGTTGAATTAAATTATGTTTCGTCTGCACCACTGTTCTGTCCATTCTTGTTTTCTCATGGTTTCTAAATGATCGTGTTGCATGTCCTGTAGGTGGCAGTAATGGAATAGACTTAATGTTCTCTCCTTCTCTCAGGTTTGCAGAAGGCAGTGGTGGAGACTCCTGGTTCTCCGAAGCCCATCAGACTCACCAAGCCGGCAGTGAGGCAGACTGGCACAGCAGACATTGTTTTGCAGAGTCCAGTGGAGACTGGGTAAGACCCTTATGAATGCACGACCACTTCACCTCTTATCATCTCTGAAAGTGTAACCATATTTACTCTACTTGTTCAGCATAAAATTGACAACATTCAGTAAATATGGCTGCTTTATTAGGTGGTACATGTTCTGTTATTTGGTACTAGGAGCAGTCAAAAAGCAAAAACGCAAAAATGAGTTGAACATTTCCTCTCAAATCCATAAGCTCACAGGCATTTTTAAGCAGTGGTGGAATGACTTGGCAAAATCGCACGTGGCCTGTGTGAAGCCTGGCATGGAGGAGTGTAATGAGACCAGTCCTTAGAATTTGAGTGGCTTCATTAAATTGACGTCCTTGGAAAGCCTTAAAAATGTATAAAAAAAAAAAAACTTGACTCCAAATACATAATAATATGACTCCAAAATAAAAATGAGCTGAGAAGCTCTGCTGGCACACGGTGCGACCGGGAGGGTTTAAACAGCCTGTGCCCGTTCTGGTGCCTGCAGTCGGCTCTGCCAAGAGAGATGGCCTCTTACATGGACCAGAGCCTGGTTGCAGCTGCCGTTTTCCCCCCTCTTCACTTTAATGAGAACAGGAAGAGAGGGGCGCCTGGACGAGGAAAGCTGTTAAAAGTTGGGGGGCCACATCATTGAGATGGAACCGATTCAGCAGGCGCCATTTAAGAAACGAGAGCCGCTCCCCTTCCTTGACAGCCAGGGCTGTCTTATCTATTTTCTACATTGTGATGCCACTGCCTCTGTCTCAAAGCCAAATTATAAGGTCAGCAGCTCAGGAGATGTGGGCGTGCTGAGTCAGGGAAGTGAGAAGCCTGCGTTTCAGCCTCTCTCTTCTCCCGATACCCGTTTCAACTCTTGGGCTCTGCCCTGAAAACTAATAGCCCGGTTCTTCCTTCTCACTGATTCTGTCCTGTTTCTGACAGAAATCTGACAGACAGGAGCGAGAAATTCATATAGCAGAGCCTTCATGGTCAGGCAGTACACTGAGATCACACCGTTTAACATTCATATTGTCATCCAAATTGTGTTTTTGTCAGAAGTTCAAATCAGAACAACCCAAAACTACTGTCATATTTTACATTTGAATTTTAGAATGTTGTGACGTCAACTAGGCCTAGTTGGATTAAAAAAACCAAAAAACTCCTGAATAATGCCAGGATAGTTTAGTGAATCTGAAACAGATTGAGTCACGATGGGGGAAGAAAAGGAGATTGCTGCACATAGAAGAAAAACGTGGACATCTTGAAGCCACTGATTTCAGCTCCTTGATTTACTATATTTTTGTTCCACCTGCCAGTGACGCGGCAACGTGAAAGATTCTTATAGGAAGATATTTCCATACCTTTACAACCCGCTGCAGTTCATTAATCTTCCTCTTCATTGACATGTTGTTTGTTCTCCTCCGCTCATCTCTGAGGGACACCATCTGCCTCAAGCTGTGGGGGGGACTGGGACGTTTTTCACCTCACAGAGACTCACCTGTGGCTCTGTGCTTTTCTAGTTCAGCTCCGAGGCTGCCTGCTGTCCAGCCGTTTGGCCCTGCCTCTCGTTCCCGTATTCCTGGATACGCGGTCAGGCGGCAGTTGATTAAATTCAGTTTGAAGCTACAAGACTTCATGTCACTTCAATGATGCTCCCTTGTTGACGGAAGCTTTCAGACGACGCCTCGGTGGCCCAGTTCTCAGATGCTGGCTGTCTTTGCTGCAGGGGAGCATGGACTCGTCATGACAGCTTTTTTATGCGTTTCTTCACCCTCCTGGTGGCTCTTATTCAGCTATAAACCCTTATTAGCTGGGATGGCCATTTAATACCTTTTACATTATTGAGCAGCAGCTGGATACGGCAGTCGGGGCAGTTCAGTTCAGTGCTTGATCTGCACGCTTGTAGAGTCTGTGAAAGATTACAGTCTGATATCAGTGCGTTTGCATGAGATGGGAAGAGTAGCTTTTGTACGAAATTAACATGTTTTAATTCAAATGAATTTAGTTTTTAATTTAATTAATATTCATCATGGGGATTCAACACATCACCTTGCGCAACTGATTGTGAAAGGAGCTGAAAGCTACTGCTGCTGCTCGCAGGGTTGGGGAGTAGGTGGGGCTTTTTGGGAAAGGGATATTGGGCCCAGCTGCTGATTGAGAGCCCTGTAACAGTATTCTGAATTTAATTACCCGTGTTTATCTGCGGAGAACCCTGAGGTATGTAAAATCCCAAACAATGACATGCACCACAAGGATCTGTCCCTTTTTTAAAGTCCCCCCACACTTAGATTATTTCTTAGAGCCGGTAAGGCATAATGGCTGCTTTGGTTCTTGGGCACCATTAGGCTGTAAAAGGCCATGGAGTTTGCAGCAACACAAGCACCTAAATCATCTGAGGTTGGTGATGAAATTCGGTGGAAATGTTAGCTTCCCTCTCTGGCACTCTCTGATTATCGGATGCGCGGGTAGTCAAGTGTCATTTCACATAGCGAAAACAAGCCCATTTCTGGCACACAGATGAGCTTTTTGTTCTCTGCACGCATCAGTGTACACTTTTATAGAGACAACGAAATGAAATTGGCATCATTGTTGAGCTACCAAATGTTTTCCTTCTGAAATCCTGTAGGACTACACCGGAGGAGAATCTGTTATTTGGCTAATCACTGTTGAGTGGTGTACTATAATGTCACTTAAATTGCTCTGTGTAATTTACTTACAGATATTAGCATAACCTGTGAAACAAATTAATACACCTCACATCTCACTTGGTGGGTGTAGCCTAGTGAGTAACACACTCGCCAATGAACCAGAAGACCCAGGTACTACCATCGTGTCCCTGAGCAAGACACTTAACCCTGAGTGTCTCCAGGGGAGGACTGTCCCTGTAACTACTGATTGTAAGTCTCTCTGGATAAGGGCGTCTGGTAAATGTAAATGTACTTGTAATATTTATTATTGGATTGGTTGCTCTGACAGATTGAGATTCTGGTGCATCTAAAAATACGTGAAAACTGTAGAAAAAGGTGAATTGTGGTCAAGTCTTCAGTGCGTAAATGAAGTCAGACATTTCTGGTACATAATATGCTAGTAATTTGAAATACTGGACTCCCGAGTTAAAAAGGGGAGGAACCTGTAGTGAAAGTGAAGTGATTGTCATTGTGATACACAGCACAGCACACGGCGACACAACGAAATGTGTCCTCTGCTTTTAACCATCACCATTGGTGAGCAGTGGGCAGCCATGACAGGCGCCCGGGCAGCAGTGTGTGGGGACGGTGCTTTGCTCAGTGGCACCTTGACGGATCGGGATTTGAACCGGCAACCTTCTGATTACGGGGCCGCTTCCTTCCATTTCTCTCCTGTAGGCATTATTGACTGCTCTCACACACCCTCCATCCACATTCTTGACTGTTTAATCCCCTCCTGTCAATATGTAACACGCCCCGGTGTAATGCAGCGTCCATCTCCTCCTCTGTTCATCCATTTTGCTCCGTTCTCTATTCTCCTAACACACCTTGTACACAAATATGACCACGCCCACTACCAACACCACAATGCAGGTTCGATTGTGCTCTTGTGCAGCATGCTGTGATGAGGCTGCGGGGAGTATAGAGAAGAACTCTCTCCATGGCTAGAGAGGCGGGGGGTGACCTCAAATGACCGCAAAGTGCTGAAACAGATCAGTGATGAGTTCCGAGGTGTTTGGGCGCAGTGTGGGCGCCCCTCTGGCCTTTCATCCTTCTTTTGCCCTGTGTCCATGTCCATGTGCTCTACCTGCTGTAAGCTCCTTTTCTTCTTTGGACCCATCATTCTCAGAGCAAGACCCCGTGCTCCCCGGGCTGGAAACTTTATTTATTTGGAGCGGTAGGATATGAACAGGACATCAACACAAGCTCACTACCCACCCTACAGAGCAGCGCTAAAAACCCCCGAAACGCGTCTCCCGTCTGCACTAATGAATGGGGGTGCGCCGCCATCGCGCACGTGCTGCTTTTTGTCCTCGCCAATGCGCAGCCATCTGCTTTTTCAGGCTATTGATCCCCGCGCTCTTCTCCCGGTTCCTGAATCGCCCCCCCGCCGTCTACCGTGCAGATTCCAGCCTCGGCAAGTGGGGCTTCAGTTCCGCGCCGCCGTGCTTTGATAAGCTCCATATGGAGCTCAGCCTTTTGCGAGAAGCCTGTTTCCTTAGTGATGAACTCCGCCGCCGAATCGCAGAGGAAGAGGAAGCTGAAAACAAACTTGAAAGATCTGCGCGCCGCTCTCCCCAGACAGATTTATGCTGAGGACCGCTCGTACATTAGAGTATGTTCGCATTTTCAGGTGTGCGGTGACAGCTTGCGCCCAGCTGCGCGAGTTTGAGGTTAAACAGGCCTGGGCGCAATGATGGACCTTCTGTCTGCTGACACTCAGACAGACTGCAAGGTCACTGTTGTGCACCAGTGATAGTGGCGGGGGCGGGAGCCAGTGGTGGCCTAGCGGTTAAGGAAGCGGCCCCATAATCAGAAGGTTGCCGGTTCGAATCCTGATCCGCTGAGGTGCCACTGAGCAAAGCACCGTTCCCACACACTGCTCCCCGGGCGCCTGTCACGGCTGCCCACTGCTCACTCAGGGTGATGGGTTAAAAGCAGAGGACACATTTCACTGTGTGCACCGTGTGCTGTGCATCACAATGACAATCACTTTCTCACTTTATGAACTGTTCTGCGGTCCAGTTTATAGGCCTACCTTGAACTGGACAGCACATTGTTATAATTTAGTAAAAGGGTACTTATCATTAAAGTATTATTGGTATAATTGTCCACTAATGTCACAATCACTAGTTCACCCATCGGAAACGTTAAAGCGCCGATAATCTGCGTGTTGGTGTTGGCCGTGGTCGCAAGATCTATTAGTAAGGGGTATTAGGACAGTAGAAAACGAGGAGAAAGGGAAGAATGATGTTCCAGAACGAAGACGTAGGGATTGTGAGAGCAGCCAGTCACGCCTACAGTCTCCGGCACCTTTCTAAATTTTGGTTGAGTGCGTAGTTAGTTCCTCCTCCTCCATTATTATTCTTCTCAAACTGTTACTATAACGATTTATTGTTCTGTCAAGCTGTAGAGTTCGGAAGACTACTTGATGCTGGTCTTATCTGCTTTACATTCCCTTTATTATTTATTAGGCGGCTACGGTGCCGCCCTGAAGTGTATCTGAATCCGTGGATGGCTGCAGGTGGCTGTAGGCTGTAGCACATTGCTCTCCGTGGGGGACAAAAGGGTTCGTGTCGTGTTCCCATCATTTTTCAATGGAGATGAAACCATGAGCCCATATATACTAAGATAATTATCTGTGGTTTCTGTTGCAGGTCATAGTGCCCGGAGCGGCAGGGTCCAGACGGTTCAGGGGTGGGCAGCTGTTCGTATTGGGTGGGTTGCTGGTCCGTTCGCTCCTCTATAAATAGCCGCAGCGATTGCTGCGAGTGCATCGCTGCTGTTTCCCTCGCAGAAAGAATAACAGGCACCCTGCTGGCCAGCTGAGCCTCTGCCCGCCCAGGGCACAGCGGTTTGGCAAAAATAAGACTCTGTCGAGTCTCTGTGGCGACTTGAGTTGATTGTTGGGTCCAGTTGAGAGGGCGTCCATCCCAAAATTGTTCAGTCCTGACTAGGGCTGCAACAACGAATCGATTAAAATCGATTACTAAAAGAGTTGGCAACGAATTTCCTAATCGATTCGTTATGTCGCGCGACGCGGAGACGTTTGATTATTTAAAAAAAAAAACTTTATTTGAGCGCGGAGCGGAGTGAACACACTCGGTCTCTCTCGCGCACAGATGCTAGCAGAGTTTGGCGCCTCATAGACAGCGCGGAGCAAAAAACCTGCGGAGGTAGAGGACAGATACATGGCGGAGGCGGAGAAATCTGCGCGAAAGTATGCAAAAGCGACATGGCACGGCACGGGAGCACCTCGCCGCGGAGGAGAACTAGACGGGGACTTACAGCGCCACCTACAGGTGTGGAGGGGGGATGAAACAGCGTTCGGACTGTTCTCTGCGTCTCCGCGTGGACGACTCGCCTATTGTGTCCCTGAGCAAGACACTTAACCCTAAGTTGCTCCAGGGGGACTGTCCCTGTAAGTACTGATTATCGCTCTGGATAATGGCGTCTGATAAATGCTGTAAATATAAATGTTAACCCGTCATCCAGCTTGACAGGCATGACAAGTTAGCGTTAGCGCGTTAATAACAGTAGTAAAGCAGGGGTGCTATAAGTTACTTTGCATTAAAAGACAAAAGACATGTTTTTATTCACTAGCCTTTTTTGGACCATTCATTTTTCAATCTGTTGTCATGTATAGCTACACTGCAAAAAAAAGCTTTTCTTACCTAGTAATTTTGTCTCGTTTCCAGTCCAAATATCTAAAAAATCTTAAATCAAGATTACTAGACAAGAAAAACGGCATGAGAAAATTAAGTGATACTTAAAACTTCTGTTTGAGATTATATCTCATCAAGATTAGCTTTCTTACCCCATTGGCAGATAATTTTGCTTGTTTTAAACAATCACTTAATTTTGAGATGTTTTATCAGAAAACAAGACATCATTTCTTATGCTATTTCATGTGTCTAGTAATTGATTTAAGATTTTTTAGAGATTTGGACTGAAAGCAGTACAAAACTACTAAGTTAGAAAAACATTTGTGTGTGCATCTGCGAGTGTGTAGAGAACAAGTTCTGACATTCAAACAAATCCTGTTAAATTTTCTGATTTGTATTGTTCTTTATTTTTTTTTATAAATTATTTATCGTTCTGGCAGCTCAGATGGCACTTTATTTAAAAAAAAAAAGTCTATATTTGGCAGATGTAAAGCATACATGTGTATTTTTTTTGTGTTAGTCAATTTTTATTATATTTTATTATTATTATAACAGCTCAAGGAGCAACATGTTTGTGCACTTTCTAAAGATTTTGGTTCTGTTTTTGAATAAAGAGATGGAAATGAATTCTTCTTCTTTTTTTTTTATATCCGATTCAACGATTAATAAAAAAAATCGACAGATTAATCGATTATTTAAAAAATCGTTAGTTGCAGCCCTAGTCCTGACATACTGGACCTCAAACATCTCTCTCCCGGGTGAATGAGTAACATGAAGTGAAAGTGAAGTGGTTGTCATTGTGAAACACTGCAGCACAGCACACGGTGGCACAACGCCCAGGGAGCAGTGTGTCGGGACGGTGCTTTTCTCAGTGGCATCTCCATGGCATCATGGCAGCTCGGGATTCAAACTGGCAACCTTCTGATTAAGAGTCCGCTAGGACACCACTGCCCCACTGGCTTGGCAGGTTTAAATCAAAGCCTAAACTCAACCTCCATGGTCTTGTTTCATCTCTGCAGAGTTCCGTCTGAGACTTCGGAAGACGCCTCCCCATCGAGACAACACAGATTCTCCGGCGGGGCGGAGAGTTCCGGAAAGGTCCGTCTCACCCTGCCAGTCAGCACTGCGAGGAGCATCCGTAAGTACAGGGACGTCCACGACTCCTACCTGCGCCTGGTGTCGCACGAGGCTGTGGGACGCTTCGATCCCTGGTCCATTGCGGAGAGGTGAGAATCACACAATAGGGCCCATATTGAATTCATCCAGGCAATTTCCGGAAGAAAAGAAAAGGCCTGCAAAAGCTGATGGAACTGGCAATTCTTTTTTTTTTTTTTTTTTTTAGCGCGGAGCATTGTTTCTGCACCTTCTCTCTTTTTTCTAGATGTAAATATCCGAGCGGAGCTGTGGATATATATGCCGGTCTGTCGTGCTTTTGTTTTTTTTCCGGGACCCCGCGTCCGTCCACCGCCCCCGTGGGCTCATGCACCAAACTATTTGCATATTCAGCTGAATGTTGGCGTTGCCGCAGTGCAGAGCATGATACTCTGGCCCCTCACCCCTCCTTGGCTTTGATGAATTTCCGGCCGGCGTTCGGATTTTAAAATTGAAAATAAGCTTTTGCGGCTGCATCTGCTGCCGGTCTCAGCGGTGCATTAAGGTCTCACTCGGGAGTTTCGCCACTTCGCTTGCCGCTGGGCTGTGTGGGAGTGCGAGCTGCAGGAGGAATGATTTGCAAATCATTTACGGAAAGAAAAGAAAAAAAAAAAAAAAAACGGCTGCAGCCGCTCGTTGAGAGGGAGCGGGCCCCGTCGCTGCCTCATTACACCCGCCGGACGGGGACTCTGAAAGAATAATGGTGCGAGAATGGTGCTTTTTCTTCATATTTCGAGAGCGGGTTAAAACGATGTGTTATTATTCCTTTTTTTTTATATACATATATTTTTATTAGATTCAGCGATAGGGAGCAGACTGCCTCCAGGATTGACTTCGTTCAAAGTCGTGCACAATGCCAAAAGAAGGATTGGAAATGGCATGTGATGGTTCTCACCATGTGAAATGGGCCGTCTGTCACGTACGAGGCTGATATGCATCGAGGGGGTGGGATCTTTGATCTCTCGCCGGCTGCATGATGCTGTATATTGTCTGATTTTCTGTGATCATTCCGATAGTATGTTACAGCCTAAACTTATTTTCTTTAGGGATGTAAAAATGCAGTTTCAAGATTCAGATTAATACATTCATATTCAGTTTTTTCCTTTATGGATATGAATTTTTGTTATAAATACTGATATGATCCAACTGTAATGATCTATAATGAGGGTCAGTAAAAGGGGTTTTTGCTTTACATTCTGCTCTGTGCTTGATGATTGTCTTCTCTCTCTCTGTCCCACCATCGATCCTGTCCAGTTTGGCAGAGGAGCTGATGACCGAGGCACTGGCCGATGTGGCCGCAGAGTTCCAGGATGTTTGTGAAGAGTACACGGGGGCCGTCTTCACCACAGAGTTCATGCAGCCAGTCCAGTCGCCTTCTCAGTCCGTGTCGTAGCGGGACCGACTCTCTCAGGAATGCTAAAATTCTTGTCTGTAAAGGTGTGTGTATTGCACCTTTTTAAACTGCATAATAACTGCAGCACCAGACAAATGTCAAATGAACCTGTGATGTCGGGCAGCATCTGCACTAATGTTCTCGTTTGTACAGCAATTTTTAAAAATGTTTGCATAATCCTCATAAATGGTCATGTGTAGTTGGTCTTTTGCAGATTAGTTTCACAGTCAGCTTTATGCAACTAAAACTACTGTTTTTGTTTATCGTGTTTATGATATGTTGTATTTTTATATCGTCTGCAGAGGCGGAGAAGATCACGAATATAGCACATCACTTTTTCATGTGTCACAGTATGCATTTTCTCTGCTTTGTAAGCGATGTTTCCAAATAAAAAATGGAATTCCACCTTGGATGAATGTCGCACCGCCGCCCGCCGCCCGCCCTCTAGTCTGAGGCGGACGAGTGAAAGCAGAAAGACACGACTTGGCTCGCCGCGAGCGCATGTTTCAGCGCGGGTGGGATGGGACGGGGCCGTGCTGCCGTGGAGGATTAGTGGGAGCCTCGGGACCCACGGGGACACAGAAGAGAGGGGCAGCCAGATGTTGCGCCGGCTCTTCGGGGACCCGACTCCTGCTGAGCTCGAAAAAAGCTCTCTGCTGTCAACACACCCTGCATGCTTACAGGTTGAACAGTTTCAATCTGCAAAGTGTCATAACCGTCTTTAAATGTGCCGTCATTTTCCTGCAGGAACCCCCCCTGCGTACTGACTGCCGCATCGTTCGCCGTCTCATTGGATGCAATTTATATGTGCTGTCACCGTCTGGAATATTGCAATATTGTCTGGGCGTAAAATATTTATATCTGCTCCTTAGCGCCTGGGGGTGGGCTGGTATTGCAGCTATTATTTTCCAAGGTGCATCAAATGTGCATCATCTTAGCTCAACAAGGTACGAACAGATTTGGAAGGGAATTCCTTTAAAAAAAAAAAAAAAAATAGCCGCTGGTGCATTTTTGGAATATTCTGGGCCACTTGAGAAAACATTGCTCCGCCCTCCTCCATCTCATTAGAAGCTGTGTTATTTTTCATGCAGCCCTGGGATCGCCTTTGGCTCTATTAGCAGCGGTGCATTGCAGTGTCTTGAGAGATGTTTCGCGCCCACTCTAGCCCAGTGTCTCCTCGGTTCTCCTTCCCACACGGGTGCCTTTCGAAAGCAGGCGTGTCCACATGCGCAGGTTCTGTCCTTGGCGCTTTATGGATAGTAATGTCTATAATGGGAATAATACAGTTCAAATTTATTGAAATGGCCATCCAGGGTAATCAATGTTTTTCATCTATACGGCCGCCTCGATTCCCCAGCGGGCTGCTGCCGTCTTGCTGAAATTCTCCGCTCGGAAGTCTTTTGTCAGTGGCTTTCCTGACTGGTACGAATGGTGAGGTGCGGCCGTGTAGCGTGCCGGTTGTTCTTGACATTGCAGCGGGGATATCTGTGCTCCTGGCCTTTGACTTTTATCAATATTCATTTGATGGGTCGCTGTGCTGAGAATGGTTCCCAGCACAGTGTTGGTCTCATTCATCCTGTCTTTTAAACCAGCGGTAGAACAGAAAAAAAAAGTGTGCTAAACAAGAATGCTCTGACACAAAAGCGGTGATGACTTTTAGAAATCAGCTCTGTTCTGGGTCGATATCTAGTTAAGTGTTGGAAAAGATAAGTATTTGTCTTGTTGATCATCTTACAGATGTAAAGAGGATTTTTTTTTGATGATGCCATTTTACTATAATTACAAATGAATTTTGCCTGGGTGTACGGAGGTAATAATAATAATGTATTCTCGCTCAGCATGCTTTATTAAGTAGATGGATTATTGCTTGGGCTTGCTGATTTGATTGGTCAGCAGAAAGCGGCATAAAATGGTAATAACACTGTTATAGAGCCGTATATTTTATTACACATGAGGACAAATGGAAAATTTTTTCAATATGCAATTAATCATTTTCTATGGAATTATCTTGGGTTACAAAGTCTCAGGCACTTAAGAGAAGGCTTGATTTTATGGCACTGCATAGAGTAGTGCGATTAATCACGCTGGTTTAACATTTAAAATGAATTGTGAAATCCACCTAAAGGCCGCCGCTGCTTCGGCGAGCTGGCTGCGGCTGAAACTGGGCGCCATTATTTATTCATCATCTGAAGCCTTGTAAACCAGGGGTGTGAAACTGCAGTCCTGCAGGGAGCTGGCCTTGCGTGGGTTTTAACTCTGGACCCACTTAACACACCTTGTCTGCACCTTTTCTTCCTCAGGTCACAGTGGGAGAAATCAGGAGTTCACACCATATAGTGCATCACCATGCACGTTAAAATGAAGGTTTTTGTCACTGTTATGCACAGCATTGGTGGCCTAGCGGGTAAGGAAACAGACCCATAATCAGAAGGTTGCCGGTTCGAATCTTGAGTCGCCAAGTTGCCACTGGGCAAGGCACCGTCCCCACACACTCCTCCCCGGGCGCCTGTCATTAACTTGTCATGGTTAAAAGCAGAGGACACATTTCATTGTGTCACCGTGTGCTGTGCTGCTGTGTTTCACACTGACAATGACTTCACTTTTACTATCAAGGGGACCGCGGTGGCACCTTGGTGGTTTGGGATTTGATCCCACAACCCACTTCGTTAAAAGCTCGGCCACCACAGATAGATTTGCCCTCTCATCACATCATCTGAGACCGACTTGAACCCGCGTCCTTGCGTGTCCGGGGGGTGACGCCGACCTCCCTGCGTGTCTGAGCAACATTTCCGCGGGAACGACGGTCTTGCATCAGCGTGGAAAGCTGCCGTTCGCCTCAGAGGGACGCGTCGACGCTCCGACGCGCCGACGCGCCGACGCGCCGCTGGAGGCGGTGTCGGGCCGGCGCGCGCCCCCCACCCTCCCCGTCCAGCGCGCGTCCGCGTCGCCGCGGAGCGCGCCGCTCCACGAGGACGCAGGAGCGCCTCTCCGCGCCTCTGGGCGGGCGGGCGGGCGGAGCGGCGACGACGCGCGGGGTCCTCATGGAGAAGGAGACGCGGGGGAAAGGTGAGGCTGTGGCGGCATCTCCCCGGCACCGGTAACAGGTAGCGGAATTCGGCCAGCGTGGACTTTCAACGCTCAGTAGTTGGAGATCGACGGCGCGCAGTGATAGATAATCATGATGGTCGTCAGTCATATTCTGAGATGCACTAAGGTCAGCTGTCAGTTTTCCCACCGTCCCTGCGTCAGGGGACTTTCTGCTCTCAGGCGCCGATATTGAGTGGCTTTAATTAGTTAATGATTTAACGTGTGAACACAGAAGCGGCGTTTTGTTGCGAGAAGCTCTTTAAATCGGTGGAATGTGTGGTGTGATTGAACGCAGGCTGGATTTATAGACCACTTGTTCCTTGGTGGACGTGGTCACTACTTTCAAAATCACCCAGCTTCTGTCCACCTTCTGGTGGCTCCACGAAACCCGATGAAATGATTGTCATCGTGAAACACAGCAGCACAGCACACGGTGACACGGTGAAACGTGTCCTCTGCTTTTAAGCCACCACCCTTGGTGAGCAGTGGGCAGCCAAGACAGGCGCCCGGGGAGCAGCGTGTGGGGACGGTGCTTTGCTCAGCTGCATCTCAGTGGCACTTTGGCGGGTCGGGATTCGAACCGGCAACCTTCCGATTACGGGGCGCGCTTCCTTAACCGCTAGGCCACCACCGCCCCGTCTCCATTCGAGATGCTTCTTGTACGGAGGCCATTCTTCACTGTTCCACTGTTCCAAGTCCGGCATTATCTCGTGGGATCTTTCCGTCGCCAAAGAACTGTGTAATCAGATTTCGTGTTTCTGTCCTAAAATGCCCCCGTGACCTGGCGTACAGACGAGCAGCGGCGTTAATTACCGCGGCGAGTGATTAATTCGGACCTGTTAATCCGTAATAGCTCGTTTGTGAGAGGGTGAGGGCGGCGGAGATAAAGATGAAGAGCGCACCGACCTGGTAGAAGATAGCCGGGCCGAGTTTGGGATTATATGGCCTAAAAACCACACTCGTTTATTGAACTGAACAATAACTATGGGGCAGTGACAAATTAAACCAAAATGTGACACTTTTCACTGTGGGAGTTGAAATAGAGATACAATATTTAATCTGACATTAGGAATGTTAAGTTCAAAGTGTTCTAATGTCTTAAAAAAGTATTATATTTACATTTAAATTTTCAGCGTTTAACAGACGCCCTTATCCAGAGTGACTTACAATCAGTAGTTGCAGGGACAGTCCCCCCCCTGGAGCAACTTAGGGTTAAGTGTCTTGCTCAGGGACACTATGGTAGCAGGTGGGATATGTAAAGAACAATCCAGTGTAAAGAATTGTCATTCTGTGCTCCTGACAGCCGCCGGCTTCTCTCCTCTCATCTGCCCGGGTGTGAAGGCGAGACACCTCGCTGGGACACCTCCTTCGTCCCTCTCGTCTCTTCGCGCTCGCACGGTGGAAATGGTTGTGTAATTACTCGTCTCAGCGGGCGGAGACGAGTTTCCGTTCACCAGTTTCACCAGTAGTCGGTTCCCCGGTCACTGTGGATAACTATCAGATATGGAAACGAATGGACGGTGTGACCGCAGCTCTCAGTTGCAAGGAAACATAACATTTTACATTTACATTTACAGCATTTACCAGACGCCCTTATCCGGAGTGACTTACAATCAGTAGTTACAGGGACAGTCCCCCCCTGGAGACACTCAGAGTTAAGTGTCTTGCTCAGGGACATGATGGTAGTAAGTGGGATTTGAACCTGGGTCTTCTGGTTCATTGACGAGTGTGTTACCCCACTAGTCTACTACCCTACTACATTACATGTCATTATCACGTATGTATCTTTAATTCTGGCTCATTTTTAACGCACACACGCCTCAGAAACGATACTTTGCTGGTTGATGGTCTGACTGCAAACGTCTGTCCTGCGTGCACGCACATGTCGGAGTTGAAGAGTGAAAGGTCGTGTGTTGACTTGCAAGGTGGCGGCTCACCCTGAACGAGGTTGCCAGGTTGGAGCAGATACGTGTGGCGGGCGTTGCGTCGTAACCGTGTTCGCTGTCTGCGGGGGTTGGCCCCGAAGACGCTCGCGGTCCCGCGCCAAATGATTGTGCTCTCGTAATTTGCACAATGATTTGGAATTCGGCACGGTGCTAAAAATAGCCTTGAGTGAGAGGTAGCGACAGGCTCTCTCTCTCTCTCTCTCCTCCCTCTTTCCTGCAGTCTCATGGCCCCTCGCACTGTCTGTCCTCCCTCCTTCCCTCCCTTCTTGGGCAGCACATTTGTATCCTGTTCCTTTCACACCTCAAACACTTTACGAATATCCCAAAATTTCACTAAACGTGAGTAAAACCACCTTTTTACGCGTAACAGCAGCGAACTGCATGCTGATTGGTCCACACAGCGCTACAGTCTGCTGTAAAAATGACCAGACTGCCGGCTCAGAACTTGTCATGATGAAAGGGGCGAAGTGTCAGATACGATCCATAATCTAGACGTGTTGTGGATAAATAATCAATAGGGAGGAATTGGCCCTTCACACACACACACACACACACACACACACGCTTCCCTCTCTTTTGATGCCTGCGAGTCGGAGGCGTTGAGGCTTATTACGCCTGCCAGCGACTTATTTATTCATTCATTTTCCTGCCCGCCGAGCCGTTCCAAAATGTGCCCCGAATTCGGCAGCGATGCAAATCCCGGCCTTTGCCCACCGGACTCGTTTTTTTTGTGTGAATTTTTAAGCAGCGGCTGACCTCTATGGAAGAAATCCTCAAGGCTGCGCTGAGCTCTTCATTTACCCACAATGCACTTTTAAAAGCTCTCGGTGCAGAGGGGTTTTCAGGACTTTTCGGAGTGTCTTACGTGCTTTGCTCAGGTAGGCGCTTTATAAAGAGTCGCGCTCGGCCTTTATTTGGTGCTGAAGCAGTGCAGTGCCGGCAACTCTTTTTCTGAGAATTCTTTATTTATTCCGACGCACCGACCGGCGGGTCCTGGAGTGCAACCCCTAAAAAAGACCCAGTTGGCTCCACCTCCGTCCCAGCACACGGTTCTCAGCGTGACGATCAGCAGGAGGCCCGGCGGGAGCCGCACTGCTCGCCGCAGCCATCATCCGCTGGGGATAAAAGTCCGCCGCAGGAGTCCCGCCCGGGCCGTGACCGTCAGGATCGTGACTGAATCCGACATCGGATGTGTCCGTGTGACAGTTCTTCCAACGTTGCTGGGGGGTGGGGGTGGGGCCTTGACGCGCCAGGCTGATACTGCACATCCTGGGGAGCCACGTTCCACTGACTGCTGTGATATTTCTAGTGTTGTCCTCAACATTCTTGGAATTCTGCTTCGCTGGAATGTGAAATCTGATTAAACCGATGTTTTTTTTGTCCGGCAGCTATAAAGCCTTGGATTGTGTCGGAAATATTGCAGCACATTTTACTATCAGTGTACTAGACATAATGCGTGGGACATGTTCAGAAATATCACGTCATTAGTATGACAGTAATAAACAGATAATAACAGTTATTTACCCACCCAGCCCTTTTCTGTTGGCGTGGAATTATTTCTGACACCCAGAAGATTAACTTTAATCATGTTTTCAAAGTTTAAAAGGGGGAGGGGCCTGTAAGCATGACTGACAGCTCTCACGCTTCCTACTTCCTCATTCTGGATGATTTAAACCCCCTCCTGTCAAAACCCAACTTTAAGATGGTTAATGTGACATTAATGAACACGCCCGACCACTACTTATTTAGTGAGTTTACACACACACGTTGACACCACACTGCTATTCGGTGACACCATATGCTAATATCTAATCTGATTTTCCATACATGCAGTTTCATTTCTTATTAGACTCATTCCAATCAGTTGTGTTGTGTAATTGAATTTAATGAAATCAGAGATTGTTTGTTCTAATTCACAGACCGACAGGTCTTCAGAATCAGAAGGAAATTGTTTGTGTGGTGACTGCAACATCACACAGACACAGAGAGACACAAGACAGCAGAATAATGTAAGAATATGGAGTAAGATCATTACAATAGTAAAACCTAACAAAATAAATGAAAATAAAATCTAATCAGTGTAAAGAAAAACAACCATAATATTAATAGGATAATGATATTGCACATGAGATTTTGCCAGAGACAGAAGTACTGCACAGATTATTTTGTCGGTGAGTGTCTGAGGGAGGAGTTGTAGAGTTCAGAAGAATTTCAATGCAATTCGACTGAATTCATTCAATTCAAGATATGCTGAAGCTTCAATCTGAAATGAACAAAAATAAAAATCAACATCATTCTACTACGTACATAGAAAGGAACACAGAATGAAGTACTTTTCATAACAATTAAAATGTGGAGCTCAGACTATTGAAACCGGGACTTTTCTGGCTTTGTTGGTTTGTTGTTCCCTGCATCCACAGTATGTGACAGTATGTGACAGTGACAGTATGACCGAATAGTGGAATATTATGTATTTTGCAGGTGAGCTGCTGGCGGCAGTTTAACACAAAGATGAATTCTGCACGGTTGTGTGAAGGGGCATAAAGCAGCGTATTGGGCTGATGGATGGGCCGTGGAGTGTTTTCTTCTCATAAAGCGGCCGAGGGGAAGTTCAGGCCTCCGAGGCACGGCGCCGGAGCGCCGAGGTCTGTGGTTGCACAAAGTAGAGCAGGGCAGTGTGGGCTGAAAATGGCAACACGGCATTTCCAAAGATCGCCGCATATTTAAAAATGATGTTGTCCAGCGAAGTGAATGTTTCATACATATGCATAATTTAGTTATACTTCTACATTTGGCAAAATGTGTACAGCACAGCAAAAAACGAGAATGCGACGAATCTGAAAAAAGGAAAAATGAAACTGCACCAGTTATGTTTCCAAAAATAGTTTTTTGCTCACTGGGGCTTCTATTGAAAAAAAAATGTTATCAATACTTTGCCCATCCTCAACATGATGAAGAAACCTTATAAACGAAAGTGGATTCCAATGATAATTATAAGGGCCGATTGATTTTGTCTGAAATGAAAGTGTGTCTTCTGTGCCCTTTTCTCCCCCTTCTCGTATTTAACACACTCGCTTTGTGTCGCTGTGCCTCCATCCACCGCATTTGCTTCCCCAGGGTGTTGGTAAGAGGGGCTAATGGCATCGGGGGGGAGCTAAATGGCCGGCTGTGGGTGCGGTGAAGGGTCGGTGAGAGAGCGCTGGAGTGCTGTGAGATGGCCTGAGGAGAGCGCCTTCTGCCCGAGGAGATTGTGGTTTTGATTAAGAGGGCGAAAAGTAAAAGCACACATTGCGTCGCTTCTTTTCTTCTCCAGAAGCTTGGTTATTACACTCTCAGTTAAATTCCGTGCTGCTAAGGTGAAGACCATCACCTGCCCGGTCCAGTGCATGCAGTCATCCGGCCATGTCAGGCTCAAGTGTAGCATACATGAGGGAACCCTGGTTTCTTTCAGCGATGTTCCTGCAATGTTCTGGGACGACTGTCTGGACACAGATGGGACGTTAAGCCCCTTTATTTTCAAAAAGACAGCTGCTGTAGTCCTGCACAATTGGTGTTGACAGTTACACACAACGGGGCTGCGAAGTGGCCCGAAGTGTGTTTTAAATATGTGTACATCTCAGAAACATACCAGTAACAGAATATAGAAATTTTCCATGGCAGCCCTAGTGAAATGGTACGGATGGTGGCAGCGGACTCTCTCGTGCCCCCAGGAATACTACGTATCCTACAGGAACATTCGCGTGGAAGGTTCTTATCAGCACACCGAGTATTCAGATGCATGCATTGTGTTCCAATTTGCATTCTGCAGATAGACACCGGAGAAATGCGTGGTTTTGTCTTGGTGCTGACAGTGTTGTGACAGGCTGCGCGGCTTCTTCTGGTAAAGACAGACATAATGAATGTGTTGTGATGTTCTAGGAGACCAGTTGGCTGAATTCAGTAATTGCCTTTTATCCCGAGCAAACCAGAAGATCTGAGGGAAGAGTTGGGTACTGAGAGAGAACAAAAATCACATGATCATCCTTCATCTATCATTTACAGCATTTACCAGACGCCCTTATCCAGAGCGACTTACAATCAGTAGTTACAGGGACAGTCCCCCACTGGAGACACTCAGGGTTAAGTGTCTTGCTCAGGGACACAATGGTAGAAAGTGGGATTTGAACCTGGGTCTTCTGGTTCATCATAGGCGAGTGTGTTACCCACTAGGCTACTACCACCACCCTCAATTACTACCATCTATCAATTGGCTTGGCAGGGGTATAATATGTTGGATATTTATTTTTGCTTTTCTTATAACTTTGCAATTTAGTACTTCTGATGTTTCTCAGATTCCCCCGTCCGTGTCCTAACATGTGGGAAGCTGTATCTTGAGCAACAACATTGGGAAATGCAAGCGGGTGAAGACATGATCTGTCGCCGTGTTTTCAACCCTGCATGTTCTGTGTCATAACAATGCTCAGTATCCACGGTAACCCCTGTCTGCATTTCCAGTGTGGAAATCTGCAGCTATGTCTACATCTGACCTCTGTCTTTCAACACGAAGATGCAACCACTGAATGCTGCCGTCATATTACATTTTCATTTATATTTGTGCCACTTGGCAGACGGCCTTATCCAGAGCGACTTACAGCATTGAATACAATACTTTCAATACAATTAAATTATTTGCTCGGTTGTAGTTTTCTAAAGTCAGACTATAAGAAAGTTACAAGTTTGTCGAAGTATTCTCTAAAGAGGAAACTCTTAAGCTGCCATTTGAAAATACTCAATTTGGCCTAGCGGATAAGGAAGTGTCCCCGTAATCAGAAGGTTGCCGGTTCGAATCCCACACACTGTCATGGCTGACCACTGCTCACTCAGGGTGTTGCGTTAAATGCAGAGGACAAATTTCACTGTGTGCACCGTGTGCTGTGCTGCTGTGTATCACACGTGACAATCACTTCACTTTATCACTTTACTCAGCGACTGTACCATTCCGACCTTCGAGGAGATGTTCATTCCAAGAGTCTAGATGAGATCTGCTAGAAGGACGTTCATTCAGATGTCCACTTTCCCACTTTCTACCATTGTAACCCAGGAAAACTGTCACTGTCATTAGTGAAATGAAAAGTGTGCGATTCTCGTCCAGTTACTGTGCATTCACTAACACAATTCACGTTTTAGCTCTCATATTATCATCAAGAGATTACTGGGAACGGGAAGAAAAGCCTTTGTAAGGTGGCAGTGCGTAATTTTCTATTTTGCAGGTAACGCATCCCTTTTACCATTGAATCGTGTCCCCTTGACTTTTTTCACAATCAGGGTATCCTCATTTTACCACAGTTTCTTTTCAAGTTGTTCTACAAGTACATTTGACTGGAGGAAAAGACAAAAGACCATTGAATTCAGTTATTTGCCACTCTGGTGCCCGTGTTCCATCCTGACAATGCAACGTTAAAGGAAATAAATTCAAGGTTTGCTTGAGGTAAAGTGTACAGGAACTGGTGCTGCTGTTGGTGAAGGTGAGGAAGGTGGAAGCGAGGCTGAGGGACTCCTCTGAGATCATAGGTAGTTCAGACATTTGACCTAATGGCGCGAAATAGTAAAAAAAGCGAAGTGCACAAGCGAAGGCGTCGCACACACTCCAGAGGCGGAGAGGAGACGATGCAACGCGAGGACCGGCAGCAGCAGAAGACGTGACCTCATCTTTACAGCCAGCATGATGCTGCACCCGGGACGATGAGAGTATAAAACACAGCGAGAGATGAGGTGGCTTAGGGCAGTGTGATGTGGTAAAGCTGTGGAGACACCAGCGAGTGACCAGCTCCACTCCTGCAGTAATCCCCGCCTTAATGGCTTCAATAGAAAAATCGAGTTTAGTTGAGTGCTGTTGGCCTGTGCTGTATGACGCAATTTTCATGATGGTTGAACGACAGTTTATAAATCTAAATCAATAGCGCTATGAATATTAATGACAAGTTCTTGAGTTAAGTTGACTAGTCATTGACAATTAAAATAATTAGTTGACAATTTGAACTGTCGATTTTGTTGACAATGTCAACTAATCCATTGCACCCCTATTGGACACTGAAAAGATTTTATAGCTGGATTAATAGATAGATACCTACAGCTGGATTTATTCAAGTACATCATTATGTGGCAGTTGTTGATCTTGATATTGCTTAAGGAAGTCTGTTTTTTCCTGCCTTGGATTTCTGAGGTATAGATTTGCCATTCGCCTGCAACCTTTACCGCTTCCTCGCCCGCTAGGCCACCACTGCCTCAAAAATGTTGTGTTGACCGCAGATGGTGATAAAAATACTTTTAATCTCAGCCCTCAGTGCTCAGGTCCCACTGTCATTAAGAGAGAATTAATGGCTGGAGGACTCATACTAGATGGATGAAAATATCTATAAATATGCATTTAAACTGAATTAATTAATTAAAATTATTTCAGATAAGTCTATACAAATACAGTAAAAGATATATAAAATGGCCCTTATGTGTTTGACAACACACACTGACACTCATTGGAGACCAGCAATAATAAGAGACCAGCCTTTATTACACATGCAGGATTGTTGGTCAAATCAATTATTTCTGTTCATTTCATTACGGTGAGCCACTGTAGTCATGGAAACAAGAGCAATGGTTTTACCTGGAGGGCAAGCTTTTTTTTTATCACGGCTTATAACATATTATAAGTATAGCACATAAGAAACCACATATGTGAATGTGAATGACTTGTCGAATGATTTGGTTGAGCTAAGCTTTGGATTTCTCTTCCTTTCTTCCAAGCTGCCCTGCGCAAACACAGCGCCTCCCACTGGCGGATGCAGAAGATCGCGCAGGAGTCGGTGGACAGTTCTGATGAAGAGTTTTTCGATGCCAGAGGTGGGTGTCTGCCCCCCCCTTTAAATCGTTCATTTGCCCCCTGCATCCTGTGATTGCTCGGGTACAAGCACGTCTCGAGTGTCTCCGTATGATTGGCTCGTGCCGGAGCCGGTGGATGGCCGGTTGGTTCAGCTCACTGCTGAACTCTAATACGGACGCCTGAAGGAGGAAGGTGGGGCTGGTTTCTCCGCTCGCCGAGTCACGTGCTGAAATAGTCCTTCCTGCCACTTTGAATCGTGGTCAGGGGTCTGTTTAGCAGGGTTGTGTGATTCTTGTTTTGATTGAGTCGAGAGGAATCTGCGCCCCGGGAGAGGAGGTAGAGGCTGATTGCTAAAGCTGCCTCCCTAATGGGAAGATCCCCTTCTAGCGGATGGTGAGAGAGCGCCATGCTGATCCATCTCCAATGGCCTTGTAGGAAACTTATTAAAAAAATTGTGTGGGTGTGTGCTTCTCCTGTACAGAAGTAGATAGAGGACATGCATCGTTTTATCTTCTTCTGTCTTGTTATTTTCGAGATTATGATTATATCAGTGGTTTCGTAATAAAATCATGTTCGCTGTGATTTTTCCGTCTGTGGGCTGCACAGTTGCTATGTTCATTACAATGGTTACCCAATAAAAATCTATTTGTTGCTTGCAGGATGCTAACACCTTCCCCCATGCACAACATTAACACATTTTTTTCCTTTCTGCTAAATATAATTTCGTTATATAGAATTACTAAGATGTCCTGGCAGGAACTGTTCTGTTCCCCATTCCATATGTCTTGTATGTAGATTGTTGAATTAGCAGTAGTTATGGTGTAATTAACTTGCTGGTATAAAGTTTACATTTTTGTTGAATTTCAAACACCGATCATAATCCTATGGTGATGAAATATTTACTTTGCCGTGTAATTGCCCCGAAGTGTAATTGAACAGACCTCCATCAGAAGGGATAAATCATTTAGTGGCTCATTTGTAATTATAGTGTGCCAGAAATGAGTGTTTTTTTGTTGTTCTACATGCGCACGGTTGTAGCGGTGTTTCCGTATGCACCCTGTGCCTGCAGCACGCGGTAAATTGTGGTAAATTGTTCTGTATTGCTGGAGAAGTGTAATCAGTCACCAGCATGTTTCTACATTTATCTTTCATGAGACACATTTTCCATCCATTTTAAATGAGACTTCCTGGCCCTCCTCTCCACACCGGCACTTAAATTAAAATCCAGATGTTACGCGGCGTTGAAGGAAGGGGAACGTGCCGGGCGGGCATGCTTCCACGCCTGCATTCATTAGACTCGCTCCCATGCCTCTCGCCCTGATGTGGGCTGGCAGTGACAGGCCGCGTCGCTCCCATTCATCAGTGCTCTGGCGTGGGCTGAAGTTTGATTGATGGGTAATATCAGTAGCGCGTCTGCGCCGATGCCTTTAGGGCGACTGGAATTACCGCCCTGCGGACGTACACCGCCGCCCAACCATCATGTTTCAGTAGCATAACACACGCTGAGTTTCAATATGTGGTGAACGCGCGCAACCGAACACACAGTATAGAACTGTCAGTGACCTTGACCCTTGACCAACAAAGCCAAAGTCAGTTCGCTCTTGAGTTGCTGCCGGCCCATGTTGACCTTGACCTTTGACCAAACTTTAAATACACCTCTTGAGGTATAGCATAAAGTCAAAGTCACCCACGACCTTTGACCTCTATCCACACTGCATTCACTATTACAGGATGGACCTGACAAACGCAATAAAAAAAATTGCTTTAAAATCCACCCGTGTTTCGGTTTATGTATTTGTTTTTCTTTAAAAGCAAGAGAGCTGAGAAATGGCGAGCAATAAAGAGAGCCAGTGTTCAGTTTTATTATTTCTCTCCGGCCCTGGGAGCTTTATGTATTTGGCTGTGATTAATGTTACCTTGCGCGGCTTAATGCTGTCGGATGTGGTGTGAAAATGCTAAAGACACCGGCGGTGGATGGTGGGCGTGAATGCTTAGTGTGTTCTGACCTGCAGAATCTCAGAAACTCCTCCATTTGAACCCCATCAGAGTCCTGGACCGGACCTCAGTGGGATTGTGGGAGCTGCGTTCGGACTCATGGGAACTGTAACCCTGGCCTTTGTGCCATGGTAGTCGGATGGGCCGTTTTCCTACATGCGTGTGTGTGGTGTGGTTTTTGTGTCTTTTCTTTGCTTTCTGTGTATGTGTTTTGTGTGTATCAGTCTTCCTGTGTTTGCGTAGGTGCCCGTGCAAGGTTGTGTGAATGTGTTCGTGTGTGAGTCTGTCAGCATCAGTTGGGACTGTCACCTGAGTGCTGTCACCTAATCGCAGCCGCCCGTCACGGCGCTTTGAGACGGGAAGATAGCGGGAGGGAAGAAGGTGCTGAGCGGAACCCGCACCCCCATGACACTCAGGGCTGCAGCCTCCACCCGACACCCCCTCCCCCCTCCTGTGACTCCGGGCTGCAGCTGAGCGATAAGCTCTGGAGGCGAAGCCCTCACCTCACCTCACCTCACCTCAACCTCAACCTCACTGGAGCTGTCAAGTTCCAAGCAGCAATTGTTTTTGCCTCACCAAGTGCAGAAATATGTTGGAATCAACTAGTCAGTAGGATTAATACAATACAATAAAACACAATATAATGCTATACATCTAGAATGAAGAGCATCAGTGGTTCTGGGGCTTTTTCACGGCAACAGTCTGTGCATGAAACATATCAAATATAAAGGTATTCCAATAAATTCCAATATACTACCGGCGTACATTTCTGATAGTTATATTTATATATTCTGAGTATATGTTGATTATATGTATTTGTTTGTGTGTGTATTGTAAAAAAGACCATGAATGTAGACCATGTGGTGGGAGAAGAGAATAGAGTGTGTAGAAAAAACTCTTTCTCCCTCCACACAAAGAACTGTATTCAACCACTCCAATTTGATGTTACCTGGCAGAAAGAGGCATGGCACAACAGAGGTTAAAAATGAACAGTTTCTAATTTATTAACACCGGTAAATATTATTGTAGTTACATGTGAATATTGAATGTAAAAAGGTACCAAGGTTACAGAGAAAGTAAACATGAGAAGAAAGAGTAAAGAGGGAGAAGAGAAAGAGAAGGGAAAGAGAGGGAAACCCCCCTGAGCAAGATAGCTCAGAGGTCCCTTTTCCCATGTGCAGACATTTATACCCCTGGCCTACAGGAAGTTGTCACTGGTCTACAGGAAGTTGTCACTGGCCTACAGGAAGTTGTCACTGGCCTACAGGAAGTTGTCACTGACCAATCAGAACCTGTTGTTTCTGATGTCACGCCCCCAGTGCCTCCCATTTGGTGAAGACAAAGAGGGTGGGCGGTCCTGACGGCTGATACTTCGCACGTTGACGTCGGACAAAAGACATGTAAAAACCGGGGTGTCGAATCTTCACCCACAACCGTCGACACAGGAATGTTACACTTCCCCCTGCAGACATCTGTTATGCAAGACAAAGCAGGCTCCTGCGATGTCCATTCTTACAGACGGCCGGTTGATCCCCTGGGGCACTCGAGTATTCAGGGTCCATGGGGATCACAATTGGGTCATGATTGTGTATCTGCTTGCTTCCTGGTCAGTCGGGAATTCAAATGTAGCCGATAGTTGTGGTTCTGTGTCCTTTGTGATCCTCAGGCGTCTGAGGTCACCCTTGTAGGGAAACCTGTCTTCTTGGCATAGATCAAACACAGCAGCATACATAGAATATTCAACTGGATCCAGGGCTTTTCACACTTGGTTGGGTTCTTTGTCTGGAGTGTGATGAGGTTTGCATACAGATTGTGCATGTAGAAAACAGTGTTCATCGTACATTAAAACCAAACCATAAAAACAAATGACAACAATGATCAGATACTGTAATGCAAAAAACATGTAAATATAGTGGGAGGCTTAAAATGATATCAGGGAATTCATAACTCCGCAGATTTGCACTGGCTTATCAAGTCTAATCAACAACAGTGGCCGGAAAAATAAATACAAATAAATAAATAAAAAAGTCCCGCTTGTTGCCATGTGATTGGAGAATTACACCTTTATTAGGGAATTCATAACTCTGCGGATTTGCACCGGCTAACGAAGTTCAATCAACAACAGTGGCCGGAAAAATAAACACAAATAAATAAATAAAAAAGTCCCGCTTGTTGCCATGTGATTGGAGAATTACACCTTTATTAGGGAATTCATAACTCTGCGAATTTGCATCGGCTTAACGAAGTTCAATCAACAACAGTGGCTGGAAAAATAAACACAAATAAAATCCCGCTTGTTGCCATGTGATTAGAGAATTACACCTTTATCACTAAAAGCTATTATTTGAGATTATGGCATTGTTGAGGTGTTCAGAGAGAGAAACAGTTTCACATAAATTTAAATTCTGATCCTAAACATGTTGATCATACTGAACATGAATTTAAAATAAAACATTTAAGTTTAACAGTGCAATTTCCAATCCCTGATCAGTTATTATCAAATTGTTCACCGTGGGACATGGTTTATGATGTTCAATGTAATACCAGTAATCTAAAATGTCACAAATCCTGGTTATTACTGGTTACAGTTTGGTTTGTGGGTTCATCTATTGTGCCAGCCATATCTACATGCCACATTGCAAGTGATACAGTAATTAGTCAATGTTCATTTTATACCTTGTCGGACTGGATCTGGATTTAGAAATGCCTCGGTTTCTACGGTCCCGGGCTTTTTAGGATATGTAGATCCTTTTTATTTAAATTAAAGCACATAGATTCTATTCCTCCCTATGCAGTAAAATTCAGATAAAAGAGACTTACGGTCACAGATCCACATCCGAGCAAAGGTATCACGTCGGGATCACCATTTGTAAAAAAACCATGTGGTGTTCGACACAGGAATGTTACACTTCCCCCTGCAGACATCTGTTATGCAAGACAAAGCAGGCTCCTGCGATGTCCATTCTTACAGTATGTATTAGGGCTGCGATAACGGATCAATTAAGTCAGCAACGAATTTCATAATCGATTACTGAAAAAAAGCATACATGTGTATGTTTTTTGTGTTAGTCCATTTTCATTTTATTTTATTATTGCTATAAAAGCGCAAGGAAGATTTTTGTTCTGTTCTTTAATGAAGGGCTGCTTTTCTTGTTTTTTTTTTTTAACAGATATGATTAATAAAAAAACAGACAGATTAATCGATTATTAAAATAATTGTTAATTGCAGTATGTACCCTAGTATGTATGTATACACACATACACACACCACACACACACCACACACACACATAAACATATATATATATACTGTGGAGGAAATAATTATTTGACCCCTTGCTAATTTTGTAAGTTTGTCCAATGACAAAGAAATGAAAAGTCTCAGAACAGTATCATTTTAATGGTAGGTTTTTTTAACAGTGACAGATAGCACATCAAAAGGAAAATTGAAAAAATAACTTAATAAAAGATAGAAACTGATTTGCAGTTCATTGAGTGAAATAAGTATTTGAACCCCTACCAAGTTAAGAGTTCTGGCTCCCACAGAGTGGTTAGACACGCCTACTCAATTAGTCCCCCTCATTAATGACACCTGTCTTAACTAGTCACCTGTATAAAAGACACCTGTCCACAGAATCATTTAATCAGGCAGACTCCAAACTCTCCAACATGGGAAAGACCAAAGAGCTGTCCAAGGATGTCAGAGACAAAATTGTAGACCTGCACAAGGCTGGAATGGGATACAAAACCTTTTGCAAGAAGCTGGGAGAGAAGGTGACAACTATTGCTGCAATTGTTCGAAAATGGAAGGAGCACAAAATGACCATCAATCGACCTCGGTCTGGGGCTCCACGCAAGATCTCACCTCGTGAGGTCTCAATGATTCTGAAAAAGGTGAGAAATCATCCTAGAACTACACGGGAGGAGTTAGTTAATGTAGCTGGCACCACAGTCATCAAGAAAACCATTGGAAACTCATTACACCGCAATGGATTAAAACCCTGCAGTGCTCGCAAGGTCCCCCTGCTCAAGAAGGCACATGTGCAGGCCCGTCTGAAGTTTGCCAATGAACACCTGAGAGTGACTGGGAGAAGGTGCTGTGGTCAGATGCGACCAGAATTGAGCTCTTTGGCAGTAACTGAGCTCGCCGTGTTTGGAGGAAGAAAAATGCTGCCTATGACCCCCAAAACACCGTCCCCACTGTCAAGCATGGAGGTGGAACCATTTTGCTTTGGGGGTGTTTTTCTGCTAAGGACACAGGACAACTTCACCGCATCAACGGGAAAATGGACGGAGCCATGTATCATAAAATCCTGAGCGACAACCTCTGCCAGGAAATTGAAAATGGGTCGTGGATGGGTGTTCCAGCACGACAACGACCCAAAACATACAGCAAAGGCAACAAAGGAGTGGCTCAAGAAGAAGCACATTAAGGTCATGGAGTGGCTTAGTCACTCCAGTGGTTCAAATACTTATTTCACTCAATGAAATGCAAATCAGTCTCTATCTTTTATTTAAAGTTATTTTTTCAATTTTCCTTTTGATGTGCTATCTGTCACTGTTAAAATAAACCTTCTGTTCTGAGACTTTTCATTTCTTCGTCATTGGACAAACTTACAAAATCAGAGAGGGGTCAAATAATTATTTCCTCCACTGTATGTCTCCTCCACACATGTATATATGTGTGTGTGGAGGAGATGGACAGTGCGCTACACCTTGGTGTGTTAAAAGGAGGGGGTTCAAATCATCCAGAATATGAGAGCTGTCTGAAATTATTACACTCCAAATTATTAAACTGAAGGACACCTCCAACATACAGATGACTAGCAAGCAGACGCTTCTTGTTTTTGTTTATATGTATATTTCTGTAAATCCAGAAGCCACAAATGCTGTGACATTAGCTGTGCACACGTGACATCATGCCAGGCTGTGAGAGTCGGCATACGGCCCTCGCTGTTCGACGTGATGAAGTGGCAGCCCAGTTCAAAGCCCCGTCAGTCCAATTATGGCAAATTCCAGCAAAACGTTTGTACCGTCATGAAAAGGGCTTTCGCTCTGACAGAGGGCTCGTTGGCCCAACCCTGGCCTGGAGTAAATACCCCCTTCCGTACCTGCTTCACGTCGTCGTGCGCGTGACAGGGCTGCAATCATGTCATTCCCTGTCCCTTTGTACCGCCGGCTGTGCCTGCCGTATATGAATGTGATATTTATGCCCACTTACCCTCACAATGCGTCCCTGAAGAGCAGCTTCGCTCGGTGCTGCCTTTTTATTTTTACGGAGATGGATTGCAGCAATACTCTGGAAAGGCGGGACAGGCTCTCTCTTCTTGGAATACCAGGAAGCCTTTCAGCCTTGTTGTTTTTTTCCCGGATCTGGGCACTTCGCTGGCGGAGAAATGGCGCATTGTGTCCACTGTTGTGCATGCAAATTTCATTACGGCTGAATCCGCCCGAGGCTTAATCAAGCATATGCCCGCCGCTGTCAGGGAATTTGCACTGACACGTTGACAGATCTGTGGTGCTTTTTTTAATCCAGATTTGTCATCAGATGCCGTGAATTTGAATAATGAGGTGGATCTGGTGGGCTGCACCTAACCGGATAATATTTACAGATCAATTTGAGCAGGACGCTGTGATTTAAAGCTGCAATAAATTGCCACTAGAGGTACATTTCCATCCCTCTTATTTTGCTACAGCGGTCGTTCATTGCGTTCCCATTATTAATACATTAGCTGATGTTGATGTTAGAGTGCACGGCGCCTGAGTTGTGAAATTTATGCAGCTATTTTGGTCGTATTGATTTTTCAATGGCAAATCTGCCCCTGAGGTGCTGTTGCTGGTGGGATATTGGTCTGTGAGTGCAATCTTTAAAGTTTTCCGCCTGTCTCCACCACCAGTGGAATAATGAAGGAAATGTGCTTTAAAAGATTGCTTGCCCTTGACCCCTGGTTTTGCATGACTTTGCCGGCGCTATAACACACTGTGATTATTGATAAATAGCATTTTCAAATAGATGAACAAATAGCAAATGTTAATATGTATTCAGTGTCATAAGAGGAATCACCACTAGATGGAGCTGCTTGGTTGTGAATGCATAAATGACTTGTAAGGTCATCGGTGTTGCATAATTGTAAGGCCTAGCTACATCACCCTCTTTTGGGATCTGAAAGCTATTATCCGCCTATTAGACAATGGCTGAGTGCATTGGAAAGTGCATATCTAAGTAAGTATGGACACACCTACTCATTGGAGGCTAAGGAGGCTATGATGGAGGCAGACTTGAGGACGCAAACTGAGGTCCCTAGAGCGAGATACCGTCCTCGCACAGTGCTCGCCGGCCACCTTTCATGGCTGCCCACTGCTTGCTGTGACACATTTCGGTGTTGTGCTGTTCTGCAGTGTTTCACATGACAAAAAAACACTTTTAAGGAAGCGGAATCATAAGGTTGCCGATCAGGGACAATCTGACAATCTGACAATCACTTCGCTTTCACTTCACTTTAGATTGCTACCATCCTTGATCTGTTGTGACCATTCGTCAACTTGGAATGTTCTTGATGGAACAGAGGATGCCTCTAGGGGAATTTGTGATGCTGACT